>NC_066584.1:99485306-100132674 GCF_024323335.1 Lathyrus oleraceus | reverse complement strand
TCCTAGCATTGTGGATCCCATTGGTCTCTACTGTGATAACAATGGTGCTATCGCACAAGCCAAGGAGCCTAGATCTCACCAACGATCCAAACACATACTTAGGCGTTATCATCTCATTCGAGAGATAATAGATAGAGGAGATGTGAAAATATGCAGAGTACCTACACTTGACAATATTGCTGACCCACTGACAAAGCCTCTTGCGCAGCAGAAGCATGATGGCCATACTAGATCTATGGGTATTAAGGGTATGCCTGATTGGCTCTAGTGCTAGTGGGAGATTGTTGGTGTAAGCCCTAGAGGCCAATACTTTTGGTACTTGTATCGAATTATTTATTAATAATAAAAGGCTTTTTCTTTATTACGTTTGTTTAATAAAGTCCCTAGAATAGTTAGACTGTTTAATGTATCAAGTATGACTTGATCATGAGATCACATTAAACATAAAGACACTATTCTTAAAGTATCCGTAGTCGAGCTTTAGTGTGAAGTGGGATAACATTAAATTATTAAGACTATTATGTTTGTAGACTGATGATCACATCTCATGGATCATGGATAAAGAGTTATCAAGTCTTAAACATAGGTATGAATATTAAGAGTAATATTTATACCGGATTGACCCGCTATGAGAATACTATATAGAAAGTTATGCAAAGTGTCATAAGTTATTCTCATGGTGATAATAGTGTATACCACTCTTCGACCTGAAACCACTATGGATCCTAGATGTGGAGTCGAGTGCTTTATTGCTGATCTAACGTTGTCCGTAACTGGATAACCATAAAGACAGTTGATGGGTATTCCACGAAGCATGCTGAGGGACATGAGTGACCTAGATGGAATTTGCCCATCCTGCATAAAAGGATAAATGTCTATGGGCCCAATATTGAACTGGACAAGGATGACACGGTCTATGCCTTGTGTTCAATATAGACATAAGGGCAAAAGGGTAATTATACACATAATTATTATCACAGACGGTTGTGTCAGATCACTTGACACTTTCGTGTCTTGGGTAGCAGTGATGTGTTGCTAGATACCGCTCACTGTTTATTATGTTAAATACGTGATTTAATATAATTGCCAACGTCACGAAAACCTACAGGGTCACACACAAAGGACGGATTGATGAGAGATAGAGTAACTAAGGAATACCGTAAGGTACGGTGCCCTTAAGTGAATTATAGAACATCGTAAGGTACGGTGTACTTGAGTAGAATACGAAATATGGTAAGGTACCATGAGCTTAAGTGATTTTGGGCATATTATAAGATATGGGCCAAAATACACTTAAGTGGGCTTTTAGCTTGAAGCCCACACAAGTGGTTCTATAAATAGAACCCTTGTGCAGAAGCAAAAATTGCGGTTGTATTATTTTCGTTTTCTATCACTCTCTCTCTCTCACTCAAAGCCTTCATTCGTACCAGCTAGCACTGAGATTGAAGGAACCCGTTCGTGTGGACTGAGTAGAGACGTTGTCATCGTTCAACGTTCGTGATCGCTTCGTGGATTTGCATCAAAGGTTTTGATCGTCACAAGAGATCTGCACCAAAGGTTTCAACCGTCACAAGAGGTAAATATTCTATCACTGACCATGACCATTCGTAAGGATCTCTAAAGGAGAAAATTTTTATTTCCGCTGCGTTTTGGACCGCAATTCTCCTTCAGTGGTATCAGAGCCACTTACGAAACCATGACTCGGATAGCTGTTTATTTTCTGTATTAATATGATTAAAAGACAGAATGAATCAACTTGTGAAGAAGGTGAATGTAAATATAAGAGCTCAAGTTAGATGTAAGCTTAAGTCAGTTGTACTTATCCAGATCACATAGGCATGTTAAATCTATATGTAACATATTATTATTTTTGAGTTATTGGAAAATAAAAATGTTATGTGTGTATCGGTCAACTAGTAATTGGTTTTGAATTTTGTCAAAAAGGAAAAAAAACACATAATAAACAATAAGAATATACAAAATACAACACAATTATCCAAAAAATGGAAACACAACCAAATTATCCCAAATTCATAGAAGAAAACCACAACATTAAAAAGTAATTGTTTAAGAGCTATGAACATCTCAATAACATAAGATAATCACACTTGATAATTCGTGGAGTCAAAACGATGTACAGACTTAAACCATATTAATTCAAATCACGAACATAAATTATCCCAACACAATATAACACAGAGTCATAACCAATGATATTAACCAATGTTGCATCCAAAAATAATCCCAAACCTTTGACATTCATACAAACAGTAGACTTCTTCAACTATATTTTACCAATGTCTTCCTTAGCTTTTCTTGATTCTTTCAAAAAGCTGCAGACTTTGACACCACTTTGTCTAATAACACATTATTACTTGAATGTACCAAGAATAAACAAGTTTCATTTTTGTCGAAGTCACAACCTGTATATAATTATGAATATTTAGGACAATTATAACTATTATTACAATGGAAATGATTAAATTAATGATATTCACATGAATCCAACTTACAATGACATTAACAAAATCACTTTGGAAGGGACACTCAATCATCCATTTGCAGACCCAAACTCTAGAGTCGTTTATGTGGTTAGTAAATGTATTAGTGACACGTAATAGGTAATATTGTCAATCAATTAAAATAGAGGAAGATAAGAGAGTACTTACAATATGTGTCGTTGTTACTTAAGGCACGTTGGTTCAACTAGGCTGAAGGTTGTTATTATATTTCCCGAACCACATTGATTGATAATGCTAAAAGATTCATGTATGAGAATTTCTTCAAGAAATATGGTCTTCCACATCGTACAAACCAAAGTTGTAAAAAGTCAAACAATTGATTGGAAAGTAAAAGAACAAATTCACACACATATGCATATCAATTTCAAGATTGCATAGCGTTTGAAGTGATGTCTCTCAAGACAACCCAAAGATTCCAACCAATATAATTTTATGTCCACAAAATCAACACACAATAGATACCAATGCACTCCTTGGTCGTTCATTGGAATAAAAATCTGCAAAAATGTAATATTAAGTTGTAACGGAATTTTTAATGTTCCAATTGATTTGGTAACAAAGTACTACTAACACACAACTCACCCTAAAAACAAAAGTTTTTGTTGTCATGAAGCGGGATTTGTATATATTCCTCACATAGTCGGGATCTTTATGACCTTCCGGTGCATATATTGATGTAATGAAAATAAAAGAATAAATGTATTTTAAGTCAATAATTATTACTAAATGAATATACAAGTAACAAAAGTATTAGTAATAGTAATCAGTGCAAACTCAGTAGGCAGATATCAAATAGACTTATTTTCCTCACAAAATCTATCAACTAGTTTTGTCTTGCAACAACAAGATTAATAATTTGTATAGTCATATGAAAATGATATTAACAGAACTATACATAAATGAGATCAATTTTATTCATTATCATATTAATAATAACCTCCTGGTCCAAAGGGCATCTTGGCATCAGGGACTTCAGTGTTTTCCTATATCCATATACATTTGAAGTTGTTTTAACCAAAACCTCATCATTACAGAGAAAATTGATAAAATCACCAAACTAACTCTGATAAATAAACGTATTATTAGGTTTTATCTTGGGCATTACAAATAAATATCTATCCAGCTCTTCTTCGTCACACATAAAGATAAGTATTGCTCACTAATGTGTATTGAATGAGTGGTTCTTGACTTCTTATCTGTTTCATTATTATTGTGATGCTTTATGCGTTTGGTGCTTCTATTTACCATGGATTGAGATTTTCGCTTCATATTATAACGCAAGTTTGTGTATTTTTTATGCAGGAAGTTCAAATTGGATTAATGCATGGACTATTTTAAGGGAGCTTAAATATATTTTTGGATGTGCGTTTGGTTGACCCTTCTCATGTCTCAAGGTTATTTTGATGTGAAAATGAAGAACCTACTGCAAGTTGAAGCTTTTGTCCAATGAGAGAACTTGAAAGGTTTTGGTATTGTTAGGTACTACTACTACTGATGTAGCAATTAGTAGCTGCAAAGTTAGTATTAGTAATCATGATGAAAATACGGTTTACTAAGTGAGGATGACAAAACTATATTTTGATGTGCTTAATTTGTTAATAATGTGTTTTATTTAACTTCAATTTTTTTATATTTAATTTGGGTAAATAATTTATTTGGAGCTTATAGAACAAGTGCTTATCAAAATAAACACTTATGAAAATTCTTGCATAAACTATTTTTCTAAAAAAAAAAAATTTAAATTGTTTTTATATTATAAATTACTTTCATAAGTTGCCTTTCAGAACTTATAAAAATTAGCTCAATTTTTTATATGAAAAATACTATAAATTGTTTTAACAAGCTTCAGTGCAGTGTCACAAAAAGTTGGAACCACTCAACCAAAAATGAAACACTCCCAGTTCCACATCCTATTGTACATGTAAATAAGCCATCACTATCCATTGTATCTTGATCAAATGGATAAAAAAAATAAGATTTAAATTTTATTATTTAATTTCATAAATAACAATCGTCTGATTTAAATCAGACGACAATACATCATGACTGCGTGAATACAGTAAAGTTTTAACTGCATTTGATCATGATCACTATACACACATTTCATTAACTGACAAAACGAAATTGGATTCCCATCTTCAAACTTTTTCTGCAATCAAGCAGTCAAATGATTTATAGACGTTGGATTGAGATCTAATGAATCACATTTAATACATTTTATACCAAAACTCAAGGTTGATCGGGATTATTGGTTCAATCTATTCACATAAATAATGGATATATCACTATGCATGTTCGTATAATATTTTATACCAAAACTCAAGGTAATTAAGCCCTCTTTTTTTACCTGCTGCTTGAGGAGTTGGAAAAATGAGTTGCAAGTATTACTTCTCAAATTTTTTGAATCTCCTTTAAAAGTAAGGAAGTGAGATTAAAAACTCCAAATTTATAAAAATTTAAATTAGGAAAATTAAGATCCGACACCAATAAAAAATCAATTGATTTTTTCAATGGATAATAATGACAACAATTATGTCAATAAAAAAATCAATTAATTTTGGTTACAATCACTTTGAATCCACCATTCCTTCGAATCCACTTTTGTATCCTTTATAGACTAATAACATAGGCCTTTTATGACCGTCGGACAAAATAGTAAAGTCACTCAATTTATTCCCATGTTTATGGGTGTTTATGGATGCGAGTCGTTCCACGATATTCAATCCAATCCATAACAACCCGTATAATTTTGGTTCGGGTATCGGATTTGAGTTTTGCAATCTGGGGATCCATTGGATCCAACTCATTGATGTGTCTTTAGTAATTTTTTATTATTTTTCTTATTATTTTAAATAAAAATATAAAATTAATATATCAATAATAACCATAATTTTTCCAAAAAAAAGTTATTCTTCCCAAATAATACTACTATACCAATGAATTTACCTAATTCTAAGATTAAATTTTGTTTCTTATTTTCTTTTGTAACATTTTCAACTTATATATTTTATGGAAATAACGTGTCTCGTTGAATTTTATACTATTATAAAGTGTTAGGTTCTGTTTATAAATTTTATTAGATATTATATTATGTGAAAGGTTATAAATTAGTATGATCGTCTTGAATTGTATTACATTTTTTAAAACCAACAAAAAGAGTTATAAAAATTATATTTTTTTATTTGAAACACAACCCGCGAATTCAATCCAACTCAACTCAATGAACGAGTCGGTTCGGGTCGGTTTTGACAATAAAATGACAAATTGGACGATGAATCCAACTCATTGAAGTTTGAGCGGATTGGATAACGGATTAGCGCAAATCCGATGCAATCCAATCCACGTATATCCCTATCCATGTTTACCGACATTATCACACTCAAGATAATAATGATGGTTTAATGTAGATCAAACAGAATAAATCTATTTTAATATTTCAAAATTATTTACTTTAAATTAGAGGTGTCTAATCTTGATCAGGCAGTGTGGTAAACTTGAATCCGTGAATGCGCGTTTTGCTTCAATTCAACCTCTTAATCGAATCCATAAGTAAAATATTTTTTGAATTAAAATATTTTCCATTAAATAAATTAGAAGTTGTAATTGTTTGTTCGTAAAACAAATTCATTAATAAAAGTTGTTAATACAATAAAAATTGAAACTAACTAGTATAACTTAGGAACATTTTAATCCTGTAGTGAGGGCATACGTCAATAGATTCTTGTATACCCAACAAAAAATAGAATTATGTAAGTAATAGAAAATTAAATTAGATATGAAAAAAACATAAAGATGTGAATTTGATTTTAACAAAGATGAATCTATAACTATGTAGAAATAAATCCTGCATTATTAATAAAAAAGTTCATTTAAATAAAACACATCATTAACAAATTAAACACATCAAAATATAGTTTTGTCATTCTCATTTAGTAAACTATATTTTCATTATATTTACTAATATTAACTTTGCAGCTACTAATTGCTACACTAATAATAGTAATTATCAATACCAAAACCTTTCAATTTTTAAATTGTAATTACGTGAGATACATTATAGTAAAATGACTTTTTAAATTGAAATACGTAAAGTAAATTATAGACTTACATTGTGAAAGAGTATGAAGCAACGACGGAGAATGAAAATACTGTGTAGATGTATTTATATAGTGGTAGGATATGGGATGAGTGTGATTCATTGAAAGTTGAAAATTGAAACAATTGGGATGAGTGTGATTCAGTTGAAAGTTGAAAGTTGAAAGTTGAATTTTTTTAAATGTAATTAATGTTAATGTAATTCAATAAAGGAACCAAACGGTGGAGTGAAACTTAATTGGAAATTTCTAGACCAAGGCCCCTTGCATTTGAATTTTCACACATTCGAGTAAATTTGGGCTATTAAAAAAATATCTAATGGCTAACAACTCTACAATCACTTTTGACTGCAGCGATAAAAGAAGAGATTGATGTTGTCAAAGGAAAAGTTGATTAAATCTTGGAGGTCATGTTGGCCACGGCAAGAAGAGAAGACCACCCTCAAGTGGTTGTAGGTGTTGGACACACTACTTTTTTATTTGGCTCCACTTCACTCCAGAGACCCGATGTGACTGATCTATAGTTCGGGCTTCCACACGGCTACACCCCTCCTGAAGGTGTTGCTATTCCACCACAAGTCACAATTCTGAAGGATAACTTTATTGTTTAAGAGTCTATGTTGCTACAAGAATACATGGCTCCCAGTATGATGAGGAAGATCCTCGGTACGCATTCTTCATGCCAAATCAGGGTGCACCTCAGGTGATGCCACTGACTAATTCAGTTGATGATAGAATTCGTGCTCTTGGGGAGAAATTCAATGCCATGGAAGTACATGATACTCATGGGCTTGATGTCGTTGATATGTGCATAGTGCCAAGCCTGGTGATCCCTCAGAAATTCAAGGTATCCAGTTTCGAGAAGTACAAGGGAGTCAGTTGTCCCAGGACCCATCTGAGGGCATACTGCAGGAAGATGGTCGTGTATTCTGATAATGACAAGTTTCTTATCCAATATTTCCAGGATAGCCTTAGTGGGGAATCCTTGGAGTGGTACATGCAATTGGAGAAAAATCATGTTCAGATTTGGGGAGAGCTAGCTAAAGCTTTCCTCAAACATTACCAATATAATACGGACATGGCTCCTGGCCGTACCTAGCTGAATAATCTTTCGCATAAAAGCAAGGAATCGTTTAAAGAATATGTGCAAAGATGGAGAGAACTTGTGTCCAGGGTTCAACCACCCATACTTGATATAGAGTTGGTTGATATTTTTATGGGCATCCTGCAAAGCTCGTACCTGGATAAGATGATTG
Source organism: Lathyrus oleraceus (assembly GCF_024323335.1). NCBI lineage: Eukaryota > Viridiplantae > Streptophyta > Magnoliopsida > Fabales > Fabaceae > Lathyrus > Lathyrus oleraceus. The sequence goes on along the minus strand of NC_066584.1, from coordinate 100,124,802 downwards.
GAAGCGTTTTATCAGTATTCTCCGACCTCATCATCATCGATGAGCGGATTGAAAACAATCTGAAGAATGGGAAGCTACAGAGTGTTGTTGGCACTATAAGCAAGATAAAGAAACCTTCCTCCAACTTCCACAATAAGAAGGAAGGAGAAACCAACATTGTTACAACATACAGGGAAAGGAGACCATATCAAACAGCATGGGCTCCTGTTCCATTATCCTACTATCAATACCCGTACGTATCAGTTGTTCAATATCAACAACCTTCTGGGCCTCCATATCAAATGTCATTTCCTCCTCGGGGTCAATATCCTCCTACAAATCGAGGTCCCCCTTAGCATCAACAATAGATTCCATAGCAACATCAGCACCAACAAGCTCAAGGTCATAATTATAATCGCAATCAAGTTGGGCCCGGAAGCCCAGATTCGATCTGTTGCCAATGACATATAGTGAACTACTTCCTCATCTAATCTAGAAGTGGTTCGTATTTTCCAAGAAGCTCAAACCAATGGTGTATCCATATCCACATGGGTATAACCAAAATGCAAGGTGTGAATTTCAAGATGGATCGCCTGGGCACACCATGGAAGATTGCAAAGCATTCAAGGTAAAAGTGTAAGAACTGATCGACAATAAGGTTATAACCTTTAAGGACCAAGGCCCCAATGTAAAAAACAATCATTTACCTGGTCATGTTGGTCCGTCAGTCAATGTTGTGGAAGAAGTTGTTGAGAATAGATATTGACGTGGGTATGGAGAAGACTTATGAGATTATCATACCGGTCTCGATGAGCATGACGACATCAATTTCTGGATAGAAAAAGGGACAGCTAAGCAGTGCATCAAGAACGAGAGAATTTCCTCAATGCTGGAAATCATTAGGCCATTTCATTATTTTGCATTTTTGTGATCTTTCTTGTTTGTCAAGTAATATTCTCCTTTGAACTTGTTATTTCAATGGTAATATTAATGAAATGAGCATGCAAATTAATCCTTTTATATTCATTCATTTTCTTTTTACTGCACAAAAACAACACCAATATTTCTCCACCTCGTTTTCTTTATCAAAGTTTTGTTTAAGCAAAGATTTAAGGGAGAATGACGAAAAATGAAATACCAAAAATTGCTCATGGTATGCTTTCGAAGAAAAATTTGTTAATGATGTAAGGCATTGTTTCATTACCAAAACACTAAGGGTTTGAGGAGTTAATCCCTAGTCAACCCCTATGAGCCTAGAAGTTGGTGTTTCTTTCTGTATGAAAAAACTTGTAATCTTAACCAAGGACATGTACTTTTTGGCTAATTTGACTATGCATTCAAATTTCAAGAGGAAACATCCCATCCGGGGATCAACCACACCTTCTTCCTTGAACACATCATGAAGTATCGAAGAAGTCATGAAAACTCTAAAGTTTATAGTGGTTGTTCCTTAACCAACCAATAACAAGGTAGTTATAATATTTCAAAATCAAAAAAGAAAAGAAAAGAAAAGAAAAGAAAAACCTACTAACTCGAACACCAGAAAAGGTTACTTAGGCAAAAAAAAAACAGGGCATTCCGGTGGACTGAAAGCTTCAAAGAAGCGGTCTTGGAAAAAATTAGGAATAAAAAGAAGAAGAAAATCAATCAAAAGAGGTCATTTAAATCCTCAACAAAAACAAAGAAAAACAAGATTAGGTGATCACCGTATCAGGAATCAAAGGGTCACCAAAATTTTTGACAACATCAAAATTTTGTAACTACCATGAAAAATTAAGTGACTACCCCCTCAAAGCAAAAATGATCTCATTGGTTCTTGAACCATCACATCCCCATTTTTAAAATTCCTTTTGGAAGTTGAATGTGTGTGTTGAATTAACTGAACATAGAACTAGACACCATCAAGGAAAATTGGTGGCTTAAAATTAAAATTTTGAGCCTTATATCCTTTTGTTCAAAAATTGTGAACCAGACCACGTTACAACCATAAAATGACCTAATTGAAGCAGGGTTTATTTTGAAAGCATACTAGAACGGGGTTGCATTAAATTGACCTCTAGAGATTTGCTTATCATTTGTATTGGTATTATATTCTCGCCTCATCTTTCCCACTTTAAATAGCTAAATTAACACCACATTTGGACTAATGGTCCACTTGTTATACACCACCACATAATTTTAATAATGATTTTTTCAAAACCTGCATTAGCATCGCATTAAAATTACCATTTTTGAACAATTTTAACTGCAAGTAAATACTTGACATCAAGGAAATTCCAACAAGGAGCAATCAGAGAGGAACTTGATCATTCTTTGATACTGACCAAAGTTAAGACCACCTCATAACCCTATGTGAAATTCTGGTATAGTCGGAGTTCAGATGTTCTACACGAAGTCATGACATCTGATCCAACAATGTTACTAATTACAGCAAGACAGTTATACAAATTAAAACCCAGTACTCATATGCACTCAGTCACAGATGTCAAGACATCTGCTAATATACCACCATGGAAAGAAGAACATCCAGTTTTGTCCATCTAGTGCACAGACACAGTAGAGATCAAGCATATCCCTTATGTTTATTGATCCTGCCCAGTTAACAGCATGATGTCTCAACATTGATTTGAACATCACCTGTCTCAACATTACAGATGGGTGAACTGTAACAGACCAACCAATCTATACATCAGTATTAGCAGTCAATAATGAATGTCATAACATTCTGTTTTGCATTCAGACTGCAGGCTGTGTGTCAGGTCTGTTATTTCCTTCATAAACAGACTATAAACAGACTGAGTTATAACATACAAAATATAGTGTGCAGAAGGTAAAAACACCAGTAATTGTTAACCCAGTTCGGTACAACATTACCTACTCTGGGGGCATACCAAGCCAGGAAGAAGATCCACTATTAGCAGTATTAATTCAGAGTTAAACTCCCCCGTTTACAACTCTTCACTTAATCCCTACCCAATGCAATCTATACCTAGGCACTCCTAGATAGAAACATCCATTTTCCATTCCTATCACTACAATTACCATGTAATGCTTAGACAACTTGAACATGCTTCACAGCTTCGTTCAAGAACATAACAACTCTTGCCAGGCTTTGAGTTATAAATAATCTCATGCTTTCAAGCACTGAGAAACACCTGGTAACCTTCCCACAGGTTGGGAGGTTTACCTCACACACACCCCTAATTTTTACATTGTTTGAGGCTTACAAAACCTAGGTTACAATCTGCTATTTATAACCTAACCACCCAACTGGATTTGGGCCTTCAGAAATCGCAGCAAAGCTTTTCTTTTGCTGTCACAGAGCTGGCAGAAATCCTCTGCTACAATCAAGGTCTTCAATCTTTTATTTCCTAAAAGATCTCCATATTTGGAAACTGTATATTCACCAAATATATTCACCAAATCTTCTGATTGAATCTTCAAGATCTCCACATAGGAGTTAGGATATTCACCAGATATCCTAATTAATCATTTAACACAAACCAGAATTAACTGATTCAGTTTTATACACATGTGAGATGTCACAGTCCCGATGTCGTGACATCTCACATGACATGTTGGTCCAGATGTTGAACTTCTTCAACCCAACATATTAAAACAACAGAGGTGATTACATTATTTGTTTTACAAAATTAATGTCAATCTTAAGGTACTAACAATCTCCCCCTTTGGCAAATTTTAGCTAAAACAAATAACCCAATATGGGTCTGCACTTCCTCTTTTGTCATTGACAGCCCCATTGCCACCACCACTGTTGGTGTACATGAGGAAGAAGTTGTACAAGACACAACTGCATCACAACCCTTCCCCTCAACAGGAGGGCTTCCTGAAGAATATGTAATGCTGAGTACATAGATAATGTAACTCAAATCACAAGACACAACTGTCTTCTTAACTCAGATCACAAGACACAATTGATATACCCAGTTAGTGACTTTTGTGCCTGAACCCATCTTCTCCTTGCTACCAGATATTGCTTGCTTCTGGTGCATCCTCAGGACAATGTTTCTCTCCCCCTTTTAGCTAAACATTTATAAATGACACCTTCACAAAACCCGATCCAGGAGCAGTATGCCCAGATCTTAACAAACCCCATGGTTTAGAGGGAATGAATTGTCGCTCTTGTGAGAAGAGGAGTGCTGATACATCCTTTAAATAGGCCAAACCATGCTTAGGAATTAACGGTAGGAGTAAATGCTTGGTCAAGATCCATAAATATTTGCTGAGAATCAGTTAGAGAATCACCACCAATATCCTAGACTATCTTTGAATACCTTTTATAGCTCTTGACTGTTTCTTTCCAGAAGCAACAGTTCCAAGACTATTCCATAAATGTTGTCAGACACGTTGCAAGTTATGTCTTAACATTTGATACTACTTTTGTCTGCATTCTTCATGTATTCTCCCTATCACCATTTCCTAAACCATTTTCTCACCTCCAGTGGTGGCTTGACATCTGGCACCACACATTCACATATCCTTATACAACTTCCAGCAGGAACAAAGGATATCTTATGTTAAGACATCACTTATGACATCTCGTGAACACTCTGTCCTTTTTGTTCACAAGGACAACTACCAGCAGTTAAACAACTTGACAGTAGTTTAATCAGCAGCAGAAGCAAAACAATTACTAGCTATGGCTACTAGTAATACACACATGCACAAGGGTACTTCTCCTCCCCCTAAATCTGTGCAATAATCAACAGAATTACTAGTTATGGATGCAACTAGTAAGACACACAAATGCACCAGGGTATTCCTTCTCCCCCTAAATCTGTGCATACATTAAATAACAGAAACTCCAGCACTTGTTCCACACAACTGTAATACACAAGCTCATTCTAATATAACATAATGAGACACACCCCATCCATATTTCCTTATGACTGTAAGTTTCAGAAGGAAATAACAATATTGTCCAAGGGAATGTCATGACATCTGGTCAGGCATTCTTCTGCTCACTCAGCCTTGACACACACCACAACATCCCACTAACTAACAAGGTTCCATACCTTATTATCTGAGAACACATAGACCACAAGCTTGATGATTACTTGCAGTGCAAAGACAGAACTCCCCCTGTCATGAACAACCAACTCTCATGGAGATCACACATGAACATATCCAACACCCCAAGGTTGGACCTTCACTAACTTCTTGATTCAAAGAGAACCCATACCACTTGATGAATGGAAAACATAAGACGCATCTTCATGTCTTCAAGAGTACACCCTCTGTTCAACCCTATTGGTTGAACACATCCATACTCTGTGTTAATCTCTCTTCTAACCAGAACAGAAAACTACTTCACACCATGCTCTAACTTGAGTTAGGACATCCTTCACAACATAACACCATCTGATAATATTCAGCTATCACTGAGTCATTAGCTTGACCCACAAGAAATCAGACACAAATTGGGACATATACATTCTCATCCCATTACAAGAGATAGTTTTCCATATATAGCTCAACACACCTTCCACAAGCTCCAAGAGATGAATAGACAACACCTCCTTTTGTCTTCAACTTACTACTTTTCTGCTCAAAGTAAGTTGTCTCAGACCTTCCTCAAGAGTAATCAGCTGCCATAAGTTGATTGTCTTGATCCTTCGAACTCACTTCTGAGATAGACCAAATGCCACTGGTTGATTACCTCGTTCATGAATCCTCATATGAAAAAGTCACATGCCATTCTTTTGACCTCTCCACGTTTATCAGACTTCTCCCAAAGATATTCTGACCTTCCAAGTGATACTTGAACTTCAAGCTACATGTTGAACAAAACTTAGATTTTCTATGAACATGTAACATCCTCTCCATCCAGCAACTCCAAAGAACTGCAACGAGAACGATCTTTTTGAAGTATCCAATCTACAACCCTGTAGACCCTTCTATCTCAAGTTGATGTGCCACTTCACCAACTAAGAATCTGATGTTGAACCAAATGTCACAACATTGTGTTTTGACATCTAGCTGTTGAATTCAGATCCTTCTTCTGCCACTTGAAAGAACTTCCTCCCTTCACAGAACAAGAGTTCAATGTTCTCATAGACTTGATTGTGGAACCAAGTTTGAGTAAACAACCTCCATCCTGCAGGTTTGCAGTTAAGTCATCCAAGCTCACACCTTGATGAATCCCTGCTTCTTCTCCAAAGACATCAGACACTCTAATGCATGAGTCTTCAGAAGGACCAGTTAGAAACTCTCCCTACAGCTATACCAAGGATTCCACTTCTTAAGATAAGGTTGTTTCCATGATGTTAAGAATGTTGCCACTTATTCTTAACTCCACAGTGTGCATTAGCCAATGCACTTCCTTACCTAGATCAGAAGTAAACTGATCCAAGTAACCACCATCAAGACTATGATGTTTTCTTCTTTTCGTACACACCAAGGCTGAACATGTTTCTTGCCAGGAAACCTTTTCAGAGATCATATGCTTTTGCTGCCACCAAAGTGATAGATCATAAACCAATGTACTAACCTTCCTGTGATTCTGCACAGGGTCTAGAAGACGAGATGTTCCAACATCTTTTAAAAACATCAGTTATCTTGAGCTCCAAGGATAATCAATTAAGTACTTGTACTTGGCACAAGTAGACATTGATCTTAAATCCTTTCCCAATTTTCCTTTCAGATACTTCCACCATAAGAATACTTTGAGAATACTCTTCTTGTGTCAACATATTCTGCTTGCAAGCACCTCAACAGTTTTGAGAATCTTCCCAGATTAGATTCACCCTTAGGAATGAGAGGGATGAATCCTACCTTGCAAATGTGTCACACAACAACCAGAACCCATGTGACACAGGTCAACAGCCAACCAGACCCTAGGCTAACCAAACGTGAGGAGGTTAACCAAAACTCCCCCTTAAGTTAACAATCATGGAAACTTCACACCAATATCCATGCATTGTACACAAATGTCTCAACATGACATACATCACCCCTATCGGTGGCAATTAACTCTATGAGTTATACCTATACATACTCCAATCACACTCATCAGACTCTAGCTGACCATAAGTACTAGTGAAAGAAAAAAACACCCATCAATAGTAGCTATGCATTGCCAGAGCATACTACCTCAACCAATCTCTGAATCTTCATATTCTCACTCCTTGAAAGAATTGTCACTTCTGAGCATGGTGTTTGAATGACTAGATTCATGGTCCCAATCCTCTCAAATGACTTATCAATCAGGTTACCCCAGTATTGACTTCTATCATCCAGGGGACTTGTCTTTCAACACAACATAGTACTTCAGGGAACAACTATCCAATCCTGATCAATCTATAGGAATAAGACAGACAGCAGGAAATTGCACCATGTCACATCTCAACCAGCTTCACTTCTAGATATCAGACGTCTAAAGGTGACCTTCTTGAGCATACATACAGTTGACCCTACCCTTGTCAACTTAGCACATACAGATGTCTCCTCTTCCAGGTCAGGAGTAGGTTCCAAACAAACGTATCCCTTTGTTTGACACCTAAACACATCTGCTCTTCAACCAGTAGCTGCATACTTGTAGAACAACATGTTCTAACATCACATTGAACATTAGTTCCACTTTCTTGGAACAAAATCCTCCTTGAAAGTCTTCAAGGTCTTCATATACACTACCCAAGAGAGTAAAAGAATCAGTGATTAGGTGATTCTTACAATCCTGAAGTGAGAACGTCATGATGAGTGGACTTGAGGAGACTCAAGTATCTTTGACATCTTCAGTAGATTATGATGCAATCTTGAATACAGCAGCCTTTCATCCACATGAGGGGAAACTACATCAGAGTTTGAGTTTTGCCAGGTATTATGCAGCGGAAATCATAATACAACTCAACCTATGAACACACACTTCTCCAGATCAGCCTCCAAGACCATACCAAGATTGAATATGATTCAATACTAGCAGAGCTGTCCCACACAAAGGCCATTTGTTAACCTCCAGAGATAGGTACACTTAGTTCCTGTCATGAATAGTCCATCCACCTACTTCAAGGGACTATTCAGGGAAATCACAGAACCTTCCACAGGTTCCAGCATCAGTACTAACATAACTCCTTGCAAGATACCAGAAAGTATCACCCATGGATCTCATCCAGAAACAGAACAGGATGCCTGCTCTGATACCAATTGAAATTCTGGTATAGTCGGAGTTCAGATGTTCTACACGAAGTCATGACATCTGATCCAACAATGTTACTAAATACAGCAAGACAGTTATACAAATTAAAACCCAGTACTCATATGCACTCAGTCACAGATGTCAAGACATCTGCTAATATACCACCATGGAAAGAAGAACATCCAGTTTTGTCCATCTAGTGCACAGACACAGTAGAGATCAAGCCTAGCCCTTATGTTTATTGATCCTGCCCAGTTAACAGCATGATGTCTCAACATTGATTTGAACATCACCTGTCTCAACATTACAGATGGGTGAACTGTAACAGACCAACCAATCTATACATCAGTATTAGCAGTCAATAATGAATGTCATAACATTCTGTTTTGCATTCAGACTGCAGGCTGTGTGTCAGGTCTGTTATTTCCTTCATAAACAGACTATAAACAGACTGAGTTATAACATACAAAATATAGTGTGCAGAAGGTAAAAACACCAGTAATTGTTAACCCAGTTCGGTACAACATTACCTACTCTGGGGGCATACCAAGCCAGGAAGAAGATCCACTATTAGCAGTATTAATTCAGAGTTAAACTCCCCCGTTTACAACTCTTCACTTAATCCCTATCCAATGCAATATATGCATAGGAACTCCTAGATAGAAACCTCCAGTTTCCATTCCTATCACTACAATTACCATGTAATGCTTAGACAACTTGAACATGCTTCACAGCTTCGTTCAAGAACATAATAACTCTTGCCTACAGGCTTTGAGTTACAAATAATCTCATGCTTTCAAGCACTGAGAAACACCTGGTAACCTTCCCACAGGTTGGGAGGTTTACCTCACACACACCCCTAATTTTTACATTGTTTGAGGCTTACAAAACCTAGGTTACAATCTGCTATTTATAACCTAACCACCCAAATGGATTTGGGCCTTCAGAAATCGCAGCAAAGCTTTTCTTTTGCTGTCACAGAGCTGGCAGAAATCTTCTGCTACAATCAAGGTCTTCAATCTTTTATTTCCTAAAAGATCTCCATATTTGGAAACTGTATATTCACCAAATATATTCACCAAATCTTCTGATTGAATCTTCAAGATCTCCACATAGGAGTTAGGATATTCACCAGATATCCTAATTAATCATTTAACACAAACCAGCATTAACTGATTCAGTTTTATACACATGTGAGATGTCACAGTCCCGATGTCGTGACATCTTACATGACATGTTGGTCCAGATGTTGAACTTCTTCAACCCAACATATTAAAACAACAGAGGTGATTACATTATTTGTTTTACAAAATTAATGCCAATCTTAAGGTACTAACACTATGAATTAGGGGCAAGTTGCTTAGAGATTTTGTTGATCAGGGGAAGGTCACTCCAAGAATTTGTCAATTTAAAACAAGTCTCCAAATATCAATTGATTAAGGGGAAAATCGTTTCAAGAATCAGTTGATCAAGGGAAAACTACCTCAATGTCCTATTGGGGCAAGTCATTTTGAAGTCCTATCAGGGGGAAAATCTCCTCAAGAAGCAGTCGCGTCAGAGAAAAACCACCTCAAGACTCTATCAACCAGGAGCAAATCACCTAGAGGTTGTATTGATCAAAAGCAAATCCCTCCAAGAGTCGGTTAGTCAAGGAAAAATCCTTTTAAAAGCTCATACTAGGGCAAGCTACCTCAAGAGAACAATGAAGCCCACTCTCTAAAGGTCGATCAATCCGAAGTAAACCATTCAAAGAATTGGTTAATCAAGGGCAAAACACTTGAAGATTCAAACATTAGGGCAAACCATCTCAAGTCATGTTATGGCATAGTTGTTCCCAAATTTCCTTCAAGGTAAATGCATCAAAGACCCAGCTGACTGGGGTAGTACATGCTCCAGAGGGACAAGTCCTCCACATACTTTCAAGTTGCTCAAGCTGACCCTACCATACACCAGCAATCGTTGAGTTCAAAATAAGTGTCAAGAAATCATGCTAGCATAACATCCTATCACCTTTTGATGAGAAGCCTCATGATAGAACAAAAACACTTCTCAATCTTAACCATACATTACCCATTATAGAGGAACTTGTTGAAACATTCAACCCACCATATAAATCATCGTCATGCATTAATCATGTCACTTTGCTCCAGCATATCATCACATTCATCTGGCATATTCCCATAATATGAAGCCTTGTAGAGAGAACACGCAGCTTCCCAGCAGCAGGTCAAACTTGGGGCACCAAGAGAATCCGTATCTGCTTTACAGTCACATCATCGTCAAAATTCAAAGTGTAGGGAAGTCAAGCCCTTTCCACTTACCGAAATTCCAATTTTAATTGGTAACCAGAGAAAGACCAAAGTCCAATCTTCATTGGCAACAAAAAAACTGAAATTCTGGTATCAGATATGAGATGTCGAAGGTAATGTCACGACACTAATATCTGAGTAATGCAAACAGGATAAAGATAGAGAATAGTAATGCAAGAGACACAAGCAATTGTTAACCCAGTTCGGTCCAACTCACCTACATCTGGGGGCTACCAAGCCAGGAAGGAAATCCACTAAAATAGAATCAGTTCAAAGACTCTCCGTACACTTCAACAAGTTACAGTCTTTCTCACCTAATCTCTACCCGTGCAATTTCTACCTAAGCACTCTTAGATATGAGAACCCATTCACTTCCCTACAATCACACCTGTGATTTTAAACAACAATCCCTTGAGAAAAGAAAACACTTTTCAATAACACACACTTGATTTTACTTCACAGTTTCAATCAAGTAGACACACACTTGATCTTGCTTAACAGCTTTGATTAAGTAGACACACACTTGATCTTGCTTCACAACTTTGATCAAGTAGACACACACTCTTGCTTAACAGCTTTAGAGTGACAAATTACAACCACAAATTAGACCATTTCAATCATCTAAAGATGACTTGAATGGCTTACAAGTCTCACGACTAAACAAGACACCAACCCTTGCTCTCTCTCAATATTTCACTCAGTATTGGTTGTGTATTCAATCAGGTTTTCCAAGTCCCTTTTTATAGAAGCTTTCAGCTGGGCTTGGACATCTTGAAAACCCTAAATCTATTTTCCAATCAAATCTTCTCATGACAGCTGGTTAGATCTCCTTGGAAAATAAGTAAATCAGGTTAATCAATGATTGAATGCGCCTGCAAATCAGATCTTCAATCATACAAAGATTGCCATTAATTGTGCAATCATAAAACACCAGATATTCATACTGAATGTTCTGTGTACAGGATGTCATGACATCGGGTCTGACATCCTGGAACAATCCTGCATAATTCCATAATTCCTTTTATAATTTCCAGCAGGTACAAACATATCAGATGCCATGACATTGTGTATGACATCTTGAACCAATCCTGCATGATCATGTTTTCCATTTGAACTCCAGCAGGTACATATCATCAGATGCAATGTCATTATGACATTCTGAAACAATCCTGCATGATTATGTTTCTTAAGCTCCAGCAGGTACATAGGATATCTCATGTTAAGACATCACACACAACATCTTGTGAACACTCTTTGTTTTACCAAAATTGCTGCCAACACTTAGAACCAACAAACTCCCCCTTTGGCAAATTTTGGCTAAAACATATATCTGTCCTTTTTGTTCACAAGAGAAACTATCAGTAGTTAAACAGCATAACAGCAGTTTAAACAGCAACAGAAGCAAACACAACTACTAGCTAAGCTACTAGTAATACACACATGCACAAGGGTACTTCTCCTCCCCCTAAATCTGTGCAACACAAACAGAATTACTAGTTATGGATGCAACTAGTAAGACACACAAATGCACAAGGGTACTACTTCTCCCCCTAAATCTGTGCACCACATACAACTCCTTTGATAATAACAGCACCTATAACCACATCACCTGTAACCACATCACCTGTAACAATCAGAATATTATTCTGACATCTGCTTCAACATCACCTGTGCACCACATCAGCCTGTGCACCACATCAGACATCCCCTTTGACATCTGTAAACAGAACAACATTTTGTCTTACAACAAACACATCTCCCTCAATAATAGTTGTTCATCTGTTCAACTGCATCTGCACATACATCTCCACATCTCCTACATCACTTCTCCCCCTTTTTAGTCAAAATTTTGACCAAAGGTGACCAATTAGACAAAATAAATGTCAATTAGCCTAGCAGAGAATTTCACCACAGATGTCATAACATATAACATGTTAAAACATAATTGTTCAGGAGATACATACCAACATTATACACAGTTGTGACAGCTGAGATGATGACAAATCCATGGAACTCATTAAGAGCCCCAAATATTACATAAAGGCATCAATAAGGACTGCCACAAATTACACATTTTTCAAAAAAAACAATAAAAACTTCAGCATCCAAACATCTAGGGGAACAACTTCCATAACATCAGCCACAACAGAACAACACACACATCACAGTCTTCACTACAGCATACCTCACACAGTTTTCATACTAGTCTTTAACACAAAGGGGGGAACCATTAATCAGAGGAAGAAGTATCATCTTCACCTTCAGAGCCTTCAAAGCTGCAACTAGATTGAGCATTGGACCTCTCATTTGAGGTATTGGCATCTGAGTCTTTGGTCTCACCAACCTTTTCCATTTCTTCCTTTTCTAGGCTACTAATAAGAACCTCCAAAGCCTCTTTTCTTGCCTTGGCCACCCTTATACCATTATCCAGTTCCTTGCAGGTTTCCTTTAACTGATCAATTAAGCTCCCTTGAGATGCAGGCTCCTTTCTGGCAGATGTCATGACAACATCATTGACACGACTTCCCTCAAAAAGCTTGTAGTGAATTGATAGTGGGGGCTTTCTTCTGCTTGGAATGTTACTTGTGTTAGAATGCCTGGTTGTTGGCTCAAGATAATACCACAAATGATGGATGGGAAGGCAATGGGCAGCTTCACTGCATTTGTGGAAGCATGTCTGATAGTTTGATCAAACATAAACTTTCCAAAGTCAAAGTCTATCCTGGTTCCAATAGCATGGATAATTCTTCCAAGACCAATGAAGATGGTAGAGATATGATTAGTAGGCACCCAGTTGGCTGAACCAATCTTGTGTAAGATGGCATACTTGACAGTTAGCTTGCCAGCTGATAGGTGATTCCTACTAGGGCATTCCTTAACTTGGCCAGCTGTAATAGTCCTACAGACCTCATTGTCTGTAGTCTCTAAATCCACTCCTTCACCAGTTCCTCTCCCTAGGAACTTGTTGATTATGGTAGGGGAGAATCTCACACATCTACCTCTTACAAACACCTTACAGAATTCTCTGCTGCTCCTTTCAGAAATATCCTCAGGGATATTCACAACAAATTCTTTTACCAACCCCTCATAACATTGGGGCAGAGAAACCACAGTCTTCATCAATCCAGCATTCTTGTTCAAATCCATGACTTCCTTCACCTCAACAGCCTCTTTTCCCAGCTCTCTTTCAACCGTTACTCTCCTCTGAATGACAAACTTCCATTTTGCAGCACCATCTTCTAAGTGAAAAGAGATGTTATCTAAGTGCACAACTGCAGCTTTTCCTGGAGACTTCTTAACAGCCTGCCTTTTTGCAGGGGAGATGTCCGGGACATCGTCTTCGACATCCTCATCAGAGTCAGAACTCTCTCTTTCTTTCCTCTTCTTAACCTCAACCTTGCTCCATGATTTGGAGGGTCCTACACCAGCAGTCTTCTTCCTAGTCCTGGCTGTCATCATTTCAGCCACAGTTTTCCCTTTTCTAGTATTCAATTTCCTAGCAGCACTTGGTTTTACATGGTGAACCAAAGTGTCATCCTCTTCCTCTGAACTCTTTTCCTCCAGATTAACAATATCCTCAACAGTTTCATGAGACATACTTGCTGGTTTCTTGCTAGGTAAGTTTTTACCTAAAGAACATAACCCCTCAGCAGCCACTTCCTTTTCTGATCTAGATGAGTCATCATCTTTCTCAGCTTGGGGTTCCTCCTCAGGAGAGGGGTCCCTTCTGGACAGAGGGGTAGAGACACCCTTGACTGCATGCCCTTCACTTAGAATCCTAGTAACTAGGTTCCTAATGGCACGATCAGCATAATGCATGTCATTTGGATGAGGAGATTTATCAGGGATATTACCTTGCTTACTTCCAGCCATGGAAGAGGGGCCTGGGGCGTCATCTGGTATCACACAGAGAGGAGTAACATCCAACACGTCTTCATCTAGAAACTCCATGGAGGGAGTCCTTGCATGATGAGTGGGTTTTAATCCTGAGGATGATGGATGTTGAGACATGTTGTTGAACTTTTGAAAGAAATTTTGTTGCCCTAGCAGAGGTTCTCTGAGAAGTTTGATGAAGATGGAAAGAGTTGTGTTCAGGTAGCGTGTGCAAATGACATAGATACTATTTCCAATGCTAGGGAATGATTCATCATTAATGTGGCTCTTTCTTTTAATTGGGCAGACAATATTTTTGTTACCTTTTCCGCTCCACATTAATTGCCATAATTTCTCAAGAATCCAAATCCCTAATTTCCCTCTTACATATTCAAACTGATTATCACTCAAATCCCTTGCAAGCTTGTCAGCTGATTGCATTTCATGCTTTAGAGCTATGAATTTGTCTTCCACAAATTTTCTAATGGAGTGATGGCAGCAAATAATGTGCTTGGTCCAACTATGTTGAATAGAATTTTTGGATATAGTTGTAGCATTCATATTGTCATAATACAATGGCATGACATCCTGTGTGACATTGTATGCAATCATCAGTAGTTTCAACCAACCCTGTTGAGAACAACTGCTACCATTTGCTATATCTTCAGCATAAACACCATTTTCATCTCTCAAATGTGTAGGAGCAGGTGTCCTTTCACTCTCCATCTCAATCTTCTCAACATTGCTATTGGCACTTTTGCTTTGAGATAGATACATAGGCCTTTCCATTTGCTTGACTTGTAGCCCAAGTCCAACAAAGCTCTTTCCAACTTCAGACTGCATATGACTAGTAACATGTTTACCCATCTGATCCAACCTCCTATCTATTTGAGCCATCATGAGCTTTTCTTCTTTGAAAGTGATGTTAAGTCTGAGCTCCTAGTGTGACATCCTTGTCTGACATTTCCCACAGGCTTGTCTTTCATCACTCTTGAGAGTCCCTCTAGCAGATATACTCACCTTCATTCCTTTGACATAGGTGCACTTTGAGGAATAACCAATTTGAGAGTTCCACATGTAACCGTTGTCTTTGGTCCTAATTCCTTTCATGATCACTTCACTGTCTTTGTTAGTAATCAGACATTCAGTTTTGGTGAAGTTAACATTCAGACCTTGATCACATAGTTGACTGATGCTTATTAGATTTGCAGTCAAACCCTTAACCAGTAGGATATTGTCAAGTTTAGGCACTCCAGGACAATCAAGCTTGCATATCCCCTTGATTTCACCCTTTGCTCCATCACCAAAGGTTACATAGCTTATGGCATGAGGATGAAGATCAGTTATCAGGTCTATGTTTCCAGTCATGTGTCTGGAACATCCACTATCAAAATACCACTCTTCTTTGGCTAAGACTCTGAGGGGAATGTGAGCTATTAGACTTGTAATATTAGTCTTAGGAACCCATTGCTTCTTGTTGATAGGCCTGTGTTATTTGGGTCTGGATTGATAGTGAGTCTGATGATGAATAGGGCTAGGATAACCATACAACTTATAGCAGAAGGGCTTCAGGTGACCAAATTTCCCACAGTAATGGCATCTCCATCTTTGGTGTTTCCCTTTCTGTTGTCTTCTCCTCTGATGTTGTGACATATGATGTGACATCACAGGTTTGCTTTTACTATGGCTGCACTTAGGTTTGGCTTGAGGTTTGCAACCAGTGTAACTACTCTCAGGCTTAGATTTATTATACCCAATGCCAGATTTGTCTCCTGTCATTAGTCCAGTTTGGAGAATCTTATCTAAGGAGTCAGATCCATTGTTTAACATCCTTACATACTTGGTCATCTCTTCTAGTTTTGAATTTAAGAACATAGCTTCAGTTTTTAACTTGGAGATGGTTTCCACATGATCTGCCTTCTCCTTCTCCAGTTGTACTATCTTCTGGCTTTCAACTTGTTGACTCTCATCTAGCTTGGCATTCAGAACCACTGCTTCTGTTTTTAATTTGGAGATGGTTTCCAAGTGTTCTACCTTCTCATTCTCAAGTTGAGTTATCTCCTTCTTCTAGCTTTCAACCTGTTTACACAACTCTACACTTTTGTGACACAACTTTCTGTAGGTAGAGGCCAACTCTTCAAAGGTTACTTCATCATCACTTGAGTCTTCATCAGAACCCCATCTTCATGTCGATGCAGTCACAAGATTTGCAGCTTCCTCTGTTTCACTTTCATCAGACCAAGTGGCAGCAAGACTCATCTTCTGCTTTTTGAGGCAGTTTCCACATTCAGTTCTAATGTGTCCATACCCATCACATTCATAGCACTATACTTCTTTTCCTTCTTTGGGCTTATCATCTGACCTTGCTCTTCTTCCAGCATTGTTGGATTTACTGATGTCAGATGAGATGTTCTTGACATTAGCCTTGGATCTTACATCCATCTTTTTCAACAGTCTGTTGAATTGTCTTCCCAGCATTGCCACTTCATTGGCCAAATCTTCATCACCATCCTGATCATTTTCCTCTTCTGTGTTTGACATGAAGGCCATGCTTTTGGTTTTCTTTTCAGAACCATCATTCAATCCCATCTCAAATGTTTGGAGGGAACCAATTAGCTCATCAACCCTCATGTTGGAGATGTCTTGAGACCCTTCTATGGTAGTCACCTTCATAGAAAATCTCTTAGAGAGTGACCTGAGTATTTTTCTTACCAGTTTTTCATCATACATCTTCTCTCCCAGGGCTCCTGAGGCATTGGCAATTTCAAGGATACTCATATGAAATTCATGAATATTTTCATCTTCTTTCATCCTTAAATTTTCAAACTTGGAGGTGAGCAGCCGTAGTCTAGACATCTTTACTCTAGAGGTGCCTTCATGAGTGGTCTTGAGGATGTCCCAAGCATCTTTAGCCACTTCACAATTGTTTACCAACCTGAAAATATTCTTGTCTACTCCATTGAATATTGCATTCAATGCTTTAGAATTTCCAAGGGCTAGATCATCCTCCTCCTTGGACCATTGTTCTTCAGGTTTCTTATTAGTTGTGACCTCTCCTTCTTTAGTAATTACAGGATGTACCCAGCCTGTTAACACAACCTTCCAAGCCTTGTTATCAAGAGATTTTAGGAAAGCTACCATTCGAGGTTTCCAATACTCATAGTTAGATCCATCCAAAATTGGTGGCCTGTGAAAAGATCCTCCATCTCTCTCCATTGTACCAGAAAGTATTGTCCCTAGATCTCACCCAGAACCAGAGCAGGATGCCTGCTCTGATACCAATTGAAATTCTGGTATCATATATGAGATGTCGAAGGTAATGTCACGACACTAATATCTGAGTAATGCAAACAGGATAAAGATAGAGAATAGTAATGCAAGAGACACAAGCAATTGTTAACCCAGTTCGGTCCAACTCACCTACATCTGGGGGCTACCAAGCCAGGAAGGAAATCCACTAAAATAGAATCAGTTCAAAGACTCTCCGTACACTTCAACAAGTTACAGTCTTTCTCACCTAATCTCTACCCGTGCAATTTCTACCTAAGCACTCTTAGATATGAGAACCCATTCACTTCCCTACAATCACACCTGTGATTTTAAACAACAATCCCTTGAGAAAAGAAAACACTTTTCAATAACACACACTTGATTTTACTTCACAGTTTCAATCAAGTAGACACACACTTGATCTTGCTTAACAGCTTTGATCAAGTAGACACACACTTGATCTTGCTTCACAACTTTGATCAAGTAGACACACACTCTTGCTTAACAGCTTTAGAGTGACAAGTTACAACCATAAATCAGACCAATTCAATCACCTAAAGATGACTTGAGTGGCTTACAAGTCTCACGATTAAACAAGACACCAACCCTAGCTCTCTCTCAATATTTCGCTCAATATTGGTTGTGTATTCAATCAGGTTTTCCATGTCCCTTTTTATAGAAGCTTTCAGCTGGGCTTGGACATCTTGAAAACCCTAAATCTATTTTCCAATCAAATCTTCTCATGACAGCTGGTTAGATCTCCTTGGAAAATAAGTAAATCAGGTTGTAATCAATGATTGAATGCGTCTGCAAATCAGATCTTCAATCATACAAAGATTGCCATTAATTGTGCAATAACAAAACACTAGACATTCATACTGAATGTTCTGTGTACAGGATGTCATGACATCGGGTCTGACATCCTGGAACAATCTTTCATAATTCCATAATTCCTTTTATAATTTCCAGCAGGTACAAACATATCAGATGCCATGACATTGTGTATGACATCTTGAACCAATCCTGCATGATCATGTTTTCCATTTGAACTCCAGCAGGTACACATCATCAGATGCCATGTCATTATGACATTCTGAAACAATCCTGCATGATTATATTTCTTAAGCTCCAGCAGGTACATAGGATATCTCATGTTAAGACATCACACACAACATCTTGTGAACACTCTTTGTTTTACCAAAATTGCTGCCAACACTTAGAACCAACAAAAACAAAGTCCAATCTTCATTGGCATCTTCAAAACTAAAGTTCAATCTTCATTTGCACCACCTTCAAAATCTGGTGTTCATCAGTAACTCGACACAATTTACATTCAACAAACCAAAATCCAATAGCCATTGGTACTCAAAAGTCCAAATATCATTAGCACATCAAAAACCAATTGACATTGGTATACCAAAACCTATCTTTTCTTAACCTTTTCTGATAAAAGAAAAAATCTATCCTTGCAAAAGTCCAATCATCCATTGACACACTTACATGCATTGATCATAACATTTCATGCATCACTTCATGCATAACACATCCATTGAGGTGGAGCATTACGTTATACAATCAAAACATGCACACATATCATGAGACAGGATCCGAGGCCTTTCATGAAATTCCAGGTCAATCCTTAGCTAAGCCAATGGTATCTCCCCGATTGAGTTCTTACCCCGCAGTTCTTCTTAATGGTTATCCCTAGTGAGCCTCCTTGAATTTTATCATCCAATGTGTCTCTTGATCTAAGCATAAACCTTCGGTTTGACGACGATTTTTTCCAGTTTGATCTAAGCATCAACCTTCGGGTTGAGGAAGATCTTTTCCAATTTGATCTAAGAGTCAACCTTCAGGTTGATGACGATCTTTTTCAGCTTTATCTGAGCATCAACCCTCCAGTTTACAACGATCTTTTCCAATTTGATCTAAGCATCAACCTTGGGTTGAAGGAGATCTTTTCCAATTTGACCTAAGCATCAACCTTCAGGTTAATGAATATCTTTTTCAATTTGATATAAGCATCAACCTTTGAGTTGACAATGATATTGTCTTCATATTTTTTATCTAAGCATCAACTCTCGAGTTGATGATGATTTTGTCTTTATCTTTTGATATAAGCATCAAATCTCGAGTTGACGACGATCTTGTCTTTATCTTTTTATCTAAGCATCAACTTTCGAGTTGACGACCATCTTGTCTTTATCTTTTGATCTAAGCATTAATTCTTGAGTTGACAAAGATCTTTTCTTTTCCAGTTTGATCTAAGCATCAACTCTCGAGTTAACGACGATCTTGTCTTTTCTAGTTTCATCTAAGCATCAAAGTTCGAGTTGACAACAATCTTGTCTTTATCTTTTAATCTAAGCATCAACTCTCAAGTTAATGATGATCTTGTCTTTATCTTTTGATCTAAGCATTAATTCTCGCGTTGATGACGATCTTGTCTTTATATTTTGATCTAAGCATCAACTATCGAGTTGACGATGATCTTGTCTTTACTTTTTGATTTACGCATCAACTCTCGAGATAACGATGATCTTTCCTTTATGTTTTGATTTAAGCATCAACTCTCATGTTGACAATGATCTTGTCTTTATCTTTTGATCCCAGCATCAACTCCCGAGTTGAGGACGATCTTGCCTTTATCTTTTGATCCAAGCATAAAGTCTCAAGTTGACGACGATCTTGTCTTTATCTTTTTATCTAAGCATCAAATCTCGAGTTGACGACAATTTATTCTTTATATTTTGATCCCAACATCAACTCTTAAGTTGAAAATGATCTTGTGTTTATCTTCTAATCTAAGCATAAACTCTTGAGTTGACGATGATCTTGTCTTTATCTTTTGATATAAGCATCAACTCTCAAGTTTACGACGATCTTGTATTTATATTTTTATCTAAGCATCAACTCTCGAGTTGACGAAAATATTGTCTTTATCTTTTGATCCAAGTATCAACTCTCGAGTTGACAATGATCATGTCTTTATATTTTTATCCAAGCATCAACTCTCGAGTTGACAATAATCTAGTCTTTATATTTTTAACTAAGCATCAACTCTCGAGTTGACGACAATCTTGTCTTTATCTTTTGATCCAAGAATAAACTCTCGAGTTGAAGACAATCTTGTCTTTATCTTTTGATCTAAGCATCAACTCTAGAGTTAACAACATCTTGCCTTTATCTTTTGATCTAAGCATCAATTCTCGAGTTGACGATGATCTTGTCTTTATCTTTTGATTTAAACATCAACTATCGAGTTGATGATGATCATTGTTCTTTTGATCTAAGCATCAACCCCCGAGTTGATGTCATTTTTGTCTTTATATTGTTATCTAAGCATCAACCCCCGAGTTGTTTCAGATCATGGTTCTTTTGATCTAAGAATCAACCCCCGAGTTGATGACGATCTTACATCCTATCCTAGTTCATTTATTTTCCCAACCTCACTGCATTTCATCTCCGTATTTCAGAAGGAAAAATTTGTGTTTTTTCGTATTTAATTATCTTTCGTCCTAGAGGTATGAAAACTGTTGTTATTCGTTTTCTCGGGTTCAAGGAAATTAAATAGGGGCAACTATCATACCCTAATTTTGTCCTACTAAATTTTTTTATTCATTTGCATTGCCTACATTTTATTTTTCAAGCATGGTTCATCAGGTCAATGTAAAAGTCAATAAGGAGGACTTATGCATTTTGAGTAAAAGATATATTTTATGCATTTACAATCCATCTCTTCATTCATATTGTATTGTTAGTTTGATTATCATTTAAGTGTTCATTTTATATACCATTATTTAAATGCATTTTCTTACACCATGAAAGACCATATTAATAAGTCATTTTGAGTAATGCCCCGCAATTCATTCATCATATAAAACCAAAGTCAAATAGCCATGTTCATGACATTGCATTTCATCATATTATCACCATTCCAATTTTAAAATAAACAAAAATAAGTTTAAATCCCATTCACAACCACATTATTACATCACCTTTATCGTCTCATTTATCATAGTTTTACCATCATCATCATGCCCAATTTTCATTTCCTACCATTTATTCAAATGAGAAACCAAAACCAAATTTTAATTTGAAAGGAAAGCATAAAAAATAAATTGACAAGGTTGTAACATTCATCATCATCCCATCATACTTTTGAAACTATGAGTTGAATTTAAAGTGAAATGAGATAAAATTCAAACAAAAAAGAGGTTGTTTTTATTACATTTGAAACATGCATGTTACATCATCAACAACATCACATTCCCTACATTACCATCCATTATCATCATCCATTTCATTACACCAAGCAAAAGTGAAAAAGAAGAACAAAATGAAATTCAATTGAAAAAAAAATTGTTTTGTTGAATACATGAGGTTCACATGAGTTACAAAATACGTGAGTTCACATTACATAATGAGTTACATACAACTGCAAATTACACTACTACATCTACATCCCCATGACCTTACATCCATGCATCCTATACATAGCAAAGTCACACTTTTTGCACAACCAGAGTCGCGTTTTTCATCTTCGGCTCACAAGTTCTCCACCTCACTCAAATTCCCTCCAAAATTTCATCACACACTTACATTCTCCCCTAAAATTCCTCACGCAAGTCCCAATATTCACCTATAAAGCTACCCTTAATTCACTCTCTAAACACATCTGAAAATCCCTAAAGAAACTCTGCAGAAACACTCTCAAACCATCACTTTAAAGCTCATCTTCAGCAAGCATTAAGAGCTTCACCTTGAAGCTCCCAAGGTTGAGATTAACACCTCTTGCGCCAGTCCAACAGAAGAAGGAAAGAAGAATTTTCAGAAGAAGGAATAGTGGCAGACAAGGAAAATAAGAAGAAGGGTGAACAGAAGACTTACTTGAAGGTTATAACCCTCGTCGGAGTTCTCGCCGAAAACTTGAAAATTCCAGGTTCCGACGAGCTTGTTTTCTTCATCTTCCTTTAAATTTCCATGCTAATGTATATTTTTCCTTGTATATTTATCTCTTTCCTACTTCCAATTGATGTATAAACCTTGTAACCAGATGAATTATTGAAAAAAAATTTGGTTAGGGTTTATTTGGGGGAAAGTCCGATATGTATTTTTGGTGTTTGCTTTGGTTAGTTAGACTGTAAATTTGTGCTCATAAGAGAAAATAGGTGAGTGTTAGTTTTCATGTTTTTTTTATTGGATTTAATTGAAATACATTGGCAGTGTAAAAGGATTTTACACCGTCAGTTAATCCTATGCGTTGGATATTGAAATAAGTTTGACTTTTATTTTAAAAACCTATAAAGTAATACAAACGGATGATGGTGATGAATCGCCAGTGTAAATCTTTTTACACTGACAGTGCATAGTAATTAATCTCTTTTTTATTTGGATGAGATTTTTGAAATATGGAAAAAATGAGGAGGAATGGTCTTCATGTTCATAGTTGTTCTTCATTTTTTTTAGGGTTTGATCTGAAAAAGATTGAAAACTTGTGTGAAACATGTTTGAGGAGAGAGAGAGAGAGAGAGAGAGAAGATGAATGAGGGTATATGATATATTATACTTCATTTTTATTCCGTCTTTCATCTCCATTCACTACAACATGTGATGCACTGTCAGCCATGGGATTTGAATATTATGACATTTGACTTGGGGTCCCATGTGGGACCCCCACCACAAGATCATATGCCCTTTTGTGTGCACCATTGGATCATGTTTGATCCTCTAGTAAGCTGAATCAATGCACAAAATTGATTCAACCTTGTTGAATCTTTTGGCCCCTCTTGAGCTGGGGTAGCACCTTTTGGGCATGTTGTGTCGTGGGCTTGCTTTCTGCGCCCTCCTCCAACTTTCCTTTTGTTGCATATTCTCTTTATCCTTTTCTCTTATTTTCTGCTTGTTGGGTCTTTAGACCACCTTTATTTTTACATTATCATCACCCTTGCCATCGACATGCACCCCATTCCCCTCTTTATTTTATTTCATGTTGTTATTTTTATTTTATTAATTATAAATTTTATTAATAAATAAAATCAAACATTGTCAAAAAAATAAAAACTCTTGATTAATATCAAGTTCTTCAAAGTTAGGTTTTACCAAAATCAAACTTTTTTCTTAAACACAAATTAAATACTTGATCTATTCAAGTTATTTTCAAATTTAATCATTTTGAAAAACTTTTTCACAATAAACAATCGGTTGAAAAAGGATTGGATAGATGTAACTATCCTACCTAGTCCTTGAGTATTTGAACGATGGTCATACTTAGCCTATCATTTGAGTACTCTTCTTCTGTTTCAAAACACATTAAATAACATAATCTAGTTAATTTTTTTGTAGACGAAAAAAGATTAGTTGGATGTAATTTTCCTACTTAGTTTCGAGTATTCATATAATGGTCGTACTTAGCCTCCCGTGCAAATACTTGTCATCCATTGCAGAAACGTGACTTAATTCACCTCACAAATTTCATAAATAATTTGGATGAAAAAGATTAGATGGACGTAACTATCCTCCATAGTCTGAGCATTTGGATGATGGTCGTTCTTAGCCCATCGTTCAAGTACTCATTATTCACTCAAAACATACTCAACCAATCAAACTTATCATTTCCCTTCGCAGCGCGGTCGAAAACCTTTTCACAAACAATGTTTTATCTGTTCTATCACAATACAAACAAATGCTTAAGCCTCCCACGCGCGAGCACACAAGCAACTTTTAACCGCTAGAATGCGACCTAGACATTCATTCACTAAAATCAACCAATTAATATGTGGTTTTCTACCCAGAACTACATAACTTTGAATTCCTCATCGCACCTGAGGATACGTAGGAGCAAGACTCACAATCTTGTCAAACACCCTAATAAAAAACTTAGTTTTAGCCATTTCTGTTTTTTCAAACCTTTTAATAACTAGAAGAAAAACGAAAGCTAATATTTTATTCTCAAATCTAACTAAATGGTTCTCATTGAGTATAACAGATGTGAGGGGTGATAATACCTTCCCCTCGCATAATCGACTTCCGAATCTGAATTTGATTGCGAAGACCATTTTCTTTTTCTTTTAATGGTTTTATCAATTTTTCCCTTTTCTTTTGGAAAAAAAACAAAGTTCGGTGGCGACTTTGCTATCATCTCGAGCGTGCATGCAAATGCCCGTGGTCATTTTTTGCACCGCGACAGGGGGAACACAATTTTATATATTATTTGAGTTGAGGAAGAATTAAAGCAATTAAAAATATATAAAGAAATTGATGGAAATGATAGAAATGGGGTGCCACACTTTTTCTATGATTTAGAAAGAATGATAAGTCTAAGTGAAGATCACCACAAGAAACTTAGTTTTTTATAAGATCAAAAGCTTGGTCTAATCCATAACCAAATGGATGAAGCTCTCAAATTCACACAATGTATTTGTTTAATAAAATTCAACTTGATTCTTTATTCATGATTAGCTCCCTATTTATAGGTATATGGTAGCTTGTTGAATTTACAATAGTAACTCATGAAATGCTACAAACTCAACCCATTATTTTATCAACAATGGCTTGAAATGAAAGGTAGTACACTAAAAGGTGATAGAGAAAGTGAATATTTATTGCCTTGATGACTAATATCAATTGTTAGCCACTTTGGTCAATGCGGTACTACCTTTCTCTTTCTTCCTCCTTCAAAGCCTTGCCTATTAATTTCGTCCGTCCATTACTGACTTTAAAAGATAAAGCCACAAAAATTTTAAAGCTCTAAAATTTGTAAAATGATTTAAAGCACACAAAAAGAACAAGTGTTTTGGGCTAAAATTAGACATGTTGGATCCTAACACATTTTATTACAACATAATTAATTAAACGAAACTTCAAAATGGAATAGCAAGCTCACATGACATGCCCTCTTCATGAGTTTATATCAAAATGACAAGTCTTGTCCTATTTCCCCTCAATTGGACCCTTGCTCCTGGTTTGGTCATAAAATGTGTTAGGGAACCATTGACTCTATTAATATGTGTCCTTGTCATAGGACCTGCCATGCTTTGGATTATTTCACTTAAGTTTTAGTTCTTCATGTTCTCTCAATTGGTCTCTTCCTCCAATTGATTTGATCATAGATTGTATTAGGGCACCATTAACTCTATTAGCATGTGTCTTTATCATAGGACCTCCCAAGCTTTGAATTACTTCATTTAAGTTTTGGTTATTCATGTCCTCTTCATTGTCTATCTTTATACTTTTTAACAAGTATACATATTATTTACACAAAATCCATATTTATATGAATTTTAATTTTTTATACTAGATTCTATTTCTATCTCCTTAACTATAACATTCACTCTCATTTGTTTAAGGTGTCAAATATTTTTTAATTAATATTTGTTTTGTCTCTAAAGACACACTCTTTAAATATTCGGGTTCTTGAAATATGTTATAATTTGTTGAAGGATCTAAATAACATGTCATGTGTGATTGTCATTGTTCGTGATACTTCATTGATGAATTATGTTGCATATTTTTTTCTACTACATCTTTTTTACTATGCTAATATTACATAACTAAAAAAGTGAGAGCTAGATGTAAGTTGTTAGGAAAACAAAACAACAAATCTCAAGGCTAAAGATAAGAGTGAAAAAATAGTCAAATCTAAACAAGCATGGGATCTCATAATGGAAGTTTCAGGTACTATAATAAATTATTCTATAGAGGAAGTCTTATATTGATTATGTCATACAATTTAGAAGTGCGCATGTGCACAAAATTGTCAACATTTCTGAAATATAAAATTATAATATTAGATTAAGTGAAGGATAAAATAGACATGGCTTAGATTGATTGGGTTAGACACGTTTTCAAAACTACCAAGAACATAGTTAAATTTTACTGATGGTAAATGGAAATGATTTTCTTTTTAGATAGTAAGAGTGACTTTTATAAGGGTGGAGAAGAAACTAACAATACGATTGTATTGCGTCTTAATGAGATACAAATTTCCTTTGAAAAAACCATCAATGTATTAGAACATAAGTTCAAGAATAAGTCTATGTACTCTTTTGGTTGGTAATATTTCTCTTATGAAGTTGTGCGAGCAAAGAAACCCGGTTTGAATAGACCAAAGTATGGTTGTACAATTTAAAGAGCATACAAACTTCCATTTGCTTGTATCATTACCAAGAAGATTCGTCTCAAAACACTCATATCCATGAATGAGATAAACAAATATTGCAGAAGGTTTCGCTTTAATAACGATGGTATGATCAAAGATGATAAATCAAATATATCTATCATGGAAGAATGAAAAGTGATTTAGAAAAAAAAAATGAGAAAACAAATTATAATATGAAGATGCACATCAAAGAGAAGATGTATCAGATAACTTATCCAAAAAACACCGATATGACACCACCTACAAAATCTATAAAAACTAAATTGGGGCTCAAATGAAGGTTTAATCCACTTGTAATGATAGTTTAACCAAGTAGCCACCATAATTCTATGAGAAATTAACTCCATTCATCCAGATTCTTTGCTTTCATAATTTTAATCACAATCCAATGTATCTTCTAACAATTGGACTCTTGTCTACCACGCCTTATTATAGAGTTAACTTATCAAAAGAATGATTACATGCAACTTTTTCGGACTAATACATGGGTGCATGCTAGTCGAATTTATCTCCTTGTACCGGAGAAAGAATGAGTATGCTTTTTTAAAATGAGTTATCTTATAGCAAGTGTATATAACAAAGTTTTAATTGAGTAGACAATATATGACTTTTCGTAAAATGTTTTCCCTCTACAAAATTTCCTTCCAAGTAATAAAGATGAGATATTTGTATTTGATGGCATGCAACTAAGATGAATTTTGTACAACTATACTTGAAATCACAATGTCATATATCATAAATACATAAATACATGTAGAATGGAAAACACATCACAAGGAAAATGATGTTGATTGGAAATTCCCTTTTTTTAGATAGAATGAATGCACTTAACAAATTGAATGATCTCAAAAAGGAATACAATAGAAAAAGTCTATTGCAGAATGTCCAATAAATTTAAGTAGCTATGTTTATATCACTGGTATATGTGCATTTTAAATTTATATGTATTAGATCAATATTATAAATATTTTACTATTCTGCATTGCTAAATTCGATTGGTTATTGTATAAAAAATATATATAATTTGTGGTGTGTCTAAAAGGATGTTTATGAAATGGGGTGTTTCGGATAGATTAATCTCGAGGACAACTAACGAAACAAAAAAAACATAGTTCTTGATGGATTTTTATAGAACATCATATACCAGAAATATCCTTCTGAACACACCCTTGAGTGTAATTCTTTTTATAACTAAAATTAGTTATATTATATCATGCAATGTAGCTATGTTATAACATATAAAACAAGTCTGTTATAACATATAAAACAACAATTAATAGAAATTATTTTTATCTTATAACATAAATTAGAAATATAATAGTCATTAAATGTCTAATTGAAAATGTTTAATAAAATGTAAACAAATAACGTTTAATAATCTATTTATTAAGGCTGATACAACTATTTATCCATAATAGATAGGATAAAAAATCGTAAAATGGATACGGGCATGAGTACGAATAATTACCCATAAAAATAAGTGGATATGAGCGCGGATAGTACTACCTTAGTATTCACCCAACCTCATACCCGCACAATATATATCTTTTTTTTATTATGTATACATGTTAATTTATCAATTTTATTAAATGTATCACTATTAAACTTGTATGCACATTTTAAGTTTATTTATTTCTTAACTCAATAATATCATCCTTGAATTTCTTTTAATGTTGTTAAAAATTTAAAATGACATGATAAATTATAAATTATATATTATTTTTTATTAGTAATGTGATTAAACAGGTATGAGTATGGGTACTTAGGCACCTATAAGATAAGGGTACAAGTACAAACATTAATGCTCACACGGTGGGAGTTCGGGTAAGAAGATTTTTTTAAATTGCAGGTATGAAGGTATGAAGACATATATTATAATACTATACCCAAACTCAGCTCATTAACATCCATAGTCCCTCCCCAATTGTACTCTTGAAATATTTTGTATATCTATGTAGTTCAGATATATAAGATCAACATACGTTACACTATTATTCATAAAAAAAATTGTGCCAACAACCAAGTAGGAAAAAAATTGATGACACAAATTTTAGAATTTTTTACCCAAATAATCCAGTTTTTCAAATAAGAAATCCCAAAATAATCCATATTTCAGATTATTTCTCAAACTATCTCACTTGAAAAAAAAAGTCAAAGCATTGGTTTCAGACCAATTGGCGACTACCCTTTTAATTTAAAGAGGAGACGCCAATTGAATTGGTTTCTGCACCTAGTGTTGCCAATTCAATTGACGCCTATGTGTTAGATTTAAGAGGTGTCGTCAATTGGCCTGACACCTATGTTTGTTGTGTAATTTTTAGTATAAATAGAGGTGTGGTGTGATTTATTTTTCCACATCTCTTCTCATTATATTGCAAACATGATGCGTCTTTGTCGCCGCAATGAGAAAGTGATTTATTCTAGAGACAAGCCTTTGATGGAGATGCTCTTCTGAAACATTTGTAGTTTTGAGCAACTACATAGGGAGTTGATTCGTTGGTTAGACGAAGACATACCTGAAGGCGAAAAAATTAGAAGTATTGAGAGACATGATGCCATGCATGAGTGGGTGCGAGTTAAAAATGATAAGGATGCGAGGAAAATGATGTTTGGATTAAATGATATACATTCTTCTTTAATGCATGGTTGAAACGTCCAAAAGAGTCGGTGAAATATTCTATTTCCACCAACACAAGTTCCGTCTAGCGTAAATGTTGGTAATGTCTCCATAATTGTAATAGTCCCTGGTGTGTATGTCTTAAGCGCCCATAAAAATCATGGTCATTCTTTGTATGAATCCTCCCAGTTTTCGAATACCTGTTCAACAACCTTTGTCCTTGCAATCCACGCTTTCTTGTACGAGAGAGTATAATTATATTGTGTGATGATATGAGATATTATTATACTCACCTTCACTGATGGGTCCTTCTTAACAAGCGGCAAAATATCTTGACATATCAATTTAGCGTTTAATTTTCGGTGATCTTGTACAATATTAGTGGCAGTGAAACTGTGAGGTGGGTCTATAGAAGCTATATGGCAAGAATCATTTCTCTTTCTGGGAGACACAGTCAGCCGAAACTTGCAAAGAACGTTATGATATTCAATGACATACCTTCTCGAATCAGTGTGTCTCACATTGAAATCAGCATAGGTATCCATGTGGAATTTTTTGATAGCTCACACACATTCTTCTTTAGTGTGGAACATGTCTCCCACTTTTAACTAACCATCTGACCGCATATACGGGTTGTAAAAAATATCGTCGGATGTGTCATTGTCATGCAAGTCCATGTTTGTCATATGTTGAGGCGGACAATATACATGACTTGGAGGTAATGGCGCTCGATGATTGTCATCTTTAATGGTATTGTTCAAGACATGATTGACTTGCCTCTCACTTTCTTCTTCGTCGTCGTCAACGACGTCGACTTCCACTTCAGCGTCGGATTCATTTGAGTCTTCTGGTTCAAATTCATCAGATTCAGCTTTATCAATTATCTGAGATTATTTAGATGGTATGGTTTGTTGGAGGTTAATATATAACTCAATAGAGTTGAAACGAAAATGTTCGTGACTAACAAACATATATTCAACATCTTCATCGTCTAGCACCTTTAGCAGGTAAAATTTGCATTGATTATTTTCAAAATAAATTGGACTCTGGCATGTGGTTTGTAACACAGGACAAGATCCTAGATAGGTTTCTATTCTTTTTTTTTCAAATGCAAGAAATTTGAATTTCTCTTAATTGTAAATCAGACAGTTTCGGTGTTTTGAAAACTAAACCTGTATACATCAGAGTCATATGTATCAAAGTTGTAATGAGTATTGATAATATATTTGGGTGCATAGGTGCATATGACATAGTATGATAATGAAGTTGTGTTGGTTGGACAATGAAGTTGTGTTGGTTTGAGTAAGAGTATGAACTTGTGTTGGTTTAAGTAAGAGTGAGAGCATTAATAGAATGTTACAAAACCATGCATGGAAGAACACTCGCCAATTCAATTGGTGACTGCTTTGTAAATTTGTACATGGTCATCAGTCAGTTTGGCGCCTTATGTGCATGCCCTCGAGATTTTATGTTGCACGCCATAGCCATGCAGCCTACTGACAAAACCATGCATGGAAGACCTGCCACGACATAGTCATGCAGCTAGACACCTAGGAAGTCGCCAATTGAGATGGCGCTAGCATGTAAATGTTATATGTAGTCTCCAATTAAGATGGAAACACATTTATGTCTAGCATGGGCACTAGTACCTGCTTTTCATTATAAATAGACATAGGAACCAAACTTTCTTCATCAACAACCAACCATTTTTCACATTTATATCTCATATTTTCTTCAGTAACCAACACTTCTTCATCTATAACACTATGAAAAAATGTCTCTACTGACTATGGATGAATCGCACAGAGGAATTGTCGCCAACATAGTGACTTATGTAAGTGTTTATGGAAAAACATATTTTCTTACATTTTTCTAACGCATATTTTTATGAAAAAAACTTATTTTGTTATTTATTTTTTAGGATGTTTATAGGTTTCGTACTCGTGTCCACGAATTTTTTGCCCAACGACGAGTTAATTCAACCTTATGTCGACCTCGCCGGTTTTGGACATGTTAGTAAAATCATGTCTTGGTCGGTTGATAATAAGTTTATTCTATATTTATGTGAAAGATGACGTCCCAGGACACACACATTCTAGTTTCCAACCGGTGAATATACTGTAACGTTAGAAGATGTGTACATGTTATTGGGGCTACCTATCGAGGGTAAGGCGGTAAATAGAAAAACCAACTCTGCAAATTCAATTTGCATGGAACTCTTGGGTGCCGACTTGTTAGATGATAACTCGAGAGGTCAATGTATACTCCTTTCACGCCTTAAGGTATATTACAACAGTTTACAATTAGATGAAAATTCTACCGAAGAAGCTCAAATAATAAAAACTAGGTGTTATATTATGCTTTTAATTGATTTATTTTTATTTTTCGAAGGTAGTGGTTCTAGTATGCATGTTATGTATTTACCATTATTAAGGCATGTATATAAAATAAGAAGTTACAATTGGAGGTCCGCTTGTTTGGCTTATCTGTATAGCTCTTTGTGTAAAAATGCACATAAAGACACATCTACATTTTCTGGATGCGTTGTTTTGCTTCAAGCATGGGGTTGGTCCAGACTACCGTCCCTAGCGCTCGTCAACCACAACCCGTTCACATTCCTGCACGCACAAAAGTAAGTTCCTAACATTAACTATATTTACTTACTTTACCGATTATCATCTCTAAATTACATATTTACTTTTTTGGTGCAGATGATCGGCTCGTGGTATGAGTTACAACAGAGGTTCTAGACACTATATTACCCAATATTATAATCTTTTGGATCACCTTCGACCAACACATGTATTTCCATTAAACGAATTAATTCGTAATAATTTGTTTCTAATATCATCCATTTTATAATCTAATATATTTTCCTATTTCAGTTTATTTTGCGTCCATATCTAAACTTGAATCATGAACATGATATCAACAAACAAGATGCATCCGCTTGGAATGCATGCACACCGATCATCAGCTTCACCACTGTGGAGATGCACCATAGTGATCGTGTTAAATTGTAGTTCGGTATGCTTCAAAACATCCCAGATCCCACGAAAAAACTTGGACAATGGCATATATGAATAGTTAACGACCAATAGAACTTTAATCCTTGGCAAGGCTTCGTTATATTTGAGTGTCGAAAATGGAAGCACCGACAAGACCATGTCTTAAGTGACATTGTGATGCCAATCGAAGAAAAACCAGCTAGTAGTTATATGGATTGGTATAGATCGGTTAGATTCGAGTTCCTTGCCGATGATATGTACCTATACGACCCACGACAGGTCACTTACACACAAGAAGGTTCAACGTATAACCCCCCACATCATTACCAGACCGGTTACTCACAACCCCCTACCCATCAAAATTATCGGCCCGCAAACAAACAAACATACAACCTTAACATGCCAAACACCCAACCACAATACCAAGAGCATACCCCGTACCACCACCAACAAAAAGATCATCATCAAGATACCCAACATCGTTATGCACCTAACACATCAACCTACCATAACCGCCTTAGCCAAAATACTCAGCGATCATTTAACACCAATTGTCCCTCCTACTATAGTCAAGAAGCACGAACATCACAAAACCAAAACGTGCAACAACCATATGGCTACCAAACACCATAATAACCATTTCAACCTTTTCTTGATGCATCATTCACACCAATGTCACCCTTCAATCGTCTCGGTCGCCCTCCAATAATCCAAACATACCCCAACTACTTCGGCATGGGGCATGAACTCAGCTATGGCGGTAGCGCTTCATTGCATACACAAGACTTCATGGATTTGTCTGAATATCTTAGGGAATCTCCCGCAGGTGGTGGTGATGTTCGTGGGTCCTCAAACACCTGGGGTGAATCATCAACGTGCGTTAGGGTCACGCATTCGAGTAGCTAGGGGATGTGGAACCGGAGGTCAATTGGGTCATCACAATCAACGACATTAGTATTTTTGGTATTCGTATGTAAACGCATATTAATATTAATACCTATTGGGCCAATTTTGACTTTTATATAAAATGTCCATTACTTTTCAAAAAAAAAATACGCAACACATATAGGTACCAAACCAATTGGCGCCACCTCTTAAACCTAACACATAGGCGTCAATTGGATTGACAACACTAGGTGCAGAAGTCAATTCAAATGGCACCTCCTCTTTAAACTAAAGGGCAGTCACCATTGAACTGGTACAAGTGCTTCAATATGGGGTAGTTTGAGAAATTATCTTAAATATGGGTTATTTTCAGATTTTTTTTTGAAATATTGGATTATTTGGGTAAAAAATTCCAAATTTTATGATACTCCCAGAGTCCATCATCATTTTAATGACCAATAGCCTCATCCAAATGGTCCACGTACACCTTCTAAGGATATTTAAAATGTGCAAGACATCCTTGCATCTGATTAGTCTCGAATTGGGCCTCCACAACATGAACTCTTAAGTGTTCAAGCATTATGTATATGTTTTAGAGCATTTAATCTGACACCCCCATTTATATTTGATACCCACTATTAAAAGCAATTTTACCGTTATATCTTTGGATAAATTCCAAAAATTTTAAAAACTTACAGATTTTTATCGGAAATTTTCAGCCTGTAACAAAAACTTTGGAAATTTACAGTAAAATAATCATAAATTTATAAATTTGTGGAAGTTTTTGTTATTTACCGGAATTTTTGAAATTTCCAGTATTTTTTACTAGAAATTTTGAAATTTTCGGGTTTTTTACCATAAATTTTAAAATTTCTGATATAAATGTGAGAATTTTCAAAAATGCGAAAAAAATGTGTATCCGAAATTTCGATTGTACTACCGAAAATTTCATTTATGGTAAGTTAGTAATGTTAGACTATGGCACGGATCTAGAAGGGGGGTTGAATAGATCCCAGTTAAAAACTTGAGTCGGCGCTACCAATTTAAAATTGGTTTTGAAAAATTGTTTTAAGTGCGGAAGCGGCCGAGGAAAATTTTAGTCTATAACAAACCGTTATTGGAAAATCGGATATGCGTTAAGCTAATGGATTAGAGATAAAGTGAAATACAAATCACTACACTAATTGCACAATCAATGATATGTTTCACTTACTAGGAATCCTAGTTCCAATGATCCAGAATACCAAATCAAACTAGTTACAAACTTAAGACAACTTTGGTTTAGGCAATTTCTCAAACACTTGATGTGCATAGACACTCCAAGTGATATTTGTGTTGAGTAAGTAATTCAAATTTATCTAGTACAATATACTATTGTACTTTGGATTCAAACAGCAGTTTTAATTTCTTACTCAACTTATATCAACGTTTGGTAAAATAGCTTAAACTAAAATCACTTAATTTTTAAGCTGAAAAACGATTATGCAGAAAATTAAAGAAGACAGAAATTTGATGAGGCAGTTCCCCCGCCGTCCTCGCTTCGGGGTACGTCTGCCCTCAATTCTAAACTTAGAATTGAGATGATTTAATTAGATATCACCTGTGAAATTTAACCGTTTATACAAGAATTGCAAAGCAAGTAAACAACCGAACTCTCAATGTGATGTATGATGCTTCCTATCCTTGCTCCTTGATTCAAGATGAATCAAGACCTTCGATCGTTGTTGCTAGACCTCCGATTCCAGCCCCTTTGTTGAAGAATCTTCCGTTCTTCAAACCCTCGGCCCGGCTGATCTCAAACACAACGAATCGAACCTGAATCCTTCACTTCAATATCACCGAATCCGCTACTAGACTGAAGAAGACTTCCTCTTCTCAATCACCTTCGCTCAGCTGAATATTGATGAAGCAATTCGTCCAAAAAACCCCAAACACAAACCGGTCTTGGAGGACAAAACCCTAACGGTTTTATTCAAGAAAGAACCTGCCACAAGCTTCAACCCGAACCGGATTCTCCAATCACAGCTTCGAACCTTATCACCTTTAACCGATCACGAACCACATCAAAAATGATTGTGTGTAGTTGATGTGTTGTGAAATGTTGAAGATGAAGATGATGAATCTTGGACACCTTTTTCACTCTTTCTTGTTTCCTTGAACACTTGAACTCAAATTGACAAATGTTGGTTGATAAAAGTGTTTTGACTTCTATTTATAGTAACTAGCAAACCAACCAAAAATAACAGCTTTTCAAACAGTGGAAAGTACTCAGAAAACTGAGTTTACGCACGAGCGGTCGACCATAGGTCGGCGTGCGCTGACCCGTGGGAAATGCGCCGACCCCTATGGTCGACTCAAAGGTTTCATGCGCTGTCCTGTGGATAGCATCACTATGCCATGCGCCGACCTGTGGTCGACTCAAGGGTTTTATGCGCTGACCCGTGAGCTATGCGCCGACCCTTATGGTCGACTCAAGCACGCATGCGCTGACCAATCTCCAATTTGTCTGAGTTATGCGCTGACCCGTGAGCTATGCGCCGACCCTTATGGTCGACTCAAAGTCTTCAAATCTGCAAAAATTTGTGTTTTGTGATTTTCATGTATTTCGTCATGATCACACTTTGTCCACATATGTTTTTAAGATTTATAACAGATTTAGATAAGCATAGGAAAGGATATGATAGGTAATGTGTTGCATTTGTTTGTAGACGTGCATGGTGGTCATTTGTCATCATCGAAACTTGCGATCGTATGTTGTCTGACTCTTTGCCTTTACAAGTAAGAGTGAAAATTTTAAAATAAAAGTAAAACTTAGTTGGTAAATAGTAATTAGGACATTTTTGAAATTTTAAAATTATGGTGGTGTCAAATATAAGTTGGGAGGTGGCAAGTTAAATGCTCATTGTTTTAAACTTTTGAATTATATAATGATCCATTATTCAGTCTCTGGTAGAAAAATGGAATAGACAAGAAACGTCGTTTAGGGTAAGACTTATCTCACCAAGGAGTTTTAGGAGTTCCTGAGGCGGACGTGCAGAAGGAGTTTGCCTTCAACAAGGGCGTTCACCTTCGTATGTCTTGGCTTTGGAAGACGTACGACGAGCTTGCAGCGACTGAGAGTTATGAGTTTGTCGCTAGGGTGTGCATGTTACATCTAGTAGCATGTACTCTCTTTGCGGACAAGTCTGGTGTTTATATCGACGCCCGATACGTGTGCTTGTTCAGTAGCCTCAACGTTACCAATTGGGCTTGGGGTTGCGCTGCATTGACCATCTTGTATACATCACTTGGAGTGGCGAGAATATTTGAGACCAGACATCTTGTTGGTTATTTGATTCGGTTACAAGTATGCTTGAAATTATTATTTGTTGTTGATTTCTTATTTAATTGTTACAAATCACATTTCTTATTTATTATTTCTTATGCCTGTGTTTTGATATCAGTGTTGGATATACGAGCATTTCTCCACCATCTATGACAGGAGGGTGCATCATCCCTTAGTGGGTGCCCCACGAGCGAGAAGATGGAAGGGGAGGCAGTCACATCCGAGTGTTGTTGCTAAGTACCAGAGGAGGCTTGATGCGCTGACTGTAGATGATATCATCTAGACACCATACATTGATCATAGAGCCCACCGTGAGTTCGAGGAGTATTCATTATATTCAGCTTATATGCGGTGGAGGCCATGGTTGCTAGACATTTGTCTGAGAGGTGTCTGCGACAGCATGGTTATGTTCAGAGTATCCTATGACCAGTTCCAGATATATCATTTGCGAGCATTGATTGGTGGTTTCAGAGTAACTTCATCAGCTCTGATCGTGCCATTAGAGATCGAGCAGTTAGGGTTCAGTACCCCTCACATTGTGAGGATGGTTACTTATAGTGGTACCTCACTGTATCACACCCTCACATCATTCCATTGGTTGAGAATACAAGTAATGTTAGGCCTTTTGATGTTGGGGTACCTGTTGATAACATTATGTCGCCACCTCCTACAACTGATGTTGATGACTAGCATCGCCTCCAGATGATTGCAGTTATTATGGATAACCCCATGGGTTTGGTGAACCCATATGGAGAGGCTTATATTGGATTAGTTTGGGCTGCACACAGAGCCCGTGGGGGGCATATTTAGACATCTTTTATATATTATATATTATTTGTATATTACTCAGACATCTTCATCAGAAACGTTTTATTAGATAACATTTTTGATCTTTCATTCATGCAACATCAACATAAACTAACATTTGATAAATGATTACATAACTTAAACATAACTTTGAAAAACGGTGATAAATAAGAAAATCTAGACATTACCAGATGATTTTTGATGTTTCATCATTTTCATTATGTCGTTGACAAACCTTGAAATCTTATCACCTAACTCGATCAGCCCCTTTGTTGTCCTACGGCGAAATGATCTTCACTTATCCTACGTCTTCAACTAAATAAGATTGTATTTCACCCTTCCGTCAGTATCAAACCAATCTTCACAAAACTCGATCTTTCTCACCTTTCTGCTTTCGGTATCAGATAACAATTCATTCAAGTTGGACGTCAGACCGGCGAGAGATGTGGTGTCATCTGGAAGTCAGAACTCTACGGGAGGTGAAGCTCCACTAAAATACACTTCAACCTTAATAAAAAATTGAGGAAGATACATTTTTTGAGATGTTTTTATCAAATAACAAGTGATCCTCCATATTTATACAACTTTATTTTTACTCTGGACCACACAACTGTCGGTGCAATTACATACATCCAAAACTGTCGGCAAAATCCTGAGCGTTTAAAATCTCAAACAAATAACACTACCAAAAATTTCATTTTGGTTGAAATTTCCAGTATCAACTAGTAAATTTCAAATTTCCGAAATTATTTAGAACATACCGAAAATTTTAAAATTTTCAGTATAACATAAATTTTATTCGTACCAGAAATTTCATTTTTACCTACCAGAAATTTCAAACGTAAATTTCATTCAATTTTCAATCAATGACAAATTTGTTAATATAAAAGTATAGGGGTGCTAAGTTTAATTAAGGGGGTGTCAAGTTAAATACTCTCCCCAAATGCATCGTCATTTTAGTGACCAATAGCCTCATCCAAATGGTCCACGTACACCTTCTAAGGCTATTTAAAATGTGCAAGACATCTTTGCATCTGAGTAATCTCAAACCGGGCCTCCACAACGTGAACTCCTAAGTGTTCACCCATCATGTACAATGTTTTAAACATTTCGAATTATAGAATGATCCATTATTCAATCTTTGATAGAAAGATGGAGTAGACAAGTAAGACTTATCTCACCAATGAGAAGATGAAAGAACAATGTCTCACAGAATGTCGTATCTCAACAAATGTTAAAAGCAGAATGTGACTTATATAGGTTGTCTCTGTATCCATACCTCGCAACATCCTTCAGCCAATATGATAGTATTACATCATGAAACTATGATTCAATCCATTAACTTAACTTATAGTCGATGGAAAAGATAGATTACTTATGGAGGAATAATAAGCAAGTGGATTAAATTGCCACCTAAGTTTTCCGAATCACTTTGCTAACAGAATAATACATTTTATTAGCAATGTGTCTTGAATATTTATTTAATAAAAACTTGAAAAAGAAATATAGTTTTGTATAGAAATGATATACAGAGACAAGAGTAAATTTGGATGTGTTGCCAAATGATTGCCCCTATACATCTAGCCTAATTCCAAAATAGTCTTTACAATGCACATTTTCCCATCAAAATAAAATAAATCACATCATATCTCACATGATTCAAATGTGAGACTTTTTCTAAATAATATGTAAACACTGTCAAACTTTCATTAATTATTTATAATTAGAAAATAAAAGACAATCTAGCTACATTTTTTAGGTGTCTCTCTATGATTTGTAACTCGAGTGACTTGAGTGAGTATCTTTGATTTTTAACAAAGCTAGTTTTTGCTAAAAGATGTTTTGATAGACAATTTGCTATTAAGATTTAACTTTGAACATGAACTAGAGCCATATCAGAGGCTACAAATAAATAAATATTTCTTACCAAGTATACAAGATGATAAAGGAAGAATATATGGATTTTTCTTTTATTTGGGGTGGGGGAGAATTGGATTGCTGTAAAATAGAAGCAATCATGCAGAGCTCAACTCATTCTGAGTTGGTCTATAAGCTTAGTCGGATTTGTTAGCCAGACTTAATATCACTCCAATGGAAAGACTAGAGGCTACGAAACCGAGCGATGCTTCTGTTGAGACATGGATTCCTGTAAGAGTGAAAATATGTGAAAAGTTCCTAGTACATTGGAATATATGATAATCGGTAAATTGAATGAGAAGTGCATACTCACCAAAATAGTCCAAGATCATCTTACACCCGATAAATCCAAGAACAACAGCAATGGATGGCTAACAAGAACAAAATATGGGATATCAATGATAAGGATGAAGTTGCAAATTTCTATGAGCAGGAAACAGAGGAATACAGAAGTTATGAAGTGATAACAGAAACATGGTTCCGACTTCAAGTCCCGAATGTAATACACATGTTTTTTTTTTTAATTTTTAAATACACACATGAACAGAACAAAATCATGTATATCAACAAACCAAGTCAATGGTTACCTGTAAGTACTTCAATTCTGACATACCCTCCGAAATTATCAAGTAAAGTGACCTCAAGCCTACATTTAACAAATATAAGTTGTTTATTTATAGCTGATGTCAAACTGTGAAAGTTCACCAGTGTAAACAAAAGCCTTTTCAAATGCAGATAAATTTGAGAAAAAGTATCGACAATTGTTAGGAAAAAAAACATCTGATCTCAGATAATAACAAAGAATGAACTCATCCTGTTCCTCCGGCTCCACGTTTTAATGACTTAATGGAGAACCAGACATATAAAAGTTACAAAAGAACCACTTATTTGCAACAAATTTTGTTATAAAATTATTTATTAGCACGTGTTCAGCAAGCAACTGAACGAACTACCTCAAAACTGAAGTTTTACTTGCAAGCTTTCAAGGTATCAAACTTTAAGGAACACATTTCTAAAATTTAATTCAAATGTGCTCGCATTACATCACAAGGGGAACAGAAGCAAGAGAACTTACCCAGAATGGCAAAAAGATTAGAAGAAAACACTATAAATGGATCCCGTGTTACACCAAAAACTGCAGGTATTGAGTCCACCTATTAGAAAGAACAAATATGTCAATATTTATACCACAAAATTGCACATTAAATAGAAGGGTCGGGGAATCGATAATCTTACAGCAAATGCAATGTCACTGAGTTCAATAACTGCTACTGTAAGAAGCAAAGGTGTGGCCTGCCCAAAATGTTTGATCCCTGTTAGAAATCAAGTTGAAATTAATTTAATTCATTAAGAAAACATTTTTACTTATTGACAAGAAAGCAACAAATGCAAATCGCCCAAAAACTTCAACGAAATTGTGAGAAAAGATAACAGTTGCTTAACTCAAGAGAATAAAGAAGTATTTTCAGTTTGCGAGATCTTACCATCCATATTCCATCCTGCTTTGTTATGAACTTGTTTCCATCATAATTTGCTGCAGTAATTTTTCAGAGTAAGATTTTGGATTGGCGATATTACTCAGCAGAGATATACATACTCAAACAAAATGACCATATGATACATAAACATGATTAGAGAACATTACTTGTTACAGGGATAAGTTTCTGGCATGTCTTCACCAAAAAGTTATCAGATAAGTCTGACTCTTCGTCTTCACTAGCAAATAGCTATTCAGAAAACAAGAAACAAGCTGCGATTAAAGCCAGTACATAGAATTGTGAATACCACAACAAGAAGTTTGAAGTTTCTAGCATAACGCTTAGGAAATAAATCATTTGATTTGAATTCTTCATCAAATATGTTTAAGGTTTAGAGGATGCTTGGTCCTTGATATCATATAAAAGTCCCTTTCGCCAGGTAGCCAAAAGATTGATCCTCGCGACTCTCGTTCTTTCGTAACTTAACTATACTTGAGCACAAGATAAAATGACAATATTTATTATTAATAGAAGATCTGAGCTCAGAAACGATAGCATGAAGGGGATAATGAGCTATATAAAAGGATCCATGTTCTAATATCTTAAGCTTTAAGGATAAAAGTTTTCTTGACAAATATGAATGTAGAAGCCTTATACCAAGCAAGTAAGGAGTACTAAATATTAGATAATGAGAATAGTCACCTTAAATGATGAGAAGAGTAATATTGCCGCCAATAGAAGGTTTACTGCCTCAAACCTCTAAATATCATAGTATTAATCAAGACAAAATGATCAATAAAAAGTATACATACTTTATCGAAAAAAGAAAAATAATATGAAAAACATTATGAGAAATATATCCATGTTGAAAACACACCTGAATGGTGGCTGTTCCAAGAAGTATTATTGTCAGGCGAAAAACAACTGCACCGGCAATACCATAGGAAAGTACACGATTCTGTAAGTTCAATAAGAAGTGGAAGCAATCTGATCAATTATTTGCTTTCGATCTATTCTAATACGCAGTACCAATAATAGCTTGTTTAAAAAACTTAAAGTTTAAGTTGCTCAAAGTTTACCATTGACAAGAAGGTTTATACATCACCTGATACAAAGCTGGCACTTTGAAGTATTTGAATATTAGAACAAAGACAAAGAGATTATCCACGGAGAGACTTTGCTCCAATATGTATCTATAAAAGTGCACAAAGGCCACAACCCCATTGAGTATTGAGTACAAAGTTTGCAAAAGGGAAAAAGATATAAACATCCAAAATACTTCAAATATCCAAACCACTTAAGTTCATGACTCATGAACTAGAAAATAAACATCCAATATGTACTATAACTTCAAATACTAGTGTTTGACCAATCTCTTTGTGATATACTAACCTAAGGCCGTATCTCGACTGGATGCAGAAGTAAAATAAACAAAGTGAGGCGTAGGTTTTCAAAACAGATATGAAGGAATCTGAAATACTCGAAATGATTGAAAAGCTTAAAACTTCGCAAAAAATGCAAAAATTGCATTTGTTGTCCTTTAAGTTATGTGTTTGTGCTTTGGCTCATCCGAAACAATTGGTTGTTCTATATTCTCGAAGTGTAAAATTGGACTGGGATGACGGGCCGGGCCCTAGAAGATGACGACCCATAACTCAATCAGCCCAAAAACATCATAAAGGGCCCCAGGATGAATCAGGCGATCGTGGCATGGCAGATCATGGGTCGCCCGACCCAAACCCAAATCCATTAAGTGGCAACCGCGCAAAGCACCGGTTATTGCCACCTCTCCAAGGAAGAAACCATTCTTCCTATTCTCGGGGAAGAAGAAGTTTTCCTATTTCCACGCCATAGCCAAACAGTAGGGAATGAGATCATAGACTATTCAGATATTCAAAATATCAAAAGTCCTATTGCATTCTTCACGCAGGCAAGGTACCCCTTATTGTAGCTTTTTTCCTCCTCGGTAAAATCGGTTCAATAGATCAAACAATACCAAAGAAACAACACGAGAACTTCCCAAGAGGTCACACATTGTAGTAAAACTAAACTATGTTGCGCATACCCAGCAA
This sequence comes from Lathyrus oleraceus, assembly GCF_024323335.1. Lineage (NCBI taxonomy): Eukaryota > Viridiplantae > Streptophyta > Magnoliopsida > Fabales > Fabaceae > Lathyrus > Lathyrus oleraceus. Next base: position 100,081,947 of record NC_066584.1, on the reverse strand, counting down.
AAAATTCAGACGCCTTTTCATAGCCTTCTTTAAAACCCAAGCCAACACCAAACGCTACTGCTGCGAAAACCTGAAAGAAACCATAACTAGATTAACGTAAATGAAATCGAAGGAGACAAAGAAAATCAGTAAAAGCATAGTTATCATCGATTCTCCCACCCATAAGGCTACAGTTCTAACAGCAGAGCTCTGTGATTCCTCAGTAGAAGATATCTCATCCTTTGGTTGAGCAGTAATTCTCTTCACTTCTACAACATCACTCATAAGATTAATACACAAACTAATTATGGCTTAAAAACATATTAAGGTAAATTCTTTGGAAATAGAGTGACCTGAAGCATGAAACGGATGAACCTGACGAATTGGTTTGGGGCATGAAACTTGAAGGCGTAGAGGACGATGAAAATGATCAACTGTCACCACACGCGCACACAAAAAGAAGTGATAAGGGGTAAATAAGTAATTAAGGTGAATTAGGAGGAGAGAGAGAAAAAACCTGAGGATAAAGAAGAGATAGGATGGTGAAGGAAGTTGAGGGAAGATGAAACCCTGATTCTGAGAACGCCATTGTGATTCAATGGAATTTGAACCACAGAAGCCAAACCCATAATTCTTGAGTTCAGAAAGAAGAATTAAAACCGAATGAATCAACCTCTTCTTTTCTCCTTCTCAGACAGTTTGTTTGTTTGCGCTACAAGTACAGAAGATAAGTTGTTGTTGTTTTTGGGTTTTGGGTTAAGGAGTGTGGTCACAAGCACACTCGGAATATTATTTACATATTTTATTCTAGTGAATGGAAATTTATTTATTTAGGTTGTTATAAATAATCCAAATGTATATTTTTATAAAAAAAATTAAATTAATAATTTCATTTTTTTTAATAGAAATTCATCTTACTTAGCATTGTAGGGGTCTACAAAGTATCCCCACAAACAACACTCATGGGTGCGTGTGACCAATTTGAAACTAGGGGTGTAGGTACAAATCTGGTTGGGAGCACCAATAAGATATTTTTTAAGATATTATTTTCCTTACGTGGGTACACTGATGTAAGCAATACAGAAAACATAAAATATAACCTAAAACTAATAGTCATATATTAGTTTCGAATTGTAACTAAAATGCTCAAAAATATCACGTCCACAAAGTTAATTTTGAACGCATCTTATAAAATATTGTTCATGTAGCGAGCAAATAAGTTTAAATATTAAAATCCATACCTACCATCACGATAATAACGTTCCGAAACACTCTTAATATAACATGTAATCTATTTACGTTAAAAAAAAGGTTTTTTTATCCCATTTTGTTTCTTCCGACGCAATATTATAATTGATCTAAAGATATATTTTTGAAATATTTAAAAATACACATCATGTATTTCATTAAGTCACATCAATATATATAAATACATATCCGATATGAATCTCCGAAATATTTTAAAACACATTATATACATCATTCTCTAAAATGTCCATTTTAAATATTTGTTGATATGGAGATGTATCTCAATTTTGGGTTTACTAAGATGTATCTTTGTAATTAATTACAATAGTGCAAGTTAAGTTAGTTTTATGATTACTGATATGAAAATGACGATTTATAATTGTTAAGGTCTCTGTTATATTATAAGCATTAAACCATACAACTAATATGTAAAAAGTAACATATATATCTGGAGTTAAAATAAATCATCATGACATATACAATAAAGTCGAAATATACAATAAAGTCGAAATAATAAAAATAAAATACAACAGAATATAAATTCAAACTTTAAATACTATCAACTAATGTGTATGCCAGACTTGAACTCCTCAGACTCCTTGGATTCCTTGTCCCTCGTGCTCCGACGCTGTCTTTGGTACATTAGTGTCTCTCATGATCATGATGACATCTAGGACCTCTCTCACCTTTGTCAATGCATGTCTACGCAATCTCCACAATACACCGACATCTAGACAACACATCATGAGCATGATCTAACATAACTTGATCCTTCTCTAGTATCTCTTAATGAGCTGATCTCGATGGATCTCCTGGAACTAGAGTTGTCAAAACGTGCTATCTGATCCTAAATGGGTCGGTCTTAATGGGCCTGATCTTTTTAGAGCTGAGCCAAAAAATTATTGTTGTAATATGGGCACAAAATTTACTACCCGAGTTCGGTCATGTACGGGATTCGGGCTACCCGACTATAACCAAGCTATTTTTTAAATTATTTTTTATACAAAACTTAAAATAAAAACTCCTAATATTTATTATAAATACAATAAAATATATATGTGTAAATTGTATGAAATAATACTCAAATATTTAAATATATGTCATAATTTTTAATTATTATATTATTTTTTATAAATACTATAACATGTTTTTGGATACAATACATGTCTAAATTATATGAAATCATACTCAAATATTTAATATAAAATAAATAAATAGAATATGTGAAAATTGTGAAGTAAAACAAAAAAAAACATTAATTTGATTATATTAATGTAGAATATTTAAAAGAGAAATATTGAATCAATTATAGATAAAAATTTGGAGAGTGAAGAAAGTCAATGTATTGTTTTGGAGTGAGATAATATAAATATTAATCTAATTTTTTAAATTTATAGTTATGCAGGTCTAGCAGACTACCCGCGGTCCATACAAGGTAGTCCTAATGGGTAGCAGGCTTTTTAGGGCTGGGCTATAAAAGCTCTGAAAAATATGGGTTTTAACTTAAAGGCTCAAACCCTATGATTTACTGGGCTTGCCCATTTTGATGACTCTACTTGGAGAAGTCTGCACCATATATGGATGTGACACCCTGAAAAACCACATGATGTACTCGTCTATATAGCTTCAGTTACTCTTAAGTGGTAGATGAAATGATGAGGTTTCAGTATGCCATCTCTCTACAAATACATTAAGCATCATGTGGTCCACCGTAACATAATCAGTCTTGCATAATTCTTTTATCCCAAATAGTTGTAAAGTAGCCTAAAACCACTTGTCAATAGGCTGATGCAAGCCAGAAATCTTTCGCCCATGGTTAATGAATTTTAGCAGATCACGGTCCTGTAAAAAAGTAAATCATCGTCAGAAACTTGTGGTATAATAATAAATGTAATTTAAAAAGAATGAAACTAACTAATTTTATCTCTTCATTCCAGATATGTCTGGTAGTATGGTCTAGGTAAAGAGGCAACAATGACAATTCTAGCGGGCATCCTCCGAATACCTCTATTGCCTCATCAACTTGAGGTCCCTCAGGTGCCTAGGGTGGTACTGGTGCCTTTAGTGATTGAGGTACCTACGGTGATTCGGGTACCTTTGTCGCCGAAGTAGGTGAAACTTGTCGTCTACGGGAAAATGGAGGCAGTGATGCGTCACTAAGTGACACCCTTCTCCTACGGGAAGAAGGAGATGAAGATATATGATCCCCAGAAGTCGACGTCTTCACATCAATCGGACTAGAAGGAACATGATCCTTCGAAACCTGACAATTTTTCCTCTGAACAAATTCATGTTGTGCGATTCTGACATGCCTCAATATGTCATCTCTATCAGTCATAATGCATGTAAGTAAATCATACAAGTGTCACACAATTACTACAAGCAAGAAAAGAAAAAATATAGACTAATAAAATACGGAGATGCATCTCCGATTCATGGGAATCAAAACGTTAAAAAACTACGGAGATGCATCTTCGGATTTTCACGCAACTTTCATTTTCATCAATGGAGCTAATGCAGACTACCAAGACCCCAAAAATAATGCATTGATCATTACTTTTAACTATGAAACACATTTCTCATAATTTATCAACTATCAAACATGCATAAATTATGTATTTAAATACCTAATAATCAATTTCTAAAAATTTATACAAAAACTCAAAAAAGTTTACAATAATAAAAAACTTACAAGAAGTGAGGAATCTTTGAAGTTGATGTAGTTGAATGAGCTCTTTGATGTCGTCTGGTGATGATTGAAAAAACTTTGATGTTGATTGATTGATTTTGAGACAATGTGATTTTGAGAGAAAATTATGTTTTTTTAACAAGTGAAGAAGAAGAAGGATTTTAGCGCGTTATGTATAAGCAGCGTCCAAATATGCCTCTCTGTAATATTTACGAAGATTCATCTACATAGTTTTTTTACATTAAGTCAAACTTCTATTGACTTGGGATGTGCCTGGAGATGCATCTCCGAATTCTAGGGGCATTTTTGTATCTTCACCTGTGAAAAACTAAAGTGTATTAATCATGGTAAGAAGATAACACACTTGGAGCATCCATATGAGCCATGGTTTTCAATAAGTATTATTAGCATCTGAACTGAAGAAAGTTTGTAAGACTGATTTTCAATTCATTGACCATGAACTTATGTCTTCTTTTGTTAAGAGATTACACTCAAAGACATTGTCATCTCATCTTCCCATTGGTGAGATGAATATTGCTCTAGACGATGTATTGTGTTGGTGTAAGCCCTAGAGGCCAATACTTTTGGTACTTGTATCGAATTATTTATTAATAATAAAAGGCATTTTCTTTATTATGGTTGATTAATAAAGTCCCTAGAATAGATAGTCCGTTTAATGTATTAAGTGTGACTTAATCATGAGAACACATTAAACATAAGGGCACTGTTCTTAAAGTATCCGTAGTCGAGCTTTAATGTGAAGTGGGATAACATTAAAGAATTAAGACTATTATGTTTGTAGACTGATGATCACATCTCATGGATCATGGATAAAGAGTTATCAAGTCTTAAACATAGGTATGAATATTATGAGTAATATTTATACCGGATTGACCCGCTATGAGAATACTATATAGAAAGTTATGCAAAGTGTCATAAGTTATTCTCATGGTGATAATAGTGTATACCACTCTTCGACCTGAAACCACTATGGATCCTAGATGTAGAGTCGAGTGCTTTATTGTTGATCCAACATTGTCCGTAACTGGATAACCATAAAGACAGTTGATGGGTACTCCACGAAGCATGCTGAGGGACATGAGTGTCCTATATGGAATTTGCCAATCCTGCGTAACAGGATAAATGTCTATGGGCCCAATATTGAACTGGACAAGGGTGACACGGTCTATACCTTGTGTTCAATATAGACATAAGGGCAAAGGTGTAATTATACACATAATTATTATCACAGGAGGTTTTGTCAGATCACATGACATTTTCGTGACTTGGGTAGCAGTGATGTGTTGCTAGATACCGCTCACTGTTTATTATGTTAAATGCGTGATTTGATATAATTGCCAACGCCGCGAAAACCTATAGGGTCACACACAAAGGAGGGATTGATGAGAGATAGAGTAACTAAGGAACACCGTAAGGTACGGTGCACTTAAGTGGGAGACGAAATATGGTAAGGTACCAAATACTTAAGTGATTTTGGGCATATTATAAGATATGAGCCAAAATACACTTAAGTGGGCTTTTTAGCTTGAAGCTCACACAAGTGGTTCTATAAATAGAACCCCTTGGGTAGAAGCATTGTCACTCCAATCCACTCAGACAGAAATTCAAGTAGAGACTTGGAATTTTGTTTCCCTCTTTCTCTCACTCAAAGCCTTCATTCATAACAGCTAGCACTGCGATTGAAGGAATCCGTTCGTGTGGACTGAGTAGAGACGTTGTCATCGTTCAACGTTCGTGATCGCCCCGTGGATCTGTATCAAAGGTTTTGATCATTATCAGAGATTTGCACCAAAGGTTTGAATCGCCACAAGAGGTAACGATTCTATCACTGATCATGCCCATTCGTAAGGATCACTAAATGGAGAAATTTTTAAATTATGCTGCGCCTTGGATGGCAATTCTCCATATGAATCATGGTAAGAAGATAACACACTTGGAGCATCCATATGAGCCATGGTTTTCAATAAGTATTAGTAGCATCTGAAGTGAAGAAAGTTTGTAAGACTGATTTTCAATTCATTGACCATGAACTTATGTCTTCTTTTGTTAAGAGATTACACTCAAAGACATTGTCATCTCATCTTCCCATTGGTGAGATGAATATTGCTCTAGACGATGTATTGTGCATCCTGCATCTTCCTATCACAGACACATTGTTGGATCACTCTCCAATTTAGTGATTTGAGGCACTAGACTTAATGGTCAGACATTAATAGTTGATTCAGGTGAGGACCAAAAGGAGCACATGCACGATTTTTATTTTTAAAGATACTTACGAGGGTCATTTGACTGACGTTGTTACTCGTGTTGGTGACGATGCATAAGTTACTTATCACAAACAATGTGCATTGAAGATGTTTTTTTGTATTTGGTTGACACAACCATATTTATGGACAAATGTGTGAGCTATGTAAATATTGTCTATGTTAATTACTTCATAGATCTTGAGAGAATTCAGAGTATAATTGAGGAGCATCATATTTGCTTTACTTGTACTCCAAGCTAGACAATCAAGTCATTGAAAGACAAAACAAATGGCAAGAAATGATTGTCTATTCCAAGTAATATACATACATATATGTAGCTTATTAAGTTTATAATATTTTTGAAATTTTCGTATGTATATAGTAATGAATTTTATCTGAACTATTTTTAATCTTGGATCCTCTAGCTTTTTTTCTAAACTTTCCAAGTAGCAAATTATTGTTGACTACGACGAAGAGTTGCCTTCTGCTTGTGGGCTTAATTCACATGGGGAGAATTCATCGATGAGCCATACAAACACGCTCTTGACCATATTCTGGCGAAAGATGCATGTTTTCTCCCATACGACGAGCACCGTCAGACATGACCTTTAGAGGTGATTTTCCAGTACTTTAGATGCCTAGCATACCCACATCTACTTGATTGAGTCCATGCAATTCAAGTATGTGCAGGATATCCTTAGGAATCCCACTTTGGTTATGCCTCTCAGTGTACCTTTGATATGTTGATGGGATATTTACGAAGTACCATGATCATTTAGTACTAGAGGATGTAGGAAATGTGTCAGCTACTATTCCATAGCGTACGATATATGATTACATCCAATGATATTATAGAAATTTCCATTTGTATATGATTCTAGTGGTAGATGGAGATCCCCCGATGTTAGCTCATTAGAAGATATTGGAGGAGAAATAGACTATGTAGGACTATGTTATAAATGTCTTGCCTAGATGTTGTCGTATCGTCACTCTACTCAAGGATATCATACCTAGAGGAGAGGTATATGAAAACACTCATATCTAGAACTTGATATAAGCGATATTATTAATGGCACGAGGTGTTCCATATTATAGGCGACATAAAAGGAACATGGGTGTGTGACAAACTCAATAATTAGACTCTTTTATAGGCAATTTTCATTCTTGTAAACTTTTTGAGTTGTAATTTATGACATTGGACTTAGGACTGTCAACATTTCACTTATGTATGATAATTGATTTTATTTATGATATCTTATTTTATGCGTTTAAACAAAGTGACTCGTATATGTTAGTAATGACAAATGATCAAGTGTATTAATTGTGTCAAAGTAATAGAAATTTAAGATTGTCTCCACATGGATTGCATTATTTTAACAAGGTTACTAGTGTGCTTTTAACGATAAATATGGGAAATTCTCAAGTTGATTTTGCAAAAGTAAATTGCGCGAATAAAATTTATAGAAGATACGAGATTTAGAAAGCGGTCAGGTTTCTTTTCGAGTCCATTTATTATCATTGTTGGTAACCGTGTCTATTTTCTCAAAGTAATTTTCTAAAATTACGATAAATTAACACGATCATTATACCCAATTCCTTGGTGTATAACTCGTTCTTCTTAAGACAACTCCATAATTCCTTAGGCGAAATCAAATTAAAAACAGAAAAGAGGGCTCGTTAATTTCTTGATCACAAACTTATAATTATTTAATCCTAAATCAGTTACTATGTTTGAACAATTATCTTATTTCTGATTCACAACGTTAGGGTCGGTAATAGCTATGATCCTAAGTTCAATTCATATGTTCGGCAACACATAAAAAACATTACAATCAAGAATAACTGAATAAAAACTAGAATATCAAATCAATAAAATAGTACAAAGGCAACTACATAGTTCAACAGATCAAATCAACTTCGTCTAACAAAACCTAATCAAGAGTAAATTAGCTACTCATAATGATACGCATAATTACCATGAGTTTAGATGAACAATACATGAGAATCAATTAGGAATAAGCTCTTTAATGGATGAAAACTTCACTTTCTAAGCTCCAGAATTGCCTTGCCATCAAAACTCCTATCCAAAATATGTAACTCTTGCAAAATTCCATTTCTTTTCCTTTTAAACAAGTCAAAAACGTGTTAGTTAGCAATTCATTACGACCACGATCAATACCATCACTTTTCTTATATGCAATATTTTATACATACAATTGACAATACAAACTAAAACGCATCAAAACATGTGGCAACATCTATATCTATGAGCGCTTCTACATTTAACATTTTCTTATTTGATTATTTTTCAATATCATTCAGTTTGTCAAACTCATTCATCCTAACAAAAAAAGAAACTGCCAACTTAATATTTGATACACTATCTAGTCTTTTTTGTTTTAAAGTTGCTAGTATGTTTTTGGGTTAAACCGTGTTTATTATCATCTCATCAATACTTTTTTTTCTCTTTAGAATCTAAATGTTTGACAATAGAATGACCGACTAACTTGCGATCCAATTTATAGTTATGTACACTACACAACATATTAAATGTTTAAATATTTCTGACTATTTGGTACTCGCGTAACTTAAAAGGACATTCATATTTTCTTGTTTCGGTGACATCAAATTTCAAATTATAGATAAGTTCTTTATAGTGACCACTTGTTTCACATATTATAGTAGTAAATGCTACTTTCAAATTAGAATTGAAATTGAACTTCGTAATTGTTATCCCAAGACCTAATTTAACAACTTTCACACAAACTTATTTAAACATATGATTACGTAAGATAAACTCTTGTTTAGTTTCAAATTCTTTTCCAACATCAACGTGTACAACACAAAGTTGGGGAACTACTGACACACCTTTCTCTAATACATTGATTGAGTTTACAGCATCAGAAAGCACCATACTTACAATCATTGAAAACGTCCAAAAGTTAATGTAGGGATGAAGTTTAACAGGTTCTAGACGATATCATCTTGACAAATTCATCACTATATAAAAAAAATTAGAGTGTGATTCGACGAAAAGAGATACATATGTATCTTGCCTGTAATTTAATGATGTTTAAAAAACTAATTATGTAGAGAAAAAAAATTACTCCTGATGTAATATTAAGACTATAGCTTTATATATGAAAGATATCACTGGGACATATAATTTTCACACACCTTTTCTCATTTCAAATAAATAAACCATTGTTCATAGGATGCGTCTCGAAGTTAACTTCACGACATGACGAAAGGGACTTTTTTTTTTGTATAGAATTTGGAACAAACTTATAGTGTGTAATTACCAACACAGTATTTTTCATCTCTAAATTTTCATAAAATAATAAAAATAGAATGCTGAAATGAACAGATATTTTCTAATACGAGATATTTCATTTTTCCATAGTAAACTCATATATATAATATTTTCAAGAGACATTGCATCTGTACAAACTACATGTTCATGCTATATAACCAGATCATAAACTTGACAGAACAAGGTAGGACTGACACTGACAATTGTCTAAGATTTTCTTAGCTATAATAATAATAATAATAATAATAATAATAATAATAATAATAATAATAATAATAATAATAATAATAATAATAATAGCTTAATTTGAATATACAAATATAAACTGTTGTTCTCTTTGTATGATGATGATGAATGATCATCAAGCTTAATGATTAGCAGATCCACCTCCCTTGATTGATAGAGGAGACCCCCAAAGAGAGCTATTATCAATCATTCTGTGATTTAGAAACACAACAATCACTGTTATATCATCATGAAAGTGTCTCCTTGTTCCTTGTTCAATCTTTTGTAGGTCTGCTAGTCTCATTTCCCTCTTCTTAGCTGCTTCTCTTAATGCTGCTTTCACAAGTCTTCTTGCAATTCCCTATTACATGAAATAAAATAAAGATAAGCTGTTTTAAGTTATTCTGAAGAGTTTATAGACATACCATAAGTTATTTTCATAAGCTTAGATATTCGCGGTAGATATGTTTAAATAAGTCAATCTGAACATTTGGACAGTCTGATCAAGATTTGACTGTCTAGAGCGCAACATGTTGATTTCGTGTGTGAATGATGATAATAATAACCTTGAATGGACAAAATGGAATGTAGCCTTACATTAGGTGCATTATTGCTGACTATATGAACAGCCTCTTGGTTGCTAAGATGCTCCCATAATCCATCCGAAGCAAATATGAGAAACTGATCATCAGGATGAAGTTTGTGAGATGAAATTGATGGCTCACAACTCATAATTGGCTTGAAAAATGTTTCAGCTAGCCTAAACTTAGATGGTAGAGGCTCCCTATTGAATTCAGCTTTCTTCAAATACGCATCACCGATCGATCGCGAAACCTGCAAAAGAATGTAGTTTGGTAATTTTTAGAGACCAGTGGATGGATAGATAGATACAAAGACTAAAAACATATTTAACCAAATTTTTACCTGAATAAGGCCTTTCACGCGCCAAACATTGTGTCTCAGAACCACAATCTCTGAATCAAAAGGATGCTCTGATCTAAGTTCATCTCTCACTCTTTCAAGATTGACATTATGTTCTGCAGATAATTGGATAGCTGATGTTTCCCTTGTTGCTCTCTCTAATCTTCCTAACACCACCCTCGAGTCACCGGAATTTGCAATGTATATCATTCCATTGCAAATTATCCCAACCAAACAACATGTTCCTGCTGATGCAATATGTGGCTTGCTTAGCCACTGTTTCTTCACAAGTGATAGAAAACTTTCTTCGGTTGCTAAAAATGCTCTTTTGATAACATTTTCTGATAAGCCTTGGTTTTCAGCTGCAAGCCCTGGATCACAAAGAAAATTGACTGAGTAACAAAATCCAAATAAAGGGTATCTTTGTGCACGTGAGGGTCACACGAACTACTGCAAAGAGTTTAAAATTTATCACAGTTAAACTGAGGTTAAGTAAGGCCTCATAAAATATTTCTCACCGGTAAACTGTAGTAAAATAGGATCTGTATTGATTTTGCCATAGCAAAACTGTGACTAACCTATACAGGTCCCACAAAAATTTGGAACGACTCTGTTCATATAAATAATTTATCTTTTAATGTAACGGTCTACTTCCAAGAGTAGATGATTCATGTTCAAAATCATTAAGGGTGGTGTTGGAATAAGATGAGCGGTTAGTGACTTTGATCCTCTGCGGTCTCTTTAGTCTAACATCAGTCTTTAGATTAATTCAACGGCTGATGTTTGACCGAAGAGACTCCAGATGATTATTTCAAAATGAATATGAAAACTAATATGAATATGAAAAAGAAGAGAGAATGAAAATACTTTTGAAATTGCAGAAAAGATTATCACTGACAAACTGAGAAGCCTCAGCTCCACCATGACCATCATAAACACCAACAAAAGTTCCTTGAGGACCAAAATGGTTAAAACTCAAAGGACCAGACTCAAACACACTTCTATCCTCCAAAGAACTATTAGCTTGAATCACAGCCATTGAAAATTCACCATAAACATGGTTCCCTAAATCTTTGTACCATAACAATCCATCCACTCTCCCACCACTCCCACTTCCACTCCCATCTCCATCATCACCATCCACAGCAGGTTTCCAGCAAGATCTCACCATATTCTCTCAAGCCCCTTGAATGATTTTCCTTAGTTTCTCAACTTCTCTATATTTATAGACCCTGCAGAAGCAAACATTAATTGGATAAGAACAAAATTTTGAGGTAAAAACCAAAAGGGTATGGGGTAAACTAACTGAGAGAGATGTAAGCACCTTGGAAAGTGAATAAAAAGTTGTTTTTCATGCAAGTTTCAGAGAATATGATGGTGTCTATTTTGTTGGCACTATGTAGCTTAAATATGAGCCTAATGTGTTTTGGAATTCAGTGATTGTGTCATGTTTGACAAACAAATATAGCTGGAAAAGCATATAAGAATTTCTATATGGCAGTTTTGGTCTGTGATCTCAGTGACCAAAGAAAAACAATGAGATATAAGAGAAGGATTTTGTAGATCTATGATGAATAAAATGAAGAGAATTTTAATTTTAATTTAAAAAAAACAACAATATAATCTGACATTGTTTCTCTTCTTGTCTCTTGTAATTAATGACTTTGGTTATGTGAGTGTGTATGTTTGTAAGAGTGTTGAATATGTCACCTTTTTTAAGCAATAATCTTGAGGTTTTTAGGTAACTTTGATGTTGGGATGAGTCCTATAAAGTAAGGAGATTTCCGCGTGGATTGTTATGACACACATAGGATGATTGAAGACTAACTAACCACTTGTCAGGGGATACACAAGAGGATCTAAAATCAGCCAAACAATTAATCATGATATTAATAGAGAATTTAATATCATAACTTAACCTAATCCTTCTAAACAACTAACTAGTACTAGTATATAGTAACTTTTTCTTAATATGCTTTAATTAATTTCTTCTTAAACAATATTAATATTAATATTAATGTTAGTCGTGATTATTTAGTGTGTTTGGTACATACTAGTATAATTTAAAATATGGTATAAATCTATTTTTTGTGACGCCAAAATTATTTTTTTAATAAATTTGAATAGTCGTTTAGTGATGGTCTAATTTGGTAAATAAATATACATTTGTATGTATTTGTTTGATGAAATTAACTTTTTATGTTAGTTTTGCGTGTGTTAAAAAAGAAATAGAAGATATGCTTATATATTTTTGCGTAAAATAGAGATTTTTTGTGTCAGCTTTGACTGTCGTTTAACGATTAATCAATTTCTTTTTCAAAATTAGATGTTTATATATTTTGCGCAAAGTAAGGATTTCTTGTGTCAGCTTTGACTGTCGTTTAACGATTGTTCAATTTCTTTTTCAAAATTAGATGTTTATATATTTTGCGCAAAGTAAGGATTTCTTGTGTCAGCTTTGACTGTCGTTTAGCGATTGTTCAATATCTTTTTCAAAATTAGATGTTTATATATTTTGCGCAAAGTAAGGATTTCTTGTGTCAGCTTTGACTGTCGTTTAGCGATTGTCCAATTTTTATTTTAAATAGATGTTTATATATTTTGCAAATTAAGATTTCTCATGTGTTGTTTAGCGATTGTTCAATTTTTCTTTTGAATAGATGTTTATATATTTTGTAAATAGGGATTTCTCATGTCAGCTTTGACTGTGGTTTAGCGATTATCAATTTTTTCTTTTAATATAGAGGTTTATATATTTTGTAAATAGGGGTTTCTCATGTAAGCTTTGACTGTCGTTTAGCGATTGCTCAATTTTCTTTTAAAATAGATGCTTATATAATTTACAAATAGGGATTTCTCATATCAGCTTTGACCGTCGTTTAGCGATTATCCAGGTTCAACAATTGTTTATTTTAATATTTATTCAATAGAAAAACAAAAGCACACTTACGTAATCTACGCGGTGAAGTAATTTCTTGTGTCAGATTCATCTATCGTTTAGTGATTTTTCAGCATACGAACAAAATAAACAATTACATATTTTGTGACCAACCAAATTTTTGTGTCGGCTTCAATGGTCATTTAGTAATTGTCTAAAAGAGAAATAAAAGATATTTTTTTACATATTTTGCACAATGTAATAAATTATTATTTCAACTTTAACAATAGTTTAGAGGTTTTCCATCTAAGAAATAAATCAAAAACACTTTAACATATTTAAAATCTCTAATGTTATATTCGGATTTGGATCATCTCCATCTATATTTTTTCAATTTCCCTCAATTTTACATTTTAACCATTTAATTTATCGAGTGGTGAAATAACAAAAGTGCGAATGTTAAGAAAAACATATTGGAACAAACTATTTGGAAAAAGGAAAAATATTTTTATATATAAATTAATTGATTAAATATTTGATTATTTTATCGATAAATGTAAATCTTAAGAAATAATCTATTTTTTAAACACAAGTAAGTAAATTAATTGATTAAAATTTTGATTTTCTTTCTATATATAAATCATACTCAAAAATCTAGGAATTATTTGATTGTGTTTTGCTTTTTAGTTTTTGAAAATTCTATTGCAAATTAATTTTTAAAGACTCTTATTAAGAATAGAATTTGTTAGATAATCTAATTTTTTAAAATGATTTTAGAAAAGAGAAAATATAAAATTATTTTGGTAATTCTATTTTCGAAAATGATTTTAAAAATCAAAAATAAATTTTTTTTTTAAGTAAGTTAGTTTAGATTATATATATATATATATATATATATATATATATATATATATATATATATATATATATATATATATATATATATATATATATATATATATATATATATATATATATATATATATATATATATATATATATATATATATATATATATATATATATATATATATATATATATTTTTTTTTTTTGAACTTGTTAAAAACAGTTATAAAATTATCATCAGTGATACTTAGTTCATAATAACTTCCCCCCTTTTTTTTAAATATAATATAAACAATTTAATTGAATATTTTTAATTACATTAAATATTATTCTATAAACTAAATATTATATTTATTTGATTAAATATTATTTTATTAATAAATTTTTATTCAAACAAATTAATTTACTTAGGATAAACTACTAATGATTTTTATAAAATAATTATCAAATAAAATAAAATTTCATTTTCTATAAATAAAATATAATAAAATTTAACATATAAAAAAATAGGCGTTGAAGTTCATCATTTAACACACAACAATAAAAGTGAAATAAAAGTTTATAAATGTAACAAATTAATTGCGGAAATTCCGTTAATAAAAATAGGGTGTTTTCCGTGTCAAGAGAAAAATTAAAAAGCCAAAAACATGTTTAACATGTTTCTGTTTTTCTATTTTTAAAATTATTAAATTAGAAATAGTTTTTGAAAATAGTTTTTTTTAAAGCAATCCAAACATGTTTTTGCTTTCTAAATTTTTGATTTTTTTTTAAAAGTTAAATCAAACTGTCCTTATTATTTTCTCTAAAAAACATTTAATAATATTAATTAATGTGTGAGAGTGGTGATCAACTTATTTCAAAAGTAAATTTTTTTATCTTACTTCAAATTATAACTTTTAAATTGAATATAATCTAATGGTTAATTAGTATTTTTATTTAATTAACTATTAAATTAAATTAAATTTAAATGCGATGATTTGTAGTAAACTAAAAACACTTGTTTTTGAAGGAAGTTGATTATATATATATATATATATATATATATATATATATATATATATATATATATATATATATATATATATATATATATATATATATATATATATATATATATATATATATATATATATATATATTAAAAAATATAATTAATTATACTAATTGATCAAAAAATTAGATATTTTTTAGCTATTAAACATATTTCAAAGATTTATTTATTTTCTCTAAAGAACAACTAACAATACATCCTATTTGTTCATCTTTAAAGGGTGAATTCTCAATGAACTACATGATCAATTTTTCTTCTTCTATATATATAATTCATAAGAAACATGCTATGTTTTTTAAACACAATTAACAAAGTATAATACTTTATTAAAAAATTGATTTTCTTTTAAATTAATAAAGCATATTAATACTCTATTTCATATGAATATTTTTAAACTTATAGATTATAGTTTATAAACTCATATTAACTCATATGACAAGAAAATATTTGTTTGATAACGGTCTTTTCATCTTGAGTTTATAACTTATTTTATTAGTTTATAACTTAACTTTCAAATGCTATTTCACTTCGCAAACGATCAAAAGTGCAATATAACAACAAATAAAGGGAGCCAAATACATGATTCAATATTCAATAATGTGCAACTCACTGTGGTAAAAAAAAATTATATATTAATTGTCATTACGCCCAAGGTACAAACTCTGGGAAATGTTATAGGAAAAACGAAAACAACAAAAAGAAGAAGAGGAACGACAAAGTTACGGTGTCCAAAACCGAAGTATCCTGGTCACCCTCTAGAGTCCCCTCAGGAGTAGTTTGGAAGGGATTTAATTCTTCAACAAGAATTCGAGCAGTAGGACAAAACTTCCTCGTGTGTTCAACAACTTGTTCATGAACCTCGTGCACGACTTGCATGGTTTACGAAAGGGAATTTGTGGAACGTTACCCTTACACCGAATACCTCGTCCTCAAGAGCCTTCAGAGCCTTGACATGAGCCTCGGCCTCCCATTGAAGTGTTTCCTATTTCTCCTCCGCCCGACAGATCATCTCAATGGCAGAATCAGAGGCCTTTTGCCGCTGCTTCCACTCCGCCTCAAGAGTATTCTCCAACTCAGTTACCTGTTTAACCATAGTAGAAGGAGTGTCGTGGGTCTTCGCCTCCTCTTGTAAAGAGCCAGCAAGTTTGACCTTTTCCCGCAACTCAGCAAACTCCTTCTAAAAATCAAAGCACCTTTGCTCAATAGTTTTGCATTTCACCTTCCAAGTGTCCATTTACTTAGAGCGATTATTAGCAACCAAGACATATCCTCTGCCAAAAGAGACTAGAGAAAATATATAAGAGGCCTGATACATGTTGTGGGTGGTCTCATAAGTGAGATCCATCGTTTCCCATAGAGAGGTTTTGGACGAAGGATATGTCATTCGTTGATACAATAACAATAACCTCCTCACCAGTGCGAGCAAGCCGGGAAGAAAAAAATGTTTGGCATCCGTAGGGAGGCGGTCATTGTCCATATATCATCATTCACGGATATACAGGTCCGTCTGGGATAACCCTATTCTAGGGAGGAGTGTTGTTCTACATATCAACCCCTCTTTATTGATATTGTGGATGAGGGTGTATCCTCCACACTCAACATGACCGCAATATTGACGAGTTATTCGTCCCCGAGGGTAGCGACATTGGTCTCGGTGGTTGAAAGGGGAGCAATGGTGATCAATCACCATTTGTGTTAGAATTATCATCACTTAGATGTCAAAAACATGTGAATTGTTGTTAGTTGTGTGGTAGTTTAGGTCTATTTTTAGTTAATTTCAATCATGTCTTTATTTGTCGTGTTTTGATTGTTTCTAGGTTATTTTACGCGCTTGGGGTATTGTTTATATGTTTACAGGTATGAAGAGACAAAGAAAAAATTATCAGAGCGAAATCCGGGCCAGAATGCATGAACAAAAGGAAAAAAGAGAAAATTGAATACTTACTGCCCATACACGTATGAGGTAGCCCATATGTGTATGGCCATTCATCCTAACCTTACATGATACGCGTAACAACAGAGGGGGCAGAAAAATAAGGTCTCTGCCTATATGCGTATGAGGTAGCACATACATGTATGAGGCCACAACTTCAGTCACCAGCGACTAGGTTTGTCCCTTACGCGTATGGGACTAGGCAGGCCATACGCTTCACCTTGGACCATATGCGTATGGTGAAAAAGAAAAACAACCCATACGCGTATGAGAGAAGACCATACACATATGGAACGACCCAAATCTGCAAAAATCCCAGAATTAACCTATTTAGCTAGAGAACACAAATTTTCAAGGGTTGGACGGTTTTTGACTGCATAAACACGTTCTGAAGGCTGGAAAACTCATATTTTCAAGGTGGATCAAGATTTTCATGAACCCTAAGTGATTGAAGACCTATTTTCATCTATCAATCTGTAATGTCTACAACTTCTATGATTTTTTTTCTTTAATTCTATGAGTAGCTAAACCCCCTAATGCTAGGGGGTGTCCCTAGTTTGAATTTGTTGATGATTTCTACTTGAGCCTTGTGATAAAACCAATTTCTATTATATTTTATTCACTTAGGATTTGTGCTTAATTCTTTCTCTTTCAGAAAAATTGAGATTTTATTTACGGTTAATATTTAGGCAGGACTGTCATTGTTAACGCTTAATTAAAAGTATTATGTAGTAGATATCACCTAGGACTAGGGATACCCTATGGAAACCGGATTGTTATTGATACATAAATTCTTAAATTCATCTATAATTCACTATGAACATAGACATTAATTTGAATGTTTAAAGGTTTACTCACTAAGGACTTAAGAGTAAACATCCTTAAGAACTGATAATCAATATTTTTAAATAAGTTGTTTCAAGGTCATGTTAGAATTGTTAATGGATCCAATCATACACCTTTTGAAGCTAGCTGAAATATACCCACAAACGCATTGCACGATCGAAGGTACAACAGAGTCGCCACCGAACGCATCATACACTCGAAGGTACAACCGAGTCACCATCGAACTTTATTTATCCCAAAAGAGGGAAGGGAAAACATCGAGAAAACCCAAGGGAAAAGAAATAGAGAAATGGGTAAGGGAATCGGTTATGCGAGGGGAAGGTATTAGCATCCCTCACATCCATGGTACTCCATGGGAACCATCTTAAATGATCTTGGTTGGATGAGTGTTACTATCTTCATGTACTTGCAAAATAGAAAAAGGGTTAGAAAAGAATGCTCGAGGAGGATTGGGGCCCTCATGCCTAGATATTCTCATGGTGCAATGATAAAGTTAGAGCCTCGTAGTTCAGAGAACAAAGACCGAAAAAACGGGGGAGAGGAAAGAAGGGTGGAGAAATGTGCTCGCCAAGGATTCGCATCCTCGTGCCTATGTATCCTCATAGTGCAATGAGAGAGACAGAGTCTCGTCATTTGGAGGACAAAGATTGAGAAAAAGATAATGATTGAGGGTGGTGTTTAAACCAAGAAAGGATATGGGGGTTAACCGTAAAGGTGTGTCCCAAAATAAAAGGAATTGCAATGGTGTTTAAACCAACATAAAGGAAACTTATCAAATCTAGAGACTCACATGACAAGGGTCTTACGAAAGCACTAGGTCTAACATGGTAAGGAAGAAAATTAGGAACTTGTCAAAGCCGAAGACTCACATGATAAGGGTCTTACCAAAGCACTGGGTCTAACATGGTAAGGAAGAAAAGTAGGAACTTGTCAAAGTCGGAGACTCACAGGACAAAGGTCTTACCAAAGCACTGGGTCTAACATAGTAAGGAAGAAAAATAGGAACTTGTCAAAGCCGATGACTCACATGACAAGGGTCTTACTAAAGCATTGAGTCTAACATGGTAAGGTCAATGTGTTAAAACTAGGAAAGGGGAATAACCATGAAGGTGTCAACTCAGGGAATAACCATGAAGGTGTCAACCCTGAAAGGAAATTGCAATGGTGTTTAAACAAAAGGAGGGAATAACCATGAAGGTGTCAACCCTAAAAGGAAATTGAAATGGTGTTTAAACCAAAAGTAAGGGATAACCATGAAGGTGTCAACCCAAAGAATAACCATGAAGGTGGCAAACCTAAAAGGAAATTGCAATGTTGTTTAAACCAAAAGGAGATAATAACCATGAAGGTGTCAACCCAGGGAATAACCATGAAGGTGTCAACCCTAATAGGAAATTGCAACAATGTTTAAACCAAAAGGATATGAAGAGAGGAGCCACAGAGGCTAGGGGGAGACTTGACAGTGAATTGACTAGAATTTGCACTAAAGTTCATGAATATAGAAAAATACTATGAGAAACTAGGTTATTCGCCCCGTAATCAAATATATTCTAGAAAAGTGTATGGAAAATCCCCTTTCATCGTTCTCTATTGCTTAAGGCTCATGGCATGCAAGCCTAGTCAATAACTGACAAATTGTTGAAGCAGGTTCCCAAAGATGCTTGCGGGGTTGAGTCAGATGACTGATTGTTGAGGAAAGATGTAGTCCACTGAGGGTCTTGAACTTGCTGGGAGGTTGAAGCTCCAAAGTGACACTTATAAAGTGACCACGGGACTTATGGTATCTTAACAAAGACAAAGAGGAAATGTAACAGATGAAAGGATCTAGTTGATCAAATGGAATTTGATCAAGCCTAATCAAAGGAAAGGTATTGATGAACAAAAAAAGATGCATGAACATACAACACTAGCCTAAGGTCTCATTGTTAGGTAGCCCACGAGAAAGCCATGTGTGTGTAAGAGTGTGCTAAACATAAGAAGATGAATGCAATAAGTAAGAGGCATATATGAACAAGAACACCCTCGAAATTTCAACAGGAGCAAATCAATTTCAAGTGCCCATAAGGTCCATAGGGTCCAAGATCACTCCGAGTCAAGAAAAGGGCATAAACCTAAGTCAAAGTATATAGTCCAAGGGGTCTTTAATACTCCAGATCAATCATATGATTAAGATTAGGTATAAGTTACTTTATCATGTTTTGATTCATTAAGATTAATAAGCAAGCAATCAAACAAGATAAGAGCAACAGATGAATATAGCAAGATGAATAAAGTATGAAATGATATGATGGTTAATGGGACATATAATTAAAGTGCAAATGCAAGTGATATTTGCACCTCTCAAAATACTTCCAAATTTGGCAAAGTGAAGTGCATGCTTGCATGGGCGTGTACATGACCATGAAGTAACTCAATTAAGTCCAAATGCAAGTGAGGTTGAGTCTGAATGTGGATTGTGATGCAAGGCAAAAGTGTATTGATGTTTGAAGATTGATCCTTTCCAATTGATGCAACCATGTCCAGACCATACGCAAACCCCTCAAACATTATCCAAAATGAATGAATTTAGACTCTTTGGAAAGGTTAGATTAAGAGGAACAACTCTTATGTTGAACACTTTTCTATTTGGAGCTTGTATCATGATGAATTTTGAGGTGGAAGTTTGGAAATTTCAATATGTTAAGAATTTTTCTAAGTGTCAAGCCATATGTTCAATTATTCCACCTTGGCTAAATTTTTATGTGAGCTTCAAATGAGAAAGGTGTCTTCATCAAAGTTGCAGCTCTTTCAAAATCCTTCAAAATGGTCACAAATTTGACCTTATTTGGATTTGGTATGAATGAGTTATGCATTTTTGAAGTTGAGGAAAATCACTTGTTCAATGGTATTGGTTCAAAATGACCTATAATGTATCCTCATATCACATGCTCATAAAAGTTGAATTAGATCTTCCTCCAAACATCAAAGTTGAAGTCGACACCTTGAATTTGATTGTGCAACTTGGAAATATTTCATCTCATAAAAATTGAGCAAGTTATGGCATTGAGAAGTTGACTTTCAAATTAGGGTTTAGACAAAATGACCTATAATCTTTCAACATAAAAAATGACTTTAAAAGCAAAACTAGCTCTAGAACTCGATATGAAAGTTGTTTGGAATGCCATTTATAGTAGCTTTTCTCTTGGAATCATTTTCATATGATGAAAATTGTAGGAGATAGGGTCTAGGGAACCCCAGTTTTGACCAATTGACTTGCTCTGGTAAACCACCATCAACCAACTTGCTAGCTTGCAATTCTCTTGACTTTTGGGACTCTTGGGAGGGCATATATGCGTAGGATGATGAAATGTGAGATGCCCCTTGAAATATTTGATCAATTGGTGAAGAAGCTTATTGAAGAAGTTACACAAGATACCTAGATGAACTAGGGTTTCCAAGGCAAACCAATTCCAAACTCTTGAAGAAATCTTGATCAAAATAACATGTAAAGATCATGGGGACTCATATATGATGCCTAGAGCCATTGTGGAGCATTCCTTGGTTGAGCTCTTAGCAATGAGGGTCTTAAACCCTAGATGTAAACTTGATGGATCAAAGGTGATCATGTGCCTTACCTACAAAAGAAATAGACAAATGCAAAGACATAATTTTGGTATTTTGGTTAGTAAATGATAAAATAAAAAGTCTGATACATGGTGTAGCACCTCAAATTTGCCCCCTCATTCATGCATTCATTTTTAGGTAATTTAACATTTCATATTGCATTTCATCATGTCAATCAGAATTAGATCCAAGAAGCTTGAATATCATCCAAGACACTTTGTGGGTTCTATCTGGGTGATCAGTCAACACAAGGGAATGACTTGAGTTACTTCCAACATGTTCAAATGGGGTCTATTCATCATTCAAAACGCTAATCTTGAAGGAGCAAAATCTGTTCCTGAACTGTCATGCTTGCTAGGCGAGCAAATTCTTCGCTAGGTGAAGCGCACGCGTTTTAAAAATAAAAAATATATAACAGAAAAATCTTGGACTTGGACCTCTCTCATTTGAGCCCACCAAGCCACGAAAATCAGGTTATAAATTCTAAAAATTCAGTGGAAAAACCCTAGAAGAGCTAACAGAATTCAGAGCAGCCTCCATAGACACTGAAGAAAAAAAACTCCTTTGCACAGGATCACCTCTATCAATTCCATCTCGTATAAACCCTGAGATTGCTCTGCAAACCGAACCGTGCAATTCAATTTCAATCGATCTCTCCTATCAGGTTTTCCCTATTTCCATTACTTTATGCTTTCAATTTGAAATTTATGAATGTATGAGGTATTATGGTTGAATTTGGAGAGTGGGTATCGTTAGGTTTTGCATGTGGGTTTAGATGTGCATGAATGTGTAGAACAATACCTTGAATGTTTGATCATTCAGTTTCCGAAATGAGCACCATCGGATTTGGGGTTTCTGAAATCGTACTGTTATCAATGAAGAACCCATAACCCGTAGGCATTCCCTAGCCCATCGTTAAGCGAGCCTGCAGCGAAGCTTCGCTAAGCCTTCGCTAAGCGAAACAGTAGCGA
Organism: Lathyrus oleraceus; assembly: GCF_024323335.1. NCBI lineage: Eukaryota > Viridiplantae > Streptophyta > Magnoliopsida > Fabales > Fabaceae > Lathyrus > Lathyrus oleraceus. The sequence goes on along the minus strand of NC_066584.1, from coordinate 100,059,176 downwards.
TCACGACAGTAGCTGCTTTTTTTGTTTGCTCTCTAATCCGTCTTGTGTTTGTTGGTTTTTCTGTTTCTATTGCATCCGTGCACTATTTACCTGACGCTGTTGTGGTTATGGTCCTTCTGTTTGGTGCAACTCTTGATTGCACCCCATCTTGTTATTCTAACTTGTTTGTTGAGTTTTTGTGAGGGCTCACATGCCTCTTGAAGAGATAGCTTGCTTGATATTCCATTTTATTTGTGGGATACCATTTGGAGATTTATTCCGATTACTTTGCTGACTTGCTTTCTTTGATGGTGCTAGCTTGAGAGATCACCGGGTTTCTTGCTTCTTTAGTTGTTATTACTTTGGATTTTTATCCGTGTGGTAGATCTCTTGATCCCTTTATCTTTCCCGCATTTTACCGCTTTCTTAGCTGGAAGACCTCGATAGGAGGCGATGTTTTTTGTGTATTTACTTTTGTGCCCAAAGACCTCCAAGAAGAGGCACCAGTGCTAAAGACCTCCACGAAGAGGCAATTGACGGATAAAAGGGATTAGTAGTCAATCCCCCGTTATTCAGTGTGTCGTTCTTTATGCTCACACTATGTGTCGATGCTTCAGAACAAAAGCCCAAGATCTTTTGTCCGGTCAGCCAGTGGAGAGGGTTCCACCTTTCTGAATCCCCACTTTTTGTCATGAGCTCACCCTGTCCAGGGTTAAGAGCTATGAGGTCTTATCCTCATTACCCTTTTGATCTGCTCCCCCTGACGTTCAGTGTCAGTGGTTAAGAGCTCGTTTGATTACCCTTCCATGGCTTGTTTGTCGAGGTTGATATGACCCCTCTTGATTAAAGCCCTACCCATGTATGTTTGAGCCCCCTTGTTGGCGTGTTTACTTTATGCATGTTTGTTTTGTATGGTGTGATCGTCTCCCCATAGGATTGCTAGGCTTCGTATAGTCTCTCGTTTGCATGTCAATTAAGGTAGCACGGTTCCTTCGTCTAGGACTTCCTTTTTTGCATGAGCATTCCTAAAACACAAACAAACTCATTGATTTTTCTTCTCCTAAGAACACGTTAACTCCTTCTACTTTAGGCGAGTAAGTCTCCAAAGCTCGAGCATCCGGTAGATTGCGTAGTAACGTCGTTCACCTAAAAAAAACACACAAAACAAACAAATAGGTCAACCGAGCTACGAAGACTCTGATTCTCATATTCAGATGAGATACGTATGCAGTGGATGCGACATCCGTGCGAGTCATTTTCTTTTGACCCCTCTTTTAGTAAATAGTACATTAGATAAACCCACACCCTTTAGACAAGAACAACAAGAGTGGATCCCGTAGAGTACTACGGATGCGTAGGGGTGCTAATACCTTCCCTTCGCATAATCGACTCCCGAACCCAAGATTTGGTTGCGAGACCTTGTCTTTTCCTTTCCTTTTTTTCAGGTTTACTTCGAGCGTTTCCTTTCCCTCCTTTGGGATAAATAACACACGGTGGTGTCGCATTACGCGAAAAACCGGCGGGAAAACGAAACAACAGAGCCGCCACCGTGCGTTATTTATCCCGAAAGAGGGAAAGGAAACGCTCGAAGTAAACCTGGAAAAGACATGGTCTCGCGACCAAAGAGAGATGGGATCGGGAGTCGGTTATGCGAAGGGAAGGTATTAGCACCCCTACGCATCCGTCGTACTCGACGGGATCCACACACAAAAGGAAGGATAAAGATTGCTAAAACACTGCTCAAACAAACACACACTGGCTGAAAAGAGACACAGAAAACAAGAGAAAATAACTCGGCAAGATATCGCATCCTAGGCCTACGTAGTCTGTCAGGCACAGACATCAGAGTCGACGTAGTTCGGGACAGGGGGAAACGTGCTCGCTAGGATGTCGCATCCTATGCATACGTATCTTCTCGGACTAAAGAAGAATCAGAGCACTCGTAGCTCGGCTAACACACGCCAAACAAAACCACACAGGGAACCGACTGCCAATCGCTGGACTTACGTCAGACTCCACACAAACAGGCAAACCTGGAAACCGAATTCCACTCGCTGGACTTACATCATACTCCGAACCAAACAAACACACACAGGAAACCAACTGCCAATCGCTGGACTTACGTCGGACTCCAAGCACGCGACAAACAAACACACAGGAAACCGACTGCCAATCGCTGGACTTATGTCAGACTCCAACTCAACACAAAGAGACAAAACAAAAAGGGCGCCCGGAGAGATCAGCTCATCTCCTTCCTACGTACCTCATCTGGTATGAGGATCAGGGCGACGTAGTTCCCCTACGCAGGGACAAAGGAGTAGCCTAACCAGATACAAAGGGAGACACAAACTACTAGGGAGACTACGACTCGAGCCTAGAAGTTGTCATGCATACAATCCCTATGTTAAGGTTTCTATCTAACTTGCACAGGGAGCAAGCTATCCTAAACAGCACAGGCAAAGCAAACATACACACAATTAGCACACACTATATACAAACAAAGTGGGCTCACACAAGGTTAGGCTGTGAAACACAAGCCAACTGGAATCGGGTGATGTTAGCTCTTAACCCTAACATTGAGAGTTAGGGTGAAGCAGATGAAATGGGAAGTGAAGATAAGACTTCACAGCTCTTATCCCTGGCCTGGGAGAGCTTCAGACAAATGAAAGTGTGGGAGTTCAGAAAGTTGGAACTCTTCTCCACATATGACTGACTCAACAAAGATCTTGGGTTAATATCCACAATGCATCAACATGTAATGTGAGCAAAGGGATGACACACTGAATAGAAGGAGATGGATTGCACATCTCTTTTATCTGCCAATTACCTTATAGAGGTCTTTTCATGCTTGGCACAAAGATAAACAAACACAAGCATTGCCTCTTAAGGAGGGCTTCAGACAGGTGCCTGCCCAAGTAACAGGACAGGTCTTCCAGACTACATGGAGTCAGAGAAATTATACCTCAATGCTTAAGCAACCAAGCAAAGCAAAAGCAAGTTCACAATGAACTTAAGCAACTAATGTACCTGAAAACATCCAACTCAGTCAGTATACAAGTCAAAAAGTCAATCAGACAACCAATAATCCACAATTAATAGACATAATCAAACAAGCAATGCAACAAGGTGCGAGGCACAAACTCAAACACAAATGTCTTGGCATCAACCTACAAAACAACTCAAGATTAGTCAACATTGACCAATTAGTCAACTCAAGCAAGTGAATCAATCCAATCATGGCCATGTACTTCTTAACCTGAAAACAAAGCTCAAACATGAGAGGCAAACCACTAGGACAAGGCCTAGGGTCAAAGATGGAGAAAAAATCCAAAACAGAACATGAAAATTGACATGAATCAACTTTAATCAATTAAGAACACAATCCAAAAGGTCTCATGTCAATAGCATTAACCAAATTCATTTCACAAATCAATCATGGCAAGGCATGCAAGTTGAAAACACATTGAGGCAACAGAATGAACAAATGCACATTAATTCAAAAATGATTCAATTAATTTCAAGAAAAATCATGGCTAAACAGAACACACAACATGATCAACACACAAAAAATTAGGGAATTTGGACATGATTAAGCATGGTAATCAAATTCATCAAGTCAAGGCAATCAAAACAAGCTCAAATGTGGCACAATTTGGTACATCAACTTAGCACAAGCCTAAAACAGAATTGGAACATGATAAAGACCTCAAACCAAATCCACAACAAACTTCAACATGTCTAGCAACAATGTGCAAAATTTCACATTCATAGGATAAACAACCATCATTTCACAAATCATTGAAGTTCAAGACTATTCAAAAGTGCACAAATGACCATCCAGCAAGAAAAATATCAAACAAATCAGAAATGAATCCAAAAATTCCAAGAAAATTCATGATTAATCACAACATCCAGAAGAAGAATCATACAAAATATCACATCATTTGGAATTTATTTGGCATGGCAAAGAAATTCATCAAGTTGAGAAAGCAAAGGTGTGACTCACATTGTCACACCTACATTCAAAGGATCATAACTCAGCAACCACAAATGAGAAAAATGCAAACTCAACACCAAAATGTCCAGCAAGATGTCTAGTTTAACCATACTAAATTTTAAAAGCATTGGATTAAAACTCATCATTTCACAAGAGATATGGAAAGCAAGGTTCAAAAAGCATACATGTTAACAAACCCTAGGCAAAAATTAATTTCCATCCGAGCACAATTTCTGGAAAAATAACCAAAAAATACTAGACACAACAAGGAGAACAATGCAAAAATCCACACATTATTTGGATGATTATTTATTTAGTTATGATTTTTTGAAGTGAAAGAAAAATTAAAAAAACATGAAGAAGCAAGTACATGAATGGATGAAGAGAAGGTGAAATAATGCAAATGCAATTTGGATAAGTGGCTAAGCCAGGAATCGAATGGTGTAAACATTTGAAAATGTGGCGCGCTTCATAGTGAAACGCACCGTTTCACTTAATCTACGTGGCCAGGCGAATCAATTAGAACCAATCAATATGCCATGCAAGCTACAGCTGGACCAATACATGTCCATAAACATCCAAACACATGCAAACAAGCGCTGGAAAGATCAAATGAGTTCTGGAAACGCAAACCCTAACAATCTTCATCGTGTTCATCATGGATGATGAACAAAATTCTCAGAATCATAAAAGAAGCACATCATTAGGTTCATCTTCCAACATACATCAAGGATCCATGCCTAATTTGTTCTAATTCCACACATATTCAAAGAATCGAAGCATTTAAGTTTCATATGTCAAACTTCAAATCACCATAACTAACACAATATTGCATGGAATTTAGCGATCTAAAGCTCCGTTTGCTCAGTGTTCAACGATCTATCATAAGCACATAATAATTTCATGAATTAAGACATTCGAATTCTGACCTTGATGAAGATGCAGAAGTGGAATTGGTTGATTCAGGCCTTGAACAGCTCAAACAGATGCTCCAATGCTCTTGTATGATTGAATGGATGAATGTTTGTGACTTAATCTTGCACGATCTGGCCAGAATTTCCAACTGCCATGGATGAATGCAAGCTTCGAGCTGCTTCAAATCTCTATGAATTGTGATGATTCTTGCTTCAAACATGCGCCATAATCCTTCCAGATGATGATTTGATCAATGGATGATGAATTGGTTGGAAGAAAATTGCAAAAGTTTGAGAGAAAAAGTGTGAAGAAAAATTTCAGATCTGAAAATGTGATGATGTTGATGCAGTTTTCTGTTATGATTAGCTATATATATGAGCTCCTAATCCTGTTGTTAATCACAATTAAGCCAATTGCCAATGGATTAGTGAAAAGAGAGTGTAAATGCAAATTGGCCAATGCACCTTATGCATGAGATTACCAATGGAACAGTGCACGAAATTGGCTTGGAAATCATTTGAAATTCTGTTTTGAGCCAAGTGCAAATGGTAAAATGTGGAAACAATGCTTAATTTTCAAATTTGAATTTTCCCTCCAAAATTCAAATGAAAAACCAAGTTATTATGTGATCAAAATGCATGGCATGTAATGCATGTTTTGGATAGTAGAGATCAAGAGAGAAATGTTGCAAAACGAACCACTTCATTTGGCCTTATGGTTAAAAAGTTATGCATGTTTGAAGTTCAAATTCACTTGGCCATGATTGATCCATATCTTTTCAACCATACATGAGAAATTCATGATCTTGGACTTTTTGGAAAGGGGAGAGAAATATCTTCAACTTTCATGTTGGACAAAATTTCATTTGAAGCTTGCTTGATGATGTAATATTGAGGAGAAAACCTTTCCATTTTTGGCAATTTCAAATTACAGGTCACTTACTATTTTTGGAAAGTTTTGATCTGACCTCAAATTCTTCATTGTTGATGTTTGAAATGTCAAATGAGACTTGTATGGACATGAATGAGGCCTCTTTAACCATCTCCCACCTTAAAATCCATGATTGCATTGACAGTTGACTTTGGTTGACTTTCTAGGGTTTCAGATGAACTGCATCTTGACTGATGAGCTTTGAACATCCAACCTTTGGCCAAACCACTTCAAAATGATACCTAAGTCATGTGAACTCATTGAACCAACCCTAAGGCTTTGCTTCCATTGAAAATGCACTTGCTTGCTTGCACAATTGGATCTCCTGACCAGTCTTGATTGATGAACTGATGAACTATGCAATGGACAATGCAATGTTAATGACCTAAAATGAAAATGTATGTACAAAATGGGAGGTGCAAATTTGAGGTGCTACAGCTGCCCCTATTCAATCAACTGGGAACTCTAACGGATGAGAGCAACGACTGTCAGACTTCCAGGGTAAACAGGGATTGAATACCAAAGAACCGTAGAAATTTGCACACTGCGGGGAATGACTTATGATGTTTGCACTCCACAGGGGGTAATACAAAGAAAAGCCAAGCAACCAGAGAAGACGTTTACCGACGACTCCTGGGGATTTTGATTTTTATCAAAAGAAAAGATACAACCAAACGTCAACGGACGAGAGGGAAAAACTCATCGTTTACCGACACCAACGGAGAGGTGACCAGACATTAACGAATGACTGGGGAGGACTCGACCAGACGTCAACGGACGAACGGGAGAAGCTCGACGTTTATCGACACCAACGAAGAGGTGACCAGACATTAACGAATGACTGGGAAAGACTCGACCAAACGTCACCGGACGAACGGGAGAAACTCGACTTTTATCGACACAAACAGAGAGGTGACCAGACATCAACGGATGACTGGGAAAGACTCAACCAGACGTCAACGGACGAACGGGAGAAACTCGACGTTTATCGACACCAACGGAGAGGTGACCACTTCACTAGGGAAGTAAAAACAGATACTTGCAACCGGAAACCAAATAGGACGTTTACCAACGACTCTACTGGGGATTTCTGGCTTGGGAATTACCAGACATTTACCGATGACTGGGATGAAACTCGATGTTTACCGACATCGAAGGATGATGTTTACCGACACCAAACAAATACGACCAGACATTAACGAATGACTGGGAAATAGGATATACAACTAGGCGTCAGCGGACGACTAGGCAAAAACTCAACGTTTATCGAAACCAACGGAGAGGTGAACACTGGGGAAAATTGAACACGACCAACCGTCAACGGACGATCGGGAAAAACTCGTCGTTTATCGACACCAACGGAGAGGTGACCCTGAGGGGAAAGATACCAATATACGTCAACGGACGCATAGGAAAAACTCGACATTTATCGACACCAACGGAGAGGTGAACCTTCTGGGGAGAGAAAATATAATTCAACCAAACGTCAACGGACGATTGGGAAAAACTCGACGTTTATCGACACCAACGAGGAGGTGAATTCTGCTTGGGGAAGATTCAACTAGACGTCCACGGACGAATAGAAAAAACTCAACGTTTGCCGACACCAACGGAGAGGTGACCTCTTGGGGAGGATTCAACTAGACGTCCACGGACGAATAGAAAAAACTCATCGTTTATCGACACCAACGGAGAGGTGACTCTTGGGGGAGAAATAAGGGTATTACGAACATCGAAAGATGATGTTTACCGACATCAAAAGAAGACCCGACATTTACCGATGACTGGGTAGGACTCGATGTTTACCGACACCGAAAGAATGGTGTTTACCGACACCAAAGAAGAACACACGCGGGTGCTGACAGGACAATCACTGGTATCTCAAGATGACATTTATATATGTCCGGGCAAGGCTAAACACTTGTTGGGGATCTCACTGGGGAGAATCAAGCTTTCCTTTCACACGGGTGAGGAAATAAACCTCTTTGGGGGAAATAGCAATCCTGAATGCTGTCAGGAGCAACTGTAGCAAACATGCTGTACAGAAGATGAACAATAATCCGCCTCTGCCGGGGATATGGTCTGACTAGGTTTCAACACATGAATGCATATGTTTGAATTTTTCTATGGCGTAATGCTCCATATTGAATGGAAATGCTACGCGATTTTTGAGGATGCAATGATCACTATATGCCAAATGCAAAATGATGAAAACTCCGCTGGGGAGCCAAACTGATCAGATACTCCAACTCTGTGGGGAGACTCTGATTGAGGAAATACTCTGTGGGGAGAGCACCGACTTCTCACTCATGCTGGAGAAAATAGACTGTTGCTGGGGAAGGATCCCAATCCACTCGGGGACTCCGCTTGGGGAATAACCAAAGCGACTTCGCTGGGGAATAAACAAGGCGACTTCATTGGGGGTGACCCATCCAATTCACAAGTAGGATAAACTCTGCTGGAGATAATTTTCACCGGACCTGATCCAATCGGGGAACCTGCTGGAGAAAATCATCGACACAAACCTCTGCTCGGGAGATCTGCTAGGGGAAAACTTCACAACCCTGACGGGGACAGGCATTCACCACTCACTCTGCTGAGGAAGAGCACCACTCTGGTGGGGAAAGTAATATACCAGACCATGCTGGAGATAGACATCCACAACCCTACTGGGGATAAGCGCTCACGACCACGCTGGGGATAGCAATACTTCAAACCAGACTGCTGGGGAATAGAACCACTCCACTGATACCTCCGCTGGGGTACAACATTCTTCCATCTCAGTGGGGACAATCCATCTTCAGACTCAGCTGGGAGCTCAACTGGGGAAATATCTGCTGGGGAATCGTCCTCACAGATGACAACCTGCAAAACAACACAACAAACATGCCCCAGGGGTTGCATGGACAAGATACGCTCAAGTGTCCTCAACATTCAAAATGATTTTCAAATGTTTTATCTTTCAGCACATTATTGTTTAGCCTTCATGTTTTTATATGCAATGTTTATCAAAAATTCGGACGTTTTTGCAAACAAAACAGTAAAATAAAAACAAGAGAGCTATTTATCTGAATAACGACTTTTATTGATTGAAAATGGGCCTGAAAAGGCGAATACATCGGGAAGCAATTCCTAGAAAGAGGTAATTGCGCACAAAAGGAAAAATCTATCCTAATGGCAATGTGAACACGGCATCCACTATTTCCCAATTCTGTTATAACTCACAGATCATTAGTTTTCCTTCCAACTTCCTTGCTTTCTGAGAAGAATGACTGGACCGATCACATCTTTGGAGATGGCAGACGACGAAGCGCGATGAAGTACAGATAACTCATACTGTAGTCTTCGCTCTAATCCCTCTTTTTCCTGGATCGCCCTTGCGGGTTTTCAATCCACCGGGATACCCATTTTTGCCTAAGCCGCCCTTGCGGGTTTTCGACTTACCGGGTGTACATATTCTTTTCATTTTTACCCCTAATTTTTGCCTGAACCTTTTCTTTCTGTTTTTTGGTTCGCCGGGATGCCCTTTTTTGCCTGGACTCTTTTATTCTTTTTGTCCAGCGGGTCAATTTATGCGAAGTATTTTTTGACTACATCTGAGTTAACAGGGGACGGGAAATCTTCACCATCCATAGTTGTCAGCATCAAGGCTCCACCGGAGAAAACCTTCTTAACAACATATGGACCTTCATAATTAGGAGTCCACTTGCCCCTGTTATGTGTACCGGGAGGAAGGATCCTCTTCAAAACTAGATCACCAGTCTGATAGCTTCGAGGATGCACTTTCTGATCAAAGGCTCTCTTCATCCTTCTCTGATACAACTGCCCATGGCACACAGCTGCTAACCGTCTTTCTTCGATAAGGCTTAACTCATTAAACCTTGTTCGAATCCACCTGGCTTCGTCAAGCTTGACATCTAACAAGACTCTCAAAGAAGGAATCTCCACTTCAACTGGTAGGACTGCTTCCATACCATACACAAGGGAGTACGGGGTTGCCCCGGTCGACGTACGTACTGAGGTACGGTACCCATGCAAAGCGAAAGGCAGCATCTCATGCCAATCCTTGTACGTCACGACCATCTTCTGCACAATCTTTTTGATATTCTTATTTGCTGCCTCTACAGCACCATTCATCTTCGGTCTGTAAGGAGAAGAATTGTGATGTTCAATCTTGAAATCTTTACATAGCTCTTTCATCATCTTGTTATTGAGATTCGAACCATTGTCAGTGATGATTCTCTCAGGAACCCCATAACGACAGATGATTTCCTTCTTGATGAACCGGACAACCACTTGTTTGGTAACGTTAGCATAGGAAGCTGCTTCCACCCACTTGGTGAAGTAATCAATCGCAACCAGGATGAAGCGATGTCCATTAGAAGCAGTAGGCTCAATCTTCCGAATCATATCAATCCCCCACATGGCGAACGGCCAAGGCGAATTCATGACATTCAGCGGGCTTGGTGGTACATGCACCTTATCAGCATAGATCTGACACTTATGGCACTTCTGAGCGTATTTGAAGCAATCAGATTCCATAGTCATCCAGTAATAACCGACTCTCAACAGTTTCTTCAACATTGCATGACCACCAGCATGGGTACCAAACGAGCCTTCATGCACTTCCTGCATCAACATGTCTGCTTCGTGTCTATCCACGCATCTGAGCAGAACCATGTCAAAGTTTCTCTTGTACAGCACATCATCCTGATTCAAATAAAAGCTTCCAGCCAGCCTTCTCAGGGTTTTCTTGTCATTCTTCGATGCACCTTCAGGATACTCCTGGCTCTTGAGGAAGTTCTTGCTATCATAGTACCACGGCTTCTCATCAACAACGGACTCGGCTGCAAACACATACGCAGGCCTCTCGAGTCGATTCACCGCAACATGTGGCACATGATTCCACCAATGAACTTTGATCATAGAGGACAAAGTAGCCAAGGCATCAGCCATCTGTTTCTCATCCCGGGGGACATGATACAGCTTCACTTTCTTGAAGAACGTTAGTATTCTTCTGGTGTAATCTCTGTAAGGAATCAGATGCGGCTGGTTGGTATTCCAATCTCCATTGACCTGGTTGATCACTAGAGCGGAATCTCCATATATGTCAAGCGTTTTGATTCTTAAATCAATGGCTTCTTCTATCCCCATGATACAAGCTTCATACTCATCCTCGTTGTTGGTGACGTCAAAAGTCAATCTGGCAGAAAAAGGTATATGAGCACCTTTAGGATTGATAAGCACTGCACCAACACCGTTACCATTCACATTCACAGCCCCATCAAACATCAATGTCCACTTGTCATCAGGATCCGGTCCTTCCTCGACAAGAGGCTCTTCACAATCTTTCATCTTAAGATACATGATGTCTTCATCAGGGAATTCGAACATCATCGGCTGATAGTCATCAATCGGTTGCTCAGCGAGATAGTCTGACAAAATACTACCTTTGATGGCCTTCTACGACGTGTACTGGATATCATATTCAGTTAAGATCATCTGCCAACGGGCAACACGTCCGGTGAGAGCCGGCTTCTCAAAGATGTATTTTACTGGATCCATCTTAGAAATCAATAAGGTAGTATGGTTCAACATATACTGCCTCAGTCGGCGAGCAACCCAGGCCAAAGCACAACAAGTTTTCTCGAGCTGCGAATATTTGATTTCACAGTCGGTAAACTTTTTGCTAAGGTAGTATATGGCATGCTCTTTTCGACCAGACTCGTCATGCTGCCCCAATACACACCCCATCGAATTCTCGGTCACTGACAGGTACATTATCAGTGGTCTCCCAGGAACTGGAGGAATCAGGATTGGAGGTTTCTGCAAATACTCTTTTATTTTGTCAAAAGCTTTCTGACAGTCATCATTCCACCTGATTGCTTGATTCTTTCTGAGCAATTTGAATATCGGTTCACACATGGCAGTTAGGTGAGATACAAACCTCGCAATGTAGTTCAATCTCCCTAAAAACCCACGAACCTGCTTTTCAGTTTTCGGTTCAGGCATCTCTTGAATAGCTTTTACTTTTGCTGGATCAACCTCAATCCCTTTCTCACTGACAATGAAGCCTAACAGCTTCCCAGATCTCACGCCAAACGTACACTTGTTTGGATTCAGCCTCAGTTTGAACTTTCTCAGTCGATCAAACAACTTCTGCAAATTAACCAGGTGCTCCTCTTCTGTCTGCGACTTCGCAATCATATCATCCACATACACTTCAATTTCTTTGTGCATCATGTCATGAAAGAGAGTCGTCATAGCCCTCTGGTAGGTAGCACCGGCATTCTTCAGCCCAAATGGCATCACCTTATAGCAGAACGTGCCCCAAGGTGTAATGAATGTCGTCTTTTCCATGTCCTCTGGCGCCATCTTAATCTTATTATAGCCTGAGAAACCATCCATGAAAGAGAAAACCGAGGATTGAGCCGTGTTATCAACCAATACATCAATGTGAGGTAATGGGAAATCATCTTTCGAACTCGCCCTGTTCAAATCCCGGTAATTGACACACATTCTGACTTTGCCATCCTTCTTCGGCACTGGAACGATGTTGGCCACCCACGGGGGATAAGTTGTCACTGACAAGAAACCCGCATCGAACTGCTTCTGAACCTCTTCCTTAATCTTAACAGCCATATCAGGACTCGTTCTGCGAAGCTTCTGCTTGACCGAAGGACAATCTTCTCTGAGAGGTAGTCTATGCACCACAATATCGGTATCCAACCCAGGCATATCTTGATACGACCAGGCGAATATCTCCACATACTCTCTCAGCATCTCAATCAACCTGCTCTTGACCTCTGTCTTCAAAGCAGCCCCGATCTTAATATCTCTTATGGCGTCCTTAGTACCAAGATTAACAATCTCCAATTCCTCCTGATGAGGTTGGATGACCCTTTCCTCTTGCTTCAATAATCTGACCAATTCTTTAGGGAGCTCACAGTCTTCCTCACTCTCCTCTTCAGCTTGGTAGATGGGATTATTGAAATCATACTGAGCCATAACAGAGCTGTTCATAGTGGATTCCGTGAGATCACTTCTGCATGTTTAATGCTTTGTTTTAGAAAAAGAGTTCAAGAAAGTCACAAAAACAAAAACATTGCCATTTTTATTGTTTGAAAAATGAAAAACAAAAATAGAAAGACAAGGATCACAAAATTGTTTGCAAACGTCCTTTATTAATGATAATCATTGAAAACATGCTGAGGCCCTACAATGAACCACTACGTCTTGGGCAGAACGTAGGGTTTTGTGCAGAATGAAAAAAACAAGAGAAAATTACTCTGTTTGAAGAGTAACTTGGACCACATCTTCTGCTGTCCAATTGTTGATCATCTCCCCTGACGCACACGGGCGAACCCAGTTGTCGAGATCACAATCACTGTCACCATCTTCACTACCGACCGCAAAGACGTCACCATGATTCATCAGCCCAGCGCTGGTAAAGGTACTCGGACCCGCTTGCACACCTTGCTCCGCTTGCAAAGGTTGATAGCCAATTCCAAACTTATCCTCTTTGATAGGAAAATCCACCATCTTGCCCCATCCTTCAGCCTTACCAGAGTCAACAATCTCCTTGGCCTGCTTATACGATGCTATTGAGGCACCCGACTTTTTCTGATCAGCAAAAGCCACCCTCTCGAGAGCAACAGTCTCAAATGCCTGGCATAAGGTCTCATGGATCTCGCCATCCACCTCTACATATTTGAAAGAGGATAGGTGACTCACCAGAATATCTTCTTCACCGCACACGGTCACAATCTGACCGTTCCAGACATACTTCAACTTTTGGTGGAGAGTTGACGAAACTGCCCCAGCTGCGTGAATCCAAGGACGCCCCAACAAACAACTGTAAGCGGGCTGAATGTCCATTACATAGAAGATAATATCAAAGACCTCTGGACCTATCTTCACTGGCAAGGTGACTTCACCAAAAACAGAACGTTTGGATCCGTCGAATGCACGAACAATCAGGTCACTCGGAGTAAGCACAACCCCTTCAACAGCTATCTTCTTCAGAATCTGCTTAGGCAACACATTCAGCGACGAGCCAGTGTCTACCAACACGTGAGACAAAACAGCACCCTTGCATTCCATGGTGATATGCAAGGCCTTGTTATGGTTACGACCCTCCAACTTCAAGTCCAGATCAGTGAACCCTAAACCATGCCTGGTGCTCACGTTGGCAATCACACCCTCCAGTTGGTTGACAGAAATCTCCTGAGGCACGTAAGCCATATTTAGCATCTTCAACAAGGCATTACGGTGTGCCTCAGAGCACAGAAGCAAAGAGAGTATTGAAATTTTGGACGGAGTCTGATTCAGCTGATCTACAATTTTGTAGTCACTCTTCTTTATTATCTTCATGAACTCCTCCACGTCTTTTTCAAACGAACCCTCAGGCACATCCCTCTGAGCAGGTTCTTCATCAACCACAGCCTGTTTGCCCTTAGCCTTGGCGAGAGCCTCGGCATTGTTGTCTCTTAAAGGTTGCGGAGCAAACAGACGTCCACTTCTGGTAAAACCTCCTGGTCCACCAACATTGTCCACAACGGGACTCACAACCACAGGAGTTTTAGCTGGCACACCAATAGTCACAGGCGCTCGACTAACCGGTCTGACCTGACTCTCAGCCCTTCGGTTGCTGCGATAAGCGTTGTCATATCTCCACGGCACAACTCTACTGTCAACAGCCCTGCCTGGAGCAACAATTGTAGTTGGATTACCGACGGTTACAGGAGCGGAAATGGTAACAGGAGTACCACTAGTTGCAGGCGCGTTAACAACCCTCTGGCCACGCCCCTCGGACAGTTTGAAGTAGATAGTGACGGTCGACACCATCCCACGTTCTCTAACGACCCGACTGAATTGTAAACAGCCTTCATCCATCAAACTCTATATACCAGCCCGCAACTGATCACAACCGTTCTCAGACTCAGCACAATACACACAACCCTCACAACAGCCCGGGTATACATCTCCACTCAACAAACGGCCCTTCACAACCAACAAAGAGGTCTGAACATCTTCAACACTGACCACAAGATCTTTAGCTTCTACCCCTTCAATATTATTCACTCGGTGTGCACCATGCGACGGCATTGGGTTGTTTACAACATTCGGCACAGGAGCAAAATTGATAGTTTTAGCGTCAATTAGGTCCTGGACTTTATGATGAAAAGCCCTGCAGTTTTCAATGTGGTGTCCCGGCGCACCAGAGTGAAAGTCACAACGCACGTTGGCATCATACCCAGGTGGTATTTTTGTCAATGGCGCCATGGTCCTTAATTCAACAAACCCTAGTCTGAGCAACTCAGGCAGCAACTCAGCATAGGTCATCGGTAAAGGATCAAAACGTCGATCAGGCATCCTCTGCCTTGGTTGATATGGACGTTGTTGTTGTTGTTGTTGTTGTGGCGGTTGTTGAACTCTCTGTTGTTGCGGTTGTTGACGAGGTTGAGGTGTCGGAATTGTTACAGCAGCAACCTGACGATATTGATTTCTATTCACAATCCTCCTTCCATGTTGCACAGCACTGGCTTCACCCTCTCTCCGACGAGGTGCCCCAGCAAACGATTTCTTCGAAGACGAGGACCCAACATCTTGAATCTTGCCAGCTTTAATCAAACTTTCCGTCCTCTCTCCGCATATCACTACATCTGAAAAACTACCGAATGGGCAGCTTCCCATCCGGTCCATGAAAACACCCTGTAATGTCCCAATGAACATGTCAGTTAACTCCCTCTCCAGCATAGGGGGTTGTACTCTTGTAGCCAACTCACGCCACCTCTGGGCGTACTCCTTGAAGCTCTCTCCAGATTTCTGACAAAGACTCTACAGCTGAGTCCGGCTCGGCGCCATGTCCATGTTGTGTTTGTACTGCCTCAAGAAGGCCTCACCCAGATCCCTCCAGCATCGGATAGAATCTCTCTTCAGTTCCATGTACCAATCCAAGGAAGCTCCAGATAAGCTGTCTTGGAAGAAATACATCCACATTTTCTCATCATCGGTGTAAGCAGAGATTTTCCGATAGTACGCCTGCACATGGGTGCGAGGGCAAGAAGTACCGTTGTATTTATTGAATGAGGGTGCTTTGAACTTGTAGGGAATCCTCAACCCTTCCACTAACCCCATGTTGGTCACATCAAAACCCAAGGAATTCTGACATTCCATGGCTCTTATCTTCTCAGCAAGGGCATCCACCTTACGATCCCTATCCTCAACTCTCCCAACAACTTCCTCATCTTCACTCAGCAGTGTGAACATGTCCTCTTGTCTATCAACAATCGGAGCAGGATGACGAACTGGAGCCCGGGTAGCTCTGGCATTGACAGTCTCTGCAGCAAGAGGCTGTCCGTTGATTCTGATCCCCCTTAACTCTTCACCCGCGACGTAGTCGTTGGCGGGAGCAGCAGCATTAACATTCTCATGAACAGGCACGCCCACCGGCGACGCACGGTTGGACTGCGGAATCACGGTCTCTTGTCTTTGGGCTAAGGCACGCAACTCCTCTTGCCCTTGCACAACACCTTGCATCATCTTCATAAACTGGGCCATGTTCGCCCTCATCTCAGCTAGTTCTGCCTGAACCTGGTCCATGCTTCTCTGATGGTTGAGTCTGGTTGAGTAGCGATGCGGTCTCTGATCAGCTATCCTGCCTGACACAGGAACCAGAGTGAGAAGTCACGAACAAGAACACCTGTTATGCAATATGATATGAGTATGATGCTAATGCATATGATGCACATGATATGTTCATTTCTCAGGCATTCAAAGAGCCTAATTCATCTTCGAAAGATGGCAACCTGCAACAAGAACAACACAAAAGCAACATAAGATAATGATCACAAAGTGAAACCAACAATGTCATCTATAGATAAGAGCAACAAGATCATACAACAAAGTCAACAAAGATCCAAATGATCCAAAGTACAACAATGAATCCCACCCAACAAGCCTGGGGGTGATTCTCAACATAAACATCAGAAATACAAGCTAAGACAAACGACTTCCAGGAATGAGCGTCTTCAAGTAGTGACACTGGTCTATCAACAGGTCACACTCTGAACATTCTGGCAAAGGAGTGAGCTTCTCCTTCAACTGTCTTCTGAGCTCTACAACTTCTCCTCCAAGTTGGTTCTCTGATGCATGTCTCAAAGTCAACTTCCTTCTTCAACTGGATATCTTTGTCTCTGAGTTGTTTCTCCAAGTCTCTGATCTTCTTCTGATAATTGGCCTCAGCTCTCTGCAACCTCAAACACTCTCGGTGCTCTGCATTCAACAAATTCTCCATCTCTTCATAAGATCTCTTCTTTCTCCTTACTCCACCAACATCTACACTCTGGATGTCTCTGAGTTGATGAGTCAGGTTCAACCTGTCAGCTTTGGCTTTGTACAACTCCATCTGGGCATCTTGCTCTTTCTCCTTCAACCTGCGATTCTCCATCAGGGCTTGCTTGTACTGCTCAGCAGGTACACTCTCAGCAAGGATCAAAGGTGGTTGCTCTTGCAAGGGATTCATCCTATCATAGGGCAACAACAAAGTTTCCACTCTCTTCTTGACCCACTCAGTATAGTCAGGCATAGCAATGGCAAACTTCTTCCCTAAGACAGCTCTATCCTTGACACCAATGGTCTTCCAAGCTCTTCCTATCTGCTCCACTCTAACAGAATCACTTCGCTTCTCAAAATACACATTCTCAGCTATCTCAGCTTCAAGTGGTTTTCCATTCATCACGAACCCCAACTGGCGAAGAGAAAGAACCGGGTTGTAATTGATGCAACCCTTAGTCCCTGCAAGTGGCACATTCCGGAACTCTCCATAACTCATAATGACATCACGCACATCCATCCGGTAAGACTGCCATCTGATATCATATGAGGTCAAAGACATAACCCTCTGAGTCCACTTATGAGTGCTCTGAGCATCCACAAAAGGTCCACTGACTGGCAGGAGAGACAAGAACCATCTGAGAAAAAGTGGGAGACAACATCTGATAGCTCCACCCTTACCATGCCTACTGTGAATAGCATAGTAAGCATCAGCTAATAAAGTCGGAACCGGGTTTCCTCCAAGAAAGATGGTGACTGCAGCGTAGTCCACAAAGTTGGGCATACTCGGAAACAAGACAATCCCATAGATCATGATGGCCAACTGAGCATGAAAAGCTTCCCAATTCCCCTTCTCTGCTTCTTCTCTAGCAATCCTCAACAGGAACTTCAAAGGCAAACCCATAACATCCCCACTGGACTTCCAATTATCACTGACTTCTTTGATACCCAAATGGAGAGCTATGGCAACAACTCTGAAATCAACCTCTTTCGGAGCATCCAAGAAAGGAACCTGATACCGGATAGGAACATTCATCATAATGGAGTACTCCTCAAGAGTAGGCGCCAACTGATAATCCTGAAAGGTGAAGCAACGAAGCTCTGGGTCGTAGAACTGTAGAAGAGTCTGTAACGGCACTGGATCGACTACCATCTTCAACAGTGTCAGAATATCCCCATACTGATCAACAAACCCCTTCTGATTACCACTGGTCACAAGGTTGCTCAACTCTATCAGAGACGTCAAAGGCTCACGGTGAAAGCTGTAGGAACAAGTCTTCCGCTTCAACTCTGGGACTATTGCCATCTCTATCAGTGAATCGAACTCCTGAATGAACCTGAGAAATGATATGCATGCAGAGATTAGCTTTTTCTTTTTCACTTTTTCTTTTTCTCATTTTTTCAATTCCTTTTTTTTTATATATTTTTTTTGAAAATAAACATGCTATGATGCAAATGATGCAGACAAGACTGGCAGGCTGTGCATCTCGGGACACAGGATCAAAGCTTCGGCTTGAACTCGGAACCACAATTCATCTGAAACCCAAAGTCTTCTGATAAACTGTCATCTGAACCCATAGTCACCAACAGGATCACAAGTCACCAACAAATCACCGACAAGTCACCAACTGTACCTGTAATAATGATCATTCCCTCCCCACTCACGGGTGTCATCTAGGCCAGGGTAAGGTCGAGAGAAACGCAGCATAAATAACCCTTTCATAGAATATCATCATATACACACCCGAAGTATGTAACGATGATACCCCATCAGAGTCTGAACTGCTCGTGATATCAATGTTCCGCTAAGTGGCACAATACCACCCGCTTCCCATGAATCACTCTATTCCTAGGTGTCCTAGATTTCACTCATAGCCTGGGTATTGGGCCTTTTACCTCGAGTAACTCCCACCCCAACAGAGAGACAACACAGCACAGCCAGATGCACAGATGAATATGAATGAATGCAAACATAAATGCAAACAATAAATAAATGAATGCAATAAATGAAACAGCAAAAGCAACCAAACCCTATCCTAGAGAGCGCTAGGAGAGACTCGCTTAGGGAAGATGGACCAGCAAGAGGTCAACTTCTCTTTCCCCAGCAGAGTCGCCAGCTGTCGCATTACGCGAAAAACCGGCGAGAAAACGAAACAACAGAGCCGCCACCGTGCGTTATTTATCCCAAAAGAGGGAAAGGAAACGCTCGAAGTAAACCTGGAAAAGACATGGTCTCGCGACCAAAGAGAGATGGGATCGGGAGTCGGTTATGCGAAGGGAAGGTATTAGCACCCCTACGCATCCGTCGTACTCGACGGGATCCACGTACAAAAGGAAGGATAAAGGTTTCTAAAACACTGCTCAAACAAACACACACTGGCTGAAAAGAGACACAGAAAACAAGAGAAAATAACTCGGCAGGATATCGCATCCTGGGCCTACGTAGTCTGTCAGGCACAGACATCAGAGTCGACGTAGTTCGGGACAGGGGGAAACATGCTCGCTAGGATGTCGCATCCTATGCATACGTATCTTCTCGGACTAAAGAAGAATCAGAGCACTCGTAGCTCGGCTAACGCACGCCAAACAAAACCACACAGGGAACCGACTGCCAATCGCTGGACTTACGTCAGACTCCACACAAACAGGCAAACCTGGAAACCGAATGCCACTCGCTGGACTTACATCAGACTCCGAACCAAACAAACACACACAGGAAACCAACTGCCGATCGCTGGACTTACGTCGGACTCCAAGCACGCGACAAACAAACACACAGGAAACCGACTGCCAATCGCTGGACTTATCTCAGACTCCAACTCAACACAAAGAGACAAAACAAAAAGGGCGCCCGGAGAGATCAACTCATCTCCTGCCTACGTACCTCATCTGGTATGAGGATCAGGGTGACGTAGTTCCCCTACGCAGGGACAAAGGACTAGCCTAACCAGATACAAAGGGAGACACAAACTACTAGGGAGACCACGACTCGAGCCTAGAAGTTGTCATGCATACAATCCCTATGTTAAAGTTTCTATCTAACTTGCACAGGGAGCAAGCTATCCTAAACAGCACAGGCAAAGCAAACATACACACAATTAGCACACACTATATACAAACAAAGTGGGCTCACACAAGGTTAGGCTGTGAAACACAAGCCAACTGGAATCGGGTGATGTTAGCTCTTAACCCTAACATTGAGAGTTAGGGTGAAGCAGATGAAATGGGAAGTGAAGATAAGACTTCACAGCTCTTATCCCTGGCCTGGGAGAGCTTTAGACAAATGAAAGTGTGGGAGTTCAGAAAGTTGGAACTCTTCTCCACATATGACTGACTCAACAAAGATCTTGGGTTAATATCCACAATGCACCAACATGTAATGTGAGCAAAGGGATGACACACTGAATAGCAGGAGATGGATTGCACATCTCTTTTATCTGCCAATTACCTCATAGAGGTCTTTTCATGCTTGGCACAAAGATAAACAAACACAAGCATTGCCTCTTAAGGAGGGCTTCAGACAGGTGCCTGCCCAAGTAACAGGACAGGTCTTCCAGACTACATGGAGTCAGAGAAATTATACCTCAATGCTTAAGCAACCAAGCAAAGCAAAAGCAAGTTCACAATGAACTTAAGCAACTAATGTACCTGAAAACATCCAACTCAGTCAGTATACAAGTCAAAAAGTCAATCAGACAACCAATAATCCACAATCAATAGACATAATCAAACAAGCAATGCAACAAGGTGCGAGGCACAAGCTCAAACACAAATGTCTTGGCATCAACCTACAAAACAACTCAAGATTAGTCAACATTGACCAATTAGTCAACTCAAGCAAGTGAATCAATCCAATCATGGCCATGTAATTCTTAACCTGAAAACAAAGCTCAAACATGAGAGGCAAACCACTAGGACAAGGCCTAGGGTCAAAGATGGAGAAAAAATCCAAAACAGAACATGAAAATTGACATGAATCAACTTTAATCAATTAAGAACACAATCCAAAAGGTCTCATGTCAATAGCATTAACCAAATTCATTTCACAAATCAATCATGGCAAGGCATGCAAGTTGAAAACACATTGAGGCAACAGAATGAACAAATGCACGTTAATTCAAAAATGATTCAATTAATTTCAAGAAAAATCATGGCTAAACAGCACACACAACATGATCAACACACAAAAAATTAGGGGATTTGGACATGATTAAGCATGGTAATCAAATTCATCAAGTCAAGGCAATCAAAACAAGCTCAAATGTGGCACAATTTGGTACATCAACTTAGCACAAGCCTAAAACAGAATTGGAACATGGTAAAGACCTCAAACCAAATCCACAACAAACTTCAACATGTCTAGCAACAATGTGAAAAATTTCACATTCATAGGATAAACAACCATCATTTCATAAATCATTGAAGTTCAAGACTATTCAAAAGTGCACAAATGACCATCCAGCAAGAAAAATATCAAACAAATCAGAAATGAATCCAAAATTTCCAAGAAAATTCATGATCAATTACAACATCCAGAAGAAGCATCATACAAAAAATCACATCATTTGGCATTTATTTGGCATGGAAAAGAAATTCATTAAGTTGAGCAAGCAAAGGTGTGACACACATTGTCACACCTACATTCATAGGATCATAACTCAGCAACCACAAATGAGAAAAATGCAAACTCAACCCCAAAATGTCCAGCAAGATATCTTGTTTAAGCATACCAAATTTCAAAAGCATTGGATTAAAACTCATTATTTCACAAGAGATATGGCAAGCAAGGTTCTAAAAGCATACATGTTAACAAACCCTAGGCAAAAATTAATTTCCATCCGAGCACAATTTCTGGAAAAATAACCAAAAAATACTAGACACAACAAGGAGAACAATGCAAAAATCCACACATTATTTGGATGATTATTTATTTAGTTATGATTTTTTAAAGTGAAAGAAAAATTAAAAAAACATGAAGAAGCAAGTACATGAATGGATGAAGAGAAGGTGAAATAATGCAAATGCAATTTGGATAAGTGGCTAAGCCAGGAATCGAATGGTGTAAACATTTGAAAATGTGGCGCGCTTCATAGTGAAACGCACCGTTTCACTTAATCTACGTGGCCAGGCGAATCAATTAGAACCAATCAATATGCCATGCAAGCTACAGCTGGACCAATACATGTCCATAAACATCCAAACACATGCAAACAAGCGCTGGAAAGATCAAATGAGTTCTGGAAACGCAAACCCTAACAATCTTCATCGTGTTCATCATGGATGATGAACAAAATTCTCAGAATCATAAAAGAAGCACATCATTAGGTTCATCTTCCAACATACATCAAGGATCCATGCCTAATTTGTTCTAATTCCACACATATTCAAAGAATCGAAGCATTTAAGTTTCATATGTCAAACTTCAAATCACCATAACTAACACAATATTGCATGGAATTTAGTGATCTAAAGCTCAGTTTGCTCAGTGTTCAACGATCTATCATAAGCACATAATAATTTCATGAATTAAGACATTCGAGTTCTGACCTTGATGAAGATGCAGAAGTGGAATTGGTTGATTCAGGCCTTGAACAGCTCAAACAGATGCTCCAATGCTCTTGTATGATTGAATGGATGAATGTTTGTGACTTAATCTTGCATGATCTGGCCAGAATTTCCAACTGCCATGGATGAATGCAAGCTTCGAGCTGCTTCAAATCTCTATGAATTGTGATGATTCTTGCTTCAAACATGCGCCATAATCCTTCCAGATGATGATTTGATCAAAGGATGATGAATTGGTTGGAAGAAAATTGCAAAAGTTTGAGAGAAAAAGTGTGAAGAAAAATTTCAGATCTGAAAATGTGATGATGTTGATGCAGTTTTCTGTTATGATTAGCTATATATATGAGCTCCTAATCCTGTTATTAATCACAATTAAGCCAATTGCCAATGGATTAGTGAAAAGAGAGTGTAAATGCAAATTGGCCAATGCACCTTATGCATGAGATTACCAATGGAACAGTGCACGAAATTGGCTTGGAAATCATTTGAAATTTTGTTTTGAGCCAAGTGCAAATGGTAAAATGTGGAAACAATGCTTAATTTTCAAATTTGAATTTTCCCTCCAAAATTCAAATGAAAAACCAAGTTATTATGTGATCAAAATGCATGGCATGTAATGCATGTTTTGGATAGTAGAGATCAAGAGAGAAATGTTGCAAAAAGAACCACTTCATTTGGCCTTATGGTTAAAAAGTTATGCATGTTTGAAGTTCAAACTCACTTGGCCATGATTGATCCATATCTTTTCAACCATACATGAGAAATTCATGATCTTGGACTTTTTGGAAAGGGGAGATAAAGATATTCAACTTTCATGTTGGATAAAATTTCATTTGAAGCTTGCTTGATGATGTAATCTTGAGGAGAAAACCTTTCCATTTTTGGCAATTTCAAATTACAGGTCACTTACTATTTTTGGAAAGTTTTGATCTGACCTCAAATTCTTCATTGTTGATGTTTGAAATGTCAAATGAGACTTGTATGGACATGAATGAGGCCTCTCTAACCATCTCCCACCTTAAAATCCATGATTGCATTGACAGTTGACTTTGGTTGACTTTCTAGGGTTTCAGATGAACTGCATCTTGACTGATGAGCTTTGAACATCCAACCTTTGGCCAAACCACTTCAAAATGATCCCTAAGTCATGTGAACTCATTGAACCAACCCTAAGGCTTTGCTTCCATTGAAAATGCACTTGCTTGCTTGCACAACTGGATCTCCTGACCAGTCTTGACTGATGAACTGATGAACTATGCAATGGACAATGCAATGTTAATGACCTAAAATGAAAATGTATGTACAAAATGGGAGGTGCAAATTTGAGGTACTACAGGTGGCGACTCTTCTGTCATTTTCTTTTTTTTGCCGGTTGTTTCGTTTCGCATTTAGGTTGTGACAGATGGCGACTCTGCTGGGGACCCGGTCTCCCTAAGCGAGTCCCTCCTAGCTTTTGTAGGTTTCTTGTTGGTTGGGTGTTTATTTCTTTTGTACAGTTATTTGTTTACCTGCTTTACCTTATTGCATTCATGTACATATGTCTGTTGTATCTGTGGGTTCTGTTGGGTTGTTTGTTTGTCGGGGTGGGATGTTCTATGAGATAATCCCACTACCCAGGTTTGAGCGTACACACAGGTTTTAGAGTGGATGGTCATGAGGCTTGCGTGGCATGTTGCTACGTTAAGTCGTTCATGAGACCCACATTCCAGACGAGGTTTCTGTTGGATATATTTTGTCCTATGGGTGTTCCATAACGACAGATATTCCTTTAGAAATCGTCGACTCTGGTGACCATTTCCCGAGAACTCAGTCGAGGCCTCTCCTCTGAGACGCGTTTATGTTAGCTCTGGTGGGCGCATTCTCGCTGCTCAATCTGAGGACCCCGAGACTGGGAACTTGCTTTAGGATATCCTGTTGAGGGGAGTCCGTGGAGGTCTTTTATCCCGTAATAATGCCAAACCTTCAGTGGTAAACGTATTATTCTCGACTAAAGGGCCGAAGTTGACGAACTTCTGTTCTTAGAACCTACTAGTGAGGGGCGGGCTAAATTCAGGAAACCTTAACCTCCAACCAACCCGGTTTTCTGGAGCAGAGTTCTGATCTTGTATTATATTCCTAAGTGGTTTTCTCTTCAGACAATGCAACCTGACAGTTGTTCAAGCGGATACAGCAATCTTGATTCCCATGTCACTACATTGCATCACATCATGTTGCATTTATATCATTTAATACATGTTTATCTATTTCTAGGGGGGTTTACATCTTCTTCTTGATTCCGGTCGGGGTTCTCTGGTTTTTCCGAGATGGACATTGGCAGAAAGAGACACGTCGCCTACAAGTTTCCTGTGGTTTGCTTGGAGCCTATTCAACAGCTGATGAAGTTAATGGATCACGGTTCTCTAGAAGGATTCCAGAAGGATTATGGTTTGATTCTAAGTTTCGTTACGGTTCTCTCCAAAGATCAACATGATGCTCTCTTTACATTGTTGCAGTTCTATGACCCTCCATTAAGGTGTTTCACGTTCCCAGATTATATTTTGGTCCCTACTTTGGAGGAGGTTGCTAGTTTTCTCAGAGTTCCTATCAAGTCGCAGTTGCTATTCTACAGTTCCGAGTTTCTGCCCGATCTCAACATGGTTGCTTCAGCCACATATTTGGGGAAATCAGTCTTGAAGGCTAATATGTGTCAGAAGGGAGAAGTTAATGGTTTTCATCTGAGTTTCTTACTGGGAGAAGCAAAGAAGAAGCTTGAAGAGGGTGACCAGAGGGGTTTCAATGTTGTGTTGGCTCTTTGTGTGTATGGGATTGTCCTATTCCCTAATGTGGCGAAATTTGTGGACGTAGACGCCATACGCCTCTTCGTGTTGGGAAATCCGGTGCCGACCTTGTTGGGAGATTTCTTTCATTCAGTGCATCATAGGAATGAAAATAGAAGGGGAGGATTGGTGAATTGTTGTGCGCCTTTGTTTTATAAGCGGTTCAGTTCCCACCTACCCAAGTCAGGAGCGTTCATTGATGTCAAGAACTCGTTGAGTTGGTCAAAGAGACTGACGGGGATAAGAGCTAAAGATATTTCTTGGTGGTCAGACCGGAGCTTGCTTCGGGCAGATATTATTCATAGTTATGGGAACTTCCCGAATGTACCATTGGTAGGAAGAAGAGGAAGTATCAACTACAATCCTTCTCTGGCAGTCAGACAGTTTGGATATGCTTTAAGAACTCCGCCTTTCGAAAAAGATGTGGAAGAATCTCTGTCTTTCCATTCTTCATCTGATTTGACTGTATCCCGTAAGGTAGCTGAGGCTTGGCTCAAGGTGATCAAGAGAGGAAGAACTGTGATTGGAAAAGGAGATTGTAGAGCTTACCCTCAGTATGAAGAGTGGCTTCAAGGAAGAGTCGAAGAGTTTGGTCTGCCATTTCCTATTGAAGAACCTTTGTATCCACCTACTCCTGAGCAGTCAACAATGGTGAGCCGAGAGGAGTATGACAAATTGAAGAATGCCATGGAGGAGCTTCAAACTGAAAACTCGGAGTTAAGTGTGAAGCTGCAAAACTGTATGCATCAATTCCATGAGGCGGAATATCAGAAGGGGGAAGCCGTCAGATTGCAAGGGGAAGCAGAGAGGAAATTAGTTGTGGAGGTGGACTTCTTCAGGAAGACAGACAAAGCCCTGGGATCATCCAGTTCTGAGTTGAGGCGAGTCAAACATCAGTTAATAGATGCTCATGGTAAGTTAGCTGGTTGGCAAGAGCAATGGGATATATTTTCAACTTCTAGGAAGGTAAAGGAGGAGGAGATGGTGGCCGAATTGACTGGTCAGATGGAGAAGTTGAAGATTTTGCTGAAGGAGAAGAACAATGAGCTTCTGTGCGCCCGTTCAACCAATGGTTATATCAAAGATCAACTCAACAAAGCTCAAGGACAGATTGAGGAACTCAAAGTGTTGGCAGGTTTGAAGAAATCCAGACTTGAAGAGGTATTCAGAGAAGATGATGGGAATTACTACAGAGAGCACATCAACGAGTTGGATGGAGTTATTCACAAGAGGAATCTGCTTATCCGGCGTTTGACAGAATCTCCAGATCATCCTAACATAGTGGCACTACTGGCTGAAGTGAGGAGCAGTCCTTATGGGTTGTATACAGGAGGCTGATTCTTGATTTTTGTTCCTCTCTTTACTTATTGTATTGTAGTGATGATCCACAGGCTTGTTGTGGAGATCGTTTTTTTGATATACTGTTGGCTAAGGCCTTTCCCTTCTTGAACTCATTCATATGATGGTTTTCCTTATTGCATCTTGATCTCAGAAGTTTATCCACAACTCGGTCTTCTTGCGCTTTCTGTCTGATGTGAGACTGGAATCAAGGGGGTAGAATACCCTTTGGAATTGATAAACATGTCATTGCATTTACATATTCATTTGCATGTCTTGCATAACAGGTACCGCTGCGGTGTTCTCATATTATTTGGTGTTCCACTAGCAGGATAGCTGATTCAGGAATTCACCGGTACGGTACCCGCAGAAACCACCAGAGAGCAATGGAAAGCCTACAAGCAGAGCTCGCCGAGATGAGGATCCGCATGACCCAATTCATGGATGTGGTTCAAGGGGTGGCTCAGGGACAGCAAGAGCTCAGGCAGATGATGTAGAGGAATCCCACCACTACTCAACCAGAGACGTTGACTGATCCTCCAGCTGGAGAGGTTAACGGACCCAGTGGACCGGGGCCTACCCCGATCCCGCATGTCAACTTCGGTCAACAACCCGTCCATGATGATCAGGACAATCAGTTCACCTAGATGCAGGAAGACTTTGGCATGGGCCATGGCATGGACCCCATGTTTAGAAGGTTAAAGGAGAGGCTGAAGGCAGTGGAAGGACATAATCCTCTGGGAGTAGACGTTGCTGACTTGGGATTGGTCCCAGGCGTGAGGGTGCCACCGAAATTCAAGGTCCCGATATTTGACAAATACAATGGCAACTCTTACCCAAAGACCCATGTGCAAGCCTATTTCCGTAAAATGGTTGCATACTCTGACGATGAAAAGTTGCTTATGTACTTTTTTCAGGATAGCCTAGCTGGGGCATCCTTGGAATGGTATATGAGGCTGGACAGAGCCCACATCCGCTGCTGGAGGGATTTGGCTGAGGCTTTCGTGAAGCAGTATCAGTATAATGCAGACATGGCTCCGGACAGAACTCAACTTCAGAATCTGTCTCTTAAAAGCAATGAGTGCTTCAGGGAATACGCTCAACGCTGGAGGGAGACAGCTTCCCGTGTTTAGCCTCCAATGCTGGAGAAGGAAATGGCTAACATGTTCATGAATACTCTGCCCGGACCTTACTTGGAGCGCCTGGTGGGTTGCAATGCCTCCAACTTTGCTGATGTAGTCTCAACCGGTGAGAGGGTGGAGAACTACTTGAAGACGTGCAAGATCCAGAATGGGGCTGGATCATCATCAGGTGTGAAGAAGCCGTTCATTCAGGGACAAAAGAGAAGAGAAGGGGATGCAAATGCCATATCTTCTTATCAGAACAGGGGTAACCGAACGAATAGCTTTCAGAACTATCATCAACAACCGTATGTTGCGGCTGTGACCATTCCAGCTACAACACCACTATGTCGCAACGCGAAAAACAACCGGCGGGAAAAAAGACATAAATAGAGCCGCCACCGTGCGTTATTTATCCCAAAGAAGGGAAAGGAAACGCTCGAAGTAAACTTGGAAATGAAATGGTCTTGCGACCGAAGATTACAAGGTACGGGAGTCGGTTACGCAAGGGGAAGGTATTAGCACCCCCTCACGTCCGTCGTACTCGACGGGATCCACGCTCAAAAGAATAGAATAAGGTTGCTAAATAACTGCTCAAAAAGAATGCACACACGCTAGAATAAAACACAGATGGAAGAAGACGGAGGAAGGTGACTCGGCAGGATGTCGCGTCCTGGGCCTACGTAGTTTGTCAGACACAAACATCAGAGCTGACGTAGTTCGGGGAAATGGGAAACGAGTTTGCTAGGATATCGCATCTTATGCCTACGTATCTCATCTGGAATGAGAATCAGAGCTGCCGTAGTTCAGCTAACGCACGCCGAAACAAAACACACGCAAAGACGCTAAGACATCGAAAGAAACTCGCAAATGGAAACAGACTGCCAATGGCTGGTCTTACGTCCGACTCCAAACAAAAGAAACACAAACAGGAAACCAAATGCCAATCGCTGGGCTTATATCAGACTCCACAAATAAACAACAACAGCAGGAAACAGAATTCCAATCGCTGGGCTTACATCCATCTCCTAACATACACAAAAAGGTTATCAAACAGACAAGCTAATAGGGAGTCTGGAACTCGAGCCTAGAAGTTATCAAGCAAAACACACACAAAAAAGAAAAGGTTTCCCGGAGAGATCTCGCACGATCTCCTGCCTACGTACCTCATCGAGTATGAGGATCAGGGCGACGTAGTTCCCTCTTAACAGGGGAGAACCTCTCTCCTAACTAGAGACCGGGAAATAACAAACTAAAAGGGAGACTGACTCGAGCCTAATAGTTGTCATGCAATCCACAATAGTCCTAGGTTGAGGTATCTGAATCAAAATCTAACTCGCACAGGCAGCAAGTCAATCACACAGCAAGTAAGCAACACAGGTGAACAGGTATCACACGCTATATGCAAACAAGCGGCTCATACAAGGCTGGGCTTTAGTCAAGGGGTCATATCAACCTCGACAAACAAGCCAACACTGGAAAGGGTGTCTGAGGCTCTTAACCACTGATATTGATCGTCAGGGTGAGCAGATGAAAGGTAATGAGGGTTGGACCTCATAGCTCTTAACCCGGGCCTGGGTGAGCTTCAATCAATGAAAACGTGGGGGTCCAGAATGAGGGACCCTGCTCCACTTGACTGACACTGTACAAGATTTGGGGGACGTGTCCAAGAGCATCAGCACGTAGTGCGAGCATAATAAAAGACTCAACTGAATAGTAGGGGATGGATTGCACATCCCTTCTATCTGCCAATTGCCTCTTCACTTAGGAGGACTTGAAGTACATGGCACAAATATAAACAATCACAGACATTTCCTCTTAAGGAGGACTTCAGCTAAATGCCTACCAAACATAAACGACAGGGCTTCCAGACTACATGGAGTTAAAGAGATTACCTAAGTGGTATGCCAACCACAAGCAAAGCAACTCAAGCAATGAGTTAAAGCGGCTAAAGTACCTGTATGAAAAGCTAAAACATCAGTAGGATACTCAGACAAACAACCAACAGTTAACAACAGTCAGACAATCCCAATATGCACAACAAGTAAGCCATAGAAGGCAAACACTCAAGTGATTCACTACCAAAGGACCTACAAAATAACCAAAGGTTAGTAAACAATGCAAATAGCAAAGCTCAAATGATGAGGCAACATCAACCATGTAGATGAATGCTTGATCCTGAAAGACAAAGCTCAAATTGTGAGTTCAAACCCCTAAGGCAAAGCCTAGGGTCAAAGGCAAAGCAAAAAGTCAAAACAGCAACCAATATTCAACATGAAGCACATTTATTCACATAAGAACATGTCCTAAAAGGGACCAAACCTAAATCCTAAGGCAAATCCATCTAATGGTCATGCTAAGGCAAAGGCAAATACAAAGCACACAATTGGACATCAAGAATCAAAATTCCATATTAAAACAGAAATGAATCAAACTATCATGAAATGTTTTATGTGCATACAACATGTCAAACACAATCATCATGCCAAAAATTAGAATCAACAGAGCTCAATTGACCTAGAAATGAAAATGAACAAGTATGACATCAAATTGTGTGACACACATTGTCACACCATACACTCATGTGTCTAAAACAGAGATGAAAAATGACAAAAAAACACAACCAAGCCTCAAAAATCATGCAACATGTTGGGAACCAGCATACCAAATTTCACATTAATTGGCCAATGTATGAGCATTTAACAAAAGAATTGGTACAACATGTCACATTTGCATATATGTTCAAATAATCAATCACATTTCAAATTCCAGCAATGATAAAATCATAAAATCAACACCATAAAATAGTAGACACTTCATGGAGCATGTGAGAAAAAATTTGGAATTATTTGGATTAATTTTCAATTTGTTATGAATTTTGGAAGTTGGAGAAAATATTTGAAATAAATGAAGAAATCGCATGCTAAGTTGGAGGGAAATAGAAAAGAATTTGGTTAATTTGAAATAAGCGCTGGAGCGGAGGATCGAAGTGAGGTTGCGCGCTAGGACCAAAACGACGCCGTTTTGGGCTTGCCCTAGCGCAAGTTGCAGGTGGCGGCGCTACTATTCACAGCGGTGGTTCATGCGGCGGTTTCCACCGTCTTCTTCGTGAAGACGGTGGTGCTACTGTTCATCTTTTTTTTGTGTGTGCAGAATTTTATAAAATTTATATCGTTGGAAAGGTCTTGATGAGTACATTCCAAATATCATAAAAGCTAAGTCTAATTCATCATCTATTTTCTGGATCGAAGGAAATAAGTTTCTAGATCTAAACTTTAATTTAACATAACTTCTTCATTTTTCATCCAAATTTCATGAAATTTATATCAGAATAACCAGTGATGAAAGCTCTACAAGTTTATGTACACAAAATCAAGATTTATGAGATTCGAATTTCCAACCTCTTGAAGAGCAGTGGATGAAAACAGTGTGTTCAAGCTTCCTAAACCTCCAAATCTCTTTCTCCACTCTTGTTATGAAGCTTGATGTAGAAATGGATGCTTGCCACGACCTAGATCTTGCTTAATTTGCACTTGCCATTGATGTGTTCATGTGTTGAAGGTGCACAAATCTTCACCAATTTCTTCAAAAAATGTATGGATCTTGCTCAAAACTCCATGATGATGAAGGATCTACCAAGAAAATGTGTGTTTGTGTGGAGAAAATTTGAATTCCAATGAGAGAGAATTTTGGAGGGAAATTTTTTTCTAGATCTAGAACTTGTGATTATGCCAAATTCTGTTATGATTAAGGCTTTATATTATTCACTAATCATGCTGAAAAATTAATTAGGCAATGGTTAATTAGAAGTTAATGAGAATGAGGTGTTTTAGCAAATTTGGAAAAGTGTGGTGCATGGCCTAATTTGGACGTGAATAGTAGCATGCAATGATCCATTTTCACTCAAAATCACCTAATGAACACAATGGGATTGGAGTTATGCTTGTAGCTTGCACCAAATTTAAATTCCTCAATTTCCCTCCAAAATGCACTTGAATGAGCACATGGTCATGTGATTAAATTTCATGCAATGCAATGCTTGACTTGGAAAATATAGGTCAAGACAAGAATTTTGCAAAAAGAGTGGCTTCATTTGGAGTTTTGAGTCAAAAGTTATGCCACTTTGAAGTTCCATGCACACTTCATGATCATTTGGCCATATCTTCTCAACCATTCATCATAAATTCATGATCTTGGACTTTTTGGAAATGGGAGAGAAAGATCTTCAACTTTCATGTTGGACAAAAATCCATTTGAATCTTCTTTGATGATGTAAAATCAAGTTGAATTTGGACCAAAAACTTTCCAATTTTGGAAACTTTCAATTACAGGTCACTTTCCATTTTTGGAAACTTTTGATCTGGCCTCAAATTCTTCAAGATATGTATTTGACATGATGAATAAGCCTCTTTGGGACATGAATGAAGTGTCTCAAACCATTTCTCCCCCTCCTAGCCCTCAATTGACTTCCTGTTGACTTTTATGGGGCCCAGATGACTTGGCAAAGCACTGATGACTTTGAGCCTCTAACACTTGAGGAAATGGCTCAAAAATGACCCCTAGATCCAATAATCTCTTCATAATGATCATGTGATATTCATCATCAATAGAATACCTCTTCTCCTTAAAAATCCCTGGTTGAAAGAATGGCACTGATTAGGGTTGACCAGAGGTCAAAACCCTAATCCAGAGGAATCTAAGCATGAACAATGAACCCCTTGAGGATGACATAACCATGATGATGATGATGTACCCTTGCAATCAAGATAATGCTCAACCTCCTTGAAGAACCAAGAAAACCCTAATTGAAGCACAAACCCTCAGATGGTTGGTGATCAATTCAATAAGACCCTCAGGCTTGAACTATACAACTTCTCCATCTCTGACAAGACCTTAGAGGATGACTTGTTTTTTCATATGATATGCAATATGCAAATGCCTAATGTCCTAAAACATGAAATGCAAAATGCTAAACTAGTCCCAAGAAGAGGAGGGCAAATTTTGAGGTGTTACAGCTGCCCCTATTCAATCCACTGTGAACCTGTCGATATGAACAGCCTCGGCTTTCAGATGATCAGGGTGAAGAGTGATTGAATACCAAGAACAGACGAACAATTTGCGCTCCGCTGGGGATTATTATTATATTTTTTTGCTTTTCTTGAACCCCACAACTTTCTGATGTTTTTCTTCTCTTGAACCCCGGTACTTCTTTGATTGATTTTTTTTATTTCTTGAACCCCAAAATCTTTGATTTGATTTTGCGCGGATAATCCCTGATTACCGCATTTGAACCCCGACAACTTCATAACACTCCTGTTTGCCAAACAATGAACCCCGATCTCCATTTGAACCCCAGTCGCCTGACGATAACTCGCGATCGCCGTTGTGAACCCCGCTCTCCAGAAAACACCACGTGTCTCCTTTTCTCCATTTGAACCCCGCTCTCCAGAAAATGCCCAGCACTTCCTTCTCTCCATTTGAACCACGTTCTCCATTTTCTTGTGATAATTTCACTGGCAACGCAGGAAATAACACCAAAACACCACCCTGATGGCGACATATCAGAGGGTACACCTCCTCAACAGGAAGGTAATCATGTGCATTTCTTCCTCCAAAGATACCCATAACGACTTCTGTTGGCCTCGCCAAAGTCTAAGGTGACACATGATCAGAAGACAATCCTGAGGACCTCATCCCGGATTAAATCTCCAACTCCAATCTCCATTTGAACCCCGTTCTCCAGAAAATTCCGCAATACTTCCTTTTTTCCAATTGAATCTCAATTTTCGCGCTGATCGCGTAACGTTCTCTGATTGTTATTTCCATCTCCGCTCGACGGAAAATTTTCCTCCAATATCACACTACTGGGGAACATTGTTGATCTGACGTCATGATGCTAAACTCCTCAGAGTAACATCTTCACCATCCGGCGAAACCAATTCTCAAGCGGTAACCACGACTTGAGTAACATCTTCCAACTTCCATCTCGCACGACAGAAATCTTCTCCAGTATCACACTAATGGGTAATACCGTTAACCCAAAATCACGATGCTAAACTCCTCAAAGTAACATCTTCACCATCCGGTGAAACCAACTCTCAAGCGGTAACCACAGCTCGAGACTAAATGATGCTCACAATGCTGATGCTGATCTTCCAACTAGCGAAACCACTTCTCAAACGGTAACCACGGCTCGAGTAGCATCTTCACCAACCGGCGAAACCAAATCTCAAACGGTAACCACGGCTTGAGACTAGCTTATGCTTGCAATGATGATGCATGATTTTTTTTCAGCGTAATGCTCCATAACCATGGAAATGCTACGCAATTAGGTATGCAATATGCTATGCTTATCTAAATGATGAATGCATAAAAAGTATCCCCCTCAAGGGACTCTTCTGGGGAGCTCGAGGCACTCTGCTGAGGAACCTGATACCACTCTAAATCTCCACCCTGCTGGGGAATAGCACTGCTGCTGGGGAAAGAACAACCCTCAACAGGGATGAACTCCATTAGACTTGATCCGCTTGAGGACTTTGCTGGGGAAACAACTACCAACGCACTCTGCGGGGAAAACAACAATCTTCGACTTGCTAGGGAATTAACAAGCTCCATCATGCTAGGGGAAATGACAACCTTCAGACCTGGCTATCGAGGAAACACCGATCTCGAACCTACTGGGGAGATAACAATCCCGACCCTGCTAGGGAGAATACGGAATATTGACATGGAACACCGGTCGACTCGTCGACCGCTGGCATTCACCATCTAACCATAATGTCAACTTTCCCCTCTTCAGACTTTGAAGAGTCTTCTTGATTAATCCTCAAGGATCGTCGCGATTCTCTCGCCGTCTTTCACCATTCTTCAATCCCTTGTCCCTGATTGGACTCCACGGGGATCTCTTGTCAAAAGCTTCACATCACAACCTGCAAGTGAGTGAAAATATCTAACAGCACCTGCCAAAAGAGATCGTTAGATAAAAACGTGCCCCAGGCGTGCCAAAATTTCAACACCTAGGTCACTCTACCTTCCAAATAAGATTTCAGGTTTTCAATCTTATGAACATGCCTTGGAAGGGATCTCCATGTCTCAAAATGCAAAGATTCTTTATCAAAGTAAACGGATGTTTTTTGCAATCAAAGCGGTAATGAAAACAAAAACAAAATTATTTGACTGAATATGCATTTTATTGATTGAAAAAGGTGTGGCTCGTAACTGAGCAATACAGGAAGCAATCCCTGAAAAGAGGTAATTGTGCACAAAAGGAAAAATCTATCCTAATGGCAATGTGAATCCGTGATCTCATCGAGTTCCAACTCGGTTACACCCCATATGTCCTCAGACTCTCCGCACTTTCTGCCTTCTGAACAAGACGCTTCCGACTGATCCCTGTCGGGGATTATCCAGGTGTCTTAACCAAAGTACAAACGATCATGCTGGACGCAGTTGTTCGTTTCAATCCCTCTTTTGCCTGGACCGCCCTTTCGGGTTTTCAGTCCACCGGGATACCCTTTTTTGCCCAAGCCTCCCTTGTGGGGTTTTCGACTTGCCGGGTGTACAGTTTTTTTCTTTTTATCCCTAATTTTTGCCCGAACCTTTTTCATCATTTGTTTTCGGTTCGCCGGGATGCCCATTTTTGCCTGGACTATTTTATTCTTTTCGTCCAGCGGGTCTCTTTATACGAAGTATTTTTTAACTGCGTCCGCATTCACAAGGGATGGAAAATCCTCGCCATCCATGGTTGTCAGTAACAAGGCTCCGCCAGAGAAAACCTTCTTGACCACGAATGGACCTTCATAATTGGGTGTCCACATGCCCCTACGATCGTTTTGAGGAGGAAGGATCCTTTTCAACACCATATCTCCTACGTGATACACACGAGGTCGTACCTTTCGGTCAAAAGCACGATTCATTCGCCGCTGGTACAACTGTCCATGACAGATGGTCGCCAACTTCTTTTCCTCAATCAGGCTCAACTCTTCGTACCGAGTCCTTACCCATTCAGCCTCTTGCAATTTCACGTCCATCAGGACTCTCAGCGACGGAATCTGAACCTCAACTTGTAACACGGCTTCCATCCCATACACAAGAGAGAATAGCGTTGCCCCAGTAGATGTACGCACCGAGGTTCGGTACCCATGCAATGCAAACGGCAATATCTCGTGCCAATCCTTATAGATCACGACCATCTTCTGCACAATCTTCTTAATATTCTTATTAGCTGCCTCAACCGCCCCATTCATCTTCGGACGATAAGGAGAAGAATTGTGATGCTCGATCTTGAATTCCCAACACAGTTCTGCCATCATCTTATTGTTCAAATTAGAACCATTATCAGTAATGATTCTTTCGGGAACCCCATATCTACAAATGATGTCTCTTTTGAGGAACCTGGCCACGACCTGCTTTGTCACATTCGCATAAGAGGCTGCTTCCACCCACTTGGTGAAGTAATCAATAGCCACTAATATGAACCGGTGCCCATTCGAAGCCGTAGGCTCAATCTTTCCAATCATATCAATGCCCCATATAGCAAACGGCCACGGAGATGACATCAAACTCAACGGATTTGGAGGCACGTGCACCTTATCAGCATAAATCTGGCATTTATGACACTTCCGCACGAAATTGAAACACTGGGCCTCCATCGTCATCCAATAATAACCAGCCCTCAACAATTTCTTCACCATTGCATTCCCACTGGAATGGGTACCAAACGACCCCTCGTGTACCTCTTTCATCAATTGGCTTGCTTCTTTATCATCAACACATCTGAGCAAAACCCAATCGAAATTCCGCTTGTACAAAACCCCATCCTTGTTCAAATAGAACACCATGGCCAACCTCCTCAGAGTCTTTCGGTCCTTCTTGGATGCTCCCTCAGGATACTCCTGGGTCTCCAGATAGCGTTTGATATCATAATACCACGGCTTCTCATCATCAGGCACTGTTTCAACAACAAACACATAAGCCGGTCTATCCAGACGTCCCACCTCAACATTAGGGAACTGATTCCACCACTGCACCTTAATCAAGGCAGCCAGAGTAGCCAAAGCATCTGCTAACGGATTCTCTTCTCTCGGCACATGGTGCAATTCCACCTTGGTGAAAAACGTCAACAATCTCCTCGTATAGTCCCGGTATGGAATTAAATGAGATTGGTGCGTATACCATTTCCCGTTAACCTGGTTCACAACCAAAGCTGAATCTCCATAGATAACGAGTTTTTTGATTCGCAAATCAATCGCCTCTTCAATCCCCAAGATGCAAGCTTCGTATTCAGCCACGTTGTTGGTGCACTCAAATGTTAGTCGGGCAGCAAAAGGAATATGAGATCCTTTCGGCGTAACCAAAACAGCACCAACTCCACTACCATTCACGTTAACGGCCCCATCAAACATCAAAATCCATTCAGATTCAGGGTCAGGCCCCTCCTCCGGGATTGGTTCCTCACAATCTTTCGATTTGAGAAACATGATGTCCTCGTCAGGGAACTCAAACTTCATCGGTTGATAATCCTCAATGGGCTGCTGGGCGAGGTAATCAGACAATACACTCCCCTTGATTGCTTTTTGAGAGGTATACTGGATATCATATTCAGTCAAAATCATTTGCCACCTCGCAACCCGTCCGGTCAATGCTGGTTTCTCAAAAATATACTTAATCGGATCCATCTTGGAAATCAACAAAGTGGTATGAACCAGCATATACTGTCTCAGTCGGCGAGCAACCCATACCAAAGCATAGCAAGTTTTCTCGAGCAGTGAATATCTTGTTTCACATTCAGTAAACTTTTTGCTAAGGTAGTAAATTGCATGCTCTTTTCGACCAGACTCGTCATGCTGCCCCAATACACACCCCATAGACCCCTCGAGGACTGTCAAGTACAAAATTAACGGTCGTCCCTCCATAGGAGGCATCAGAATCGGAGGCTCCTGCAAATACTCTTTTATCTTTTCAAATGCCGCTTGGCAATCATTATTCCACCTGACCGTTTGATCTTTTCTTAACAACTTGAATATAGGTTCACACGTGGCTGTTAGATGAGATATGAACCGTGAAATGTAGTTCAATCTACCTAAGAAACCACGAACCTCTTTTTCTGTTCTCGGTTCAGGCATTTCTCGTATTGCTTTTACTTTAGCAGGATCAACCTCGATTCCTCTTTCACTCACAATAAACCTCAGCAGCTTACCGGACCGCACTCCAAAAGTGCACTTATTCGGATTCAACCTCAGTCTGAATTGTCTCAGCCGGTCAAATAGCTTGACTAGATCTACCAAATGCCCATCTTCTGTCTGGGACTTTGCTATCATGTCATCAACATAGCATTCAATTTCATGATGAATCATATCATGAAACAAAGTCACCATGGCCCTCTGATAGGTTGCACCGGCGTTCTTGAGACCGAATGGCATAACCTTATAGCAAAAAATGCCCCACGGTGTGATGAACGTTGTTTTCTCCATATCATCTGGCGACATTTTGATTTGATTATAGCCAGAAAAGCCATCCATGAAGGAAAACACCGAGAATTGAGCTGTATTATCTACCAACACATCGATGTGAGGTAATGGGAAATCATCCTTCGGGCTAGCTCTGTTCAGATCCCGGTAGTCCACACACATTCTCACCTTCCCATCCTTCTTCGGCACTGGCACAATATTTGCGACCCAAGGCGGATAATTAGTAACAGCGAGGAAACCAACATCCAACTGCTTCTGCACTTCCTCTTTAATTCTCATGGCCATCTCGGGTCGAGTTCTGCGCAACTTCTGCTTCACTGGAGGACAGTCTGCTCTCAATGGTAGCTTGTGCACCACGATATCGGTATCCAACCCTGGCATATCTTGATAAGACCAGGCGAATATATCAACATACTCTTTCAACAAGGCTACCATTCTACTCTTGACACTCGCCTCCAAAGCAGCCCCAACCTTCACTTCTTTCCTGACCTCGTCGGTACCCAGATTCACAATTTCAACTTGCTCCTCATGCGGCTGAATCACCTTCTCCTCTTGTTTCAACAACCTGGCTAATTCCTCTGGCAGTTCACAATCTTCTTCGCCTTCTTCTTCGGCATGATAGATCGGATTGTCGAAGTCATATGAGGGTGTAACAGGATTGTTATCGATGAGATCCGGAGAAAGATCGCATCTGCATGAATGTTGATTCATGCATTGCTTTAGAACCGGAGCAAAGCAAATTAAAAGGAAAATGAAAACAAACATTGCCATTTTTATTTTTGTTTTTATTAAACTACAAAAATAAATGAAAAACAGGGAACGCCGCTTTTAATGAAAAAAACATCCTTTTATTTATGATGCAAATTTTGCAAAATGAAACACATGAGGTGGCCCTTACATTGAACCATTACGTTTCGGGCAAAACGTATGGCTTTCATGCAGACAGAATTGAAAAACAAGAAATATTACTCTTCACGTAGAGTGACAATGATGATCTTTTCAGCCTTCCAGTTCTGGATCTCCATCCCTGGTACGCACGGTTTTATCCACTGATCAAGCTCACAGTCACTGTCGATCTCCTCACCCACCGCACAGATGCGATCTGGATCCAGCATTCCAGCACTGGTGAACGTGAATGGCTGACGACGACCCTTGTTCTGCCCAGACGAGCCTCGACCCGGCTGATAACCAACCCCAAACCGATCTTCCTTGGCGGCGATGT
The DNA here is from genome assembly GCF_024323335.1 of Lathyrus oleraceus. Lineage (NCBI taxonomy): Eukaryota > Viridiplantae > Streptophyta > Magnoliopsida > Fabales > Fabaceae > Lathyrus > Lathyrus oleraceus. Next base: position 100,019,487 of record NC_066584.1, on the reverse strand, counting down.
CAATCATCTTTCCCCAACCTGGGGCTTCTCCGCTCTTCACCACCTCAGCAGCCTGCTTATACGAAGAAATGGACGGCTTCTTCTCCTCTTTGACAAAAACAGCATTCTCCACCTTGACGGTTTCGAATGCTTGACTTGGCGTTTCCCATATTTCGCCGTCCATTTCCACGTACTTGAACGATGATAGGTGGCTTACGAAAATGTCTTCCTCTCCGCAAACTATTACGACCTGCCCTTCCCAGATATACTTCAATTTCTGGTGCAAAGTCGAAGTCACTGCCCCAACAGCGTGTATCCATGGTCGACCCAACAGGCAACTGTATGCCGGCTGAATATCCATGACATGAAACACAGACTTAAACACCTCGGGCCCGATCTTCACAGGGAGCTCCACTTCCCCAAACACAGCCCTTTTAGAACCATCAAAGGCTCTAACCACCAGGTCCGTCGGCCTCAAGATCAACCCTTCACAATCCAGCTTTGCCAGGGCTTTCTTTGGCAACACATTGAGCGACGAGCCGGTATCCACCAAAACGTGCGAGAGCACCGCTCCTTTACACTCCATTGCAATTTGTAATGCCCTATTATGATTACGCCCATCTACTGTAAGATCAAGATCAGTGAAACCCAGCCCATGGCTGGCATTAACATTAGACACCACTGTCTCCAACTGATTGATCGTTATCTCTTGTGGGACATAGGCTCTCTACAGTATTTTCAACAAAGCCTCTTTATGCCCCTCGGAGCTTAACATCAATGACAAGATTGAAATCTTAGACGGAGTCTGCTGCAAGTGGTCAACAAGCTTGTACTCAGACTTCTTGATGATCCTCAGAAATTCTTCAGCTTCATCATCAAGTTCTTTCTCTGACCCACCAGGTGCCGGTGTCACTACAGGAGTACCCTCACTCACCACCTGCTTCCCTCTTGCCCTGGCTACAGCCTCAGCCTTATCTTTTTTTTCTTTTTCTCCCTCCCCACTCCTCAACGCATCAGGTGCAAACAACCTTCCACTGCGAGTGAAACCACTGGGTCCGGCATTATCCACCTTTGAAACGGTGGTTTCACCTGCAGCCCGATCTTCCTGCTTCTCCCCATTACAATATACCTCTCCACCATAATCCCATGGCACAGCATCGTCGTTGTCATAAGGAATAAGCCCAGGTACCGTGATGGTAACCGGAGCCGCATCTGCCAGCGTTGACAAATCGATCGGGTCAAAGTAAATGGTTATGGTGGAAACATCCTCCCTCTCCAAATCAACCTTCTCAAATCTGAGGCTTCCCTCATCCATCATCTTCTGGACAACCTCCCTCAATATCACACATCCATTCGGAGCAACAATGCAAGCAACACAACAATCACCACAGCCCGGGAAGACCCCATTCTTCAACAGTTGTCTCTTGACCTCAGCCAATGGAGTCTTCAACTGGCCCACATTCATCAGCCCAATCGTCCTCCTATCCTCAGAGATTGCATTCACCCCCATCTGACCATGCGCCGGCATGGGATTAGCATTAACATTTGGTGATGGTGCAAAATTGATTGCCTTAGAATCCACCAGGTCCTGGACAACATGCTTAAAAGCTTTACAATTCTCCACATTGTGTCCAGGGGCACCAGAGTGGAATTCACATTTGGCGTTCTCGTCATAGTTGGCAGGCCTCTGATCAGGTCTCAACGGAGCCAACGTCCTCAGCTGGACCGACCCCAAATCTTTCAATTTCTTCAGCAAGAATGAGTATGTCACAGGTGGTCTATCAAATTGACGATCATTCATTCGCCCTCTCACCTGATACCCGACCCTCTGCGGTCTCTGTTGAAATGGATGTCGTTGCTGTTGCGGTTGTTGTTGTTGTTGATTATCAGCAGGAATTGTTACCGCAGCAGTGTGCTGGTAGTAACGATCCCTACCTTGTCCCCTCTGGGTATACACATCACTTGTATCACCCTCCTTCTTTTGCTGGCCATTACCAAAGGGCTTCTTCGATCCAGACGACGAAGCGTTACCCTGTATCTTTCCCATATTCAACCAGCTTTCTATTCTTTCCCCAGCCACCACTATATCAGCAAAGTTGGTAACCGGGCATCCTACCATTCTCTCTGCAAACGTCCCCTGAAGGGTACCCATAAACAGATCAGACATCTCCCGATCCACCAACGGAGGTTGGACTCGGGCAGCCAACTCCCTCCATCTCTGTGCATATTCTTTAAACCCTTCATTAGGCTTCTGAGACATACCATGTAATTGGGTACGACTAGGAGCCATGTCAGCATTGAATTGATATTGTTTAAAGAACGCATCCCCCAGATCCTGCCAGCTCTTGATATCCGACGACCTCAATTTGGTGTACCATTCCAGAGACCCACCAGACAAGCTGTCCTGGAAGAAATACATCCAGAGCTTCTGGTCCATTGTATAAGCATAAATCTTTCGGACGAAAGCCTGGAGATGAGTTTCCGAGCAAGAACTCCCATTATATTTATCAAACGCAGGCGCTTTAAACTTCTGCGGGATCACAATCCCCTCAACTAGCCCCATGTTTGACATATTGACAACCCCTGGAGTAGCATAGCTTTCTAGAGCCCTGATCTTCTCGGCTAGCACATGAATCTCTTTGTTTGGTGGTTGAACACCGTATTGACCAAATTGCTCATTCAGCACGGAGAACTGGTCTTCTTCTCTATCCTCCTCGGCCCCAAAGAAAGGAGGAAACATATTATCCTTCACATTATTGACTACAGGACCGGGCCCACCGCCTGCAGCAAAACCAAACCCACCACCATTATTGATCACTACGCCAGCAGTGGTCGTCTTTTTCCTGGGATCACCACCATCCCTTGAGCCACCGAGACCGTGGTTGGAGACCCCCTCCATATTAATACCACTGTTAGCAGCCGAAGCCCGCTCAAGCTTCTCCACTTTCTCAACCAGTACCTTCTGTCCCAAGGAAAACCCTTGCATAACATTGATCAGCTCTCCCATCTTCTCTTTTAACTCAAGAATATTTGCGTTGGATGTATCCATCAGCTTGGATTTGTTGCGCCTGGTAGGGTATCTGTGTGGACGTGCTACGTACAAAGGAATGATTTTACGTGCGCGAGCAATGATTCCTGAAACAAACAAGCACGTTAGAAACCGACACCTGCAAAATAGAAGACAAGTTATTATGATTCATGCATGAATGCAATGTCTATCCATATGAGGAACACTCTGTCTTTCGATCCTGGTTTCATCGAGACAGATAATAATTCGACAACAACATTCTGACATCATTCATCTGGTTTTACCATACAGAGCAGAGAATTATGATTTAGCAAAGATAACACCCGACCATGTGTGTGCCATGTGAGTGCATACAGGAAAGCAAATAAAGCTTGAAGATCAATCACTAAATGACAATAACCACTGTATATCAAAAGCGCACTATACGTGCAAGAGTCATACATCAAGTCTGATACAAATCAAATTACAATTCTCCAGAATCAGAAAGAAAATACAAGCAAGTGAATTCCGTCAACATGCCTGACAATAATCCGACAAAATAACAACAAAAGTCTACACTGAATAAGGTCCCACAGACGGCTCTGCATCATCAACCATCTTGGTAAACTTCACGGCGAACCTGAGCTCAGTGTTCTCCTGCTGCAGTCTTCCCACCTCCTTCTGGTGAATCTTCATCTGTCGGAAATAATGGTCCCTCTCAGCAAGATAATGGTCTCTCTCAACAATAATCTTCACTTTCTCTTCTTCCTTAATCTTCAGCTTTGCTTCCCACTCGGTGATAAGGACTTTGACTTTGGCTTCCCTCTGAGTCTTCACAAGGATCTGTCTCCTCTTCTCATCTTCAATGACTCTCAAAGCTCTAGCCAACTTCTCCTTGGTAATGTCGTGCTCCTTCATAGATGACTCTAACGCTTGGCTGATCTTACGGTAATAAGCGGTGTCTATCTCAAAGCGCTTCACCTCCAAGGCATGCCTCTTATCCTGGTCTTCTATTTTCCCTTTGATTTCCTGATTAGCCATTTGGATTCTAGCAACACTCATCTCCAACTCAGTCTTCTCTGCATGCAACTGATCTCTAGCCTTCTTCATCTCAAGGAACTCTTCCATGCCGACAGAAGAACATGGCCCCTCAATCAATGGACACCAAGGATCACCCCCAAGAAATGGTAGATGCGTGAGCTCAATCCTCTTTCTGAGCCAATCATCAAAAAGAGGAAAAGACCTGCTATTAACCTTACCAAAAGGAACCTTGCCCTTCCTTTGAATGTCGCGCCACTCATCAGACACTTGCCTCAACTTTGGCTGATTACCCTCAATTGGGAAGTAGAAAGACTCTTGAATCTCGCGCCCAAGAGGAGGACCCTCCACAGCAAATCCCATTTGTCTCCTAAGAAGCACCGGGTTGTAATTAATGCAACCCTGAACTCCTATAAGAGGCACATTGGGAAGACTCCCACAACTGTAAATGAAATCTCGTCCAGCCATACCATTGTGAGTCCAAGCTATGTCCTTGGCTCGCAACCCAATTCACGGTATGGTCGAGAAAGACAAAGGCACCTCTGGAAGGCAAGTATCCCATGAACCACTTGTGTAACAGTTGAGCACAACATCTGATCAATCCCCCACGCTGCTTCTCATTCCGATTATGGACCGAGTAATAAACATCCCCAATCAGGGTAGGAATAGGATTCCTCTGAGCAAACAACCAGATGGCATTAATATCCACAAAGTTCTTCTGATTAGGAAACATGATGATTCCATAAATGCTGACAGCAAGCAAAGCACAAACGGCTCTCCAATTCCCCAAAACATCATGCTCCTTGGCCTTAGCCTCCAAGAAACTCAGATGAAAACCGGGCAACTTTCCTTTCTTTTTCAAACCCCCCTTAGTCACTTCTGGGCTCAAATAAAGAGCACGAGAGATCTCAGCAACATCAGGTTCATCCTTAGTGACATAGAATGGAATCTGGTCTCTGATTTGAATACCCGGGATACTGGCATAGTCCTCCATCAAAGGCCCCAACAGGTAATCCGGGAAGACAAAGCATCTCAAACCAGGATCATAAAACTGGAGAAGAGTATGGATGACACTCCTATCTGTATCTGTAAGCCTGAAAACCACCTTCAGGATACCACCATAAGTCTCACGGAACATCCCCACATGGTCAGGTGTAATCAATGCTACCATATCTTTCAGCACACCAATCTCTGGGTCAAAGAAACTGTAGACAACATCGTCCTTCAAGTCGGTCCTCATATCTGGAGCAAAGAAGTCTCTCAACCAGGATCTCATTCAAGAATGTCCCCTGCATATGGATAAACATGTGTTATATGCGGATAAATGCAAAATGTGAATGATGCTGATGTATGAATGCAATGCACCATGCCATCCTCCAAGTCATCTGAACATCCACTGCACTGAGTTACGGTCTCGAAACTGATCACAACCATCTGAGGTACGGAGTAACCGTAAATCCAACTTGAGAGTTCTGAAATAAATGGAACCTAAGGATATACCACCATCACCACTGAAAAGTCACTGATCTGATAGCAACATGATCATCTGTACCAACCCAGGGAACCCTGAAGTAAACGGATCCCCACTGATAAATACCACGGACAGAACTCCGGCGTCTCAGAAATAAATATCCATAAATCTGACTAGATCTACCAAATACCCCTCTTCTGCCTGGGACTTTGCTATCATGTCATCAACATAGCATTCAATTTCATGATGAATCATATCATGAAACAAAGTCACCATGGCCCTCTGATAGGTTGCACCGGCGTTCTTGAGACCGAATGGCATCACCTTATAGCAAAAAGTGCCCCACGGTGTGATGAACGTTGTTTTCTCCATATCATCTGGCGACATTTTGATTTGATTATAGCCAGAAAAGCCATCCATGAAGGAAAACACCGAGAATTGAGCTGTATTATCTACCAACACATCGATGTGAGGTAATGGGAAATCATCCTTCGGGCTAGCTCTGTTCAGATCCCGGTAGTCCACACACATTCTCACCTTCCCATCCTTCTTCGGCACCGGCACAATATTTGCGACCCAAGGCGGATAATTAGTAACAGCAAGGAAACCAACATCCAACTGCTTCTGCACTTCCTCTTTAATTCTCATGGCCATCTCGGGTCGAGTTCTGCGCAACTTCTGCTTCACTGGAGGACAGTCTGCTCTCAATGGTAGCTTGTGCACCACGATATCGGTATCCAACCCTGGCATATCTTGATAAGACCAGACGAATATATCAACATACTCTTTCAACAAGGCTACCATTCTACTCTTGACACTCGCCTCCAAAGCAGCCCCAACCTTCACTTCTTTCCTGACCTCGTCGGTACCCAGATTCACAATTTCAACTTGCTCCTCATGCGGCTGAATCACCTTCTCCTCTTGTTTCAACAACCTGGCTAATTCCTCTGGCAGTTCACAATCTTCTTCGCCTTCTTCTTCGGCATGATAGATCGGATTGTCGAAGTCATATGAGGGTATAACAGGATTGTTATCGATGAGATCCGGAGAAAGATCGCATCTGCATGAATGTTGATTCATGCATTGCTTTAGAATCGGAGCAAAGCAAATTAAAAGGAAAATGAAAACAAACATTGCCATTTTTATTTTTGTTTTTATTAAACTACAAAAATAAATGAAAAACAGGGAACGCCGCTTTTAATGAAAAAAATATCCTTTTATTTATGATGCAAATTTTGCAAAATGAAACACATGAGGTGGCCCTTACAATGAACCATTACGTTTCGGGCAAAACGTATGGCTTTCATGCAGACAGAATTGAAAAACAAGAAATATTACTCTTCACGTAGAGTGACAGTGATGATCTTTTCGGCCTTCCAGTTCTGGATCTCCATCTCTGGTACGCACGGTTTTATCCACTGATCAAGCTCACAGTCACTGTCGATCTCCTCACCCACCGCATAGATGCGATCTGGATCTAGCATTCCAGCACTGGTGAACGTGAATGGCTGACGACGACCCTTGTTCTGCCCAGACGAGCCTCGGCCCGGCTGATAACCAACCCCAAACCGATCTTCCTTGGCGGCGATGTCAATCATCTTTCCCCAACCTGGGGCTTCTCCGCTCTTCACCACCTCAGCAGCCTGCTTATACGAAGAAATGGACGGCTTCTTCTCCTCTTTGACAAAAACAGCATTCTCCACCTTGACGGTTTCGAATGCTTGACTTGGCGTTTCCCATATTTCGCCGTCCATTTCCACGTACTTGAACGATGATAGGTGGCTTACGAAAATGTCTTCCTCTCCGCAAACTGTTACGACCTGCCCTTCCCAGATATACTTCAATTTTTGGTGCAAAGTCGAAGTCACTGCCCCAACAGCGTGTATCCATGGTCGACCCAACAGGCAACTGTATGCCGGCTGAATATCCATGACATGAAACACAGACTTAAACACCTCGGGCCCGATCTTCACAAGGAGCTCCACTTCCCCAAACACAGCCCTTTTAGAACCATCAAAGGCTCTAACCACCAGGTCCATCGGCCTCAAGATCAACCCTTCACAATCCAGCTTTGCCAGGGCTTTCTTTGGCAACACATTAAGCGACGAGCCGGTATCCACCAAAACGTGCGAGAACACCGCTCCTTTACACTCCATTGCAATGTGTAATGCCCTATTATGATTACGCCCATCTACAGTAAGATCAAGATCAGTGAAACCCAGCCCATGGCTGGCATTAACATTAGACACCACTGTCTCCAACTGATTGATCGTTATCTCTTGTGGGACATAGGCTCTCTACAGTATTTTCAACAAAGCCTCTCTATGCCCCTCGGAGCTTAACAACAATGACAGGATTGAAATCTTAGACGGAGTCTGCTGCAAGTGGTCAACAAGCTTGTACTCAGACTTCTTGATGATCCTCAGAAATTTTTCAGCTTCATCATCAAGTTCTTTCTCCGCCCCACCAGGCGCCGGTGTCACTACAGGAGTACCCTCGCTCACCACCTGCTTCCTTCTTGCCCTGGCTAAAGCCTCGGCCTTATCTTTTTTTTCTTTTTCTCCCTCCCCACTCCTCAACGCATCAGGTGCAAACAACCTTCCACTGCGAGTGAAACCACTGGGTCCGGCATTATCCACCTTTGAAACGGTGGTTTCACCTGCAGCCCGATCTTCCTGCTTCTCCCCATTACAGTATACCTCTCCACCATAATCCCATGGCACAGCATCGTCGTTGTCATAAGGAATAGGCCCAGGTACCGTGATGGTAACCGGAGCCGCATCTGCCAGCGTTGACAAATCGATCGGGTCAAAGTAAATGGTTATGGTGGAAACATCCTCCCTCTCCAAATCAACCTTCTCAAATCTGAGGCTTCCCTCATCCATCATCTTCTGGACAACCTCCCTCAATATCACACATCCATTCAGAGCAACAATGCAAGCAACACAACAGTCACCACAGCCCGGGAAGACCCCATTCTTCAACAGTTGTCTCTTGACCTCAACCAATGGAGTCTTCAACTGGCCCACATTCATCAGCCCAATCGTCCTCCTATCCTCAGAGATTGCATTCACCCCCATATGACCATGCGCGGGCATGGGATTAGCATTAACATTTGGTGATGGTGCAAAATTGATTGGCTTAGAATCCACCAGGTCCTGGACAACATGCTTAAAAGCTTTACAATTCTCCACATTGTGTCCAGGGGCACCAGAGTGGAATTCACATTTGGCGTTCTCATCATAGTTGGCAGGCCTCTGATCAGGTCTCAACGGAGCCAACGTCCTCAGCTGGACCAACCCCAAATCTTTCAATTTCTTCAGCAAGAATGAGTATGTCACAGGTGGTCTATCAAATTGACGATCATTCATTCGCCCTCTCACCTGATACCCGACCCTCTGCGGTCTCTGTTGAAATGGATGTCGTTGCTGTTGCGGTTGTTGTTGTTGTTGCTGTTGTTGTTGATTATCAGCAGGAATTGTTACCGCAGCAGTGTGCTGGTAGTAACGATCCCTACCTTGTCCCCTCTGGGTATACACAACACTTGTATCACCCTCCTTCTTTTGCTGGCCATTACCAAAGGGCTTCTTCGATCCAGACGACGAAGCGTTACCCTGTATCTTTCCCATATTCAACCAGCTTTCTATTCTTTCCCCAACCACCACTATATCAGCAAAGTTGGTAACCGGGCATCCTACCGTTCTCTCTGCAAACGTCCCCTGAAGGGTACCCATAAACAGATCAGACATCAACCGATCCACCAACGGAGGTTGGACTCGGGCAGCCAACTCCCTCCATCTCTGTGCATATTCTTTAAACCCTTCATTAGGCTTCTGAGACATACCATGTAATTGGGTACGACTAGGAGCCATGTCAGCATTGAATTGATATTGTTTAAAGAACGCATCCCCCAGATCCTGCCAGCTCTTGATATCCGACGACCTCAATTTGGTGTACCATTCCAGAGACCCACCAGACAAGCTGTCCTGGAAGAAATACATCCAGAGCTTCTGGTCCATTGTATAAGCAGAAATCTTTCGGACGAAATCCTGGAGATGAGTTTCCGAGCAAGAACTCCCATTATATTTATCAAACGCAGGAGCTTTAAACTTATGCGGGATCACAATCCCCTCAACTAGCCCCATGTTTGACATATTGACAACCCCTGGAGTAGCATAGCTTTCTAGAGCCCTGATCTTCTCGGCTAGCACCAGAATCTCTTTGTTTGGTGGTTGAACACCGTATTGACCAAATTGCTCATTCAGTACGGAGAACTGGTCTTCTTCTCTATCCTCCTCGGCCCCAAAGAAAGGAGGAAACAGACTATCCTTCACATTATTGACTACAGGACCGGGCCCACCGCCTGCAGCAAAACCAAACCCACCACCATTATTGATCACTACGCCAGCAGTGGTCGTCTTTTTCCTGGGATCACCACCATCCCTTGAGCCACCGAGACCGTGGTTGGAGACCCCCTCCAGATTAATACCACTGTTAGCAGCCGAAGCCCGCTCAAGCTTCTCCACTTTCTCAACCAGTACCTTCTGTCCCAAGGAAAACCCTTGCATAACATTGATCAGTTCTCCCATCTTCTCTTTTAACTTAAGAATATTTGCGTTGGATGTATCCATCAGCTTGGATTTGTTGCGCCTGGTAGGGTATCTGTGTGGACGTGCTACATACAAAGGAATGATTCTACGTGCGCGAGCAATGATTCCTGAAACAAACAAGCACGTTAGAAACCGACACCTGCAAAATAGAAGACAAGTTATTATGATTCATGCATGAATGCAATGTCTATCCATATGAGGAACACTCTGTCTTTCGATCCTGGTTTCATCGAGACAGATAATAATTCGACAGCAACATTCTGACATCAATCATCTGGTTTCACCATACAGAGCAGAGAATTATGATTTAGCAAAGATAACACCCGACCATGTGTGTGCCATGTGAGTGCATACATGAAAGCAAATAAAGCTTGAAGATCAATCACTAAATGACAATAACCATTGTATATCAAAAGCGCACTATACGTGCAAGAGTCATACATCAAGTCTGATACAAATCAAATTACAATTCTCCAGAATCAGAAAGAAAATACAAGCAAGTGAATTCCGTCAACATGCCTGACAGTAATCCGACAAAATAACAACAAAAGTCTACACTGAAGAAGGTCCCACAGACGGCTCTGCATCATCAACCATCTTGGTAAACTTCACGGCGAACCTGAGCTCAGTGTTCTCCTGCTGCAGTCTTCCCACCTCCTTCTGGTGAATCTTCATCTGTCGGAAATAATGGTCCCTCTCAGCAAGATAATGGTCTCTCTCAACAATAATCTTCACGTTCTCTTCTTCCTTAATCTTCAGCTTTGCTTCCCACTCGGTGATAAGGACTTTGACTTTGGCTTCCCTCTGAGTCTTCACAAGGATCTGTCTCCTCTTCTCATCTTCAATGACTCTCAAAGCTCTAGCCAACTTCTCCTTGGTAATGTCGTGCTCCTTCATAGATGACTCTAACGCTTGGCTGATCTTGCGGTAATAAGCGGTGTCTATCTCAAAGCGCTTCACCTCCAAGGCATGCCTCTTATCCTGGTCTTCTATTTTCCCTTTGATTTCCTGATTAGCCATTTGGATTCTAGCAACACTCATCTCCAACTCAGTCTTCTCTGCATGCAACTGATCTCTAGCCTTCTTCATCTCAAGGAACTCTTCCATGCCGACAGAAGAACATGGCCCCTCAATCAATGGACACCAAGGATCACCCCCAAGAAATGGTAGATGCGTGAGCTCAATCCTCTTTCTGAGCCAATCATCAAAAAGAGGAAAAGACCTGCTATTAACCTTACCAAAAGGAACCTTGCCCTTCCTTTGAATGTCGCGCCACTCATCAGACACTTGCCTCAACTTTGGCTGATTACCCTCAATTGGGAAGTAGAAAGACTCTTGAATCTCGCGCCCAAGAGGAGGACCCTCCACAGCAAATCCCATTTGTCTCCTAAGAAGCACCGGGTTGTAATTAATGCAACCCTGAACTCCTATAAGAGGCACATTGGGAAGACTCCCACAACTGTAAATGAAATCTCGTCCAGCCATACCATTGTGAGTCCAAGCTATGTCCTTGGCTCGCAAACCCATCAACTTGGTCGCCCAATTCACGGTATGGTCGAGAAAGACAAAGGCACCTCTGGAAGGCAAGTATCCCATGAACCACTTGTGTAACAGTTGAGCACAACATCTGATCAATCCCCCATGCCGCTTCTCATTCCGATTATGGACCGAGTAATAAACATCCCCAATCAGGGTAGGAATAGGATTCCTCTGAGCAAACAACCGGATGACATTAATATCCACAAAGTTCTTCTGATTAGGAAACATGATGATTCCATAAATGCTGACAGCAAGCAAAGCACAAACGGCTCTCCAATTCCCCAAAACATCATGCTCCTTGGCCTTAGCCTCCAAGAAACTCAGATGAAAACCGGGCAACTTTCCTTTCTTTTTCAAACCCCCCTTAGTCACTTCTGGGCTCAAATAAAGAGCACGAGAGATCTCAGCAACATTAGGTTCATCCTTAGTGACATAGAATGGAATCTGGTCTCTGATTTGAATACCCAGGATACTGGCATAGTCCTCCATCAAAGGCCCCAACAGGTAATCCGGGAAGACAAAGCATCTCAAACCAGGATCATAAAACTGGAGAAGAGTATGGATGACACTCCTATCTGTATCTGTAAGCCTGAAAACCACCTTCAGGATACCACCGTAAGTCTCACGGAACATCCCCACATGGTCAGGTGTAATCAATGCTACCATATCTCTCAGCACACCAATCTCTGGGTCAAAGAAACTGTAGACAACATCGTCCTTCAAGCCGGTCCTTATATCTGGAGCAAAGAAGTCTCTCAACCAGGATCTCAATCAAGAATGTCCCCTGCATATGGATAAACATGTGTTATATGCGGATAAATGCAAAATGTGAATGATGCTGATGTATGAATGCAATGCACTATGTCATCCTCCAAGTCATCTGAACATCCACTGCACTGAGTTACGGTCTCGAAACTGATCACAACCATCTGAGGTACGGAGTAACCGTAAATCCAACTTGAGAGTTCTGAAATAAATGGAACCTAAGGATATACCACCATCACCACTGAAAAGTCACTGATCTGATAGAAACATGATCATCTGTACCAACCCAGGGAACCCTGAAGTAAACGGATCCCCACTGATAAATACCACGGACAGAACTCCGGCGTCTCAAAAATAAATATCCATAAATCTGACTGAACCAAAGTCACCATCAGAACATGCATCTGTAGGAATCAACCCTCCCCTCACAGGTGAATTCTAACAAGGTCATCCTAAGGCGGATAATGGTCTCGACAATCGGACAAGATACTCAACGGGTTTGCCCTTTCGGGTGTGCCACTGCAGCTCTCATAAGATCATCTAAACCAAAGATCCGGGAAAGAACGGTCACCGAAGTCACCAGCTCAGATGAGATAACTCAACCAAAGTGGATACTCCACAAAGGAAGAGCTCTCTCAAAAGAACCTCGCCCGGCTTGTGGTATGTCACGTCGCTAAAAACATGTTGACCTAACATGAGAGGCAACATGAGACCACGCTAATCCTAGGTGTATACTCGGGCCTGGGTTTTAGCCTCACTCAGAACACCCACCCCAAATCAGAGGAACCAACCTGTACAGAATTCAGCACAATGATAATATGATGCATGCAAACATATATGCAAATATATATACACAGTATAATAATCATAAATGCAATAAATAAAGCAATAAAAGCAACCAAAACTATCCTAGAGAGCGCTAGGATTGACTCGCTTAGGGAAGTTGGACCAGCAAGAGGTCAACTTCTAAGTCCCCAGCAGAGTCGCCAGCTGTCGCAACGCGAAAAACAACCGGCGGGAAAAAAGACACAAACAGAGCCGCCACCGTGCATTATTTATCCCAAAGAAGGGAAAGGAAACGCTCGAAGTAAACCTGGAAAGGAAATGGTCTTGCGACCGGAGATTACAAGGTACGGAAGTCGGTTACGCAAGGGGAAGGTATTAGGACCCCCTCACATCCGTCGTACTCGACGGGATCCACGCTCAAAAGAATAGAATAAGGTTGCTAAATAACTTCTCAAAAAGAATGCACACACGCTGGAATAAAACACAGATGGAAGAAGACGGAGGAAGGTGACTCGGCAGGATGTCGCGTCCTGGGCCTACGTAGTTTGTCAGACACAAACATCAGAGTCGACATAGTTCGGGGAAATGGGAAACGGGCTCGCTAGGATATCGCATCCTATGCCTACATATCTCATCTGGAATGAGAATCAGAGCTGCCGTAGTTCGGCTAACGCACGCCGAAACAAAACACACGCAAAGACGCTAAGACATCGAAAGAAACTCGCAAATGGAAACAGACTGCCAATGGCTGGTCTTACGTCCGACTCCAAACAAAAGAAACACAAACAGGAAACCGAATGCCAATCGCTGGGCTTATATCAGACTCCACAAATAAACAACAACAGCAGGAAACGGAATGCCAATCGCTGGGCTTACATCCATCTCCTAACACACACAAAAAGGTTATCAAACAGACAAGCTAATAGGGAGTCTGGAACTTGATCCTAGAAGTTGTCAAGCAAAACACACACAAAAAAGAAAAGGTTTCCCGGAGAGATCTCGCACAATCTCCTGCCTACGTACCTCATCTGGTATGAGGATCAGGGCGACGTAGTTCCCCTTAACAGGGGAGAAACTCTCTCCTAACTAGAGACCGGGAAATAACAAACTAAAAGGGAGACTGACTCGAGCCTAATAGTTGTCATACAATCCACAATAGTCCTAGGTTGAGGTATCTGAATCAAAATCTAACTCGCACAGGCAGCAAGTCAATCACACAGCAAGTAAGCAACACAGATGAACAGGTATCACACGCTATATGCAAACAAGCGGCTCATACAAGGCTGGGCTTTAGTCAAGGGGTCATATCAACCTTGACAAACAAGCCAACACTGGAAAGGGTGTCTGAGGCTCTTAACCACTGACATTGATCGTCAGGGTGAGCAGATGAAAGGTAATAAGGGTTGGACCTCATAGCTCTTAACCCGGGCCTGGGTGAGCTTCAATCAATGAAAACGTGGGGGTCCAGAATGAGGGACCCTGCTCCACTTGACTGACACTGTACAAGATTTGGGGGACGTGTCCAAGAGCATCAGCACGTAGTGCGAGCATAATGAAAGACTCAACTGAATAGCAGGGGATGGATTGCACATCCCTTCTATCTGCCAATTGCCTCTTCACTTAGGAGGACTTGAAGTACATGGCACAAATATAAACAATCACAGACATTGCCTCTTAAGGAGGACTTCAGCCAAATGCCTGCCAAACATAAACGACAGGGCTTTCAGACTACATGGAGTTAAAGAGATTACCTAAGTGGTATGCCAACCACAAGCAAAGCAACTCAAGCAATGAGTTAAAGCGGCTAAAGTACCTGTATGAAAATCTAAAACATCTGTAGGATACTCAGACAAACAACCAACAGTTAACAACAGTCAGACAATCCCAATATGCACAACAAGTAAGCCATAAAAGGCAAACACTCAAGTGTTTCACTACCAAAGGACCTACAAAATAACCAAAGGTTAGTAAACAATGCAAATAGCAAAGCTCAAATGATGAGGCAACATCAACCATGTAGATGAATGCTTGATCCTGAAAGACAAAGCTCAAATTGTGAGTTCAAACCCCTAAGGCAAAGCCTAGGGTCAAAGGCAAAGCAAAAAGTCAAAACAGCAACCAATATTCAACATGAAGCACATTTATTCACATAAGAACATTTCCTAAAAGGGACCAAACCTAAATCCTAAGGCAAATCCATCTAATGGTCATGCTAAGGCAAAGGCAAATACAAAGCACACAATTGGACATCAAGAATCAAAATTCCATATTAAAACAGAAATGAATCAAACAATCATGAAATTTTTTATGTGCACACAACATGTCAAACACAATCATCATGCCAAAAATTAGAATCAACATAGCTCAATTGACCTAGAAATGAAAATGAACAAGTATGACATCAAATTGTGTGACACACATTGTCACACCATACGTTCATGTGTCTAAAATAGAGATGAAAAATGATAAAAATACACAACCAAGCCTCAAAAATCATGCAACATGTTGGAAACCAGCATACCAAATTTCATATTAATTGGCCAATGTATGAGCATTTCACAAAAGAATTGGTACAACATGTCACATTTGCATACATGTTCAAATGATCAATCACATTTCAAATTCCAGCAACGATAAAATCATAAAATCAACACCATAAAATAGGAGACACTTCAAGGAGAATGTGAGAAAAAATTTGGAATTATTTGGATTAATTTTCAATTTGTTATGAATTTTGGAAGTTGGAGAAAATATTTGAAATAAATGAAGAAATCGCATGCTAAGTTGGAGGGAAATAGAAAAGAATTTGGTTAATTTGAAATAAGCGCTGGAGCGGAGGATCGAAGTGAGGTTGCGCGCTAGGACCAAAACGACGCCGTTTTGGGCTTGCCCTAGCGCAAGTTGCAGGTGGCGGCGCTACTATTCACAGCGGTGGTTCATGCGGTGGTTTCCACCGTCTTCTTCGTGAAGACGGTGGTGCTACTATTCATCTTTTTTTTTTTTTTGCAGAATTTTATAAAATTTATATCGTTAGAAAGGTCTTGATGAGTACATTCCAAATATCATAAAAGCTAAGCCTAATTCATCATCTATTTTCTGGATCGAAGGAAATAAGTTTCTAGATCTAAACTTTAATTTAACATAACTTCTTCATTTTTCATCCAAATTTCATGAAATTTATATCAGAATAACCAGTGATGAAAGCTCTACAAGTTTATGTACACAAAATCAAGATTTATGAGATTCGAATTTCCAACCTCTTGAAGAGCAGTGGATGAAAACAGTGTGTTCAAGCTTCCTAAACCTCCAAATCTCCTTCTCCATTTTTGTTATGAAGTTTGATGTAGAAATGGATGCTTGCCACGACCTAGATCTTGCTTAATTTGCACTTGCCATTGATGTGTTCATGTGTTGAAGGTACACAAATCTTCACCAATTTCTTCAAAAAATATATGGATCTTGCTCAAAACTCCATGATGATGAAGGATCTACCAAGAAAATGTGTGTTTGTGTGTAGAAAATTTGAATTCCAATGAGAGAGAATTTTGGAGGAATTTTTTTTTCTAGATCTAGAACTTGTGATTATGCCAATTTCTGTTATGATTAAGGCTTTATACTATTCACTAATCATGCTGAAAAATTAATTAGGCAATGGTTAATTAGAAGTTAATGAGAATGAGGTGTTTTAGCAAATTTGGAAAAGTATGGTGCATAGCCTAATTTGGACGTGAATAGTAGCATGCAATGATCCATTTTCACTCAAAATCACCTAATGAACACAATGAGATTGGAGTTATGCTTGTAGCTTGCACCAAATTTAAATTCCTCAATTTCCCTCCAAAATGCACTTGAATGAGTACATGGTCATGTGATTAAATTTCATGCAATGCAATGCTTGACTTGGAAAATATAGGTCAAGACAAGAATTTTGCAAAAAGAGTGGCTTCATTTGGAGTTTTGAGTCAAAAGTTATGCCACTTTGAAGTTCCATGCACACTTCATGATCATTTGGCCATATCTTCTCAACCATTCATCATAAATTCATGATCTTGGACGTTTTGGAAATGGGAGAGAAAGATCTTCAACTTTCATGTTGGACAAAAATCCATTTGAATCTTCTTTGATGATGTAAAATTAAGTTGAATTTGAACCAAAAACTTTCCAATTTTGGAAACTTTCAATTACAAGTCACTTTCCATTTTTGGAAACTTTTGATCTGGCCTCAAATTCTTCAAGATATGTATTTGACATGATGAATAAGCCTCTTTGGGACATGAATGAAGTGTCTCAAACCATTTCTCCCCCTCCTAGCCCTCAGTTGACTTCCTGTTGACTTTTATGGGCCCCAGATGACTTGGCAAAGCACTGATGACTTTGAGCCTCTAACACTTGAGGAAATGGCTCAGAAATGACCCCTAGCTCCAATAAGCTCTTCATAATGATCATGTGATCTTCATCATCAATAGAATACCTCTTCTCCTTAAAAATCCCTGGTTGAAAGAATGGCACTGATTAGGGTTGTCCAGAGGTCAAAACCCTAATCCAGAGGAATCTAAGCATGAACAATGAACCCCTTGAGGATAACATAACCATGATGATGATGATGTACCCTTGCAATCAAGATAATGCTCAACCTCCTTGAAGAACCAAGAAAACCCTAATTGAAGCACAAACCCTCAGATGGTTGGTGATCAATTCAATAAGACCCTCAGGCTTGAACTATACAACTTCTCCATCTCTGACAAGACCTTAGAGGATGACTTGTTTTTTCATATGATATGCAATATGCAAATGCCTAATGTCCTAAAACATGAAATGCAAAATGCTAAACTAGTCCCAAGAAGAGGAGGGCAAATTTTGAGGTGTTACACACTACAACAACAACAACCACAACGTCAGCAAACTCAGTACCAACAACAACAACTGAGTAACAGACCCTCCTATCAACAGAGGCAAAGGATGATGGACCGGCGTTTCGAAACTCTTCCAATGTCGTACGCTCAGTTGCTTTCTAGTCTTCAACAACTACAACTTGTGTAGTTACGCACTCTGGCTCCTACTGTTGGTAGGCTTCCGGTGGGTTACGACGCCAACGCTAGGTGTAGCTTCCACTCTGGGGCACTTGGCCACAATATTGAGAACTGCAAAGCTTTTAAGCATGTAGTTCAGGACCTCATAGATTCCAAGGCCATCAACCTTGCACCGGCTCCTAATGTCGTCAACAATCCCATGCCACAACATGGTAGTGCGAATGTTAATATGATGGAAGGGGAAGCCAAATCCGTCAAAGATGTGTTGAAGCTGAAGACTCCGTTGTTGGATATCAAGGGCTACTTGTTGAAGGCCGATTTTTTCCCTGGTTATGGGAAGGGTTGTATGGATTGTGCTACTCAGAGTGGAGGTTGTTTGAAGCTGCAGCAGGGTATCCAGGCCTTGCTCGACGAAGGTACCCTCCAGGTTGAAGATTTGTCTGTCCAAGAGTCTGTGGAAGGGGTTGAGGAAGAGGTGTTTGAAGATGCTACTGATGAATTCACATATGTTGTTCCTACTGGTTCTGTAATCCATGATGATGTATTTAATTTTTCCAATGTTGTTGCTGATATCCCAAATAATGTGGTTGATTCTGATGTAATTGAACTTGATTCCGATGTTTCGGATGTTTATGTTTCAATGAATGAGATTTCAGAGTATGACTATGATGTTGCTACTATGACCATTTTCTACCCAACTAATCAGATCAATGTACCAGAAGCGCAACCGGTGCCACCAGCGCGACCGTCCACTATGACTATCACAACCCCTGGTCCTTTACCTTTCACCAGCGAAAGGGCCATTCCTTGGGATTATGGGGGGAGTGTGTACACGCACGATCATGGGGTAGAACGGTCACTGAAGGTAGAAGAGGGTCAGAAGTCTGAACTTGAAGTTGAAGGTCCCGCAGTGGACAATGTTGGTGGAATCGGGCGATTCACCATGAGTGGTAGACTGTTCTCACCACCCGTTACCCAACCTGATAGTGTTGATGCTGCGGCGAAAGCCAAAGGCAAGCAAGTCGTGAATGAGGGTGCCTCTACACCCCAGGCTGGTTCTGAGCCCACTTTTGCGAAGGATGTGGACGAGCTTTTGAGAATTATAAAGAAAAGTGACTACAAGGTAGTCGATCAGTTGATTCAGACTCCATCCAAGATATCCATTCTCTCACTCCTATTGTGTTCGGAGGCGCACAGGGAGACACTGCTGAAAGTCCTAAATGCTGCATATGTGCCTCAGGAGATCTCAGTGAACCAACTGGAAGGAATCGTTGCAAATGTTCATGCAAGCAACGGGTTAGGTTTTACTGATTCTGACTTAACACCAGCTGGACGCAACCATAACAAGGCTTTGCACATCTCGATGGAATGAAAAGACACCGTGTTATCTCATGTTCTGGTGGATACAGGTTCCTCTCTCAATGTGCTACCCAAGAGAGCCTTGTCAAGGTTAGAAGTAGAAGGTTTGGTCCTGAAGCCTTCAGATCTTATTGTGAGAGCCTTTGATGGTTCTAAGAGGTCGGTGTTCGGAGAGGTAGTATTGCCAATTCAGATTGGATCACAAACCTTCAACACCATCTTCTATGTGATGGATATCAGTCCTTCCTATAGTTGCCTGCTGGGTCGTCCTTGGATCCACAATGCTGGGGCAGTCTCTTCAACTCTACATCAGAAGATTAAATTCCCAGTAAATGGAAGGATTTTCACCGTCTGTGGTGAGGAGGATATTCTGGTCAGTAACCTGTCTACATTCAAGTATGTAGAGGTAAAAGGTGAATTTCATGAGACCCTATGTCAGGCCTTTGAGGCAGTTCAGATCAAGGACGCAGCTCCGGTGGAAGAAGTTAAAGCGGGTGCCTCTATCTCGTCTTTCAAGCAGGCACATGCCTTGGTAGATTCGGGTGTTGCCCACGGTTGGGGATGTCTGTTGGAGTTACCAATGAAAGAAGACAAGTTCGGGATTGGGTATCAGCCAGCTCTAACTTCTACAACTTCAACACTTCAGACTCGTCAGGGCCCGATTACTTTCTCCAGCGCTGGCGTCATCCAATATGGCCAGGTCTCTGCAGTCAACGATGAAGATGGGGGTAGTGATTGCGACATCGATAACTGGGTGTGTCCGAGGATCCCGGGTGAAGTCATCAACAATTGGTCTTCTGAGGAGATTGTCCAAGTCACTTTTCTGGAGGAGTAATTTTTCTTGTTTATTCATGCATGTCTAAGTCTTACGTTCCGCCCAGGGCGTAATGACTCATTGTAGGGCTCATCTATGCGAATACCTGCATTTTTATCATAAATAAAGGACGTCTTTTTGCATTCAAAATTTTGTTCACTGTTTTTCTATTTTTGTAGTTTTCAAAAAAAACAAAAATCAAAAAATATCTGGCAATGTTTTGTTTAGTTTTCACTTTTTTCACACTCATAAGCACATACCATCACTCATGCAGATGCACATCACCGGATCCTATTGATAACGGTTCTGCTATGGCTCGCTTCGACTTTGAAAATCCGATCTTTCAAACTGAAGAAGAGGGTGATGAAGACTGTGAACTCCCTGAAGAACTTGCCAGGCTATTAAAGCAAGAGGAAAGGGTCATTTAACCGCATCAAGAGTCTACTGAAGTGATTAATCTTGGCACCGAGGACGTCAAGAAAGAAATCAAGATAGGGGCTGCTTTGGAAGACGATGTGAAGAAGGGGTTGATTGAATTGCTGCAAGAGTATGTTGACATCTTCGCCTGGTCTTATCAGGACATGCCCGGGCTTGACACAGACATCGTGGTATACCGCTTGCCTCTCAAAGAGGATTGTCCTCCGGTCAAGCAGAAGCTCAGAAGAACAAGACCAGAGATTGCCGTCAAGATAAAGGAAGAAGTGCAAAAACAGTTGGATGCAGGGTTTCTAGCAGTCACCAATTATCCGCCATGGGTTGAAAACATCGTTCCAGTACCTAAGAAGGATGGAAAGGTACGGATGTGTGCCAACTACCGAGATCTGAACAGAGCTAGCCCTAAAGATGATTTCCCATTACCTCACATCGATGTTTTGGTGGATAACACGACTCAGTTCTCGGTATTCTCCTTCATGGATGGCTTTTCTGGCTATAATCAAATCAAGATGGCACCAGAAGACATGGAGAAGACAACATTCATAACCCCACGGGGCACCTTCTGCTACAAGGTGATGCCGTTTGGTCTGAAAAATGCCAGGGCAACATATCAACGAGCGATGGTGACTCTTTTCCATGATATGATTCATCATGAAATCGAGGTTTATGTTGATGATATGATTGCCAAATCTCAGACAGAAGAAGAACATTTGGTGAATCTGCAGAAACTGTTTGAGCGTTTGAGAAAATTCAAGCTAAGGCTTAATCCGAACAAGTGTACTTTCGGGGTGAGATCTGGAAAACTGCTGGGTTTTTCATTGTTAGCGGAAAAGGGATTGAGGTGGATCCTGACAAAGTAAAAGCGATATAGGAAATGTCTGAGCCAAGAACAAAGAAACAAGTCCGTGGTTTCTTAGGGAGGTTGAACTACATTGCAAGGTTCATCTCTCACCTAACAGCCACGTGTGAGCCAATTTTCAAGTTGCTAAGAAAAGATCAGGCTATCAGGTGGAATGACGATTGTCAAAGGGCTTTTGAAAAGATAAAAGAGTATTTGCAGAATCCCCCTATCCTCATGCCTCCAGTCCCAGGGAGACCGCTGATTATGTACTTGACAATACTAGACAATTCCATGGGTTGTGTTCTCGGTCAGCATGATGAGACAGGTAGGAAAGAGCATGCCATCTACTACCTGAGTAAGAAATTCACAGACTGCGAGTCGAGATACTCAACTCTTAAAAAGACATGTTGTGCACTTGCATGGGCTGCTAAGCGATTGAGACAATACATGCTGACTCACACAACCTTATTGATCTCCAAGATGGATCCAGTCAAGTATATATTCAAGAAGCCAGCTCTCACCGGAAGGGTTGCTCGTTGGCAAATGGTACTAACAGAGTACGATATCCAGTATACATCCCAGAAAGCCATCAAGGGGAGTATTCTGTCATACTATCTTGCTCAACAGTCGGTTGAAGATTATGAGCCGATGAAGTTTGATTTTCCAGATGAAGATATCATGTTCCTCAAGATGAAAGACTGCGAAGAGCCAGTTGTTGAGGAAGGACCTGATCCAGACGAAAAGTGGACTTTGTTGTTTGATGGGGCTGTCAATGCCAGAGGAAGTGGAATTGGTGCTGTCATTACTACTCCGAAAGGTGCCCACATGCCTTTCACCGCCCGTCTGACTTTTGAGTGCACCAATAATGAAGCTGAGTATGAAGCCTGTATCTTGGGTATTGAGCAAGCCATTGATTTGAGAATCAAGACTCTGGACATCTTCGGAGATTCAGCTCTAGTGATCAATCAAGTGAATGGTGATTGGAACACCCTCCAGCCCAATCTGGTCCCTTACAGAGATTACACGAGAAGATTGTTGACTTTCTTCACAACAGTAAAGCTGTATTATATACCTCGTGATGAGAATCAGATGGCAGATGCTCTTGCCACTCTATCCTCCATGATCAACGTGATTCGGTGGAACCACGCTCCCAGGATTGATGTTATGCGCCTTGACAGGGCCGCATATGTGTTTGCTGCTGAACTGGTAGTTGACGACAAGCCCTGGTATCACGACATCAAGTGCTTTCTGAAGAATCAAGAGTACCCTGCAGGGGCATCCAACAATGATAGAAAGACTTTGAGAAGATTGGCAGGCAGTTTCTTCTTGAACAAAGACGATGTTCTGTATAAGAGGAACTTCGACATGGTTTTGCTCAGATGCCTGGATAGACACGAAGCAGACATGTTAATGCAGGAAGTTCATGAAGGCTCCTTCGGTACTCATGCCGGGGGACATGCAATGACTAAGAAATTGTTAAGAGCAGGTTATTACTGGATGACCATGGAATCTGATTGTTTCAAATATGCTCGGAAGTGTCATAAATGCCAGATTTATGCTGATAAGGTACATGTACCGCCAAATCCTTTGAATGTGATGTCTTCGCCATGGCCTTTTGCTATGTGGGGCATTGATATGATTGGAAAGTTGAGCCGACCACCTCCAATGGGCATCGCTTCATCCTTGTTGCCATCGACTATTTCACCAAGTGGGTCGAAGCAGCATCATTCGCGAATGTCACCAGACATGTGGTTGCCCGATTCATTAAGAAAGAAATCATTTGTCGTTATGGGATTCCCGAAAGAATCATTATTGATAATGGTTCTAATCTCAATAACAAAATGATGAAGGAGTTGTGCCAGAACTTCAACATTCAGCATCACAATTCTTCCCCTTATCCCCCTAAGATGAACGA
Source organism: Lathyrus oleraceus (assembly GCF_024323335.1). Classification (NCBI taxonomy): domain Eukaryota; kingdom Viridiplantae; phylum Streptophyta; class Magnoliopsida; order Fabales; family Fabaceae; genus Lathyrus; species Lathyrus oleraceus. Next base: position 99,995,898 of record NC_066584.1, on the reverse strand, counting down.
TGCTGTTGAGGCAGCAAATAAGAGCATAAAGAAGATTGTGCAGAAGATGGTCGTCACGTACAGAGATTGGCATGAGATGCTACCCTTCGCCTTGAATGGGTACCGTACTTCAGTACGTACATCGATCGGGGCAACCCCTTACTCCCTTGTGTATGGTATGGAAGCAGTCCTGCCTGTTGAAGTGGAGATTCCTTCTCTAAGAGTCCTGTTGGATGTCAAGTTAGACGAAGGTGAATGGATTCGGACAAGGTTCAATGAGTTGAGTCTTATCGAAGAGAAGCGAATGGCAGCCATTTGTCATGGGCAGTTGTATCAGAGTCGGATGAAGAGAGCCTTTGATCGGAGAGTGCGTCCTCGATGTTTCCAAGTTGGAGATTTAATGTTGAAAAGGATCCTTCCTCTTCAAACAGATCACAGGGGCAAGTGGACTCCTAACTATAATGGACCATACATCATCACCAAGATTTTCGATTGAATAGGGGCAGCTGTAGCACCTCAAATTTTCCCCCCTCATTCATGCATTCATTTTTAGGTCATTTAACATTTCATATTGCATTTCATCATGTCAATCAGAATTAGATCCAAGAAGCTTGAATATCATCCAAGACACTTTGTGGGTTCTATCTGGGTGATCAGTCAACACAAGAGAATGACTTGAGTTACTTCCAACATGTTCAAATGGGGTCTATTCATCATTCAAAACGCTAATCTTGAAGGAGCAAAAGTCTGTTCCTGAACTGTCATGCTCGCTAGGCGAGCAAATTCTTCGCTAGGCGAAGCGCACACGTTTTAAAAATAAAAAATATATAATAGAAAAATCTTGGACTTGAACCTCTCTCATTTGAGCCCACCAAGCCACGAAAATCAGGTTATAAATTCTAAAAATTCAGTGGAAAAACCCTAGAAGAGCTAATAGAATTCAGAGCAGCCTCCATAGACACTGAAGAAAAAAAACTCCTTTGCACAGGATCACCTCTATCAATTCCATCTCGTATAAACCCTGAGATTGCTCTGCAAACCGAACCGTGCAATTCAATTTCAATCGATCTCTCCTATCAGGTTTGCCCTATTTCCATTACTTTATGCTTTCAATTTGAAATTTCTGAATGTATGAGGTATTATGGTTGAATTTGGAAGAGTGGGTATCGTTAGGTTTTGCATGTGGGTTTAGATGTGCATGAATGTGTAGAACAATACCTTGAATGTTTGATCACTCAGTTTCCGAAATGAGCACCATCGGATTTGGGGTTTCTGAAATCGTACTGCTATCAATGAAGAACCCAGAACCCGTAGGCATTCGCTAGCCCATCGCTAAGCGAGCCTGCAGCGAAGCTTCGCTAAGCGAAACAGTAGCGATCGCGACAGTAGTTGCTTTTTCTGTTTGCTCTCTAATCCGTCTTGTGTTTGTTGGTTTTTCTGTTTCTATTGCATCCGTGCACTGTTTACCTGACGCTGTTGTGGTTATGGTCCTTCTGTTTGGTGCAACTCTTGATTGCACCCCATCTTGTTATTCTAACTTGTTTGTTGAGTTTTTGTGAGGGCTCACATGGCTCTTGAAGAGATAGCTTGCTTGGTATTCCACTTTATTTGTGGGATACCATTTGGAGATTTATTCCGATTACTTTGCTGACTTGCTTTCTTTGATGGTGCTAGCTTGAGAGATCACCGGGTTTCTTGCTTCTTTAGTTGTTATTACTTCGGATTTTTATCCCTGTGGTAGATCTCTTGATCCCTTTATCTTTCCCGCATTTTACCGCTTTCTTAGCTTGAAGACCTCGATAGGAGGCGATGTTTTTTGTGTATTTACTTTTGTGTCCAAAGACCTCCAAGAAGAGGCACCAGTACTAAAGACCTCCACGAAGAGGCAATTGCCGGATAAAAGGGATTAGTAGTCAATCCCCCGTTATTCAGTGTGTCGTTCTTTATGCTCGCACTACGTGTCGATGCTTCAGAACAAAAGCCCAAGATCTTTTGTCTGGTCAGTCAATGGAGAGGGTTCCACCTTTCTGAATCCCCACTTTTTGTCATGAGCTCACCCTGTCCAGGGTTAAGAGCTATGAGGTCTTATCCTCATTACCCTTTTGATCTGCTCACCCTGACATTCAGTGTCAGTGGTTAAGAGCCCGTTTGATTACCCTTCCATGGCTTGTTTATCGAGGTTGATATGACCCCTCTTGACTAAAGCCCTACCCATGTATGTTTGAGCCCCCTTGTTGGCGTGTTTACTTTATGCATGTTTGTTTTGTATGGTGTGATCGTCTCCCCATAGGATTGCTAGGCTTCGTATAGTCTCTCGTTTGCATGTCAATTAAGGTAGCACGGTTCCTTCGTCTAGGACTTCCTTTTTTGCATGAGCATTCCTAAAACACAAACAAACTCATTGATTTTTCTTCTCCTAAGAACACGTTAACTCCTTCTACTACAGGCGAGTAAGTCTCCAAAGGCTGAGCATCCGGTAGATTGCGTAGTAACGTCGTTCACCTAAAAAAAACACACAAAACAAACAAATAGGTCAGCCGAGCTACGAAGACTCTGATTCTCATATTCAGATGAGATACGTATGCAATGGATGCGACATCCGTGCGAGTCATTTTCTTTTGACCCCTCTTTTAGTAAATAGTACATTAGATAAACCCACACCCTTTAGACAAGAACAACAAGAGTGGATCCCGTAGAGTACTATGGATGTGTAGGGGTGCTAATACCTTCCCTTCGCATAATCGACTCCCGAACCCAAGATTTGGTTGCGAGACCTTGTCTTTTCCTTTCCTTTTTTTCAGGTTTACTTCGAGTGTTTCCTTTCCCTCCTTTGTGATAAATAACGCACGGTGGCGACTCTTCTATCATTTTCTTTTTTTTTGCCGGTTGTTTTGTTTCGTATTTAGGTTGCGACATATGGTACTTGGTGATCTCTCCCAAAACAAACCCAATGAGTAAGGGTAAGAAGGATGCCAAGGTATGATCCCAATGCCAATGCATATGATGAGATAGCATGAGGGATCTTAGGGTCAAAATTGGGGTCTTACAGCTGCCCCTATATAAGGATATTCTAAATGAGGAGGAGAAGGTTAAAATCTTCGTATCGACTCAGTAGAATGAGCTTAAATAACAACATATAGAATCAAATTTTGGTCCCTAAGAGGCCTCATGATGCATATGATATGAATGTAAAAATAAATCTCTGTGGGGAAATATTGCCATAAAGGAAAAGAAATCAAAGAGACCAAAAATCCGCAGGAGTGTAATGCATTCCGTAAGGAAAAACTCACTGGGGAGACAGAGACTCTGGGGGGATAAAGGGTTATGCGTAAGCCAGGATATAACTTAAAGACTGCTGAGGGACTAGAGGAATTCCATGAAAATGGAAAGGCTCAGCTGGGAAACAAAAGGAACGTCTGCAGGGGAACAGGTAGATCAGAATAAAACTGAAATACTTGAACCATGCAAGAAAAATGATTTCACTAAGGAAATACGCATCAACTCAACTGGGGAAGAAATAAACTTCACCACAGGAGAAGCATAAATATATTATCCACTACCTGTTACTGGGTAAGGAGATAATAAAATATGACAGAGAGGAACTTTGTTACCGGTTAGGGTAAACATATCAAGGATGACTCACTGAGGGTCGCTAGGAGGTGAATTCATTACCTGTTACTGGGTAAGAATAGACTTGCTGGAGAAAAGCTGAAAATAGGATTTACAACTACTGGTTACTTGGTAGAAGACCAAAGGGAGAGAATATCCGCCACTGGTTAAAGTGAATATATCAAGGATAGACTCAAAGGAAAGAAAATTCGTCATCGTTTAAGATGAACATATCAAGGATAGACTTGCCCGGGGATGTTAAGGAGGATACCCGCACCGGTTAGGATGAACATATCAAGGATAAACCACCTGAACAATAAGAATAGGAATTACATCTATCGAATACTAGATAGAATACCATCAAAGAGAATATCCGTCACCGGTTAGGATGAACATATCAAGGATAGACTCCAAGGGGAGAAAAGCAGGACTTATAACTACCGATTACTAGGCAGAAGACCAAAAAGAGGAGAAAACCCGTCATCGGTTAGGATGAACATATCAAGGATTAACTCTCTGGGAAACAAAATAGGGATTACAACTACCTTTTTACTAGGTAGAATACCAAAGATGAGAATATCCGTCATCGGTTAGGATGAACATATCAAGGATAGACTCAAAGCAAGGGAAGAAAATATCCGTCACCGACTAGGATGAACATATCAAGGATATACTTCCTAGAGAGACGTGAAAATGAAACACTGGGGGTAAAAAGGAGTTAATTTTGTCGGGTATTGGGCAAGAAGTAAAAAATTTCCAACTAAGAAGAAAACTACCAGTTATTGGGTAATAAACTCTTAGGGGACCAAAAGTATCTATCTAGGTAATATCTAGAAAGAAACGGTCAAACAAGACTCAGCCTAATGAGGGTATAACTCAAGGGGAGTGATTCCGTCCAGATAATACACTAGGGAGGAAGCTGAAATAATAATCATCCACGAGGAAATAACTCAATGGGGAAAGGAGAAAGGTTAAAATCTTTCTACTTAGGGGGCCGACACTCTACAATTGAAGGAGGACAGACACACCAAATTTGTACGGGGATAAAGTGCCACCATAACAGAGAATAAGAATTACAAGAATGAATTAACAAGTGCAAAAATGAAGTTATATGAATGCATATATGTGTATGTATATGTATATATGGAGATTATGCTAACAAAACAATATCAAAGGATATAAAGATGTCACAGACGTAAATCATCGATACAATTCTCGGCCAATCCACAAAAGATGGAAACGACTGCTGAAGAATGGAGAGATAAACATCCCAAAGGCTCAACCCTAGCCGGGGAAGGAGAAGATCTGCTAAGGAAAGTGTTACCAATTCTGCGGGGAATTTTAGGTCAACACCACATCAAATGGGAGACAAACCTACTGGGGATAAACATAAATAGCTGCTCGGAAACCAGGAGGAAACTCTGACTGGGAGCGAATCTGATTGCGACTAGCGGGGAAACCAAAGTCCTGCCGGAATCATACGAATTGCTGCATAAACTCGGATGGGGAATAAACACCAACTCAGCTGGGGACTACGGAGGATTAACCGCCTGGAAAAATCAATAAACACCGGGTGTTGAACAAGGCTGTCGGGGATGAAAGGGAAATCGCGCCTACTGCTTGGGGAGAACCAATAATGTTTCACCCTTAGGGATTTACTGCTTTTGAATCAACTGTTGATGTTCCTTTTAAATGAAATTGATTGCTTAATATTAATGCTTTTATATGTTTAAGAAAATATGATTTTGATTAAAATTTTAATTTTCAAAATGATCATAATAAAATTTAAAACTATTTGGCTGAATTAAATTAGAGTAGAAATAATTGGATAAAAGCTCAACTTTATTTAATAGAATGGTAGTCTATAAATGACAAGACTCCATAGATCTTTACAAAGTTGAAAATGGTAATTTACATGGAAAAAGGGTTACATTGAATACAATGATCACTAATCCTTCTACCAACCCTTGATATCCACTGTGTTCTTGGCCGCTACTGGGGATGATAAATCAAAACCGACCGTTATGCTCAAGAACGTCTTCAAATATGAAGATCATCAGGATGCAGTTACTTGCCATAATCCCTCATTTTTGCATAGATTTTCCCAAGGTGGGGTACTCAATTTATTGGGATAATCCTTTCTATTTTATGTCTCTAATTTTTGCCTGGACCGCCATTTCGGGTTTTCAATCCATCGAGACGCTCTTTTTTTCCTAAGCCGCCCTTTCGGGTTTTCAACTTAGCGAGCTATTCTTTTCTTTTTAGGCGAAATATTTCTTGACTGCATCTGCGTTCACAGGACGAGTGAACTCTTCACCATCCATAGTTGTAAGAATCAAAGCACCACCTGAAAAGGCTCTCTTAACAACATATGGGCCTTCATAATTAGGAGTCCATTTGCCCCTAGAATCTGGTTTGAAAGATAAGATCTTCTTAAGCACAAGGTCACCTTCTCTAAAAACACGAGGCCTAACCCTCTTATCAAAAGCTTTCTTCATTCTCTGTCGGTACAACTAACCATGGCACATGGCAGTCAATCTCTTCTCTTCAATCAAATTTAGGTGGTCATACCTGGTCTGACACCATTCATCCTCAGTCAACTTGGCTTCCATCAGCACACACAATGATGGGATCTCAACCTCAACATGGAGCACAACTTCCATGCTATATATAAGAGAGAAAGGGGTTGCCCCGATTGAAGTGCGGATGGATGTACGATACCCATGTAGAGAAAATGGGAGCATCTCATGCCAATCCTTATATGTTACAACCATCTTCTGAATAATCTTCTTGATGTTCTTATTTGTAGCTTCAACAACCCCATTCATCTTAGGTCTGTAGGGAGAAGAATTATGATGTGCAATCTTGAATTCCTTGCAAAGAGATTCCACCATATTGTTATTCAAGTTTGATCCATTATCAGTAATGATCTTACTTGGCACACCATAACGACATATAATTTGGTTCTTGATAAACCTCACAACAACTTGCTTGGTCACATTTGCATACGGTGCCGCTTCAACCCATATTGTGAAGTAATCAATAGCCACCAAAATGAAATGATGTTCATTCGACGCTTTGGGCTCAATCATACCAATCATATCAATTCCCCACATGGAGAAGGGCCATGGAGAGGAAATGACGTTCAACAGTGTCGGAGGAACATGAATCTTATCTGTGTATATTTGACACTTGTGGCATTTCTTCACAAACTTGCAACAATCAGATTCATTGTCAGCCAATAGTAACCTGCTCGTAACATCTTCTTTGACATTGCATGTCCATTAGAATAAGTACCAAAGGAACCTTGATAGACTTCGGTCATCAACATGTCTGCTTCGTGTCTATCCCGCATCTGAGCAAAACCATATCGAAGTTTCTTTTAAATAACACATCACCATTCAGGTAGAAATTGCTGGCTAATCTTCTCAAAGTCTTCATATCTTTCAAAGATGCCCCAAACGGGTAAATCTGACTTTGGAGGAAACACTTGATGTCGTAATACCATGGCTTTTCGTCTTTGACCTCTTCAACAGCAAACACACGAGCTGGCCTATCAAGACGCATCACAGTCAAATTGGGAACCTCATTCCAATACTTCACTACAATCATTGAAGCCAATGTTGCAAGAGCATCTGCCATCCGTTTCTCATCTCGAGGGATATGATGAAACTCAACCTTTATAAAGAAAGTTAAAATCCTCCTCGCATAATCTCTATATGGTATCAAACCGGGTTGATTTGTCTCCCATTCACCTTTGATTTGATTCACAACCAAAGCTGAATTTCCATAGACGTCCAAATACTTGATCTTGAGATCAATGGCCTCTTCAAGATCCATAATGCAAGCTTCATATTCTGCCATATTATTTGTACACTTGAAAGTCAATCTGACTGTAAACGGAAAATGAGTGCCTTGAGGAGTAATAATCACTGCCCCAATGCCATTACCATACTGATTAACAGCTCCATCAAATACCATGCCCCAACGGGAACCAGATTCTGGTCCTTCTTCAAGTAATGGTTCATCACAATCTTTCATTTTCAAGTATAAGATCTCTTCATCAGGAAAATCATACTGCACTGACTGGTAATCTTCAATTGGTTGGTGAGCCAAATGGTAAGCAAAGACACTACCTTTGAATGCTTTCTGAGATCGGTGTTCGATATCATACTCTGATAACAACATCTGCCAACGGGCAATCCTCCCAGTTAAAGCAGGCTTCTCAAATATATACTTGATTGGATCCATTTTGGATATCAACCAAGTGGTATGATTCAACATATATTGATGCAGACGCTTAATAACCCAAGCCAATGCACAACAAGTTTTCTCAAGCATAGAATATCGAGTCTCACAGTCGGTGAACTTCTTACTGAGGTAGTAAATAACAAACTCTTTCTTTCCAATCTCATCTTGCTGACCTAGAAAACAACCCATACTCTCTTCAAGCACAGTCAAATACATGATTAATGGCCTTCCTTCAACAGGCGGAGACAGAATCGGAGGCTCAAGCAGATACTTTTTGATACTATCAAAAGCTTTCTGGCAGTCTTTGGTCCAATCACAAGACTGATCTTTCCGAGAAGCTTGAATATAGGCGCACATGTGGCAGTAATGTGTGAAATGAATCTTGAGATATAATTCAAGCGACCGAGAAAACCTCTGACTTGCTTCTCAGTTTTGGGCGCAGACATCTCTTGTATTGCTTTGACCTTGGTAGGATCAACTTCAATACCCTTCTTTCTGATAATAAAGCCCAACAATTTACCAGAACGAACACCAAAAGTGCACTTATTGGGATTCAAGCGGAGTTTATACTTCCTTAAATGCTGGAATAACTTCAATAAATGCTCAACATGTTCCTCTTCATTAATAGATTTAGCAATCATATCATCAACATAGACTTCAATCTCTTTATGCATCATATCATGAAAAAGAGTAGTCATTGCTCTCTGGTAAGTTGCACCGGCATTCTTGAAACCGAAAGGCATCACTCTATAACAAAATTTTCCCCAGGGTGTAACTAATATGGTATTTTCCATATCTTCGGGTTCCATCTTGATCTGATTATATCCGGAAAATCCGTGCATAAATGAAAAGAATTTGAATTTAGTTGTATTGTCTACCAACATATCAATGTGTGGCAGAGGGAAATCATCTTTCAGACTAGCTTTGTTCAAATCTCTATAATCAACGCACATACGGACTTTCCATCCTTCTTTGGAACAGGTACAATATTGGCCACCCATTGCGGATATTCAGTGGTAACAAGGAAAATGGCGTCAATTTGCTTTTGCACTTCTTCTTTGATCTTCACTGCCATATCAGGATGAGTTCTCCTCAACTTCTGCTTGACTGGCGGGCATTCTGGCTTCAACAACAATCTATACTCCATAATCTCAGAATCTAAACCAGGCATGTCTTGATAGGACCAAGCAAACACATCTGAATACTCTCGGAGAAGATCAATCAACCCTTTCTTCATATTTGGACACAATCGATATCCAACCTTGACTTCCTTCACATCATCCTCGGAACCCAAGTTGACTAGCTCAATCTGCTCTTCGAATGGCTGAATGGCTTTTCCTTCATGCTCAAGAAGACGAGACAATTCATCACTTACTTCTTCATCACTTTCTTCCTCAGCCTCAAACACAGGGAATTCAAAATTTGGCGAAGGAGTAGGATCATTGTATTCAATGGGGTTAGAAATCAACCTGCATAATGATTTGATTTTTGATTTTAGAGAAGTGATATATGACCAAATATTATGCAGATGGACAATTTATTATTTATTTATGTTTTTTGTGATTACCATTTTCAGAATAAAGAAAAAAGTAAAAATAAAACATCATAGATGTGGGTGAATAGAATTATATTTTATTCATGATCAAATTTGAAAATGCCCAAACAATGTTCACTTCTCCCTTAGGCATATGAGAAGTATTTTCAAGACAAATAAAAGCAATTACTTAGATCGGTGCATAATAACAGGAATATCAATAGTAGTCCAATTGTCGCAAGATTTTCCATGTGTCACAAAATGATTGCAGTCTTCATCTTCTTCATCCTCCAGCACAACAACTAAGTGTTGTTCATTACTATGAATGAACCCTCCGCTACAGAAATTGAGTTGCACATCTTCAGATCTAATCACTGGTGAACCTTATTGGAAACCCAAACCGACTCTGCTCTTGTTGTCGGAGACCTCTACCATTTGCCCCCATTGATCTGACTGACCCTCTTCAACAATCTTCAATGCATCTTTGAATGAGGACATGGGTTCCCCAACTCTCTTTTCCTCATCAATAGATAAATCTTGGAGCGGGGTTCCAACCTCATCCTTAACTTCCACATAAGAGAAAGATGACAAGTGGCTGACCAACAACGCCTTCTCCCCGCCAACAATAACAAGCTTCCCATTCTTGACAAACTTCAGTTTTTGATGCAACGTTGAAGTAACGACTCCCGCCTCATGATTCCATGGCCTTCCCAATAAGCAGTTATAAGTCGGGTGGATATCCATTACTTGAAAAGTAACTTGGAAGTCACTCAAACCTATCTTCACTAGAAGGTCCACTTCGCCAATCACAGTCTTGCGCAAACCGTCAAAAACTTTGACGATCACACCACTATATCTCATAGGCGCTCCTTGATATGATAACTTGGACAAAGTCGACTTTGGAAGTACATTCAATTAAGACTCGGTGTCTACTAACACATTTGACAAAGCATCATCTTTATAATTCATCGACATATGCCGAGCCAAATTATGATTCCTACCCTCCTCGGGGAGTTCTTCATCACAGAAACTGAGATTATTGCAGGAAGTGATGTTAGCTACAATATGATCGAACTGATCAACTGTAACATCATGTTCCACATACGCTTGCTCAAGAACCTTCATTAGTGCTTCTCTGTGCGCTTCTAAGTTCATTAACAAAGACAATACTGAGATCTTCGAGGGGGTTTAGAGTAACTGCTCCACCATGTTGAATTCACTCTTCTTGATCATTTTGAGTACCTCATTATCATCATTAAGCTTCAAGCCGTTGGATTCAACAGACTGACACTTTGGAGCACTAACATATTCTACCACTGGTATATCAACCTTCTTACTAACAGATACATCCTCCACATTCTTTGGGAACACCGGCCCAAACACACGACCACTGCAAGTCACCTTGGTAACATCAGTTATGCTTACAACAGAACTGGTTGTAGGCAAAGGAACCTCTTGACCATTCTCCAACATAGTAGCATTATACTGATATGGAACAGCCTTATCGGATGCATACGGGATTGGACCCGCTAACCGTATAACCAACGGCGATATCGATCTGTTCCTGACACTGTTACTGCTGCTGCTATCATACTGAATAACCACTCTCTCAGGAGTTTTGAAAACATGGACTATAACATTGACATCTTTATCTATATGACGGGATTGAACAATCTGAATTAAACCTTCATCCATCAACCTCTGGATGTCTCTCTTCACAACCATACAACCTCGGGGATTAACACTACAAATAGCACAACCATCATGATCATGCTCACAATCACTAACCAAGCAAATATCCTTGTGCATTGTCACCAAGGACCTTCTTATGAAGCGTACATCAAATACCTTAAACTCTCTAGGACAACCGTCCACCATATTAACAGATGAATTCCCATGGGCAGGTAGTGGGTTAGCTTTGACATTCGGCGCACGGTCTTCAAAAGACACCATTCCACTCTTAACCAACTTCTAGACTTCATACTTGAGGGGGTAGCAATTCTCAATATCGTGATCGGGTGCTCCTTGATGAAAAGCACAACGGAGTTCCGATTTGTACCACCATGGAAGTGGTTCAGGAATTTGAGGAGGATTTCTTGGTTGCAACAGGTTCTTGAGAACCAAAGACGGATATAACTCTGCGTATGTCATCAGAATTGGGTCAAAAGAGACCTTCTTCCTCTCAAAATTAGGTTGCTGATGATTGTTGGTATTGTTGTTGTTGTAGGTGTTTGTTCGTTGCGGTGGTTGTTGTTGTTGAATTGGTGTTGACTGATTAGCTGAAAATACTGGAATAACTGATGATACTTGATGATGATGTTGACGAGATGATGGATTTCTTCTTGCTTGAGGCCTCATTTTCTTCCCAACTGAAACTGCATTAACTCCACTCTCCTTCTGCTTACTGAAATTATTACCATACCTCTTGCTGGATGATACTTACTCTCTAGATAACCCTCCCTCTCGGACACCTTCTTCGAGCCTCATCCCCATGTTCACCATCTCGGTAAAACCACTAGGGACACTAGCGATCATCCTCTCATAGTAAAATGAGCTCAGGGTCTTGATAATTTTTTTGGTCATCTCCTTTTCTTCCAAAGGAGAGGTAATCTGAGCGGCAAGCTCTCTCCATCTTTGCGCATACTCCTTGAATGACTCCTGATCGTTCAGAGACAATTATCTCAACTGGTCTCTATCTGGAGCCATATCAACATTATACTTGTACTACTTCACGAATGCTTCGCCCAAATCATTGAACGTGCGGATGCTCGCACTATCCAATCCCATGTACCACCTCAGAGCGGCACCGGTCAAACTGTCTTAAAAATAATGGATCAACAATTGATCATAATTGGTTTGAGTATACATATTTCTGGCATACATCACCAAATGACTGAGTGGACAGGTATTCCCCTTGTATTTTTCAAAGTCAGGCACTTTGAACTTCACCAGGATCTTAACATTTGGAACCAAACAAGGTTCCGCAACACTCTTCCCAAACAGATCCTTACCCCTCAAAGTTCTCAATTCCTTACACAGCTCAAGGAATTGGTCCTTCATCTCGTCCATCTTCTCATACACATCAGGGCCCTCAGACGGCTCAAAATGTTAGATGGTGTCTTCTACACGGGGTAGAGTATGCACAACAGGTGGTGGCACAGACATGACCGGGCTAGATGCTGGCATGGAAGCAAAGGTAGGCGCAAAGCCTTCAGGCACAAAATTCGGAGGCATTCCCCACAGGAATCCGGCAGGCATGTTGGGTGCAAAGTGAGCAGCGGTTGTAGGAACGGTAGAGGTAGCCACCTCTGAGATAACAATCCTCTAAGGAGGAGGAGTTGTAGGCGTTGGAGAAGACTGGCTCTGAGCATCTAGGACTGACTCCATCATGGCAGTCAGACGGGCAATCTCATCCTTCAAGTCTTTGTTCTCTTGTTCAATATGCTCCATAATCCTTGAGTGATTGGCACATGTATTGTATTGATGAGTCAGCTTGGCTAAAGCACAACAGAAACACCAATGGGACATCTGGCGAAAGAGAAACCTGCTTATGTGAATGATGCATGAAATGCAATGCTTGATTGTTATTTTTATTTTCAAGGAACTTACTATATTATTTGCAAATACATGTATATTTAACAATAAGTGTAACAATTTAATATGAACATAAAAATCTCTTTCATATATATAATTGGAAGGATTACACTGAGTACAATTTCAGAAACCAAATGAAAAATACAAGAGAAAAGGAGACTAGTCATCCTAAGGATCCCTAACAATAACATCAGAAGATCTGGCTGCAGGCGCGTACTTCCTTCGAATGCGTCAGACCTCAGTCTCAAAAGAAGCCTTCATCTGAGTCTTCTCGAGAACAAGCTGATCAATAATCTTCTTCCAAGCAACGGAAGGTTGAGGCATACTAGAGGAAGATGAAACCTTCGGCTCTCTTTATATCATCGTCATTCGATCTTCAAGTAGCTCAATAAGTGCATCTTTGTCCTTAGACTTAAGCTGCAACTCCTTATACTTTCAGCTTAAAGCATGGAAACGCTCTTCCTACATATCCTTCTCTCGCTTCATCTTGGCGAGTGCTTCTTCCTACTCCTCTACATCTTGGTTAGGAAGAGTTAATGGCTCAACCACAACCATAGACATACGCCTTTCACAAGCTTACGGCATCTTCAACTCCATAGCTCTCTTCTTCACCCAAAAAGTGTAAGCTTCCAAAGCTACACAATTACACGAAACAAGCTCGGATCTTCCTTTCCTATGCACATTATGCCAAACATGCACCATCTTCTGCTTCAAATTTTGGGGATCTTTACCCTCTTGATAGAAAATACCTTCTAACAAAGTGTTATTAGGTTTGTCTCTCAAGGGGAACCCAAGTTGACGACGAGCCAAAGTAGGGTTATAGTTAATTCCTCCTTGTGTACCAATGAGAGGCACATTAGAGAATTCACCACAACTATCAATGATCTCCAAGCTAATCAATGAAGAATCATACCAAACTATATCATCATTAGTGAGAGACATAAGTCTCTGAGACCACCGTAGACATTGTTTGTTCTCCACAAAAGTATGCGTCTGAGGCAAGTGCGAAATAAACCACTTGTACAAAAGAGGAATGCAACAGACAATAGTTCCACCACCCTTAGAATTCCTTAGATGCAAAGAGAAATACATATCTCCTAACAGAGTAGGCACATGATTCCCAATCAAGAAAATTCTAATGGCGTTAACATCAACAAAACCGTCAACGTTAGGGAACAAAGCCAAACTATAAATGAGTAGCACAAAGATAGCTTCAAAAGCATCCACACTATCAGCTTGAGCAAAGGTAGTAGCTTCCTTGATGAGGAACTCAGAAGTCAACCCAAATGATCCTCCTTTCTTCACCCAATGAGCCTCTATCTCAGACTTCTTCAAGTGAAGAGCTTCAGCAATAATATGAGCTCTGGGAATCTCTTCCAATCCACTAAAAGGCACTTTGTTAGAAACAGGTATTCCCAAGAGATAAGCATACTCCTCCAACATAGGCACAAGCTGATAATCAGGAAAAGTAAAGCAATGGTAGAGAGGGTCATAAAACTTAACCAACACACTCAAAAGTTCTTCAACCACATCAGTAGATAAGATAGACAGAAGCTTCCCATGGCGTTGTTTAAAGTCCAATGGATCTATATAAAAGATGTTAGCTTCCTTAACTCTTTCAAGTCTGGACATCTAAAACTGTACTTCTCAGTATTCCTTTGTCCACAATCCATGGTCTGAAAATATTTGCAAATAATACCTCAGTTCCTTGAAATTTTCGTGTGATGAATAACATGATGCGCATGAACGCAACAATCACAAATAAGGGATCACACACAAGGCAAACAAGCAAAAGTCAAGGGATGAATCAAGCCATTGTCAAGATCAATCATCCATTTTAGTGGATTATAGTTTACACCTTATCAACACCCAAGTCCCATTGATATTGATAAGACTTGATTGGATCAACCAAGAATCAAGGGTGTTTTGTGAGTCACGAGCATGGAGTCTGGGTAAGAACCATTCCAAAGGAGTGAACTAAGGATAAAACCTGTAGATCATGTTCTAAAATGTTCCCAGAGTCTTAATTCCATCTATCAGATATTACAGGTTAGGATGACTGACTCATCAACCCATAATATTCTCAAGAGAAACTCGCCTGAGTGTAGTATCGCGTAACAACTGTTATCAAGTCTACACTTGAACAGTCTCCGCACTACGTCCTAAATAGGCCAAGAAGGGTTAAATGTTCAACGGTCCTTAGCTTCTCGGACCGCAAATCAGAGGTAGTAATTCCTAACCACAAATAACTTCCGTGACATTCCCAACTCCAAAAGGGTCTCCATTGAGTAGATGGGTTTCAAGCCAACTTGTTAAGGACTACTCCACACAAGTCGAACATGACTATACCATCCTCCTATCTTAATTTCACTCAAGTCTGGGTTAGAACTTATCTCACCACTCAAAGATCACCAAGCACAACAAACAAATATACATACATCAAATATACAAATATATACACACAAAAAAGTAGGCTAAACCCACTGGAGACTACTCCCTAGCAGAGTCGCCACTTAATTTCTGTAGCGGTAAATTCATGACCATCAAGCTATAGATAAGCTAGACGTCAATAAAACCAGAGTCGCCACCGCACTTTTATTGTTTCCAAGGGAAAAAGGAAAAGTACGAACAAAACCCAAAAATAAGAAGTTTTCAAATCAAAACTAATAAAATGCCATAGATTACACGTAAGGGGGTTGGTTACACAGAGAGAAGGTGTTAGCACCCAAAGTGTCCTAGGTACTCCTAGGGAGCCCTTTCTTGTGTACGTATGTGTTTTTGTACAAATGATGTTTGCAAATAAAAAGAGTGTGGGGATGAGAAAAGAATTCATTAATTATATTTTTTTGTTTGACAAGACCTTCGGGCTTGTGCCTACGTACCAACATAAAAATGAGGGATCAAAACCTCGTAGTTCGTGGTATCAATTTCAAAGTGAGTGTATTACTTTTAACAAAATTTGAAATTTAAAAGGCACAAGGGCCTAAAAAAGGTTTGAATGGGTGTTAGTTCTTTTTGGCTTTTGAAACTTTAAGTCAAGTATAGTTAAGTTTATTCACAAGTTTGATTAAGAAAAGGAATTTGAAAATGCAATGGCATAAGGCCAAAGTTTCTAATTTGCAATATGGTAAAAGTTTAGAAAACAAATACAGTCAAAGAAGATTTTTAAGAGGAGGGAGAGATTTTGAAATTAAAGAAGTGAGGAGGAGATGAAGAGACTAATCCTAAGCATAAATTTAAAAGTTTAGAGTTGAAAAGATCTGACCAATGGGCTGCAATCCAATAGACAAGAATGTCATATAGAAACCCAAATTTCCCTTGGAATTTAGAATCAAGCAACAATCAATACACAAATAGCAAGTTGAAGAGCAAGGCATCAAATAAAGATAGCCACATCCAAGCTTAGCAACCCCGTGATCTTCTTCATAATTTCCCATGTGTCAAATGACTTCAAAGATGGCATAAGTCATAGGTTCAAAATAACAACTTCATAATGATCATGTTGCAGATGAACTCAAATGGATCTTCAAAGTTGTATGAGATTAATGTTCACTTCACAAGTACTTGGTTTCATGAAAGTTGGCATTGGCCAAGTCCTTTGCATAGGGAGTGTTGCCTAAATTCTAAGTCCAATAGTCTCAGATCAAACCAACAGTCCACACAAAATGTTTTTTAAGATTTTTGTTCTTTATTAGGTACATTAAGGTCAAAAGACCACACAATCAAACAAGTATATACAAACACAATATATCACAAAATATGGTTCAAGTGGACAAAGTGAAAATGACATAAAAGTAAATAACTTGAATGGTATGAATAATGGCAAATGAATAAAGCTTAAAAATTAAAGTACATAAAAGTAAATGGCTTGAAATTAAATGTTAATTGTTAGTGAATTAGAAGTTAGTATTGCTTTTGCTTTGTTTTGTTTAAGTCATTCTTTCGAGAACACTCAACCCACTTATCACAAGCATGGATCCTTGAACCAAGACATCTTCCAAAGGAAGGAAAAAGGCCAAGTTTCCACACAATATCATGAAAGAGGGGAGACTTACAATCTCACTAACTAGAATGCTATACCTTTTGTGTCAAAATTTAGCGCTATGTTAAGCAATCGTAATTGGACTTATGTAGAAGTCATACCTATTTGAGGTTGGGCAATAGAATTTTGGTGTTAATGCATGTTAAAGACATAATATAATGGACTATGCTCATGAAACATACTGTCGCAACCTGAAAAATACAGTGTGCGAAAAAACAACCGGCGAAAGAAAATGACAGAAGAGTCGCCACCGTGCGTTATTTATCCCAAAGGAGGGAAAGGAAACGCTCGAAGTAAACCTGAAAAGAGGAAAGGAAAAGACAAGGTCTCGCAACCAAATCTTGGGTTCGGGAGTCGGTTATGCGAAGGGAAGGTATTAGCACCCCTACGCATCCGTAGTACTCTACGGGATCCACTTTTGTAGTTCTTGTCTAAAGGGTGTGGGTTTATCTTGTGCTGTTTGCCAAAAAAAAACAAAAAAAAGGGTTAAATGAAAATGACTCGCGCGGATGTTGCATCCACTGCATACGTATCTCATCTGAATATGAGAATCAAAGTCTTCGTAGCTCGGCTGACCTATGGTTTGGGGGGATGTGTGCTCGCTAAGACATCGCGTCTTATGCCTACGTATCTCATCTGGAATAAGAATCAGAGCAAGCCGTAGTTCGGCTAACTACGGGGTTATGGATTGGGTTTTGGACGAACGACGTCACTACGCAATCTACCGGATGCTCGACCTTTGGAGACTTACTCGCCTGTAGTAGAAGGAGTAAACGTGTTGCTTTGGGTTTTAGGGTTTGGGATGCTCGAGGGCAAACAGGCAGTCCTTGACGAAGGAACCGCGCTACATGTGGGGATATGAATACAAAACACAAAACATGTATCTCAAAGTAAAATGCCACCAAGGGGCCCAAACATTGCCTCCTATCGAGGTCTTCCAGCTAAGAAAGCGATAAAGTACGAGAAAAGGAAAAAATTACCACACAGATAAAGATCCGAAGTTACAGCAATTAAAGGATTAGCAACCGTGTGATCTCTCCAGCTAGACCATCAAAGAAAATCAGTCAATACGATTAATCAGGATAAACCTCCGGATGGTATCCCTGCAAGAGTATGTGAGTCCTCGCGAAAACTCAACAGAAAGGTTAGACAAACAAGGTGAAATCCAGGGAAAACAATGCCATGGCAACGCAAAGACAGGTTAGAGAAACAAAATAGGGTAACCCAGAGTTGCCCCTAAATCAAAATGTAACCACATGAATAATTCCATCAAAATTCACAAAAGGCTCACAAAAAAAGTATCAAATTCACCCATAATACCTCATACATTTAGAGCATTCAAATTAAAGGCATAAAGATGATGGATATAGGGCAAACCTGATTGGAGAGCTTGATTGAAATTGAGTTGCACCCGTGAGGTTTACAAGTTGAGTTCCCTTCAGGGTTTGGAGGCTGCTCTGAGTTCTCTGTCAGGTCTTCTCTCACTATCTTTTTCCTCAGGGTTTTGTTCCAAGGAAACCTCAGAGTGTTTTGTTTCTCCTCAAAATCCCCCTTTGTTCTGTCTTCTTTCTCTCACTATCTTTTTCCAGTGAATCTCCCAGTGTAACTCCAAGTGTGTTTTCCTCTACTGAAACTTCAGTATTTATAGACTGATTTTCGTGGGTAGTGGGCTTAAATGAGGGAGACCCAAGTTCAAAATAATTTGTTATATTTTATTTATTTTATTTATTTATTTATTTAATTAATTAATTAATTAATTAATTAATTAATTTTTTTTTTTCGTTTTTTTTTTTCGTTTTTTTTTTCTTTTTTTTTTTCAGGATAAATGAAGGGTAAATTTTAGGGTATTACAGCTGCCCCTATTCAATCAACTGGAGACCCGGAAAGAAGATGGCAGCTGCTTTCGTGCTTTCGAGGTATCAAGGGATTGAATACAATAAAAGCCCAAAAATTTGCACTTAAGTGAAGTGAAGTAACAATGTCTGTCAGAATCGGCAAAAAGGTGGTCTTGAAAGAAGAATCCGTCTGGTACGGTGAAAGTCAGTCTGAATACCAAAAAAGAATGTTAACTTGGATACCAAAATAAATGGTAACACAGAAATAACCATGGCCTGAATGCCGCTCATCAGTCTGAATACTAGAAATGACTTCGATCTGAACATCGGAAAATTGGCCTGAATGCCACAAGTTGCATCGACCTGAACGTCGGAAACTTCTTCGATCTGAACATCGGAAAGGCTTGGCCTGAATGCCACTTCGATCTGAATATCGGGAAAACTGGCCTGAATGCCACTTCGATCTGAATATCGGAACACTAGCCTGAATGCCACTTCGATATGAATATCGGAACACTGGCCTGAATGCCACAAGTCGCATCGACCTGACCGTCGGAAACTTCTTCGATCTGAACATCGGAACACTGGCCTGAATGCCACTTCGGTCTGGATATCGGAAAACTGGCCTGAATGCCACTTCGGTCTGGATACCAGAAAACTGGCCTGAATGCCACTTCGGTCTGGATACCGGAAAACTTCATGCCTGTCAGCATTGGCAGAAATAGGGAATGATAACAGAGGCGGCGCATGGGCCAATGACACTTGCTGGGGATAACAAAGGTAAGTCATGAACAATCTTCAGTCTGAGTACTGGAAACAACTTCTAGCTTATCACTTGGGATACCGAGAATGTTTTATGCTTACATGTGTATGTTTGAATTTTTCAATGGCGTAATGCTCCATGAAAATGGAAATGCTACGCAATTTGGAAGGATGCAATGCAATATGATTCTACATGCAGGGATGCGAAATGCTGGGTAGAATGCCAAGCTGAGGCAAGGGGATCTACTGGGGAAATGATCATCATCTTCTGGACCCTAGCAAGGCTGTTGGAGATGCACAGCGCAAAGAACTCTGTGGGGAGATGACTAGCCATGCGGTGTTCTGGCCATACCGAGACTCTGATCGGGGAAAGAATGGCATTGGAAGCCTGCTGCTGAGGAAAGCTACAATGGTTCTGGCAACCACGATTTGCGAGAGATGACTCAACAGAGGGAGCAAACACTGATACGGTACCGAGGTTCTGCTTCAAGGAAAGAAACCATGGATCTGGCATTGGGATTATCGATCTGGCATCGAACTCTAAGGAGCAGCCACTTCTGCTGGGAAGATAAAGTCTGGCACTGTCAACCCCGTTGGGGATATGTAGTCTGGTACTATCAACTCTACTGGGGAGTGTATGTCCTGAAACAACTGCTTGGGGAAGTACGATGGTGAGAAACTGCTGGGGATTGAAGAATCCAACGCTCTGATCAGCTCTGCAGGGATAAGACACCGAATTTGTCTGTTGGTGACTTCACTGGGGAAGATATTCACGATCATCTGCAGGGAATTTTAAGGAAATGCCCCGAGGGTATCTGTTCTGAATAGACGATCCAAAGCACTTAAAATTTACTGCAATTTTAAATGTTTATTAAGCATGTACCTGTAAAGCCCTTATGTGTCATGATGCAATGTTTATCAAAAATTCGGACGTCATTTTTGCAAACAAAACAGTAAAATGAAAATGAAAATAGAGATATACTGAATAACATGATTTTATTGATTGAATGGCCTCTGAATAGGCATTTACATTAAGAAGCAATCCCTGGAAAGAGGTAATCGCACAATAGATAAAAACAGAAATTAATCTAATGGCAATGTGAAATGGTTTTCTATTGGGTTCCAATTCTGCTATGACTTGCCCGTCTTCAAGATCCTCCAGATGATCAGCTTTCTGAAAGAGTGATTGGACTGTTTCCTATCCTTCAAAAATTTCCAGTCATTGGCACGAGATGAGATTCAGAACGACTCAGAACGCAGTCATTCGCTTAATCCCTAACTTTTGCCTGGATCGCCCTTTTCGGGTTTTCGATCCACCGGGATACCCATTTTTGCCTAAGTTGCCTTTTCAGGTTTTCAACTTACCGGGTGTACAATCTTTTTTTATTTTTGTCCCTAATTTTTGCCCGAACCCTTTCATTTTCTTGGTTCGCCGGGACGCCCATTTTTGCCTGGACTACTCTTTTTTACTGTCCAGCGGGTCTATTTTATGCGAAGTATTTTTTAACTGCGTCTGAGTTCACAGGGGAAGTGAAGTTTTCACCATCCATAGTTGCAAGCATTAAAGCCCCACCATCAAAAACCTTGGTGACAATATACGGTCCATCATAGTTAGGAGTCCACTTGCCCCTGTGATCTGTCTGAGGAGGAAGGATCCTTTTCAACACTAAATCTCCGACTTGGAAACAACGAGGACGCACCTTCTGATCAAAAGCTCTCTTCATCCGACTCTGATACAACTGCCCATGACAAATGGCTGCCATTCGCTTCTCTTCGATAAGACTCAACTCATTGAACCTTGTCCAAATCCATTCAGCTTCATCTAACTTGACATCCAACATGACTCTTAGAGAAGGAATCTCCACTTCAACAGGTAGGACTGCTTCCATACCATACACCAGGGAGTAAGGGGTTGCCCCGGTCGATGTACGTACTGAAGTACGGTACCCATGCAAGGCGAAGGGTAGCATCTCATGGCCATCTCTGTACGTGACGACCATCTTCTGCACAATCTTCTTTATGTTCTTATTTTCCGCCTCAACAGCGTCGTTCATCTTAGGGCGGTAAGGGGAAGAATTGTGATGCTGAATGTTGAAGTTCTGACACAACTCCTTCATCATTTTGTTGTTGAGATTAGAACCATTATCAGTAATGATTCTTTCGGGAATCCCATAGCGACAAATGATTTCTTTCTTGATGAAACGGGCAACCACATGTCGGGTGACATTCGCGAACGACGCTGCCTCGACCCACTTGGTGATATAGTCGATGGCAACAAGGATGAAGCGATGCCCATTGGAAGCAGTCGGCTCAATCTTTCCAATCATGTCAATGCCCCACATAGAAAACGGCCACGGCGAAGACATCACATTCAGAGGATTTGGCGGTACATGCACCTTATCAGCATAAATCTGGCATTTATGACACTTTCGAGCATATTTGAAACAATCTGATTCCATGGTCATCCAATAATAACCCGCTCTCAACAATTTCTTAGCCATTGCATGTCCGCCGGCATGAGTACCGAAGAAACCTTCATGAACTTCCTGTATTAATATGTCCGCCTCGTGTCTGTCCACACATCTGAGCAAAACCATGTCGAAGTTCCTCTTATATAGCACATCGTCTTTGTTCAAGAAGAAACTGCCTGCCAATCTTCTCAAAGTCTTTCTGTCATTGTTGGATGCCCCTGCAGGGTACTCTTGATTCTTCAGAAAGCACTTGATATCGTGATACCAAGGCTTGTCATCGACTACCAGTTCAGCAGCAAACACATACGCGGCCCTGTCAAGGCGCATCACATCGATCCTGGGAGCATGGTTCCAACGAATTACCTTGATCATGGAGGATAGAGTAGCAAGTGCGTCTGCCATCTGGTTCTCATCACGAGGTATATGATACAATTTTACCGTTGTGAAGAAAGTCAAAAATCTTCTCGTGTAATCTCTGTAGGGGACCAGAGTGGGCTGGAGAGTATTCCAATCACCATTCACTTGATTGATCACCAGAGCTGAATCTCCGAAGATGTCCAGAGTCTTGATTCTCAGATCAATGGCTTGCTCAATACCCAAGATACAGGCCTCGTACTCAGCTTCATTATTTGTGCACTCAAAAGTCAAACGAGCGGTGAAAGGCATGTGGGCACCCTTCAGAGTAGTAATGACAACGCCAATTCCACTACCTCTAGCATTGACAGCCCCATCAAACAACAAAGTCCACTTTTCGTTTGGATCAGGTCCCTCCTCAACAACTGGCTCTTCACAGTCTTTCATCTTGAGGAACATGATGTCTTCATCAGGGAATTCAAACTTCATTGGCTCATAATCATCATTCGGTTGCTCGGCAAGGTAGTCTGACAGAATACTACCTTTGATGGCTTTCTGGGATGTATACTGGATATCATACTCTGTTAAAATCATCTGCCAACGGGCAACACGTCCGGTGAGAGCCGGCTTCTCAAAGATGTACTTCACTGGATCCATCTTAGAAATCAACAAGGTAGTATGGTTCAACATATACTGCCTCAGTCGGCGAGCAGCCCAGGCCAAAGCACATCAAGTTTTCTCAAGCTGCGAATATTTGACTTCACAGTCGGTAAACTTTTTGCTAAGGTAGTATATGGCATGCTCTTTTCGACCAGACTCGTCATGCTGTCCCAATACACACCCCATCGAGTTCTCGGTCACTGACAGGTACATTATCAGAGGTCTCCCAGGAACTGGAGGTATAAGGATTGGAGGTTTCTGTAGATACTCTTTTATCTTCTCGAAAGCCCTTTGACAATCTTCATTCCACCTGATAGCCTGATCTTTCCTCAGCAATTTGAAAATTGGCTCACACGTGGTTGTTAGGTGAGAGATGAACCTTGCAATGTAGTTCAACCTCCCTAAGAAACTACGGACTTGCTTCTCTGTTCTTGGCTCAGGCATTTCCTGTATTGCTTTCACTTTGTCAGGATCCACCTCAATCCCTTTTCCGCTAACAATAAAACCCAGCAATTTTCCCGATCTCACCCCGAAAGTGCACTTGTTCGGATTAAGTCTCGGTTTGAATTTCCTCAAACGCTCAAACAGTTTCTGCAAATTCACCAAATGTTCTTCTTCTGTCTGAGATTTGGCAATCATATCATCCACATAAACCTCGATTTCATGATGAATCATATCATGGAACAAAGTCACCATCGCTCGCTGATATGTTGCTCCGGCATTTTTCAGACCAAACGGCATCACCTTGTAGCAGAAGGTGCCCCATGGGGTTATGAAAGTTGTCTTTTCCATGTCTTCTGGTGCCATCTTGATTTGGTTATAGCCAGAAAAGCCATCCATGAAGGAGAATACCGAGAACTGAGCTGTATTATCCACCAAAACGTCGATGTGAGGTAATGGGAAATCATCTTTAGGGCTAGCTCTGTTCAGATCCCGGTAGTCGACACACATCCGTACCTTTCCATCCTTCTTAGGTACTGGGATGATGTTTGCAACCCATGGCGAATAATTGGTGACTGCTAGAAACCCTGCATCCAACTGCTTTTGTACTTCTTCCTTTATCTTGACAGCCATCTCTGGTCTTGTTCTTCTGAGTTTCTGCTTGACCGGAGGACAACCTTCTTTGAGAGGCAAGCGGTGTACCACGATGTCTGTGTCCAGCCCGGGCATGTCCTGATAAGACCAGGCGAAGATGTCAACGTATTCTTGCAGCAATTCAATCATCCCTTTCTTCACATCATCTCCCAAAGCAGCCCCTATCTTGATTTCTCTCTTGGCGTACTCGGTGCCGAGATTAATTACTTCAACAGACTCTTGATGCGGTTGAATGACCCTT
The DNA here is from genome assembly GCF_024323335.1 of Lathyrus oleraceus. NCBI lineage: Eukaryota > Viridiplantae > Streptophyta > Magnoliopsida > Fabales > Fabaceae > Lathyrus > Lathyrus oleraceus. The sequence continues at coordinate 99,971,471 of NC_066584.1, read as the reverse complement.
TCTTCCTGTTTCAATAACCTGGTAAGTTCTTCAGGGAGTTCACAGTCTTCATCACCCTCTTCTTCAGCTTGAAAGATTGGATTTTCAAAGTCGAAACGAGCCATAGCAGAACCGTTATCAATAGGATCCGGTGATGTGCATCTGCATGAGTGATGGTATGTGCTTATGAGTGTGAACAAGAAGTGAAAACTAAACGAAACATTGCCATTTTTTTATTTTGAAAAACTGCAAAAATAGAAAGACAGGGAACGAAATATTTGAATGCAAAAATACGTCCTTTATTTATGATAAAAATGCAAGCGTCACATAGATGGGCCCTACAATGAGTCATTACGCCCTGGGCGGAACGTAAGACTTGGATATGCATGAATAAACAAAGAAAATTACTCTTCAAGAAGAGTGACTTGGATAATCTCCTCAGAAGACCAATTGTTGATGACTTCACCCGGGATCCTCGGACGCACCCAGTTGTCAATGTCATAATCACTATCCCCATCTTCTTCGTTGACTGCAGAGACTTGACCATACTGAATGGTGCCCGCACTGGAGAAAGTAATCGGCCCCTGACGAGTCTGAGGCGTTGAAGTACACACATCCGAAACATCGGAATCAAGTTCAGCAAGTACATCAGAATCAAACGCCATGTTTGGAATATCAGCAACAACATCATCATGGATCACAAAATCAGTAGGAACAACATCTGCGAATTCATCAGTAGCATCTTCAAACACTTGTTCCTCAACCCCTTCCGCAGACTCTTGGACAGACAGACCCTCAACCTGGAGGATACTTTGTCGAGCAAGGCCTGAATACCCTGCTGTAGTTTCAAACAACCTCCACTCTGAGTGGCACAATCCAAACAACCCTTCCCACAACCGGGGAAGACATCGGCCTTCAGCAAGCATCCTTTGATATCCAACAATGGAGTCTTCAACTTCGACACATCCTTAATGGACTTGGCTTCTCCCTCTACCAAATTAACGTTCGCACCACCATGCTGGGGCATGGGATTGTTGACGACATTCAGAGCTGGTGCAAGGTCGATGGCCTTTGAATCTATGAGGTCCTGAACTACGTGCTTAAAAGCTTTGCAGTTTTCAATGTCATGGCCAGGTGCCCCAGAGTGGAAGCTACACCTAGCGTTGGCGTCGTAACCCACCGGAAGTCTACCAACAGGAGGAGCCAGAGTATGCAATTGCACAAGTTGTAGTTGTTGAAGACTAGAAAGCAACTGGGCGTACGACATTGGAAGGGTGTCGAAACGCCGGTCCATCATCCTTTGCCTCTGTTGATAAGCGGGTCTGTTACCCGGTTGTTGTTGCTGTTGATACTGAGCTGGTTGACGTTGTGATTGTTGTTGTTGTAGTGGTGCTGCAGCTGGAATGGTCACAGCCGCAACATACGGTTGTTGATGATAATTCTGAAAATTATTCCTCCGGTTATCCCTGTTCTGATAAGAAGATATGGAATTTGCATCCCCTTCTCTTCTCTTCTGTCCCTGAATGAACGGCTTCTTCACCCCTGATGAGGATCCACCTCCACTCTGGATCTTGTATGTCTTTAGGTAATTCTCCACCCTTTCTCCAGTAGAGACCACATCAGCAAAGTTGGAAGCATTGCAACCTACCAGACGCTCCAAGTAAGGTTCAGGCAGCGTATTCATGAACATGTTGGCCATTTCCTTTTCCAACATAGGAGGCTGAACACGGGAAGCTGTATCCCTCCAGCGTTGAGCGTATTCCCTGAAGCACTCATTGCTTTTAAGAGACAGATTCTGAAGTTGAGTTCTGTCCGGAGCCATGTCTGCATTATACTGATACTGCTTCACGAAAGCTTCTGCCAAATCCCTCCAGCAACGGATGTGGGCTCTGTCCAGCCTCATATACCATTCCATGGATGCCCCAGCTAGACTATCCTGGAAGAAGTACATAAGTAGCTTCTCGTCATCAGAGTATGCAACCATTTTACGGAAATAGGCTTGCACATGAGTTTTGGGGCAAGAGCTGCCATTGTATTTGTCAAATATCGGGACCTTGAATTTCGGTGGCACTCTCACACCTGGGACCAGCCCCAAGTCAGCAACATCTACTCCCAGAGGATTCTGTCCTTCCACTGCCTTCAACCTTTCTTCCAATCTTCTAAACATGGGGTCCATGCCAAAGTCTTCCTGAAGCAAGGGGAACTGATCATCCTGACCATCCTGAATGGGTTGTTGACCGGAGGTGACATGTAGGATTGGGATAGGCCCCGGTCCATTGGGACCATTAGCCTCTCCAGTTGGAGGATCAGCCAACGTCTCCGGTTGAGTAATAGGGGGATCCCTCTGCACCAATAATCTAAGCTCCTGCTGTCCTTGAGCCACCCCTTGAACCAAATCCATGAATTGATTCATGCGAATCTTCATCTCGGCGAGCTCTGCCTGTAGGCTTTCCATTACTCTCTGTTGGTTCCTCCGGGTACCGTATCGGTGAATGCCTGAGTCAGCTATCCTGCTAGTGGGACACCAAACAAACTGAGAACACTGTGGCGGTACCTGTTATGCAAGACATGCGGATGACTATGCAAATGCAATGACATGTTTATCAATTCCAAAAGTATTCTACCCCCTTGATTCCAGTCTCACATTTGATAAACAGTGTAAGAAGAAAACCCCGACTAGAATCAAGAAGAAGATTTAAACCTCCTTGAAAAGGATAAACATATGTTAAATGATATGAATGCAAATGGTGTGATGATGTGAATGCAATGCAATGGCATGCCAATCAGGATTGCTGTATCTGCTTGAACATCTGTCAGGTTGCACTGTCTGGAGAGAAATTAAGAGTACACCAAACAAAGGTCATGGGATGGATCATGTTATCCTTAATATCAACCACCCATTTTGGCGGATTATGGTTTACACCTTATCAATACCCGAGTTTCATTGATATTAAGGATACCTGATCAGATCAACCATGAATCAAGGGTTTGTCGCAAGTCACGAGCATGGAGTTTAGGTTAAGAACCACCCAAAAGGAGTGTACTAAGGTTTAAACCTGCCAAACATGTTCTACAAAAGGTTCCCATAGTCATAATCCCATCTTTCGGATATTATCAGAGGAACGACTACTCGTATTCCAACAATATTCTCAAGAGAGACTCTTATGAGTGTAGTATCGCGTAACAATCGTATCAAATCTTACACTTGAACGACTTTCGCACTACGTCCTACGAATAGGCCAAGATGGGTTTGGTAAACTAAGGTCCTTGGCTTCTTAGGTCTAAATTGGAACAAGTAATGTCTAACCACAACTTACTTATGTGACATTATTGATCTCAACATGACCTCCACCAAGTGAATGGGCTTGCAAGTCAACTCGCTAAGGAATACTCCACACAAGTTGACAGGACTATGCCATTCTCCTATCTTAAGTGCACTCGAGTTCGGGTGTAGAACTCATCTCACAAAGATCACCAAGCAGCCATAGCCAGCCAACAGATACAACAATGATATATACACAATGTAATAAGGTAAAGCAGGTAAATAAATAACTGTACAAAAGCATGAACACCCAATAAACAAACAAACTACAAAAGCTAGGAGGGACTCGCTTAGGGAAACCGATTCCCCAGCAGAGTCGCCAGCTGTCGCAACCTGAAAAATACAGTGTGCGAAAAAACAACCGGCGAAAGAAAATGACAGAAGAGTCGCCACCGTGCGTTATTTATCCCAAAGGAGGGAAAGGAAACGCTCGAAGTAAACCTGAAAAGAGGAAAGGAAAAGACAAGGTCTCGCAACCAAATCTTGGGTTCGGGAGTCGGTTATGCGAAGGGAAGGTATTAGCACCCCTACGCATCCGTAGTACTCTACAGGATCCACTTTTGTAGTTCTTGTCTAAAGGGTGTGGGTTTATCTTGTGCTGTTTGCCAAAAAAAACAAAAAAAGGGTTAAATGAAAATGACTCGCGCGGATGTTGCATCCACTGCATACGTATCTCATCTGAATATGAGAATCAGAGTCTTCGTAGCTCGGCTGACCTATGGGTTGGGGGGATGTGTGCTCGCTAGCACATCGCGTCTTATGCCTACGTATCTCATCTGGAATGAGAATCAGAGCAAGCCGTAGTTCGGCTAACTACGGGGTTATGGATTGGGTTTTGGACGAATGACGTCACTACTCAATCTACCGGATGCTCGACCTTTGGAGACTTACTCGCCTGTAGTAGAAGGAGTAAACATGTTGCTTTGGGTTTTAGGGTTTGGGATGCTCGAGGGCAAACAGGCAGTCCTTGACGAAGGAACCGCGCTACATGTGGGGATATGAATACAAAACACAAAACATGTATCTCAAAGTAAAATGCCACCAAGGGGCCCAAACATTGCCTCCTATCGAGGTCTTCCAGCTAAGAAAGCGATAAAGTACGAGAAAAGGAAAAAATTACCACACGGATAAAGATCCGAAGTTACAGCAATTAAAGGATTAGCAACCCTGAGATCTCTCCAGCTAGACCATCAAAGAAAATCAGTCAATACGATTAATCAGGATAAACCTCCGGATGGTATCCCTGCAAGAGTATGTGAGCCCTCGCGAAAACTCAACAGAAAGGTTAGACAAACAAGGTGAAATCCAGGGAAAACAATGCCATGGCAACGCAAAGACAGGTTAGAGAAACAAAATAGGGTAACCCAGAGTTGCCCCTAAATCAAAATGTAACCACATGAATAATTCCATCAAAATTCACAAAAGGCTCACAAAAAAAGTATCAAATTCACCCATAATACCTCATACATTTAGAGCATTCAAATTAAAGGCATAAAGATGATGGATATAGGGCAAACCTGATTGGAGAGCTTGATTGAAATTGAGTTGCACCCGTGAGGTTTACAAGTTGAGTTCCCTTCAGGGTTTGGAGGCTGCTCTGAGTTCTCTGTCAGGTCTTCTCTCACTATCTTTTTCCTCAGGGTTTTGTTCCAAGGAAACCTCAGAGTGTTTTGTTTCTCCTCAAAATCCCCCTTTGTTCTGTCTTCTTTCTCTCACTATCTTTTTCCAGTGAATCTCCCAGTGTAACTCCAAGTGTGTTTTCCTCTACTGAAACTTCAGTATTTATAGACTGATTTTCGTGGGTAGTGGGCTCAAATGAGGGAGACCCAAGTCCAAAATAATTTGTTATATTTTATTTATTTATTTAATTAATTAATTTTTTTTTTCAGGAAAAATGAAGGGTAAATTTTGGGGTATTACACATACCACACACAAAAATAATATGCAAAGTGGGAGACCTAATCTCATCCATACTTATGTTGATTTTGCAATCAACTAACCTTAGGATATAGAGACATCATATGACCATGACATGAATGGATAAAGAAGGGGAATGAGATGAAGAGAGAGGGGGAATGGATCAAACACAAATTGGTCAAAGGAGGAGTTTTACCAAATTAAGATCATTCATTCATTTTGGGAGATGGAATGTACATTCCATCAATCCCCTAAATGCAATGATCTTAACCTAGCAAAGTCAAATCAACTTTGACCAATACCCAATAACACAAGTCAAACTTACAAAGTCAATTAAAATAGCTCAACACAATTAATTTGGCATTTAAACAATTAAAAATAATAAAAACATGCATTAAATTAAATTATGGTTGGTCAATTTCCTAAAACCTCATCAAAACACCAAAGAAATGGCTATGAGATTTATCATAGGTCAAACAAGGTCAAAGGACCTTGGAGAAAAATTTTCAGAATTTTTGGAAACTTAAAATTATTTTTAAACAATTAAAAATATTCACAAAATCATTTAAATTATGAAAAATATTAATAATGATCCAAAAAATAATATTAATTTAGAAAATGAAAGAGGATTTTTTTTTTGGTGAAACTCTCATATTTTTTGGATCAATATTAAATTTAATATGAATTAATGAAAATAAAAGAAATAAAATGAAAATTCAGTTAATCAGAAAAACGTGGACCACTTGATCTCCCATATTAATTGAGGTGGCAGATCAAGTGGTGTGAAACGCGCGTTCCACCAAACACACGAGTCAACGCGCTACACCAATGGTAATCACAAAGAGCGCTCAGGATTAAAACAAATTGAAATGATCAAATGGCTCAGAATGTGTCCAACACATCGCCGAAGCAAACCACCAGTCATCTTCCTTGATGACCTTGGCCGAACGGGTTCTCTCATCACCATCACAAAAATGAAAAAGAAGGACATGATCTTAAAGAAAAAATGACACTGATCACGAATCTGGCCTCAATCCAAACTAACTCCAAGTATATTGAGAGATACATGGAGTTGGATTTTGAGGTGCATGAACTGAGTTGCTTCGATTTGACCTCAAAACAACTCAATCTTCTTGCCTATATTGGTAGTACTTCAGACAACCAAGGATCCAAGAGAATTGATGAGAATTGAGAGAGAATCGAAGAGAAGAAAAATCCATAAAAATACCTTCAATGCTGTGCAAAACTTGATCTCTCTTGCTTCAATTCGTGTTTGATCTTGCTCAAGAAGCTTGCAGAAGTAGATTAGGATTGGTACAGGGCTTTGGATCCTGGAGTTTTTGAATCTCCAAATAGTGAGATTCAAACTCAAATTTCAAGTGAAATTTCTCAGGTTTTCCTTTCAATTGTGAGGGTTTCAAATGTGGGAGGCAAATTCGGCGCGCAAGGGTCCTCTCTTCTGATGCAATGGACCTCTATTTATAGCAAATGCAAGTGATATTTTCACCTTTCAAAATACTTCCAAATTTGGAAAAGTGAAGTGCATGCTTGCATGGGCGTGTACAGGCCCATGAAGCAACTCAATTAAGTCCAAATGCAAGTTAGATTGAGTCTGAATGTGGATTGTGATGCAAGGCAAACGTGTATTGATGTTTGAAGATTGATCCTTGCCAATTGATGCAGCCCTGTTTAGACCATGCACAGAACCCTCAAACCTTGTCCAAAATGAATTAATTTGGACTCTTTGGAAAGGTTAGATCAAGAGGAACAAGTCTTATGTTGAACACTTTTCCATTTGGAGCTTGTATCATGATGAATTTTGAGGTAGAAGTTTGGAAATTTCAACATGTTAAGAATTTTTCTAAGTGTCAAGCCATATGTTCAACTATTCCAGCTTAGCTAACTTTTTATGTGAGCTTAAAATGAGAAAAGTGTCTTCATCAGAGTTGTATCTCTTTAAAAAACCTTCAAAATGGTCACAAATTTGACCTCATTTGGATTTGGGATGAATGAGTTATGCAATTTTGAAGTTGGGGAAAATCAATTGTTCAATGGTATTGGTCCAAAATGACCTATAATGTAGCCTCATATCACATGCTCATAAAAGTTGAATTAGCTCTTCCTCCAAACATAAAAGTTGAATTAGACACCTTTAATTTGACTTTGAAACTTGGAAATATTTCATATCATAAAAATTGAGCAAGTTATGGCCATGGGAAGTTGACTTTCAAATTAGGGTTTAGACAAAATAACCTATAATCTTTCAACATAAAAAATGACTTTCCAAGAAAAAATAGTTATAGACGTCAACATGAAATTTGTTTATAATGTAATTTAGAGTAACTTTTCTCTTGGAATCATTTTCATATGATGAAAATTGTAGGAGATATGGTCTAGGGAACCCCAGTTTTGACTAGTTGACTTCCTCTGGTCAACCACCATCAACCAACTTGCTATCTTGAAATTATCTTGACTTTTGGGACTCTTGGGAGATCATATATGCATAGGATGATGAAATTCGAGACGCCCCTTGAAATATTTGATCAATTGGTGAAGAAGCTTGTTGAAGAAGTTACGCAAGATACCCAGATGAACTAGGGTTTCCAAGGCAAACCAATTCCAAACTCTTGAAGAAATCTTGATCAAAATAACATGTAAAGATCATAGTGACTCATATATGATGCCTAGAGCCATTGTGGAGCATTCCTTGGTTGATCTCTTAGCAATGAGGGTCTTAAACCCTAGATGTGAACTTGATGGATCAAAGGTGATCATGTGCCTTACCTACAAAAGAAGTAGACAAATGCAAAGACATATTTTTGGTATTTTGGTTAGTAAATGATAAAATAACAAGTATGATACAATCACATGGTACTTGGTGATCTCTCCCAAAACAAACCCAATGAGTAAGGGGTAAGGAGGATACCAATGTATGATCCCAATGCCAATGCATATGATGAGATAACGTGAAGGATCTTAGGGTCAAAATTGGGGTCTTACACCACCTCTCCAATAAGTTAAGGTTAGTTGATAAACAAAACAAGATGAAACCCTAATGTTAAGATACGAACCAAGATGTGACCATGCTTGTGTATGACCAAATGCAATGGTTATGCATGATATGATTTGATGTATGCAAAAGAGATATGCACAAAAAAGAAAAAGGTAGGGTAAATTTTGGGGTATGACACCTTCTCTAGCATGTTCGCTCATACTTCTTTAATCTGTTCAACTGCTCTGTTTACTTTTACTTGTTATTTTATTTTCCTTTATAAAAAACACCAAGTTAAAACCCCTAAGTCTTTTGTTTAACTGAACTAAAACGATAACTCTATATCACCGTGCAATCCTTGAGATCGATACTTTGGGATTTCCCATTATTACTATATCGGCAGATTAGTACACTTGCTAATTTAACGATCCAGTTTTTGGCACCGTTGCCGAGGACTGCCAAAGATTATATAGTTCATACTTTTATTTTAGTTAAAGTTTTATTGCTTAACAACTAAATTGTTTATTTCAATTTTTATTTTTATTACTATTATTTTAATTCAATTACATCTAATATTTGTTTGATATTTGTATGCGAGGAGAACCCTCGACTGATTTTACTTTTGGGGCAGAACCAGAAAGAACATTACACACTTGACTTAGAAAGGCTCGACAAGCAAGGTTGGAAGTTCAAGAGGAAGTAAACTCTAACCATTCAGATACAGAATCAGACAGAGAAGTAGAAACACCGACTATTGCTGAAAATCAAGAAGAAAGACTTCTTGAGGGATTATGGAAGAGCAAACTTCCCAGACAGTCGTTTAACCATAGTTAACCAACCGGTGAATGTTCCAAACTTTCAGTTGCTCCCAACTACTATACGTTAACTCGAGAGGAGACCATTCACAGGAAAAATCAATAAAAATGCAAATAAACATCTGCAGGTTTTTTTTAACTATGAGTACTACTCTGAAGATAGAGAGGCACACTGAAGAAAATAAAAAGTTGAGAATGTTTCGTCTATTTTAGCTGAAGACGCAAAAGAATGGTTTTACTCACTTCCTATTGGAAGTATCACTACTTGGGGAGAGATGAGTTTTTTTCTGAATGATTATTTTCCTGCTTTAGTTTTCATTAGAGAGAGATATGACATCCTCAACTTTAAACAAAAAGAAGTTGATTCATATAAAATATTCAAGAGGATACTTGTTCATTTTCTACTCACAACTTAGATCAAACTGAACAGATGCAAATGTTTGTTAATAGACTCAGATTTAAAACTAAACAACTGATTGATATAGCTATTGATGGCTCATCCAACTTTACAACATCCACTGATATCCAAAAAGATCATAGAATCTACTGCTACTAATGAATACCTAGAGTTGTATGATAGGTACACAAGAAATCCATAAGGGGTGTTCGATTTGAAACTAGCAACTTAGAGTATAAAGATTGAAGATCAAGTTACTGTTGAAGTTGAAAGAAGACTTAAGACAGTGAATATAAGTACTCAACAAGTGGCTAAGGTTGAATCAATCTAAGTAGTTAGTTATAAAATTTGTGGTGGTCCTCAATTTTCTATATATTGTATGGCACATGCATAACAAATTGAAGAAGTGAATTATCTCAAGCAGAACAATCCCATTTTAATACATACAATCCAGGTTACAAGAATCATCCAAACTTCTCCTAGAAAGATCAGCAAGGGAATGTTCAAAATTAGGGACCAGTACACTATCAAAATCAACAACAATACCAACCTCAACAGAACTACCAGAATTAATTCCCACAATAGTATCAACAACAAGCTCCAAAGAAGGCAGATTGGAAAATAACTATTGAAAAGATGGTTTCTCAAAATTCCTAATTCCAAGAAGAAACAAGAAACAACCAAAGGAACACTATAACTTCTATTAAGGACCTAGAAGTTCAAATTGGTCAAATAGAAAAATAGATAGATGGTTATCAAGTACAAGGTGCCCTTCCTAGTGCAACAATGACAAATTTGAAAAAACATAATAATGTGAGTGATGTGATGACTAGAAGTGGGAAGACAACCGAGAGTCCTAAAGATAAATCAACTGAAGAAGACCATCTCTTAGAGGTAGATCTGTAAATAAAAGACCATTAGAAGAGACCTGAAGAGGTAGCTACACCAAAATTGGTTGAAAAGGAAAAACAAAATGAGCCAGGACATGTCATCCAATTCCCGTATCCCCAGAGAGCAAAAAAACAAGGATCAACATGAAAAGGATTTTGAGAAGTTCTTAGAAATATTTTTAAAATCTTGAGATAAACATACATTTTTCTGAGGCACTGGAGCAAATGCACATATATATATATATATATATATATATATATATATATATATATATATATATATATATATATATATATATATATATATATATATATATATATTATATATATATATATATATATATATATATATTCCAAGTTCATGAAGGATATAATTGTCGCACCCGAGGTTTTAGTCGGACGGCGAAATCGAACTGACCGTTTGCAAAGAAACAGAAGAGTCGCCACCGAATTTTATTTAGTTTCCTCGTATAAAAGAGATGATAGGGGAAGTAGTCGATAAAATCCTCAAGGAATGGGAAATGCATAAGGAGTGCATATGTACGGATATGGATTGGTCTCGCAACCAAGATTGGGTCCGAAAGTCGGTTACGCAAGGGGAAGGTATTAGCACCCATCACGTCCATGGTGCTCCATAGGAAGCATTTAGATTGTCTGCGTGCATGGGTATTTATCTATAAAAAATTATCTTTATTATTTATTAGGAAAAGTGTGAAAGAATGAGATTTTGGGTTTTTATTATTGTGCTCGTCGAGGATTGGGGTCCTTGTGCCTACGTATCATTCATCAGGTGATGACAAATCAGAGCTCTATAGTTCGGAGTAGAAAATGTTTGTAGGTTGGTTGATTTTACCTTTGAGAAAATGGGTTTTGGTGTGATGCCCTAAGGCGCAAAAATGAGTTTGACGGGTTGTGTTGAATTTACCTTGAAGAAGGGTTTTATGAAAAGAGTGTTTGTAATTAGATTGCACTAAAGTCTTTGGACGGAGGTGAATATTCTAAAAAAAATAAGCCAAACGTCTTGTGTCCAAAATAATCAGAGTAAGGGTATGAGAGCTCCATCCTTACTCATTTGCCACCACTTAAGGCTCATGGGGCATAATACTAATCATATTTTTATTGATTTTGGAGTTTGATTATGAAAATGCCACTTGATGTTGGATCAAGGGTTTATTTCTTTGATTTTGAAGTTGTGACGTACATGAATATTTACATGGTAACCAAACAAGAAAGTAAAGGGTCTCATTGTAAGGTAGCCCAAGAAAAAGTCTTGTGTGTTTAAAAGTGACCTAAGCGAACAAGTGGATAATGGGCTTACAAACATGTCTCCCTAGGGTAGTGCCATGATGCCATTCTTACACTGAAAGATTGCAATTTATAGATGAAATCCAAAGTTAAGGCAAAGTGTCAAAAGATTAGGGTAAGGTCTCCAAACAAGGGTCCTAAATGAAATCCTCCAAGTCTAATGGTTGATTACAACTGAAATGCATATTTTTGGTCTTATAATTTAATCATGTTTTTGTTGTTTTTGATTGTTTGATGACAATAAATAAATAACAATAATAAATATGCATGATGAGATATATACAATGATGATGATAATGAGCGCTTGAAAGTAAATGACAATGCAGTATAATTGACATAAAAGTAAACCACATGATGATAAACAAAGATCAACAATAACAAAGGTAAACAATATCAAGGTTAATGATGTATAATTAATAGTTAGTTAAATATATAAGGTAAACATTTGAGAATCATCTATCCATAGGTCAAAGGAATCAAAGTATGGCACATCAAGGGATACCTAATCATTGATGCAAAGTATTGAAGATGAGCCATGATCATCTAACAATAGATTTGAAACAATGAAAGTTATACAAACCCAAGTCCATCTATCAACGATTTGACCAATGGAAGATTATATCACTCAATCATTTCAAGTTAACAATTGATTAATGATTAATTTATGTACAATTTAAACATGGGAGCACAAATATTAGGGGGTTTGTAGTTAATGGAAGCATAACAAGTCAAATGGATCAACAAGTTAGAATCATAAGTATGGCTTCATCTATGCATCAAATGAATTAAGTATGGATAAATAGAGGCAACCTATCAATACCTCAAAGTATCATAAATGATCCATTGATTATTCATTGATAGATTTGAAGTATTAAAGGTTTTATCAACCTAAATAACCAAGGCCATGACCAAATAGACTTCATTAACCAACTTCAATAAAGATATGAAAAGTCAATAAAGTAGGTCAAAATAAAATAAACAAAGTATGGAATAAAATAAAACGGGAAAAAATAAGTCAAGTGTGTTTGGAAAATATTTTGATTAAAATTAATATGAGTGGTGAAATAATTAATTAGAAAATGAAAGAAAATAGTTTTAAAAAATTAAGGAAATAGTAAAAGAAAGAAAAGAGAATAAAAAACAAACGGGTGGACTAAGGGTTGAACCTCTAACCTTGGGGTCATGGGGCCAACCCCCATCCACTTAGCCAAGTTCCTTGTGGTGTCAACTAGCGCCTTAAGCAAATAAACTAGTAAAGTCAAACAATAAAAATGAAACGCGCGCAGAACAACCAATGAGAAGCAGACACATAATATTTTAAAATTCAAACCACGCCGAGACAACGATGAACTGAGTCATCTTCAACCTCCAACATTCGAATTTCAACCTATGCAACTCGTGTTTTTAGGAGGAACCAACCATGGATTCAACTCCCATACACTTCATCGTTATCTTCTCCATACTCATGAGCCATTGATTGGCTCTGAGTGTGGACTATTTCGCATGAACTTTGATCAATATATTTTGATGCATATTCTTATATAATTGTACTTAGGCATTTCCTTAGTTTATTTTACTTATTTTACTATTTTATTATGTTTTTAGATTTAAGTTTATTTTTTGCTTTATTTTATTTTCGTACTTTATTTTCAGCATAAACAATTATTTGATACCTTGTCACTATGCATATCATAACTTGAGTTATAAAAGTTGGATTAACGCGTTCTAATATGCATTGGAAATCTAAGAAGAAAAGATAAAAGTTTTATGTTGAAGTCAAAAGCAGATTCAGAGTTAAGAATGACCAAATATTTTGTTGAAGTTCCAAACTTAATTAAAATAGTTAGTTTGGGCCGATTTTTGTAATTTTTGGGTCGGATCCCATAAGGGCCCGAATTTACCTTTTATTATATTAGGTATTTCGCTGCTACATGAATCCTATTCTGAATTTTTATGATATAATATTGCTTAGAAGATTTCATAAAAAGCTAATTCTCAAAGAGCTGATCTGTTGTATTCGAATTCCACTTTGAGGTTTTTATTAATTTAATTTCAATTTCTTTTCAATTATTCCTATAAACTCGTTTGCTTAATTCGATTACTTTCGTTTGCTTAATTCAATTATTTCTTATAGGATATAGTTGATTAAATTTGATTGTTTGTATGATCCTTAACTATAATCACGTTAGCGTAGCTTTTTTGTTATCATGTTTGATTAATTCGCGTTTGCTTAAATTCGTTTGCTTAATTCGGAAATTAGGAACATACATCATATAATACCAATTTACGCTTGTCAGTGGGTATTGTAATCGAATGAGATTGAATCCGCTAGGGAATTGAAATTATAAGAATCGATGATAAGTCGGAAATCGATACAATATATTAACTTATTTATCAATTTTGATTTTACCTTTAATCATCTTCAATTTAAGTTTTGAACCTTAAAAAACTCTCTTATTTTCATTTGTTGGTTATAACATTCAAGAGTCCTTGTGATACGACATTCGAGTGTCGCTTCCGTTTTACTACACTTTTAAACTCGTTTTTGACCCGTATGCGACAACGGATCAAATTGACGCCGTTGCCGGGTACTCTTGTAGATTTTAACCATTATTATAATCTAACCATTATTATAGATATGTGTTGTGTTTTAGCATTTTTTGCCCTAACTTTCTTGCGTTATGAACTTTTCGCGTTTTGGGATAAAAAAATCTATTTTTATAAAAATCGTCTCAGATTATTCCGATTCTTTGTCGATTCATTAGTCAAAAATCAAGGATCAAAAGCCTCTATTTAGAAACTAAATAATGGACGTTGCCCCAAAAAACAAAAATTCCTTATTTTTCTATTTTTTATGATTTTATTTCTGTTTTGGTAGTTTCAGAAAATTCCAAAAAAAATCTCAAAATTCTTAATTGACGTTATCAGATGAATTTTCGTGTTTTTGTATTTTTTTTCCTTTTATTTTAATAGTTTTTTCCGCATTTCAATTGTTTTTTCTTAATAGGGACATTGTCGGTATTTTCCTATTTGTTGTTGCATTACTGAATTAGTTATGTGTTTTCTCATTGTTTGTTGATTTTTTTTCTATTGAGTTTAACATGGCTGACCAAAGAACTCTAAGAGAATTTGTTGTCCCTGATGTTAATTATAATGCTTTATGTATTGAGTATCATGTTGCTGCCAAATCCTTGATTGGGAACATGTCACTTAACTCCCAATCGTTCATAACAAGGGATAATTTTATGGTCCAAGCAAAAGGTGTGAATGAGATTCAGGTTTCTTCTTCCAACAAGGCTCTAGAAACCAGAATTGATGAACTTACCTCTTTAGTGAAACAATTGATGTTACCCCTTCCACCACCACCACCACCATATAACCCTCCACAAGTAACCACCTCTCCACCTTCTGAACCTTCACTAGAGGAACTTGTCAAGCAAATGGTTGTAAACAGTCTCCAATTTCAGCAGCGAACATATAATAATATTCAGACTTTGCAAACACAAATTGGACAACTTGTCACTTCAATGAATGTCATGCAACAAGCTCAAGGATCAAACCAACTACATGCCCAAACAGTAGTTAATCCAAAAGAATCTAATGGGAGTGCAATTTCCTTGAGATCCAAAAAAGTTACAGAACCAGCCCCAGAAAAAAATAAAAATATTATTAGTGTAACACCTGAAAATAAACCGGAACCTTCTATTGTTGTTGAGGTTGAAAAAAAGTATGTGTCACCAATCCCTTTCCCACAAAGAGTATTGAAAAATAAGAATATTGATGAGGAAGAGCATTCTGTTTTTCAAATAGAGTTGCTTTCTGAAGTTGTTGATGAAGCTTATTCTGATTTGTTTTCACCTGATTTTATAACTTTATCTGATTTTGATGCTATTTACTCATGTGATGATTGTACTAACACTAACCTTTGTACTGTTTGTGCTTAGATTGATGTTGCCTTGCAGGGTGAGAGTGTAAACGAAGTTGATTATGTAGATGAAGCTCTTGACATTCCGGCTGCCCCAAACATACAATCCATTGAACAACCACATTCTTTAAAGCCTAAATCACTTCTTGAGGATTCATATTATTCATCAAAGCTTCAACTTAAGCAGAAACATAAGAAGGAAATTGGATGGACCTTGGATGACACTCGTGATATTAACCCATCGATATGCATGTATAGGGTATCACTTAAAGATGAAACAAAAGTAGTGAGGCAGCCCCGTAATCCTTTGATTCTTGATATTGTGAAAAAGGAGATCACTTTCACATGCCCATTCAACACTTTTACTTATCGAAGATTCTTCTTTGATCCTGGAATACAAGACAAATGCAATAATCAAAATTTCAAGGTCAATAGACACTACCCAAAGCTACTCCATGAGAACCCGACTTTGGAAGAAGAGACTGTAGAAGAGCTCTCTTTGGGAAAGGTTGCTTATGCAGTCATTTATCTGCCTTGACTCCTCGGATGTGTTCTTTCCTTTCTTTCACTCTTATTTTATATTTATGCTCTTTCATTAAGGACAATGTATGTTTTAAGTGCGGGGGAGGGAACCATTTATTTGTTTTGTTTTCTTTATTTTGTTTTCAGTTTTTCTTTGTTTTGGTTTTTGTTTGCTTTCTTATAAAAAAAATTGCATGCTTTTTCCTTTGGTTTTTAAGTTACAATTATGAGTATTTTTCTTAGTTATCTTGACTAAAGTCTTGTGGTGTGATGTGAAAAATTTGTTGTGCATTTTTAGTATGATAGGTAGGACTAAAATCTAAATTGTACATCATTTGTGGTAGATCAATTAATCTTGTGAGATTTGAGCCTTATATGGATAAAATACAAAAATCCATCTCTTTCTTAATTGTATGATTCACTCATGTTTGTTAGTATCTAGAACTTGAATTGACTCTTGTTGATGCTGTTGTTTACTTGTGCACACTGATATGATAAAGACAGTTTTCTTTTTTTTTGTTTTTTTAGCCCGTTAGCCAAAAAGCCAATCCTAAAATAATATCATCCCTTATTTGAAACCCCCTTGAGCCTATTATCCTATTTTTGTTTAAAACTCATTACAAACCGAGAAGCAAAAAACAATGTTATCACTCTATTCAAAGGGTTGAAAGAGTCTTGTTTGGAGTTGTGTAAAGTTGAATAAATATATTTGTAATATTTCAGAAGTTGGCAGAAAAAGAAAAAAAATAGAAAAGAAAAAAAATGTGAAAAAAATAGAAGGATGTCCATCAATACATACTCCTTATGAAAAATAAAAAAAAATAAAAAGAGAAAGGAGAAGAGAAAACAGTTGCTATAGAGTTGCTGAAGTGAATGAAATCTTTTGTAAATTCAACTTCCGCAGTTTCTTTCAAGTCTCTTTTGTCTCTTTGAATTTTAGCCTAGTACCCCCTTAGGATTTGTCTCACCCTTAGCTTGACCACATTACAACCAAATAAAAGTCCTTTTGATCTTTGTGTGCATGTATTTTAATTGTGGATGTTAGAGTCTTTTCAAGCTTATTGTAGTACGAACTTTCATGTTGTGCTTTGAGTGTAAACAGTTAACCTAAACACTTGAGAGTTGAGTGAATTTTATCCTTTGAGGATCTTATTGCTTTTGATGTACTCTTTGGCAATCTATTTTCCTATCTGCTTTGAATGTCACAAAATTTTTCTCACTAACACCACATTCTTGAAGCTTAGAGTTAGAATTCTGCTTGTACCTTGTATCTTGAAAACTTTTGGAAGTACATGCTCTGTTTTTTCTTTTTATTTTGATATTATAATTTTGCTCGGAGTGCAAAAATTCAAGTGTGGGGGAATTTGATCAATGCATTTTGATGAATACTCTTCTATAATTGTACTTAGGCTTTCCTTACTTTATTTTACTTATTTTACTATTTTATTATGTTTTTAAATTTAAGTTTATTTTTTGCTTTATTTTATTTTCAGCATAAACAATTATTTGATACCTTGTCACTATGCAGATCATAACTTGAGCTATAGAAGTCAGATTAACACGTTCTAATATATGTTGCAAAACTAAGAAGAAAAGCTAAAAGTTTTATGTTGAAGTCAAAAGCAGATTCAGAGTTAAGAATGACCAAATAATTTGTTGAAGTTCCAGACTTAATTAAAATAGTTAGTTTGGGTCGATTTTTGTAATTTTCGGGTCAGATCCCATAAGGGCCCGAATTTCCCTTTTATTATATTAGGTCTTTCACTGCCACATGAATCCTATTCTGAATTTTGATGATACAATATTGTTTAGAAGATTTCATGGAGAGCTAATTCTCAAAGAGTTGATCTGTTGTATTCGAATTCCACTTTGAGGTTTTTATTAATTTCAGTTTAATTTCAATTTCTTTTCAATTCTTCCTATAAACTCGCTTGCTTAATTAGATTACTTTCGTTTGCTTAATTCAATTGTTTCTTATAGGATATAGTTGATTAATTTGATTATTTCTATGATCCTAAACTATAATCACATTAGCGTAGCTTTTTCGTTATCATGTTTGATTAAGCCGCGTTTGCTTAATTCACGTATGCTTAAATCTGTTTGCTTAATTCGAAAATTAGGAACATACATCATATAATAATAATTTGCACTTGTCAGTGGGTATTGTAATCGAATGGGATTACATCCGCTAGGGATTTCAAATTATAAGAATCGATGATAAGTCGGAAATCGATACAATAGATTAACTTATTTATCAATTTTGCTTTTACCTTTAATCATCTTCAATTTAAGTTTTGAACCTTAATAAACCCCCTTCGAATTTCACCCATGGATTCAACTCCCATACACTTCATCGTTATCTTATCCACACTCATGAGCCATTGATTGGCTATGAGTGTGGAGTATTTCGCATGAACTCCAAAATGTAACTTAACCTAAAAATAAAATAAAATGCTGAACAATGGATAATCAAAGCTTAGACCATAGGGCTTAGCATCATAGAGGAATTTCGAGCAAGATGGTAACTTGTTTGAGTGAAAATGATGAGTGCAACTACCTGGTCGGAATCGATTTTAGTTGGTTTCTCCGAAGAGTATCGATATATCAGAGAAGGTGGTTGCAAGTAGTTTTGATGTTTCAAAAAGCTTAAGGGATGTTGATGGAAGGTTTATGGGTGGCTAAGTGAGCTTGAAGTGACTTGAAACTTTGAAAGTGTAACTCTGTTTTTGGGGAAGAAATTCGGTTTTGTAGTAGAGATTTTCTTGCTTGAAAAGCTTGGGTTTTAGATGGAATACCTTCCCATATTTATAGGGAAGGTGTTGGGATGGTTTGGAGGGAGAATGAAGATGGTTTGCTCAGAAAAGTCGAAAGCTCGAAGCATGCTCCAAAGTGAAACTTGTGGGACAAGGGTGGTTGTGTCTGACCTGGTAATTTTTTATCAATTCAATTTGTTTTGCATCTAGCATGCTTTAGGTGCATGCAAGGGAGCTTCAATTAGAGATGTTGTGGTTTTTTTTGCTTTTTTCCATTTTAGGAAGAAACATTACTTTTTGCATACAACTCGGGTTTGATCATATGGGACCTTGTTGTGCTCAAGTATGTAAGAACAAAGTTGGTTCTACAATATCTCTCTAAGATTTTGATGATAACAAAGGATGAAACAAAAATGATACTCTAACGAGATTTTTTCTTAGTGTGCAAGACTCTGATCACTTTGCAGGATTCTGACCATACATCAGATACAAAATTATGTCAAATATTCGATGATCAGATGCTACTCAGAAAGGATACGTCCAGAAGGTTCTGACTCTGACCAACGCAGATACCAACATAACACTTAGAAGTCAGAAGCTCCGTTAAAAGATTACTGAATCCAGACTCTGATACTTAAGAAGTCTAGAGCATTGAGAAGCTCTGATGAAGTCAGACATAATCATCCTCTGAAGACAAACTCTGATATATCAAGACTCTGACACAGACTCATCAGTCCAGAACGCGTAACCGAAAAGAATCTCATTATGGAAAGAAAGTATTTAAAGAAAGGAATAATGAGGCAGACAAAATGGTTTTAGAAAGAATCAAAGAGAGTAATGACATTAATTATTCTTCAATGAACAAGATTCTATCATCACTCCAACGGTCCTTCACAACGACTATATAAAGGAAGAATTACCTCACTAGAGAACACACCTAAGACACAGAGAAATCTCATTCATTCTCTCTTTTTTTTACGAGTTGTTGCTCTTACATGAAAAGCTTTTGCATATTTTCTGTAATACTTGCTTTCTGTTAGAAGCACTTTACATTACAATTTACTTTTGCTTAAATTATTTCCTCAAGTGACTCTGCACAGTTTGAATACTTGAGAGGGCTAAGAGATTATTCTCTTAGACAATTGGTTGTGTAATCATTCAAGATTAGTGGATTAAGTCCTTTTTGAAGGCGAAATCACCTTGGTCGGGTGAACTGGAGTAGCTTTGAACTTCAAGCGAACCAGTATAAAATTCTGTGTGTGTTTTGATTTCTGAAAAAGTTTTTATTTCCAAAACAATTCAAACCCCCTTTGTTGTTTTTCTCAACCTTCAAAGTAGGCTTGTAAACATTTCATACAATTTCATGTAATATGTATTGGGTCAATTGGGATCGGAAAAAAGTGATATGGGGACTTAAAACATCAATATGCAAATTCTGGTTAAGTGTGGTCTGATGTGTATATAATGGCAAGTCACCAACTTTGAACTTGTGCCAAGTAAAATTGGCTCCTGCATTTTTCATGAAACTTGTGCCAATTATTCTTTGCCACGCCCTTGATCATTTGCAAAAAGAACCGGGTCAAATGCATTGTGATTTGGAAATGGAATTGAGGTAAAGTGGAGGTCATGGGCATGGTGCTAGGTCTGGCTATGCATCTTGACCAGCTTGGCCAATCCAAAAATTGAGGTCCTTGCTCAATGAATTAGGTCTTATACCTTGAAACAAAGTTGAATTAGGATTCAATTTGGATATTTTTCTGAAATAAGATCTTGAAAATCTTAAAAGGTGAAAACATTATGGGGTTTGGACCAAATGGTAGGCCAATCTTGCCAAAATGTTACCAACCAACATGCCTTAGAAATGCCATTTTATGTTTTCTTGATTTTCAAGGCACCGTGATGGATGTTTGAAGCTCATATAATCATATCTTGATGGAAAATGAGGCTTGGTGCTTGGTGGTATTATTTTAAGTGAAGTCCATGGGTGAAACCAATACATTGAAAGTTCAAAGTTCAAGATCAAACCAAGGACTTGTACCATGGATGAGATGTGTGTTTGCTTGATGAATTATGGTTGAAAATGACTTGAATTAAAGGTGAATAGAGTGATGAGTGATGGGGTGATCAAGTGAGGTAAGGCATAGAATCAAATGTTTGCACAAATTAGGGTTTATTGAACCACAAGTTTCATCAAGAGCCATGGTCAGACAAATTCAGGTTTTGGGGTGCAAGCGGTATTTTGAGATGATTCACAAGGTTGTGGTATGAACAAAGTTTGGATATTATGGGTCCTCAAAGGTATGGTCAAGGCACAAAGTGAATTATGACTTGTACAAGCCATCGAGGGTCAAGAACTAGGTTTGAGGTCCTTGGGTGACCAGATGAATTTCACATGTCTCCAATGAGGGCTCACCATCCAATTAGGGTTTTGGGGGTGAGAGAGTTGACTTGAGTGATCCTCTAAGGTCCAAGGATGCTTGAGGATGAAGATTATGGTTAAGGTGGCTTGGGCACATCTAAACATGATCAAAGGATCTTGAGGCTTCTTAGATGAACCCCATGCCTTGGGTTTGTGGACCATTATAGGTGTGGATGCACATGAAATGATGTATGAGGGATGTATGCTCATGTATTAGGTGTTAGAACAAGATTTGGCTCTGCATCTATACCTTGAGTTTTTATGATAACAATATTGTATTTGTGTGAGAATAATTTTGGTACCCTAATGGTTTGTTATTGTGTAGCTTTAACAACCATTTCTGATTCTGAATATATGATCTGCAACATCATCAGTTTCTGAACTAGGTGTTCCAAATCCGCTTTTGCGCCTGCTATTAGAAGTTCTGAAAGACGTCAATATTACTGTTGCAATATTCTTTCTACTTATGTGTTATTTCATTCATCAGAAGCTTCTGAGGAGACACTATGATGTTGCAATTTTCTCTCAGTTCTTGCTTCTGGATATGACTCTAATCACCTAACTTCTGAAGAATGACAAGCTTCTGAAGTTGTGTTATATAGCTAAAGATTCTGAAGATCTCAAGCCAGATGATTGAAGTTATCAAGGTTCTGCTTGAGGATTCTGAAGACTCTAAGATTATGAAGATCTCAAGCCAGAAGATTGAAGTTATCAAGGTTCTGATTGAGGATTCTAAAGACTCAGAAGATTTTGAAGATCTCAAGCCAAACTATTAATGTTGTCAAGGTTCTGACCAAAGGTTCTGAAGTTTATGAATCCAACTCTCTATTTCTTCATTTAATGCTTCATAAACATTCATCAGAAGCTAATAAATTTTAAGATAAGATCAAAATGAGAATGTGATCAAATAATGCATGGTACAAATCGAACATCCTTTCCACTGCCTGATTTTATGGGCAAGGATAGTACTATACATCACACCTATCACTGTTTTTTGGGTGAAAGGAAAGTACGATGTATCATTCCTTTCCCATCCAACAGTAGACAACCGCTCGAATGAGCTTTTCCCATTATACCCTCTAACGGTCTTATGCTTATGCTATATAAGTATGACTATGAGATTTGAAGAAAGACGACTGGTTACGCAAATATTTTGACTAGTTATTTTCTTTGTGAAAAGCTATCATTCTTTTGTATACATTTTTCTCTAAGTATTTATTATTCATTTGTGTAAAAGCTGCTTGTTTAGAAGCATCTTGCAACACACAAATATTATCCAAACTATTTTTTTAATTCCTTAAGGAGGTTATTCTTTGTGAGTCCTTAAGGAGACTAAGGTTTAGTTGGATCCTTGATAAGACAAAGAAGGTTATTATTTGTGTTTGTTGCAATCTGTTGATTATAGTGGATTAAGTCCTTGTATATAAGGCAAAATAACCTTCACGGATGGATTGGATTAGCTTTCAGTTTCAAGCGAACCAGGATAAAATCACTTGTGTTTTTATGTCTTTGTTATTAACTTGTTAGTGGTGTTCTTGTTTTGGAAAAATATTTTGCTTGTAAAACCCAATTCAAACCCCCGTTTCTTGTGTTTTTCACACATTCAATTGGTATCAGAGCTCCTATTCTGATTGTGATAAAAGCTTTATCAACACCTCATAGTATTCAGTAGCGATCCAGTTTGTGTGAGAAACAACGGTTGCTGTTAACACTGCAAACATTGTTAATAATAATGATAGAGATCATTAGAGTGTTAAACCACCTATTTTTAATGGTGAGAAATTTGACTATTGAAAAGACATAATAGAAAGTTTCTTTCTTGGTTACGATGTTGATCTCTGGGATCTTGTAGTCGATGGCTACGTTCACCCAATAAATGATGAAGGAAATGTATTAGCAAGAAGTGTTATGTCTGATCAACAGAAGAAAGACTTCAAAAATCATCATAAGGCCATAACCATATTGTTTAATGATATCTCTTATACAGAGTATGAGAAGATAACAAACAAAGATTCTGCCAAATGCATCTTTGACTCTCTGAGGATGACTCATGAGGGAAATTCTCAAGTAAAGGAAATAAAGGCCTTGGCTTTAATAAAGAAATATGAGGCATTAAAAATGGAAGATGATGAAAGAATTGAGACTATGTTATCAAGGTTTCAGATGCTTGTCGCATGACTTAAACTTCTGGACAAAGGATATTCTACAGCTGATCTTGTCAAGAAAATTATCAGAAGTCTTCCCAAAAAAAGGAGACCTATGGTAACTGCCTTGAAGCTGACAAAGGATCTCAACAACATAAGTCTTGAAGAACTTGTTAGTTCTTTAAGAAGTAATGAGATTGAGCTAGAATAAGATGAACCTCAAAAGCGAGGTAAATTTGTTGCTCTAAATTCCAAGTCTGAGAAGACAAGAGCCTATCAAGCTGAGGAAGAGTCAGAAGGGTATGATGAAGAATCAAATGACGATAATAAGCTATCTCTAATCTCAAGGAGAGTCAACAGACTCTAGAAACATAGGAAAACTGGTCAAGGGAAGTTCAGAGGAGTCAAAAGGATGACTGGTTGCTTCGATTCTTCGTCTAGACAAAAGAAGCAAGGTTCCAAAAAAGAAGTTATCTGCTTCGAGTGCAAGGAGCCAGGCCACTACAAAAATGATTGTCCTAATTTGAAGATGGACAGAAGGCCCAAGAAGAACTTATCCAAAGTCAAGAAGGGGATGATGGCTACATGGGATGACTCAGAATCTGAAGAAGATTCTAACGAAGCAAAAGCCAATGTTGCACTGATAGCAACCACAGAGGATCCCATAAGCTCTGAAGAGCCAATAGATAAGGTATTATCAGAATCAGAATCCGACCCTGATTCTGAAGAGGTATTTTCTAACCTATCAAGTTCTGATATTGAATCATGTCTCTCTGAAATGCTGGAAAAATACCGGAACCTTCAGAGTAAATACAAGGACCTTAAACAAGTCCAAGTAATTACTTCTGAAACTCAGAAAGAGATTGAGAAAGATATTTCCTCTCTAAATAAAAAAATATTTTCTTTAGAAAGTAATAACTCTGCTTTGAAAAGCAAAATTTGTAGCGGTAAATTCATGACCATCAAGTTATGGATAAGCTTGACGTCAATAAAACCAGAGTCGCCACCGCGCTTTTATTGTTTCCAAAGGAAAAGGGAAACGTACGAACAAAACCCAAAGATAAGAAGTTTTCAAATCAAAACTAATAAAAATTCCAGAGATTACAGGTAAGGGGGTTGGTTACACATAGGGAAGGTGTTAGCACCCAAAGTGTCCTAGGTACTCCTAGAGAGCCGTTTTTTATGTGTGTATGTGTTTTTGGTCTAAAAGATGTTTGAGAAAAATAGAGTGTGGGGATGAGAAAAGAATTCATTGATTATATTTTTGTGTTTGACAAGACCTTCAGACTTGTGCCTACGTACCAACATAAAAATGAGGGATCAAAACCTCGTAGTTCGTGGTAACAATTTCAAAGTTGGTGAATTGCTTTTAATCAAAAGTTTAAATGAAAAAGGGCACAAAGGGCCAAATTTTTTAATGAAGTTGTTAATTCTTTTTGTCTTTTGAAAATTTTAAGTCAATATGATTAAGTTATTGGCATAAAGCCAAAGTTTCTATCTAAAATAAGGTCTAAGTTTGAAATCACAAACGAAGAAAGCTTTTGAAAGGGGGGAGAGATTTGAAATTTAAGAAGTGGGAGAAGATGAATAGGTTACCCTAAGCATAAAAATAAAAAGTCAAGAGTTGAAAAGATCTGACCAATGAGATGCAATCCAACAGACAAGAATGTCATATAGAAAACTCATTTTCCCTTTGGACTTTGAATCAAGCAATAATAAATAAGAAATTATCAATATCCAGACATCATGAAGATCAAGGCATCAAATAAAGATAGCCACATTCAAGCAAGAAAATCCTATAGCTAGCAGTCTTCTTTGTCTTCTCATCTATCAGATGAATTATTCCTTGATCAACTCAAACCAAAGCATCAGACACAAGGTCAAAATAACAATTAGCACAAAGACAGAGTAGCGGATGAATTCAAACAAGATCCAATGCTTGCATTAGATAAAGGCTCAATTTACAATAACTCAATCTCAAAATGTTGGCATTGGCCAAGTCCTTTTTGCATAGGGAATGCTGCCTAATCCTAAGTCTAAATGTTCAGATCAAGATCAACAGTCCACCAAATATTTTTTAGGTTTTTGTTGTTGTTTATTAAGTATTTTAAGGTCCTAAGACCATAGACAAAAATCAAAATGCACAAACAAGTATAAACAATCACAAGATATGACTCAAATGAGCAAAGGGAAAATGACATAAACATAAACAATTTAAATGAAATGTAAATGGCAATGAATGATAAATGACTGAAATTTAAATTGCATAAAGTAAATAACTTAAAATTAAAGTAATATTAACCAGAGTTAGTCAAATGATTGTTAAAGGTTAGTGGTATTTTTTAATTGATTAAGTCATTCTTTGGAGAACACTCAACCATCCATTCACAAGCATGGATCCCTAAACCAAGACATCTTCCATGAGAAGTACTCACACTTGGATAACTCAACAAGTATGCCACTAGATCTAATGAAAGGAAAAAAGGTCAAGTTTCCACACAATACCATGAAGAATGGGAGACTTACAATCTTACTTATTAGAATGCTATGCCATTAGGGTCAAATTTAGCTCTATGTTAAGTAATCATAATTGGACTTATGTAGAAGTCACAACTATCTGAGACTGGGCAATAAAAATTTAGGTGTTAATGCATGTTAGAGATTTGGTATAATGAACCAAACTCCTAAAACATACCACACAATTAAAGAAAAGATCAAGAGGGATGGACCTATCTCAGTCATACTTGTATTGGTTCATCTGACACAAGGTCATTGATGAACCAATTAGCCTTAAGACATTAGAGATTTTATTGGTCAAATGAGGGAATGGAAAAGAATAGGGATGAAGACGAAGAGGGAGGGGAATGAACGAAATACAAATTGGTCATGGGAGGAATTTTATCAAATTAAAACCATTCTTTCATTTTGGGAGATGAAATGTACATTTCATCAATCCCCTAAATCCAATGGTTTTAACCCAACAAAAGTCAAATCAACCTTGACCAAGGTCCAAACAAAAAGTCAAACATCACAAGACCATAAAAATGGCTCAACATAATTTTTACACAATTAATCATTTAAAAATCAATTTAAAAATGCATTAAAATACAATTTAATTTGGCCAAAACCTAAAATCTCTTCAAAACACCAAATAAATGGCCAAGAGATTTATCCTAGGTCAAACAAGGTCAAAGGACATTAGACAAAAAAATTCATGATTTTTGAAAAGTCAGAAGTATTTTTAAACAATTAAAAATATGTACAAAAACATTTAATTCATGAAATATATCAAAATTAATCCAAAAAATAATTTTAATTCATCATATGAAAGAGAAAAATATTTAAAGATTTTTGGTGAAAGTCCCATATTTTTTGGGTTAAAAATGAAATTATTACGAATTAAACAAAATAAAAGGATTAAACATAAAATCATAAATTAAAATAAAAATAGAAAAAACTGGGGCCATCAGATCTCCCTCATTAATTGAGGCGGCAAATCTGATGGCCAAGCGCACGCATTCCACAATACACCTTAGTCAATCCGCTACAAGCTTGGTAATCAAAAGGAAAGGCTGAGATTAAAACATTTCAAATAGATCAGATGGTCAGGATGTAAGCCAGCACATCACCGGAGCTAGGGCTCTGGTCTTCTTCTCCGGTGGACCTCACCGGACTGGTCCACCATCAACCTCCACTAAAATGAAAAACAAGGACATGGATTCAAAGGAAAAATTCTCAGGAGCTCGAATCTGGCCTCAATTTTCTCCAATTCCAACTATATAAAAAGATACAAGGATTTGAATTTTAAGGATCACAAACTGAGTTACTTCGATTTGACCTCAAAGTAACTCAATCTTGTTGCCTACATTGGTAGGACTTCATCCAACCAAAAATAACAAAGAATCGTGAAGAATTGAGACAGAATCGAAGAGATGAAAATTATGGAAAATCACCTTCGACTGAGCTTCAACCTTGCTTGATCTTGCTTCCAATTGGCCTTGGCTTGGCTCCAGAAGCTTGTAGAAGTTGAATTGGATCAAGTAAAATCTTGTACTCTTGGAGTTTTAATCTCAAAATAGAATGAGATTTAAAGCTTGATTTTCAAATGAAAACCTTCAAGATTATCCTTTAATGGTGAGGGTTTGGATTGCAGGTTCAAAGCTTGAGCATGAGGCCCTCAATTCTGAGCCAAGAGGGTCTTATTTATAGGCTATCCTTTTTATTTTCACACACTTCCAAAATTGTCCAAAAATAGCAATTTCCTGTATGCTTGCATGGGCGTGTGATAGGCCCATCAAATGATGCTATCAGGTCCAAAATCATCGATGTGTAATGCTGAAATCATGCCATGTTCTCATGCAAAGGAGATTGAAAAGTGAATGTGAAATCCATCCAAATGAACCTTTGAAAAGAACCCATGCGCAAGTCCTTCATTTCTTGTTCAAATGAGATCTTCTTGGACTTTTTGGAAAGGTGAGATCAAGGGGAAAAACTTTCATCTTGACCACTTTTCCATTTGAATCTTGGATCAAGATGAATTTTGAGGTGTAAGTTTGGAAAATCAAACATATTTGAAAATTTTCTAAGTACCAAGTCAAATGTTCACTTCTTCCACCTTGAATAACTTTTGCTAGGAGCTTCAAATGGAACAATTTCCCTCACAAAAGTTGTAGATATTTAAAACCTCTTAAATTTGGTCATAAATTTGACCTCATTTGGATTTGGCATTAAGGAGTTATGCATTTTAGAAGTTGAGGAAAATCACTTGTTCAATGGTAATGGCCCAAAATGACCTATAATGTTTCCTATTGGCACATGAATTTGAAATTTGAATTTGAATTTATTTAAAGAATCAAAGTTCAAGAGAACATATTTAATTTATTCATGAAACTTGAATGGATTTCATATCATAAAAATTTAGCAAGTTATGGTCCTTAGAAGTTGACCTCTTAACTAGGGTTCAAACAAAATAACCTATAATCTTTCACCATAAAAAATGACTTTCCAAGAAAAACTAGCTCTTGAATTAAACATAAAAGTTGTTTGGAATGTCATAACGAGTAATGTTTCTCTTGGAATTATTTTCATATGATAAAAATTGTAGGAGATAGGGTTTAGGGAACCCCAGTTTTGACTAGTTGACTTTCTCTAGTCAACCACCATGAACCAACTTGCAAACTTGACATTCTCTTGATATTTTGGACTCATGGAGGATCATATATGCATAGGATGATATATAATGAAGTATACCTTGATATATTTGATCAATTGTTGAAGAAACTTGCTGAGGAAGTCACACAAGATACCCAGATGAATTAGGGCTTCCAAGGCAAACAAGCTTCAAACTCTTAATGATTTCATGATCAAATGATATGTGAAGACCATGGGGATCCATATATGATGTCTGGAGTCAATGTGAACCATCTCTTGATTAGTTTCCTTGCATTGAGGGTCTCAAACCCTAGATATAAGCTTGATGAAGCATGGGTGAACACACACACTACCTACAAAAGAAGTAAACAATACATTGACATATTTTTGGTATTTTGGTTAGTAAATAATGAAAAAAAAATGTGAAGGTTAAAATCTTCGTATCAACTCAGTAGAATGGACTTAAATAAAAATATATAGAAACAAATTTTGGTCCCTAAGAGACCTCATGATGCATATGATATGAATGTCAAAAATAATCTCTATGGGGAAAATATTGCCATAAAGGAAAAAAATCCGGAGAGACTGAAAGTCCACAGGAGCATAATGCATTCCATAAGGAAAACTCATCGGGGAGACAGCGACTATGGGGAATAAAAGTTATGCGTAGGCCAGGTTACGACTTACAAACTGCTGGAGACACGAGGGAAATTTCCATGAAAATAAATCAATGGAAGGACCCGGTTGGGGATAAGGGAAAACTGCAGGGGAAACAGGTAAATCAGAACAAAGCTGAAATACCTAAATCAAACTCAACTGAGGAAGAATGATCTTCAACATAGGAGTACCAGAAATATATTATCTATTATCGGTTACCGGGTAGGAAGGTAACATACTCTGACAGATGGATATTCGTTACTGATTAGGGTAACATATCAAGGATGACTCGTTGAGGAAAAAGGAGGTGTATTCGTTACCAATTACTGAGTAAGAATAACCTGCTGGGGAAAATAATCAAATAGGATTTACAACTACTGGTTACCGGGAAGAAGACCAAAGAGAGAATATTCGTCACTGGTTAAAGCGAACATATAAAGGATATACTCAAAGGAAGAATATCCGTCATCGGTTAGGATGAACATATCAAGGATAGACTGCCACGGAGAAAATAGGAATTATATCTATCGATTACTGGATAGAATACCAAAGAGAGAGTATCCATCATCGGTTAGGATGAACATATCAAGGATAGACTCAACAGGGGAAAGCAGGATTTATAACTACGGTTACTGGGCAGAAGATCACAAAGAGAAGAAAATCCGTCATCGATTGGGATGAACATATCAAGGATTAACTCTCTGGGGAATAAAAGTAGGGATTACAACTACATTTTTACTGGGTAGAAAACCAAAAAGGAAGAATATTTGTCACCAGTTATGATGAACATATCAAGGATAGATTGCCTAGGGAGACATGAAAACGAACCCGCTGGGGACAACAAAGGAGGTAGATTACTTTCACCGGGTATTGGGTAAAGGTAAAGTACTCAAAAATCGAGAAGAATATTACCAGTTACTAGGTAACAATCTCTCAAAGGAACCAAGAATATCTATCTAGGTAGTAACTAGAAAGAGACGGTCAAACAAAAACTCAACCCAATGAGGAGATAACTCAAGAGGAGTGGTTCCATCCAGATAATTAACTGGGGAGGAAACTGAAATAATGATAATCCACAAGGAAACAACTCAGTGGGGAATGAGAAAAGTTAAATTCTTTCTACTTAAGAGGCTGACACTCTACAATTGAAGGAGGACAGACGCACCAAACCTGTTTGGGGAAATAATATCACCGAAGCAGAGGATCGGAATAAAGGAGTCAAATGCAATAAAATGCATAATGAAATATCTGATGTATGAATAGGTATGTATATGGTTGATGATTATGCTGATAAAACAACACAAAGGATACAAATACCACAGATTTGAATCATCGCTGCAACACTCGACTAATCTCAACAGGATGGAAACACCAACTATAGAAAATGCTGGGGATGAACATAAGTCGTCTAACTCTGAATAACTCAACCCTGGATGGGGAAAGAGAAAAGATCTACTGAGGATCCAAATTGTCAATGTTGTAGGGAATTTTAGGTCAACACCATATCAAATGGGAGACAACCTTGTAGGGGACCAAATCAAACACTGCTCAGAGCCAAACACTATAGGGAACAAGGGATCTTCGATATCTGAAGATGAACTCCATCAAAAAAACAGGAGATAAAACTCTACACGGGGATCTAAGCCAATTGCTGGGGATATGACCCGACAACTCAGTTGGGAATACTTGACAAACTGTTTGGAAAAATCACTAAACCAACTGCTTGGGGAAGACCAACAAGGCTTCGCATTTCAAGACTTACCTGTTCTCAGACTGTTGTTGATAGTCCTTACTGAAATCGATTGTTCTTAAAGTAATTGTTTTTATATTCTTAAGAAAAACGATTTTTATTTATCAATTTATTTCAAAATTATCATCATAAAAATTCAATTTCATTTAGCAGAAATAAATAAGAGTAGAAACAATTGGATAAAAAGCTCAACTTTATTTAATAGAATGGTAGTCTGTAAATGACAAGACTCCATAAATCTTTACAAAAGTTGAAAAATGGTAATTTACATGTAAAAGGGCTACATTGAATACAATGATCACTACTCCTCCTACCAACTTCAATATCCGCTGTACTCTTGGCTTTGGTTGAGAATGATGAATCAGACCCAAATGACTTGCTCAAAACAGCCTCCATGACTAGGACCAACTGAATGCAGTTACTTGCCATAATCCCTAATTTTTCCTAGATTCCCCCAAGGTGGGGTACTCAATCTACCAGAATAATTTTCTGTTTTATGTCGCTAACTTTTACCTGGATCTCCCTTGCGGGTTTTCAATCCACCGAGGCACTCATTTTTGCCTAAGCCTCCCTTTCGGGTTTTCAACTTAGCGAGCTATTCTTTTTCTTTTTTAGGCGAAGTATTTCTTGACTGCATCGGCATTCACAGGACGAGTGACCTCATCATCATCCATAGCTGCAAGAATCAAAGCACCGCCTGAAAAGGCTCTCTTCACAACGTATGGGCCTTCGTAATTAGGAGTCCATTTGCCCCTGGCATCAGGTTTGAAAGATAGAATCTTCTTGAGCACGAGGTCACCTTCTCTAAACACACGTGGCTTCACCTTCTTATTGTTGGTGTAAGCCCTAGAGGCCAATAATTTTGGTACTTTTATTGAATTATATTAATAATAAAAGGTTTTTTCTTTATTATGTTTGTTTAATAAAGTCCCTAGAATAGCTAGTCCGTTTAATGTATCAAGTGTGACTTAATCATGAGATCGCATTAAACATAAGGACACTATTATTAAAGTATCCGTAGTCGAGAATAACATTAAAGCATTAAGACTATTATGTATATAGAGTGATGATCATATCTCAAGGATCATGGATAAGGAGTTATCAAGTCTTAAACATAAGTATGAATATTAAGAGTAATATTTATACTAGATTGACCCGCTATGAGAATACTATATAGAATGTATGCAAAGTGTCATAAGTTATTCTTATGGTGATAATGATGTATACCACCCTTCGACCTGAAACCACTATGGACCCTAGATGTAGAGTCGAATGCCTTATTGCTAATCAAACATTGTCCGTAACTGGATGACCCTAAAGATATTTGATGGGTACTCCACGAAGCATGCTAAGAGACATGAGTGACCTAGATGGAATTTGCCCATCCTGCATAACAGGATAAATGTCTAAGGGCCCAATATTGAACTGGACAAGGATGACACGGTCTATGCCTTGTGTTCAATATAGACATAAGGGCAAAAAGGTAATTGTACACATAAGTATTATCACAAAAGGATTTGTCATATCACATGAAATTTTTGTGTCTTGGGTATCAGGGATGTGTTGCTAGATACGGCTCACTGTTTATTATGTTAAATACGTGATTTAATATAATTACCAATGTCGCGAGAACCTACAGGGTCACACACAAAAGGACAGATTGATGAGAGATAAAGTAAATAAGGAACACCATAAGGTACGGTGCACTTAAGTGAATTGTAGAACATCGTAAGGTACGACGCACTTAAGTAGAATACGAAACATGGTAAGGTACAACGTGCTTAAGTGATTTTGGTATATCATAAGATATGGGCCATATACACTTAAGTGGGCTTTTTAGCTTGCAGCCCACACAAGTGGTTCTATAAATAGAACCCTTGTGCAGAAGCATTTGTTCAGCTGAAAATTTCGTTTCTCTCTCTCTCTCTCTCTCTCACTCACTCAAAGCCTTCATTTATAGCAGCTAGCTTTGAGACAGAAGGATTTCATTCGTGTGGACTGAGTAGAGGCGTTGTCACCATTCAACGTTCGTGATGACTCCTTCGATCTGCATCAAGGGTTTCAATCTCCATAAGAGGTAACGCTTCTATCACTGATCATGCCTATTCGTAAGGATCACTAAAGGAGAAAATTTTAATTTCCGCTCCATTTTGGATCGCTATTCTCCTTCAGTGGTATCAGAGCCACTTAAGAAACCATGCATTTGATAAATGTTTATTTTCTGTATTTTCTGTATTAATACAATTAAAAGACAGAATGAATCAAAGAATAAACGAGTAATTAAATTTGGCATCATGTGTGTACGATTTGGATTATTGATGTTAACTATGCTTCAAAATCCGACGTTAGTATGGTGAAGCAGCGATACCTCGATCATCCATAGGTTACACAATTGAGACCGATCAAGTTATATATATGATATAAGTAATTCTGAAGCAAAATATGGTATATATGATATACTGTTTCTCTTTCGTTCATTCAAACACTTAATGGTTGTTTTCCTTTAAGCGATCAATGGTCATTTGCTTCAGAATTCGGCGAAAGTATTGTGAAGTAATGATGTGTTGATCAATCATACTGAATTAACAATCGAGGTGTGTTTGACAGTATGAAATTGGTGCATTAGGGTTCATGACGGTACAAGGGTTATGCTATCAAAGAGTTATGCGATTAGGGTTGTGACTGCACAAGAGTTGTGCTTTAAAGTATCAAGTGTTTATGCGAAAAACAACATCAATTTCAAATGAATTGTTCATTAAAATTTTGCGTCGGGGCGTTTCCCTCTGCAACTTTGCAGGAGGCTCTGCCCCCTTAACCCCCGTCCGCTGAACGGTCAGCGGAACCACCGTCAGCTGATCGGGCAGCGGAACCCCCAGCTAACTCTGCGTAGTGTGATTGGTCGCCGAAATTTAATTTGGTTTATTTAATTAATAGAATTAAAATTAATAATAATAATGTGTTTATTATTATTGTATTGTGGTGATCGGTTATGGCCTTAGTTTTCCTTTATTTTGTTTTGGGATTTTAAAATACGACCTGCGTGTCGTGCCTCTCTTTTAATCTCTTAATGTAACTTCTTTTCTCATCTCACTCCCTCGTATGTAAAACGAGTTTCTTTTATGTAATGTAATGTTATGAAGAAACAGAAGAATACAATATCAAAGGAGGACAACCTTGAAGATCTTGCTTGGAGAAACTTAGATCGTTATTAGGTTAGCTTAGGTTCTCTCATTGGCTTGGGAGAACAATTGCGCTAGGGGCCATAACTGTTTCATTTTGTATGTATGTTGATGCATGTGAGAGATGATTTATATGATAAATAAGTCGGTGAGATCAGAATAATTGCAAATTCCCTAAAATTAAATATTAAGTTTATGCTTTTCAAGTTTTAGCACCCATCAAGACTAGTATCAAATAATGTAGGTTTCGCCTACGCGAGGTGCATATTCTATATTAGTAAGGTGCAATGGGATGATTATAATATCCAATTGCTAAAACAATGGGTTAAACTTAACAAAATAAATTATAATAAGATTATATACGTTTAGAAGCATGGGTTGGAAATGATCCATGTGATGAATTGTAATAAGGAGTTATTCACCCAACTAAAATATTTGAGAGTTGTATTAGATATAATTGGAAGGAGTTCCTACCTAAATAACCTAAGTTTGTGTAATCCGCCTACGCGGACTTAAAACAAAGTGAAATATGGATCTCAACCCACTAGAAAATCTTCCAATGGGATTTTCCGAATCAAATGGCGAGGGTCATTTGTTTTGAGTAAAATAGTGGGAGCATATTTAATTAAAGGCCTAATTAAATATGTTATTGATACTTATATTTTCATTATTTTCATGTGGATTTACATGACAACAAACACCTCTAACAACATTTTACAATCAATCCTTGATAAGGAAAAATTGTTTGGGACAAAGTTTCTGGATTGGCACCGAAATCTGAGGATTATCCTCAAACATGATAGAAAGCTGTATGTCTTGGAGAAACCTGTTCTTGAAGAGGAACCTCCTAGTTCTGCACCTAAGGAAGAAAGAGATGCTTATAAGAAGCATGTCGATGATGCCAATGAAACTTCTTGCCTCATGCTAGCTACCATGAACTCAGAGTTGCAAAAGCAACATAAGAACATGGCAGCGTTCGATAATGATCGGACACCTGAAGATGCTTTATTAAGAGCAGGAAAGACATGAAAGGTTTGAAGTTTCAAAAACCCTTTTTCAAGGCAAGTTAGCTGAGGGAGCCCCTGTAGGTCCCCATGTGCTCAAGATGATTGGGTATGTGGAGAACCTTGAGAGGTTAGGTTTTCCCCTCAGAAAGGAACTTGCGACTGATTTAATCTTGCAATCGTTTCCAGATAGATTTAGTCAATTTGTCCTTAATTTCAATATGAATGATATGGACAAATCTCTTCCTGAAATGCTAGCCATGTTAAGAACTGCTGAGCAGAATCTGAAGTCAAAAGGGAAGTCCATTCTGATCATCGGAAATGGAAAGAGACAGAACAAAAGACCCACCAAGCAGGGTGCTAAAGGGAAAGGAAAGGAAGTTGCCAAACCTAAACCCACTGCTCCTGCTTGGAAGCCTAGTGAAGGCATAACAAAGGAAGACACCTGCTTCTATTGTGGTAAGACCGGACACTGGAAGAGAAACTGCCCAAAGTACCTGGAAGATAAGAAGAATGGAGTAGAGACTTCAACTTCAAGTATTTTTTTTATTGAAATTAATTTATCTACTTCTGCATCATGGGTATTAGATGCTGGACGCGGTTCTCACATTTGTACCAATGTACAACGGCTAAAAAGGAGTAGAGATTTGGCAAAAGGTGAAGTTGACCTACGAGTTGGCAATGGAACAAAGGTTGCTGCTTTAGCCATAGGAACTTATGTATTGACTTTACCTAGTGGTTTAATAATTCAGTTAGAGAACTGTTATTATGTACTTGCAATTAGAAGGAATATTATTTCTGTTTCTTGTTTGGACAAGTTTGGTTTTTCATTTATAATAAAGAACAATTGTTGCTCCATTTATTTGAATGATATATTCTATGCTACTGCACAAATGAACAATGGACTATATATCCTTGATCTTGAAATGCCTATTTATAACATTAATACTAAAAGAATAAAACCTAATGAGTTAAATCCAACTTACCTTTGGCATTGTCGATTAGGCCACATAAATGAGAAACACATTTCCAAACTCCATAAAGATGGACTCTTGGACTCTTTTGATTATGAATCATATGAGACATGTAAGTCTTATTTAATTGGAAAGATGACAAAGTCTCCATTCACAGGAAAATGTGAAAGAGCTAATGATCTTTTGGCCCTCATACATACTGATGTATATGGACCACTGAACATACCAGCCAAAGGAGGTTTTCAGTACTTCATCACATTTTCTGATGATTTCAGTAGATATGATTCTGTGTATTTAATGAAACACAAGTCAGAGTCCTTTGAAAAGTTAAAGGAATTCAAGAATGAAGTACAAAACCAACTAGGTAAGAATATTAAAACTCTTCGATCAGATCGAGGTGGTGAGTATTTAAGCTTAAAGTTTGATGACCATCTGAAAGAGTGTGGGATCACAACTTACTCCTCCTGGAACACCCTAATGGAACGGTGTATCTGAGAGAAGAAATAAAACCTTGTTAGACATTGTCCAATCCATGGTGAGTCACGCCGATATTCCAAACTCCTTTTGGGGACATGCACTGTTGACAACAGCTTACACACTTAACCGTGTTCCATCCAAAAAGGTTGAGAAGACACCATATGAGATATGGAGTGGTAAGAAACCACATATGTCTTACATGAAGATTTGGGGTTGCGAAGTTTATGTGAAACGACAAATTTCAACTAAGCTTGAGCCAAAATCTGACAAATGCTTATCTGTGGGATATCTAAAGAAACAAGAGGGTATTACTTCTACAATCCTTCTAACGGTAAAATGTTTGTCGCTCGAACTGGAGTTTTCCTAGAAAATGATTTTATTTCCAAAGGAATCAGTGGGAGGAAAGCAGAGCTTAAAGAAATTCAAGAATCATAAAGCATTGATACACCTATGAAAGAATTAGAGTAGGAAACACAAGTAGTTGTGGAAGAGCAACCTGCTCAAGTAGAACAAGAGCAACGTAGGTCAAGCAGGATACGTCACCTACGTGAGAGATATGGATATCTCATAACTGACCGAGATGATGTATTACTCATGGATCAAGATGAATCTGTGACCTACCAAGAGGCCATAACTGGTCCCGAGTCTGAGAAGTGGATAGAAGTCATAAAATATGAAATGGATTCCATGTACACAAACCAAGTTTGGACCTTGGTAGAGCCTCCTGTAGGAGTTAACCCTATACGATGCAAGTGGATATTCAAAAATAAAATTGACATGGATGGTAAGGTACATACCTATAAGGCAAGACTGGTTGCAAAAGGATATAAACAAATTCATGGGGTTGACTATGATGAAACCTTTTCACCAGTTGCAATGCTTAAGTCTATTTGGATTTTACTTGCTATCGCTGCATATCATGATTATGAAATATGGCAAATGGATGTCAAAACTGCTTTCCTTAATGGGAATCTTCTTGAGGATGTGTACATGACACAACCTGAAGGATTTGAAATACCAGAAGAAGCCCAAAAGATATGTAAGTTACAAAGATCAATCTATGGATTGAAGCAAGCTTCCAAAAGCTGGAATCTTCGTTTTGATGAAACAGTAAAACAATATGGATTCATCGAGAATGAATATGAGCCTTGTGTCTACAAGAAGGTTAGTGGGAGCATGATTTTCTTCCTGGTATTATATGTAGATGACATATTACTCATTGGAAACATTGTCCCTACTCTGAAACAAGTAAAGTCTTGGTTGGGGAAATGCTTTTCTATGAAGGACCTAGGTGAAGCAACCTATATATTAGGAATCAGGATCTATAGAGATAGATCACAAAAACTGCTAAGCCTAAGTCAAAGTACATACATAGACAAAGTGCTAAGACGCTTTAATATGCATGATTCCAAGAAAGGATTCATACCTATGCAACATGGCATGTGTCTATCAAAAATACAATCCCCTTCAACTAAGGAAGAAAGGGATCGCATGAATAAGATTCCATATGCATCTGCAATATGATCTATCATATATGACATGTTATGTACTCGATCAAATGTCTCGTATTCTTTAAGTGCAACGAGTAGGCACCAATCTGATCCCAGTGATGCTCATTAGGTAGCTGTCAAGAATATCCTTAAGTATTTGAGAAGGACTAAGGACTAATTCTTTATATATGGAGGTCAGGAAGAGCTTGTTGTAATTGGATACACCAATGCTAGGTTCCAGACAGATAAGGATGACTTTAGATTGCAATCTGGTTATGTGTTTTGCTTAAACGGTGGCGCTGTGAGCTGGAAAAGTTCAAAGCAAGATACAATTGCTGATTCTACAACCGAGGCCGAGTATATTGCCGCCTCAAGTGCAGTAAAGGAAGTTGTTTAGATCAAAAAGTTCATTAGTGAACTTGGCATAGTTCATAGCATTGTGGATCCCATTGGTCACTATTATGATAACAATGGTGCTATCGCACAAGCTAAGGAGCCTAGATCTCACCAATGATCCAAACACATACTTAGGCGTTATCACCTCATTTGAGAGATAATAAATAGAGGAGATGTGAAAATATGTAGAGTACCTACACTTGACAATATTGCTGACCCACTGACAAAGCCTCTTGCACAACAGTAACATGATGGCCATACTAGATTTATGGGCTTTAGGGGTATGCCTGATTGGCTCTAGTGCTAGTGGGAGATTGTTGGTGTAAGCCCAAGAGGCCAATACTTTTAAGACTATTATGTATATAGACTGATGATCATATCTCATGGATCATGGATAATGAGTTATCAAGTCTTAAACATAGGTATGAATATTAAGAGTAATATTTATACTGGATTGACCCGCTATGAGAATACTATATAAAATGTTACGCAAAGTGTTATAAGTTATTCTTATGGTGATAATGGTGTATACCACCCTTCGACCTGAAACTACTATGGACCCTAGATGTAGAGTCGAATGCCTTATTGCTGATCAAACATTGTCTATAACTGGATGACCATAAAGACAGTTTATGGGTACTCCACGAAGCATGCTGAGGGACATGAGTGACCTAGATGGAATTTTTCCATCCTGCGTAACAGGATAAATGTATAAGGTCCCAATATTGATCTGGACAAGGATGACACAGTCTATGCTTTGTGTTCAATATAGACATAAGGGAAAAAGGGTAGTTGTAAACATAAGTATTATCATAAAAGGATTTGTCAAATCACATGGAATTTTCGTGTCTTATGTAGCAGTGATGTGTTGCTAGATATTTCTCACTGTTTATTATGTTAAATACGTGATTTAATATAACTACCAATGTCGCGAGGACCTATAGGGTCACACACAAAAGGATGGATTGATGAGAGATAGAGTAAATAAGGAACACCGTAAGGTACGGTGCACTTAAGTGAATTGTAGAACATCGTAAGGTACGGTGCACTTAAGTAGAATACGAAATATGGTAAGGTACCACACGCTTAAGTGATTTTGGTATATCATAAGATATGGGCCACATACACTTAAGTGGGCTTTTTAATTTGCAACCCACACAAGTGGTTATATAAATAGAACCCTTGTGCAGAAGCATTTGTTCAGCTGAAAATTTCGTCTCTCTCTCTCTCTCTCACTCAAAGCCTTCATTCGTAGCAGCTAGCATTGAGACTAAAAGATTCCGTTCGTGTGAACTGAGTAGATGCGTTTGTGATCACTCCTTCAATATGCATCAAGGGTTTCAATCGCCACAAGATGTAAAGATTCTATCACTGATCATGCCCATTAGTAAGGATCACTAAAGGAGAAAATTTTAATTTCCGTTGTGTTTTGGATCGCTATTCTCCTTCACTTATCAAATGCTTTCTTCATTCTCTGCTGATATAACTGACTGTAACACCCCCAAATTTGCCCTCCTTATTCACGCATTCATATTTAGGTCATTTAACATTAGATACATTGCATTTCATCATGTCAATCGGGATTAGCTCCAAGAAGCTTGAACATCATCGAGGACATTTTGTGGGTTCTATTTAGATGATCAGTCAACACAAGGGAAAGACTTGAGTTACTTCCAACAGGGGTCTATTCATCAATCAAAACGTTAATCTTGAAGGAGCAAAGGTTTGTTCATGAGTTGTCATGCTCGCTAGGCGAAGCCCACGTGTTATGCAAAAAAAAAACGAAAAAAAAACGAAAAAAAAAAACGAAAAAAAAAGAAAAAAAAGAAAAAGAAAAGAAAAAAAGAAACAAAAATTAATTAATTAAATAAATAAATAAATAAATAAAAATAAAAATAAGTAAAAAATATAAAAATCTTGGACTTGGACCTCTCTTATTTGAGCCCACAAAGCCATGAAAATCAGGTTATAAAAAAGGGAGAACGGACAGAAAAAGGAAGAGAAGCAAAATACTCTGAGGTTTCCTTGAAACAAAACCCTGGAAAAAACCTGGAGAGAAACCTAGACAGAGAGAGTGAGAATTAATCTGCAGCAACCACCAGGCAACTCTGAAAGGTTCATTCTGACTCACACACTTTCAGTTCAAGCAAACCCTAACATTGGTTTGCAAATCCAGCCGTGCCATTTGATTTCAATCGATCTCTCCAATCAAGTTTTCCCTTATTCCCATTACCTTTGTGCTTTGAAGTTGAATACTCTGAATGTTTGAGGTATGATGGATGAATTTCATTAGGTTTTTGCCCACGGGTTTATAATTATGTATGAATGTATAAATAATGCCTTGAATGCTTAATCGTTTAATTTCTGAAGTGTATGCCATAGGGTTTGAGGTTTCTGAAACCATACTGTTATCCATGAAAACAATGCTTATCGTGTTTCACTAACCCTTTTGTTGAGTTTTTGTGAGGGCTCACATACTCTTGCAGGGATAACTTGCCTGGTGTTCCACTTTATTTGTGGGATACCGCCTGGAGGTTTCATTCCGATTACCTGTACTGACTCACTTACTTTGCTGGAAGGATCCATGGGTTTCCCATTCCTCTAATTGCTGTTACTTCGGATCTTTATCCGCGTGGTACCTTTTACATTTTTCCCGCATTTTACTGCTTTCCTAGCTGGAAGACCTCGATAGGAGGCAATGTTTTTGTGTGTTTTTTTTTACAGGTTCCTTCGTCCAGGACTCCTTTTGCATGAGCATCCCTAACCCTACCAACTCATTGATTTTTCTTCTCCTAAGAACACGTTAACTCCTTCTACTACAGGCGAGTAAGTCTCCAAAGGTCGAGCATCCGGTCGATTGCGTAGTAACGTCGTTCGTCCAAAACCCAATCCATAACCCCGTAGTTAGCTGAACTACGGCTTGCTCTGATTCTCATTCCAGATGAGATACGTAGGCATAAGACGCGTTGTCTTAGCGAACACAATTACCCTTAACCCCTAGGTAGCTGAGCTACGAAGACTCTGATTCTCATATTCAGATGAGATACGTATGCAGTGGATGCGACATCCGTGCGAGTCCTTTTCTTTTGACCCCCTTTTTTAGTAAATAACACATTAGATAAACCCACACCCTTTAGATAAGAACTACAAGAGTGGATCCCGTAGAGTACTACAGATGCGTAGGGGTGCTAATACCTTCCCTTCGCATAATCGACTCCCGAACCCAAGATTTGGTTGCGAGACCCTGTCTTGTCCTTTCCTTTTTCCAGGTTTACTTCGAGCGTTTCCTTTCCCTCCTTTGGGATAACTAACGCACGGTGGCGACTCTCCTGTCTTTCTTCGCCAGTTGTTTTTTTTTTCGCATTCCATTTTTTCAGGTTGCGACAGCTGGCGACTCTGCTGGGGACCCGGTTTCCCTAAGCGAGTCCCTCCTAGCTTTTGTAGGTTGTTTGTTTATTGGGTGTTTATTTTTTTGTACAGTTATTTATCTTTCAGCATTTACCTGCTTTATTGCATTGTGTACATATGACTGCCGTATCTGCTGGTTCTGTTTGTGAGATGAGTTCTATACCTGAACTCGAGTGCACTTAGGATAGGAGAATGGCATAGTCTTGTTCACTTGTGTGGAGTTATTCCTTAGCAAGTTGACTTGCAAGCCCATTCACTTGGTGGAGGTCATGTTGGATCAATAATGTCACACAAGTAAGTTGTGGTTAGACATTACTTTTTCCAATATAGACCTTAGAAGCCAAGGACCTTAGTTTACCAAACCCATCTTGGCCTATTCGTGGGACGTAGTGCGAAAGTCGTTCAAGTGTAAGATTTAATACGATTGTTACGCGATAC
Organism: Lathyrus oleraceus; assembly: GCF_024323335.1. Classification (NCBI taxonomy): domain Eukaryota; kingdom Viridiplantae; phylum Streptophyta; class Magnoliopsida; order Fabales; family Fabaceae; genus Lathyrus; species Lathyrus oleraceus. Next base: position 99,929,167 of record NC_066584.1, on the reverse strand, counting down.
TACACTCATAAGAGTCTCTCTTGAGAATATTTTTGGAATACGAGTAGTCGTTCCTTCGATAATATTCGAAAGATGGGATTATGACTATGGGAACCTTTTGTAGAACATGTTTGGCAGGTTTAAACCTTAGTACACTCCCTTTGGGTGGTTCTTAACCTAAACTCCATGCTCGTGACTTACAACAAACCCTTGATTCATGGTCGATCCGTTCAGGTATCCTTAATATCAATGAAACTTGGGTGTTGATAAGGTGTAAACCATAATCCACCAAAAATGGATGGTTGATATTAAGGATAACATGATCCATCCCATGACCTTTGTTTGGTGTGCTTTGCTTGATCCTCTTAATTTCTCTCCAGGCAGTGCAACCTGACAGATGTTCAAGCGGATCCAGCAATTCTGATTGACATGCCATTGCATTGCATAACATCATCTGCATATTTGCATCCAACATCTCATGCTTATTCATTTGCAGGGTATTCCCTTTTTAAGGGGGGGCCTTAAAATTGAATAAGCAGTGCATCACATACCATGCATACTAACCCTTGTTTGTTTTGCAGGTGTCACCGCAGTGTCTAATGTTTGTTCCCTGTCTTTGGCAGTTGGTCCCAAGCGAGTTCACAGGTACCCGACAAAGGAAAACCGTCCACGACTAGCAATGGATCAGATACAGAAAGAACTGGCTGATATGCGTGAAAGGATGGATCAGTTCATGACATCGATGACTGGTATGGCAGAAGGCCAAGAAAAGCTGAGGGAATTGGTTGAGCAACCGAGGCCCGATCCAGAGGTGGAAATACCAAGTGCTGAGGGGAACCCTAGTAACCCTGGGAACCCTGGTAACCCTGGGAACGCTGATAACCTTGTGAACACTGGAAACGCGGGTAACGCAAATGTTGATGGAAACCCAGGTAATGTTGGCAACACGGGAAATGTTGGGAATGGTATTGGCGGAAGGTACAATGTGAATCAAGGGATTCGGATTAACGGGCGCCCCGTTACTGAAGATTGTCAGTATGATCAATTTTCTTTGCACGACGAGGCCCTCGAGACCACTCGTCGTATGGATGAGATTGCTGAGAAGCTCAAATCTTTGGAGTCTCAAAATTCCTTAGGTTTTGATGTCACCAATCTTGGTCTGGTTCAGGGAGTAAGGATCCCTCACAAGTTCAAACCCCCTACTTTTGAGAAATACAACGGGGCTTCTTGCCCACACACTCATCTCCAATCTTATTTGGGAAGGTTGGGAGCTCACACTGAAGATGAAAAGCTATGGATGTACTATTTTGAAGACAGATTAACTGGAGCTTCTCGTGAATGGTATTCTCATTTGTCTCGTACTACCATCAAGAGCTGGAAAGACTTGGCAGAGGCTTTTGTCAAGCAATATCAATACAACTTGGACATGGCTCCAAATCGGACCTTGTTGCAAGGAATGTCTCAGACTGCCAAGGAAACCTTTAGAGAATATGCTCAGCGTTGGAGACAGATTGCTGCATCCGTCCAACCCCATATGTCTGAAAGGCAGATAGCGGACATGGTCATGAACACTCTTCAAGGCAATTATATCGAGAGATTGGCTGCTTGCCCGTCAATCAGCTTTGTAGAGATAGTGATTGCTGGAGAAAGGATCGAGAGTGGCGGACCGGGTCATTGAGCCAATCCCAATGCCTTATGCTGTATTACTTCCCAAGCTGATTGACATGAATCTGGTTACGTTGAGAACTCTGGCCCCATCGGTCGATCCCAACAATCTGCCTAGAGGTTATGATGTCAACGCCAGATGTGCTTTTCACTCCAACACACCTGGCCATACTATAGATAATTGCAAGGCTCTCTAGCTAAAGGTACAAGATTTGAGAGATGCCCAGGCCATCAATTTTTCTCTGGTGCCTAATGTTATCCAAAACCCGATGCCAGCTCACGGCAAACAGAGGATTAATGTTGTTGATAGTGGGGAAACTTTGAATTTGGTTTCTGATGTGGCTAAAGTGAAGACTTCGCTATCGGTGGTCAAAGACCGACTCTTGAAAGGACAGATTTTCCTGGGCTGTGGGGAAGAGTGCAGAAATTGTCAAGACGCCGAGAACGGATGTGATAGTTTGAGAAGGGGTATTAAGCAACTGATAGATGAAGGTTGTCTTCAGTTCGACCAGACCCGTCCAATGAAGAATGATGTGTCGACAGTAACGTTTTATTTCACTCCTGAAGAAATATATGTTCCCGAGAGACCCGCTCCGATGACAATATATTTCCCAGAAAGTCCAGCACCAATTTACTCTGACAACCCTCAACCGACTTTGATTGGTCCGGTCACCATCACGGTACCAGGACCTGTTCCGTATGAGAAAGACAGTGCTATCCCGTGGCACTATGGGGCTGATATATACTGCCAGGGGCAGAAAGTTAACGAAGAAGACATTGACATTGGTAGCTCCGCTGTAGACAATGTTGGAGGAATTGGTGGCTTCACTCGCAGTGGACGCCTATTTGCACCATCAACATTGCGCACGAATGCTGAAGCTGAGGCAGCTGCCAAGGCTAAAGGAAAACAGGTATCCACCGAAGAGGTTACTACCGAGGAAGCTCCTCCTAAGACCGCATTCGAGAAGGAAGGGGATGAGTTTATGAGGATTATCAAGAAAAGTGACTACAAGGTAGTCGACCAGCTAAATCAGACACCCTCAAAGATCTCCATTCTCTCATTATTGATGTGCTCTGAGGCGCACAGAGCAACCTTGTTGAAAGTACTGAATATGGCCTATGTTCCACCAGAGATAACTGTTAACCAGCTGGAGTTGGTAGTTTCAAATGTAAACGCTAGCCATGCGCTAGGGTTCACCGATTATGACCTAACATCTGAGGGCAGGAATCACAACAAAGCCTTGCATATCACAATGGAATGCAAAGGGACGGTGCTTTCCCATGTTTTGGTTGATACAGGCTCTTCTCTGAATGTTCTTCCAAAGAAAGCCTTAACAAAGTTGGATTGCGATGACGCCACCCTGAGGCCGAGTAATTTAGTTGTAAGGGTTTTTGATGGCTCTAAGCGAGTTGTTTGTGGAGAAGTTGAGTTGCCAGTTAAGATTGGACCGCAGGTATTCAAGAGTACCTTTTACGTGATGGATATCCAGCCTGCCTATAGTTGTCTGCTAGGTCGGCCCTGGATTCATGTTGCCGGTGATGTTACTTCTACTCTCCTCCAGAAGCTCAAATATAGACTAGAAGGTCAGATCGTCACCGTCTGTGGTGAAGAGGATATTTTTGTTAGCCACCTGTCTACATTTAAGTATGTGGAGATGGATGGCGAGATGCATGAGATGCTGTGTCAGGGCTTCGAAGCCATAAACATCAGTGAGGTCGCGCCCGAAACTGTCTTTTCACCTGAGTCTGAGAAGGTCGGGACTTCTATCTTTTCATACAAGTAAGCTGTTGAAGTGGTTACGGCTGGTAATGCCCAAGGCTGGGGCAAATTTGTGGAGCCAATCATAAAAGAAGACAAGTTTGGATTGGGGTATACCCCGGGGTCTCAGAAGAATGAAGCCGGTACTTTCTCCAGCGGGGGTTTGGTTTCTCCCCACACCGTCAATGCTGCAGATGAAGACAAGGCTGACAGTGACTGTGACTTAGATAGCTGGATTCGCCCGTGTGTCCCAGGAGAAAAGCTCGACAATTGGTCGTTTGAAAAAGTCGTCCGGTTTACTCTACTGAAGGAGTAATTTTTATTGTTTTCCTTTTATCACATGCATAACAAAGTCTTACACTTTGACCAAGGTGTAATGACTCATCTGTAGGGCCATCCATTTAGTTACATTTCGCAATTATTTTCATCATCAACAATGACAGCTTTTGCAAACAATTTTGTGTTCTCTTTCTTTCAATTATTTTTACTTTTACAAAAACGGCAATGTTTCTTTTTCATGTTTCTTTTTCGTTTTTCTTTCCAAAAAACACCTTGTAAAACTGATCACCCGGATCTCACTGCTAACGACACTGCTATGGCCAAGTATGACTTCGACAATCCTATCTATCAAGCCGAAGAAGGGGTTGAGGAAGATTGTGAATTGCGTGAGGAGTTAGCCAGGTTGTTGAAACAGGAGGACCGAGTTATTACACCTTATCAGGAAGTGATTGAGACCGTCAACATTGGTACCGAGGACGACAAGAAAGAGATCAAGATCGGGGCCAGTCTACAGGCCGAGAGGAAAAGACCGTTGATCATGTACTTAACTGTGTTAGAAAGGTTAATGGGTTGTGTGCTCGGTCAGCATGACGAGTCAGGTCGAAAAGAGCATGCAATATACTACCTTAGCAAAAAGTTTACCGACTATGAACAAAGATACTCACTGCTTGAGAAAACTTGCCGCGCTTTGGCATGGGCTGCTCGCCGACTAAGACAGTATATGTTGACTCACACGACTCTATTGATATCAAAGATGGATGAAGTCAAGTATATTTTTGAAAAGCCAACAGGGTTTCTAGGTGGCAAATGATGCTGACAGAGTATGACATCCAATACACTTCATAAAAAGCCATCAAAGGAAGTGTCTTGTCAGACTATCTTGTTGCGCAACCGATTGATGATTACCAACCTATGAGGTTCGACTTTCTTGATGAGGACATCATGTCTCTCAAATCGAAAGATTGCGAGGAACCACTCCCGGAGGAGGGGCCTGACCCTGAATCCAAATGGATTATGATGTTTGATGGGGCGGTCAACGTCAATGGTCACGGAGTTGGTGCAGTGTTGATCACACCGGAGGGGGTTCATATGCCATTTTGTGCCAGAATAACTTTTCCCTGCAGCAATAATGAAGCCGGACGAAGTAGAATGGGTACGTTCTCGATACAATCAGCTAAGCCTAGTTAAGGAAAAGAGACTAGCAGCTATATGCCATGGCCAGCTATATCAGACGCAGTTAAAAAATACTTCGCATAAAATAGACCCGCTGGACAGTAAAAAGAATAGTCCAGGCAAAAAAGGGGCATCCCGACGAACCAAAAAAAAAGAATGAAGAGGTTCGGGCAAAAATTAGGGATATAAAAAAAATGTACATCCGGTGAGTCGAAAACCCGAAAGGGCGGCTCAGGCAAAAAAGGGTATCCCGGTGGATTGAAAACCCAAAAGGGCGGTCCACGCAAAAGTTAGGGAATAAGCGAATAACTGCGATCTGAGTTCATCCATGTTATATCACCGTTTCATTCAATCCGGCAATCTTCGAAGGTAAAAGATCGACTAATCATCCACTTCAGAAAGCAAGATGAGCAGAGCGTCTTGAGGACATACGAGCCATAGCAGAGTCGAAACTCGGTGGGACCCCGTTTCCACATTGCCATTAGGATAGTTTCTCTTGTTCAATTTATAGCGATCGCCTCTTTCCAGGGATCAGCTTCTTGATGTACTCGCCTATTCCTGGCACAAATTTTTCAACCAACAAAAGTCGAATAATTCAGTTAAAAAGCCTCTTTACTTTTCATTTATCAGTTTGTTTGCAAAAGATGTCTGAATTCTTGAGGAAACATATTGCATCTGAATGTAATGGTGGCTTTTGCAGATGACTTGCGCAGGAAAACAATCAAAATTGCTTTGAATGTGCTTAATCCCGGACGGTGAATTCAAACCGAGTAATTCCCCGGGGCATACGTGTATTTTTTGGTTACAGGTCACAGGAACCGGATGCCAAGTCATGAATCCTCACCCCCAAGCGGTTGACAAAGCCTCTCCTCTGCAGAGCAGGTTCCCCAATAGAGTTGACAGTATCCAGACTGTATATCCCCAGCGGAGTCGACAGTGCCAGACTGTATCTTCCCAGCAACAGCGGAGTAGTCGCATATCCAACAGACAAGAGGGTGGTGTTCCCAGTGTTCATCTCGTCCCCAGCAGATTATTTTTTTTAACATATTTGTTTTAATCCCCAGCCTGAGGACGATTAGCAAGTTCATATCCCCAGCAAAGGTCGATTCCTACGACATTTCCCCAGGAAGTGCTTTCCTCACAGACTCTCCTCGCAGAGCCTCGCCAAGCAAAGTTTCCATAGTTGATACTTCCCCAGCAAGGTTAGCTTTTCAAAGAAGGCCGATTTATTTTCGGTGGCTCCCCGGTCCCGGCAGACGGATCGTTCCCCACAGAGCATTCAAGGATTGATACAGCGATCCGCTCCCTACCAGAGTTGCTTCCCCAAGCAGATTTCTTTTTTTCTTTTTACACCATTGATAACATGAAACTATATCACATTTTCAGACTTGATTTAATTAAATTATATCGTTATTTGATTCAGTTTATTTTATATTATTCGATATTACTCGGTATTTTCTTATTATTTATTTCAGGTATCATTATTTAAAGCATATGTGAAAAAGAAAGAAAAGGGGTGCAAAAAGAAGATTTTCTAGGAAAAGCAGCAAGCTGAAGCACCAAAGCCCAGCCCACGTTTGGAACAAAGGAAATGGCTGTCACGACCGCCACAAGGACGTGTCGAGCGCCACGTCCCAAGACCTAGTGTTACGACCGTAACACATAGTGTGACGGACGTCACACATCCCATCCTATATTTTAGGCTTTACGTGCGTAACGGAGTGGACGGCTTCCCCTAAATTTTCTCCTGCACTCGTAGACGTTTGGAATGACACTGAAGACCCATTCTAGGAAACGGTTATTTTGAGAGGTGAATATAAATAGACCTCACAAAAGCCAATTGAGGCTCTCTCTTGATCTCTCTTCTCCGTGCAATTTTTCTAGCAATATCTTTCCAGCATTATAATTTACCAGCACTCTAAGTTTTCAAGCATCTTATTTTCTTTTCCTTTCTAGTTTAATTTCCGAAGCAAAAAATTTATTTTCTCACGATAGTTTCTACACCGGAAACTATTATGTAATTTTTACTGGATCTAACCTTACGTTAGATCATAGTATTTTATTTCCTTATTTTTACTTTCCTATCTGATTGAGAATTGTGAAGAACAAATCCAACCGGCTTGTGGTGGAGTGTTCGAGCATCGAAGCTAGGAGATAAAATCCAGATTTCTAGTATTTTTCCAGGTTCATTAATTAATTGATTTATTGTTTTAATTTACATATGCTTTGTTCCGCTGTTTATATATATTGTTTGTTTGATATGGCCGTATTTATGCACGATTATTGTTTATGCATGTTTATCATGTCTGGCTAATTAATTTAGATATCGGTATGTAAAGTAAGCGGAATAAAGGAATCAAAATTTAGTTGGTTTAAATTTATTTCAAAATATAGTCACTCTTTTTCTGGTCTCAATTTACAGAGTTAATACCAAGGTTTTTGTACGAGAGTAAAAGACATAAAGAAGTTAAAATCAATAGAACGACGGTTTGAGTTTTTAACTGGACAGTGTAAATTGAACATTAACTTTAAATCAGGGCGAAAGCAATTTTTAAGGTTAATTAAATTCTAATCATTTTCAAAAATTATCTTTAAAAGTTAAATGTGAGGGCGAGAGTTAAGCATTTAAGTTTAATCATATAATCTAAGTCAACAGAGCGAGAGTTTGAGACGAGGGTGTTTAAACGGTTAGTATTTTCTCAAAGGGAGTTTCCATAGATTCTATTATTTTCAAAAGTGATTTTAGATTTAACGAAATAGTGAGAGCGTATGTTAAAATATAAAGTCATAGTCTAATTCAACAGAGCGAGAGTTTGAGGAAAAGACTTTTAATTAATAGTGTCTACTGAAAAGACTTATTTTAAAATTAAGAAAAAGACCAACAAAGATTTGATTCCCCAATTACGACGAACTACATACTGATATCCATATTATTTGATATTTTATCTAGATCCAAATTTAGTTTTACTTTTCCCCCTAATCATTAAAGTATCATCCGCCTTAGCTTTACGCAGTAACCCTAGACAAACGGTAGATCGATTCATTAAGTCCCTGTGGGATCGACATCTTTTAAAACTATGCGATTAGGCTGTGCACTTGCAGTTAGTACCCCGATAGACGCATAAAGTCACGATCAAGTTTTTGGCGCCGTTGTCGGGGACTTTTATTTAGTCGATATCGTAACTCTCCTGTTACGCTGTAGAGACTAAGGCAATTTTTATTTTTTCCCTTTTTCGTTGATTTGTATGCCACACACTCGCTCACAAGGCGAGCCGTACTACTTACGAATCAACGACGTTGAACGATATCTTTGATTATTACGACGAATTCGGGAGTATCGTGCTAGAAACAATCTTCCTCCAATCGAAATTCCTGATCTAAAAAATCTCCGTCCTTTGACGATACCAGCGATGGCCGAACCAGCTCGTGCTCTTCGAGATTACGCTGCTCCATCGCAGGATGATCCGTATTCGAGTATTGCTCCACCTGCAATCGAAGCGAACAACTTCGAACTTAAACCTTCGCTGTTGCAAGCAGTGCAACAAAATCAATTTTCTGGAAATCCTACCGAGGATCCAAACCTTCATTTATCCGTATTTGTCCAATATGCTGACACTGTTAAAGCTAATGGTGTCACTTCAGAGGCAATTCAACTTCGTCTCTTTCCTTTCTCGTTAAGAGATAAAGCTAGAAGATGGCTTCAATCTCTTCCTTCCAACTCAGTCACCACATGGAATGAGTTGAAGAAAGTCTTTCTTGCCCGATATTTTCCTCCAAGCAAAACAACTATGTTGAGAGCCCAGATAAATGGATTTAAGCAAAAAGATAACGAGTCTCTTTTCGAAGCATGGGAAAGATACAAGGACATGATGAGACTTTGACCACACCATGGTTTAGAGGACTGGTTAGTAATTCACACCTTCTACAATGGTCTCTTGTACAACACAAGGCTAACAATAGACGCCGCCGCCGGTGGTGCGCTTATGGATAAACCTTACACCGACGCTTATCAACTTATCGAGAGCATGGGCCAAAATCATTATCAGTGGGGAAGCGACCGAACAATGGTAGAAAAACCTCAAACGAAAGGTGGCATGTACGAGATAAGTAGCCTTGATCATGTTAATGCAAAAGTGGATGCTCTTGCCCAGAAAATTGAAAGTTTAAACGTATCACCTCCAGCCACCGTGGTTGCTGTAACTCAAAATTGTGAAGTCTGTGGAATTCAAGGTCACAGTCCTACAGATTGTCAACTCCTAACAGGAATTCAAACAGATCAGGTGAACTATGTTCAAGGTAATCCTTACTCGAATACCTATAACTTAAACTGGAAGAACCATCCTAATTTTTCATATAAAAGTAACAACACTTTATACGCACCAGTCAAGCTCCCAGTCAAGCTCCAGCTGTACCACCTGGATATCAAAAGCCGACCCCATCTACACCTAACAATAATGTTCCTAGGAAGTCCAACTTGGAAATCATGATGGAGAACTTCATCGCTTCTCAACAGCAAACCAATAAAGAGTTCTTAAACCAGAATGTACACACTAGCAAACAGATTAAACAACTAGCAAGTAAAGTAGATGCTCTGGCTACCCATAACAAAATGCTGGAAACACAAATCTCGCAAGTAGCTCAACAACAAGCGCCTACTGCTGCCCCAACTGGTGCATTTCCTGGACAGCCACAACCTAATCCGAAAGGCCACACTCATGCAATTATATTACGAAGTGGTACAGAGGTAGAAGGACCATCTGACCCAAGGATTGAGAACCAAAATTCTAAAAAGTCAACTGAGGAAGAAAGTAAACCTAAGGAAAAGGAAGAGTGTAATAGGGAAACCATAGAAAAAAAAGAACCTTATGTACCTCCACCGCCTTACAAACCACCCATCCCTTATCCTCAAAGGCTAATTAAAACCAAAGACGCGGGCCAATTTAAAAAATTTGTTGACTTACTGAAACAATTAAACGTCACAATCCCTTTTACAGAAGCTATTACACAAATTCCCTCATATGCTAAGTTCTTAAAAGAAATTTTATCTAATAAAAGGAAACTTGAAGATAACGAAACCGTTACACTCACTGCTGGGTGTAGCGCAATAATCCAAAATATGCCTCCTAAACTTAAAGATCCTGGTAGTTTTTCTATACCCTGTCATATAGGAAAATTTGTCATAGACAAAGCTTTATGCGATTTAGGAGCCGGTATCAGTGTTATGCCATTGTCCATATGCAAGAAACTTGAAATGGGAGAATTAAGACCAACTAAAATGTCCGTGCAATTAACAGATCGTTCCGTTAGATATCCCGTAGGAATTCTTGAAAACGTTCCCGTACGCATAGGTCAATTCTACATTCCCACCGATTTTATAATTATGGACATAAGAGAAGATGAAGTCACCCCCATTATATTGGGAAGACCCTTCTTAGCAACTGCCGGTGCTATCATAGACGTAAAATGAGGACGACTCACTTTCGAAGTAGGAGAAGAGAAAATTGAGTTTATTCTTTCCAAATTTTTGAAAGCACCTGCAATAGAAGACACATGTTACTTCATGGATATCATCGATGAATGCATAAAAGAAACAGAATTCGAAAATGACGATTTATCCGACTACCGTGTAGAAGACAAACTGAACCAATGTTTAGCAATAACATCAGACCCTACACAATGCCTTAAGAAACCAACCCTCGACCTGAAAACACTTCCCAAAAATCTGAGATATGAATTCCTAGACTTAGAACTTGAACAACCAGTAATAGTCAATGCAGACCTAGGAAAACTTGAAACCGAAAAACTCCTACATATCTTAAGAAAATATCCAACCGCATTAGGATACAACATCACCGATCTTAAAGGGATAAGTCCTTCTATTTGTATGCATCGCATCATGCTAGAAGAAGATTGTAAGACTTCTAGGGAACATCAGAGGAGACTAAACCCGATCATGAGTGAGGTAGTAAAGAAGGAAGTAACGAAGTTATTAGAGGCAGGTATCATATATCCTATATCCGATAGCAAATGGGTTAGTCCTGTACACGTAGTACCAAAAAAGGGAGGTATAACAGTGATCGGAAATGAAAAAGGAGAAACTATAACCAAACGAATTGAATCGGGATGGAGAATGTGCATTGATTATAGAAAGCTAAACAAAGCAACCCGAAAAGATCATTTTCCTTTACCATTCATAGACCAGATGTTAGAACGACTAGCCAAGCATTCTCATTTCTGCTATCTGGACGGTTACTCAGGTTTCTTTCAAATACCAATTCATCCTGATGACCAAGAAAAGACAACGTTCACATGTCCTTTTGGTACCTTCGCTTATCGACGAATGCCATTTGGCTTGTGCAATGCTCCTGCAACTTTCCAAAGGTGCATGATGGCAATATTCGCCGATTTTCTCGAAAACATCATGGAAGTCTTTATGGATGACTTTTCCGTATGCGGGCAAAGTTTCGAAGAATGTCTTGAAAACCTAGAAAGAGTTCTAGAACGATGTGTAAAAGTAAACCTAGTACTTAATTGGGAAAAATGTCACTTTATGGTACAAGAAGGAACTGTTTTAGGACACATCATATCAAATAGAGGAATTGAAGTAGACAAAGCCAAAATAGAAGTAATCGAAAACCTTCAACCTCCGAAAACTGTGAGGGAAATACGAAGCTTCTTAGGACATGCCGGCTTTTACCGACGATTCATTAAAGATTTCTCTAAAATAACTAAATCTTTAACCGAATTATTAATGAAAGATGCTGAATTCATCTTCGACAATAAATGTTTAGAAGCATTTCAAACACTTAAACAAGATTTGATCTCCGCGCCCATAATGTAGACCCCAGATTGGAATGAACCTTTCGAAATAATGTGTGACGCAAGTGTCTACACCGTAGGCGCTGTTTTAGGACAACGAAAGGATAAAAAACTTCACGTCATATATTATGCGAGTAGAACTCTAGATGAAGCGCAAATGAATTACGCCACGACCGAGAAAGAACTTTTAGCAGTAGTATTTGCACTAGATAAATTTCGTTCCTACTTGGTCGGAGCTAAAATAATCATTTACACTGATCACGCTGCCATTAAGTACCTCTTAACAAAAAAGGACGCTAAACCTAGACTCCTAAGGTGGATCTTGTTGCTACAAGAATTTGATTTGGAAATCAAAGATAAAAAAGGAACAGAAAACGTAGTAGCAGATCACCTCTCTAGACTTGAAAACCTGGAACTGGAAAGAACATCGATCAACGATGATTTCTCGTACGATAAACTTATAGCTAATTTGGAAGAAAATAGAGCTGACAAACAGGTAGAAACCACCTTGGTTGTATGCGTTACACCATGGTACGCTGATTTTGTCAATTATTTAGCCGCCGAAGTGGTTCCACTTGATTTATCCTACCAACAAAAGAAACGATTCTTCCATGACATAAAACATTATTACTGGGACGACCCTTTACTTTTCAAAAGAGGCTCCGATGGTATTTTCCGTCGCTGTATACCTGAAGAAGAGGTAGAAAGTATAATCCAACATTGTCATTCCGCTCCTTATGGTGGACATGCAAGTACATCCAAAACCTGCTCTAAAATCCTACAAGTCGGTCTTTATTGGCCAAACATATGGAAGGATGTACATACCGCTGTCAAGAAATGCGATAGGTGTCAACGCACAGGAAACATATCTAGACGTGACGAAATGCCACAAAAATGCATTTTGGAAGTAGAAATTTTTGATGTGTGGGGAATAGATTTCATGGGACCTTTTCCACCTTCTTTCGGTAACAAGTACATACTCGTAGTGGTTGACTACGTATCAAAATGGATCGAGGCTATAGCTTCCAACAAACGACACACGAGTAGTAATTAAACTCTTTAAGAATATAATCTTTCCAAGATTTGGTGTCCCAAGAATAGTCATCAGTGACGGTGGATCTCATTTCATATCTAAAATACTCGAAAAATTATTGTTTAAGTATGGTGTAAAACATCGAGTAGCAACACCTTACCATCCTCAAACTAGTGGACAAGTGGAAGTGTCTAATAGAGAAATTAAACAGATATTGGAAAAAACTGTCGCTACATCGAGGAAAGAGTGGTCATCAAAATTACCCGAAGCTTTATGGGCATATCGAACCGCTTACAAAACTCCCATAGGAACAACCCCATTTAAGCTTATTTATGGTAAATCGTGTCACCTCCCAGTGGAGTTAGAACATAAGGCCTATTGGGCTATTAAAAATTTAAATTTAAACTATAAGGCCGCCGGTGAAAAGCGAACTCTAGATATAAACGAATTAGAGGAACTTAGACAAGACGCATACGAAAATGCCAAAATCTACAAGGAAAGAATGAAAAAATGGCATGATAAACGTATATCACGGAAAACTTTCAAACAAGGCGATGTAGTCCTATTGTTTAACTCTAGACTTAAGTTATTCCCAGGAAAACTACGCTCTAGGTGGTCAGGCCCTTTCAAAGTCACTAAGGTCTTTTCTAGTGGGGCTGTAGAAATTAAAGGAAAATCTATTGAATCATTTATCGTAAACGGGCAGCGTCTAAAACATTATCATTATGCTGAAAACAATGAAGACTCGCAAGTCCTGCACTTAGACGTATTGTCTCCAAAAATTAATAGATTAACATTTAATAGTTTTATGTCGAGCTTGCGACATTAAACAAAGCGCTTCGTGGGAGACAACCCACAAATTTTTATTTTTCTTTGATTATTCTTTTGATTTTATTCAGTCTTCATTCTTCATTTTCTTTATATTATTAAATTTTTCTTCTTTTCTTCTTTCGGCATCTGGCCAAATCCCGACTAAAATTCTTGTTTTTTCTTTTCTTTAGTTAACACTCACCTGATGGCACATATTGATCACATGGGTATCAAGTTCCGAGGGAGAGCTCAGAGACAAAAATTTGAAGAACTTGCTGAGAGAGAGATGCACCCAAATTTTTATGCTGATGATTGTGCAATGACCGTACTTGGGCTAAGAGATAGTGTCCTATATCTGCTGAGTCAAATAGGGTGGGAAACCACTCCTATTCGGAGACAATTTGTTACTTACCGGAGGCTAACTCTAGAATTCCTCAGCTCCCTGATTTATTTACCGAATCATGGAAAAGGAATAAACCGAGGTTTCATTCAATTCAGGATGTTCAATATGGAGTATCAGTATAACATTAGAGAATTTACTAACCTCTTAGGGTTCCCTACTTCTTTTGACACATTCACCATGAACCAAGAGGACCTCTTTGAATATCGAGAGCTTGAGCATTTTTGGGGAAGTTTGACTGGAAATGACGAACCTGAGGAACATGAGTTTCTTTCTGGAAACATACATAACCCAGCTTTTCGTTATTTCCACAAGATCCTAGCACACACGTTTTTTGGGAAAAGATCAAACATTACCACAGTATCACGTGATGAACTTTTCATAATATTTTGTGCTTCCCAGAATCGTCCAGTGAATGGTGCCACTTATATGTTGGCGAGTTTTGACCTCCTTATTTAAGATGACCGTGCACCGATTCAAATAGGAGGATTGATAACTATGATTGCTAATGCTATTGTATTGCGCCAACCCATGCTTGATTTGAACCCTTTTTGTGGTATTCAGCCTATGAATATACTTTTCCTTTTCAACATTATGTTTATAGGAAACCTTGGATCTAAAGAGTTTGAACTATTAATTAACAACCAAGCTTTTTACCTATTCACCATGCCTAGCCCGATGACTAGTGTCCATAACCGAAACAATTGGCTCTACAACTTGGATGGAATACCTTCTCCCGTTAGATCTGTTGAAACCATCCAAGATTATGAGATTCTTGACAACCAGATTCCTAATGCTGAGTCTGACCCGCAGACGCCAACTGGTTACCATGATGCCGCCTCTCCACCTCATCCTATCCCGTCCGCAGAATCGGCAGTACCTGATCTTAGACATCATATGCCCGGAACTGATTATAATACCGCTATTCAAGCTTTGATGTCAGAACAAGATGCCATTAGAGAAGAGTTAACTATGATGGGACATGAATTTTTGGAATACATGAGTAGAATGACAATTCAATTTCACGAGTTGCTACACCGTGTCAATTCCTTTGCTCCTCCGACGAGAGATTCTACAAGTGGCTAGAAGAATTGCAGTTAACTAGTTTTAGTCTTAGGAAATTTATAGTTTCGTTTGACAATATTTTTAAACTTAGGATTTATTTTTCGCATGTTTTATTTTATCTTCAGTCAAATATTACATTATGTTTATTTTTATGAAGCTACTTGCATTATTGGTTAAATTAAATTTCATTTTGATTTATGCACTATCTAAAATTACCAATGATGATATATATTGTATGCTACTACTTACATGGCTTATTAGAGAAAAAAATATATATTCTATGGTGTAGTAAAGTAGCAAATATAATAAACAAAACCAAAACATAAAAAAATAATTAAAAAAAATAATGTTGTCACGAACGTTTTGACCGTTGCATGATCAGAGGCGTGACGAGCGTAACGCATGCTGTCACGGTCGCCACACCCCCATGACGCCCGTCACGCATGCTGTCACGAACGTGACAACCTGCTTTCTCGTGAAATGTTTTTGACCGTTGTCACGACCGTTACCCCCCTTTTCAATTCACCTTTATTCCATTCATCTCACCTCTTTATCCCCATTCAACTCACCTCTCTATCCATATTAATTTTTTTTCTCACCCACTCCTCTTCCCAATTTCAAAACTCTTCCTATAAATACCTTCACTACATTTCTTCCTACACCACATCATTCCATCTTATACAAAAAAATTTCATCCTCTTTTCCTTTCTCCTTCTTTCTACCTACCAATCAAAATGGCGGAGAACCAACATCAAATGCAATTTGGAAATATTATTTTCCGATCTGAAGATAGTAACTATCAACGGGAGCAGTTTGTTCGTTTCCAGCAACGCGGTGTCACATCTACCAGGTACCCAGATTTCAATTGCTTACAAGAATTAGGATTACATCAAGGTGTGCAATGGCTGCTTAGGTTATCCGATTTAACTTTTCTGTGAACACAAAATCACCCAACATACCCATCACTCACCTTGGAGTTTTTAAGCTCTTATTCATACACCACTTCAACCGGTGAGGACGAGTACTTAACCGGTGTCGCAAAATTCCGTATGTTCAACACTGAGTACGCACTATCTCAAGAACAGTTGAGTGCCATGCTACATTTTCCTGAAGGAGACCACGTCCACCCAAGAATCCCTCCAAACTCAGATTGGAACACGGTCGCATTCGAACTTTTTGGAAAAATATCCGGTGTAGTAACCACCAATTGAGATGCATTACTTGCTTCGCACATACACAACCCCACTATCCGGTATTTTATCCGTATTTTGCAAAACACCATCTTTGGAAGAGCCAACAACAGCAAAGTTAACGCGAAAGAATTATTCTTCCTACACTGCATCTTTTCAGCAAATACAAAGGTAAACACCGCCTCTTTCTTACTTCACCATATCCGTACCCTTTGTGCTCGAGGCAGTCAACCTTTTGTGATTTGAGGATTAATAACCACCATCGCACTCAGTTTAAATTTAGGGGACCGACTTCAGAATTTGCAATCTTTGCCACCCCTGTTTATGGATATCAGCTATTGTCGCTCCTGCCGCTTAATCAAAAATAGGGTAGGTGGGAATTATTATCTTATGGTGAATAACCAAGAAATCCCAAGCGTCGTTATGCCCAACATTGCTCTCACCGATGTTACTAACCCCAATAGATTCATCTACGATTTGAATGCTCCTGAACCTACCATACCTACACAAGCAAACCCACCCCTAGACGAGTTTGACAAAATGGAGCAAGGTGATCAAGGTCCTGAACAACATTCTGTCCCACATAATCCTTCTGATACTGTAGCTGGTCCATCCTCCCGACGTCGTCGAAGAAGAAGGCCTGCAACAAATGATGACATCATGGATTCTATTGAACATCAAGCCCAACGGCTTGATGCCATGCATGCGCAGAATAACGAAGTAATGCAACTGATGCGCCAGATGCAACAACAACAACAAGAGAGGAATGCAATAACCGACCAGAGGTTCACTGACTTGCTTAACAGGTTTGATGACTTGGCAGTACGTGAACGATCACTGGGTCCGAGAACAAGAGGACGCAGGCAGAATTGAGTTTGGGTTCCATTTCTTTCCTTTTTTCGCTTTTTTTGAAACATTGGGGACAATGTTTCATTTAAGCGTAGGGGGAAAACCTTGTTTCAGTTATGTTTATTTCCCTTTCAAGTATGTTTATTTCCCTTTCAAGTATGTTATTTCTCTTTCAATAAAAAAAGAAAAAAATCTTAAGTCAAGTCCCTAGTGTGAAAATTTTTATTATCTATTCTCCTCAATTTTCTTGAGCCATAACAAAATTCAACACACTCAACAAGTATAAAGGTTGCCTATTTTATAAAACTTGAGTGAAATTAAGACAAAATTATTACCGCCCCAACACTCTAAAAACCTCAGCATGTTAAATCAGCTTAAGTACCTATTATACCAACTCCTTGAACTTTTAGTTTTATAGTAACCCCGAGTAGTTTATACGAGAAGTCGGCACCATCTTAATGCAAACTATGTGGAGAGCCGATGAATACAAGTGAATGATTCCCAAAACAACATATTAAAAATCGGGAAATGCACTAATTAAGTTAGGTGATTCTTACCCGATCATTTAATCCAAAGGTTACGGACCCTACAAAAACATAGTATGAACGATCCATTGTGAGTTGGTTTAGCGGTTTCTGGTGCTGAACTTGGTAGGGCGGACTACGGTCCGATCCCCCGAAATTTGCAATAGACTAAATAAAGAAGTTATCCAACTTATGTACCAGAACTTCTAACTAAAAGGGGATCAGAATCGCTAACCGGTTACTCCTCTATGTGCGCGAAAAGATAAAGGGCTTAATGTGATTTCGCTCGAATGAAAACGGGTGAAATAAGAGTAAAAGAACTAGGCTGAGCTATAATAGCATGACTCGAACTGGTTTGCATAAGGTGGGGTTATCTAGTGTTGTTACGGTAGTTTTCGATGTTAAGATTAAACTCAGGTTATTTCTAACGAGATTTACTTGCAACCTATTACGAATTGATGTGTGTTTGGAAATTTCATTTGGCTAATGTTTTAAATCGATTTCTACATTGTTTCTTGCTTGAGGACAAGCAAAAGTCTAAGTGTGGGGGAGTTTGATAACATGAAACTATATCACATTTTCAGACTTGATTTAATTAAATTATATCATTATTTGATTCAGTTTATTTTATATTATTCGATATTACTCGGTATTTTCTTATTATTTATTTCAGGTATCATTATTTAAAGCATATGTGAAAAAGAAAGAAAAGGGGTGCAAAAAGAAGATTTTCTAGGAAAAGCAGCAAGCTGAAGCACCAAAGCCCAACCCACGTTTGGAACAAAGGAAATGGCTGTCACGACCGCCACAAGGACGTGCCGAGCGCCACGTCCCAAGACCTAGTGTTACGACCGTAACACATAGTGTGACGGACGTCACACATCCCATCCTATATTTTAGGCTTTACGTGCGTAACGGAGTGGACGGCTTCCCCTAAATTTTCTTCTGCACTCGTAGACGTTTGGAATGACACTGAAGACCCATTCTAGAAAACGATTATTTTGAGAGGTGAATATAAATAGACCTCACAAAAGCCAATTGAGGCTCTCTCTTGATCTCTCTTCTCCGTTCAATTTTTCCAACAATATCTTTCCAGCATTATAATTTACCAGCACTCTAAATTTTCAAGCATCTTATTTTCTTTTCCTTTCTAGTTTAATTTCCGAAGCAAACAATTTATTTTCTCACGATAGTTTCTACACCGGAAACTATTGTGTAATTTTTACTGGATCTAACCTTACGTTAGATCATAGTATTTTATTTCCTTGTTTTTACTTTCCTATCTGATTGAGAATTGTGAAGAACAAATCCAATCGGCTTGTGGTAAAGTGTTCGAGCATCGAAGCTAGGAGATAAAATCCAGATTTCTAGTATTTTTCCAGGTTCATTAATTAATTGATTTATTGTTTTAATTTACATATGCTTTGTTCCGCTGTTTATATATATTGTTTGTTTGATATGGCCGTATTTATGCACGATTATTGTTTATGCATGTTTATCATGTCTGGCTAATTAATTTAGATATCGGTATGTAAAGTAAGCGGAATAAAGGAATCAAAATTTAGTTGGTTTAAATTTATTTCAAAATATAGTCACTCTTTTTCTGGTCTCAATTTACAGAGTTAATACCAAGGTTTTTGTACGAGAGTAAAAGAAATAAAGAAGTTAAAATCAATAGAACGACGGTTTGAGTTTTTAACTGGACAGTGTAAATTGAACATTAACTTTAAATCAGGGCGAAAGCAATTTTTAAGGTTAATTAAATTCTAATCATTTTCAAAAATTATCTTTAAAAGTTAAATGTGAGGGCGAGAGTTAAACATTTAAGTTTAATCATATAATCTAAGTCAACAGAGCGAGAGTTTGAGACGAGGGTGTTTAAACAGTTAGTATTTTCTCAAAGGGAGTTTCCATAGATTCTATTATTTTCAAAAAGTGATTTTAGATTTAACGAAATAGTGAGAGCGTATGTTAAAATATAAAGTCATAGTCTAATTGAACAGAGCGAGAGTTTGAGGAAAAGACTTTTAATTAATAGTGTCTACTGAAAACACTTATTTTAAAATTAAGAAAAAGACCAACAAAGATTTGATTCCCCAATTACGACGAACTACATACTGATGTCCATATTATTTGATATTTTATCTAGATCCAAATTTAGTTTTACTTTTCCCCCTAATCATTAAAGTATCATCCGCCTTAGCTTTACGCAGTAACCCTAGACAAACGGTAGATCGATTCATTAAGTTCCTGTGGGATCGATATCTTTTAAAACTACGCGATTAGGATGTGCACTTGCAGTTAGTACCCCGATAGACTCATAAAGTCACGATCAACCATGCATAACATTTGCATTTGCATGCATATCATATCAAGCATACACATAAGCTGATAAACAGGTTCTTCAAAGCAGACTGAAGAATTGCTTTACAACCAAAGTCATGAGATTCGGCCAGAGGATCAAATGTGTGTGTGATCCAGCATGAGGGTCATTTCGAAGATTCAGCCAGAGAATCGACTACGAGCGTTATTTCCCCAGCAAGCTAGTTGGAGGAATAGATTAACAACTCAACAGAAAATTAACCTACAAGAGGATCCAGCCCGCAGATCGCATTTAAAAAACAAAGTCTAATCGAAGAGTCGTTATAACATGTTCTAGCCTGAAGAATATGTACGAAGCCCAAGAGTGGGATATTCTCGAAGCTGCATATCTAACATGAAGACTGTAGATTTCGAAAGAGGGTCAACCAGCGCATGCCCCAGATGCGAGATCCTGATGATGGGAATTTATCATCGAAACAATTCAGATCTAGCCAGAAGATCGAAGTAGATTCAGCCAGAGAATCAAAGAAAATAGATTCAGCCAGAGAATCGAAACAATTCAGATCTAGCCAGAAGATCGAAATAGATTCAGCCAGAGAATCGAAACAATTCAGATCTAGCCAGAAGATCGAAGAAGATCTAGCCAGAAGATCGAAGTCAGGTCTAGCCAGAAGACCGGAAATAGATTCAGCCAGAGAATCGAAACAATTCAGATCTAGCCAGAAGATCGAAGTAGATTCAGCCAGAGGATCGAAACTCCAGATTAAGTCAGAAGACTGATTCAGATTCAGCCAGAGGATCGGAAGAGAAATAAACAGCGCGGTATATTTCAACATTTTTGTGGTGTTCTCGGAGCGTAAATTTTCGGTCTGTCTTTGGTATTCAATCACAGCTCACCCTGTTTGTCTGATAAGCTGTTCGCTTTCATCCTGCTCGGGTTAGCTGATGACTGAATAGGGGCAGCTGTAACACCCCAAAATTTGCCCTCCTTATTCACGCATTCACTTTTAGGTCATTTAACATTAGATACGTTGCATTTCATCATGTCAATCGGGATTAGCTCCAAGAAGCTTGAACATCATCCATGACACTTTGTGAGTTCTATTTAGATGATCAGTCAACACAAGGGAAAGACTTGAGTTACTTCCAACAGGGGTCTATTCGTCAGTCAAAACGTTAATCTTGAAGGAGCAAAGGTTTGTTCATGAGTTGTCATGCTCGCTAGGCGAAGCCCACGTGTTATGCAAAAAAAAAACCGAAAAAAAAGGAAAAAAAAAAGAAAAGAAAAAAAAAAGAAAAAAGAAAAAAGGAAAAAAAATAATTAAAAAAACGAAAAAAAATAATTAAAAAAAAAATTTAATTAAATAAATAAATAATATAAAAATCTTGGACTTGAACCTCTCTTATTTGAGCCCACAAAGCCATGAAAATCAGGTTATAAAAAAGGGAGAACAGACAAAAAAAGGAAGAGAAGCAAAATACTCTGAGGTTTCCTTGAAATAAAACCCTGGAAAAAACCTGGAGAGAAATCTAGACAGAGAGAGTGAGAATTAATCTGCAGCAACCACCAGGCAACTCTGAAAGGTTCATTCTGACTCACACACTTTCAGCTCAAGCAAACCCTAACATTGGTTTGCAAATCCAGCCGTGCCATTTGATTTCAACCGATCTCTCCAATCAGGTTTGCCCTTATTCCCATTACCTTTGTGCTTTGAAGTTGAATACTCTGAATGTTTGAGGTATGATGGATGAATTTCATTAGGTTTTTGCCCACGGGTTTATAATTATGTATGAATGTATAAATAATGCCTTGAATGCTTAATCGTTTAATTTCTGAAGTGTATGCCACAGGGTTTGAGGTTTCTGAAACCATACTGTTATCCATGAAAAAAATGCTTATCGTGTTTCACTAACCCTTTTGTTGAGTTTTTGTGAGGGCTCACATACTCTTGCAGGGATAGCTTGCCTGGTGTTCCACTTTATTTGTGGGATACCGCCTGGAGGTTTCATTCCGATTACCTGTACTGACTCACTTTCTTTGCTGGAAGGATCCCTGGGTTTCCCATTCCTCTAATTGCTGTTACTTCGGATCTTTATCCGCGTGGTACCTTTTAAATTTTTCCCGCATTTTACTGCTTTCCTAGCTGGAAGACCTCGATAGGAGGCAATGTTTTTGTGTGTTTTTTTTTACAGGTTCCTTCGTCCAGGACTCCTTTTGCATGAGCATCCTTAACCCTACCAACTCATTGATTTTTCTTCTCCTAAGAACACATTAACTCCTTCTACTACAGGCGAGTAAGTCTCCAAAGGTCGAGCATCCGGTCGATTGCGTAGTAACGTCGTTCGTCCATAACCCAATCCATAACCCCGTAGTTAGCCGAATTACAGCTTGCTCTGATTCTTATTCCAGATGAGATACGTAGGCATAAGACACAATGTCTTAGCGAGCACAATTACCCTTAACCCCTAGGTAGCCGAGCTGCGAAGACTCTGATTCTCATATTCAGATGAGATACGTATGCAGTGGATGCGACATCCGTGCGAGTCATTTTCTTTTGACCCCCTTTTTTAGTAAATAACACATTAGATAAACCCACACCCTTTAGATAAGAACTACAAGAGTGGATCCCGTAGAGTACTACGGATGCATAGGGGTGCTAATACATTCCCTTCGCATAATCGACTCCCGAACCCAAGATTTGGTTGCGAGACCCTGTCTTGTCCTTTCCTTTTTCCAGGTTTACTTCGAGCGTTTCCTTTCCCTCCTTTGGGATAAATAACGCACGGTGGAGACTCTCCTGTCTTTCTTCGCCGTTTTTTTTTTCGCATTCCATTTTTTCAGGTTGCGACACTGACCATGGGACATGGCAGTCAATCTTTTCTCTTCAATCAAATTCAGCTGGTCATATTTGGTCTGGCACCATTCAACTTCTGTCAACTTAGCTTCCATCAAGATGCGCAATGATGGGATCTCAACCTCTACTGGGAGCATAACTTCCATCCCATAAACGATAGAGAAAGGGGTTGCCCCTATTGAAGTGCGGATGGATGTACGGTACCCGTACAAAGCAAATGGGAGCATCTCATGCCAATCTTTATATGTCACAACCATTTTCTGAATGATCTTCTTGATGTTCTTATTTACAGCTTCAACAACCCCATTCATCTTGGGTCTGTAGCAAGAAGAATTATGATGTGCAATCTTGAAGTCTTTGCAAAGAGCTTCCACCATATTATTGTTCAAGTTAGATCCATTATCAGTAATGATTTTACTCGGCACACCATAACGGCATATAATCTGATTCTTGATAAACCTCACAATAACTTGCTTGGTTACATTTGCATATGATGCCGCTTCAACCCACTTTGTGAAGTAATCAATAGCCACCAGAATGAAACGATGTCTATTCGAAGCTTTGGGATCAATCATACCAATCATATCAATTCCCCACATGGATAAGGGCCATGGAGAGGAAATGACGTTCAACAATGTCAGAGGAACATGAATTTTGTCTGCATAAATTTGACACTTGTGGCATTTCTTCACAAACTTGCAACAATCAGATTCCACTGTCAGCCAATAGTAACCTAATCTCAATATCTTCTTCGCCATAACATGTCCATTGGAGTGAGTACCAAAGAAACCTTCATGGAATTCAGTCATCAACAAGGCTGCTTCGTGTCTATCCATACATTTGAGCAAAACCATATCGAAGTTTCTCTTGTAAAGGACATCATCATTCAGGTAGAAGTTGTCGGCTAATCTTTTCAAAGTCTTCTTATCTTTCAAATATGCCCCAGACGGGTAAGTCTGACTTTGGAGGAAACATTTGATATCAAAATACCACGGCTCTTCATCTTTGACTTCTTCGACAACAAACACATGAGTTAGCCTATCAAGACGCATCACAGTCAAATTAGGATTTTCATTCCAAAATTTCACCATAATTATTGAAGTCAACGTTGCAAGATCATCTGCCATCCGATTTTCATCTCGAGGGATATGATGAAACTCAACCTTTGTAAAGAAAGTTGAAATCCTCCTCGCATAATCACTATATGGTATCAAACCGGGTTGATTCGTCTCCCATTCACCTTTGATCTGATTCACAACCAAAGTTGAATCTCCATAGACGTCAAGATACTTGATTCTGAGATCAATGGCCTCTTCAAGCCCCATAATGCAGGCTTTGTACTCAGCCATATTGTTTGTCCATTTGAAAGTCAATCTAGCTGTAAATGGAAAATGACTGCCTTAAGGAGTAATAATTACTTCCCTAATGCCATTACCATATGAATTATCAGCTCCATCAAATACCATGCCCCAACAGGGACCAGGTTCTGGCCCTTCTTCAAGCAATGGTTCATCACAATCTTTCATCTTCAAGTACAAAATCTCTTCATTAGGAAAATCATACTGCACTGATTGATACTCTTCAATAGGTTGGTGAGCCAAATGGTCATCCAAGACACTACCTTTAATAGCTTTCTGAGATCGGTATTCAATATCATACTCGGATAATAACATCTGCCAACGGGCAATCCTCCCAGTTAGAGCAGTCTTTTCAAATATGTACTTGATTGGATCTATTTTGGATATCAACCAAGTAATATGATTCAACATATACTGGCACAAACGCTTAGCAGCCCAAGCCAATGCGCAATATGTCTTTTCAAGCATAGAAAACTAAGACTCACAATCGGTGAACTTCTTACTAAGGTAGTAAATTGCATACTCTTTCTTCCCAGATTCATCTTGCTGAGCAAGAACACATCCCATACTCTCATCAAGCACATTCAAATACATGATCAACGGTCTTCCTTCAATAGGAGGAGAGAGAATCAGAGGCTCAAGTAGATACTCTTTGATACTATCAAAAGATTTCTGGAAATCTTCGGTCCAATTACAAGACTGATCTTTTCAAAAAAGCTTGAATATAGGCGCACATGTGGCAGTCATATAAGATATAAACCTTGAAATATAATTCAAGCGGATGAGAAAACCTCTGACTTGCTTATCAGTTTTGGGAGCAAGCATCTCTTGTATTTCTTTGACCTTAGCAGGATCAACTTAAATACCCTTCTCACTGACAATAAAGCCCAACAACTTACCAGAACGAACACCAAAAGTATACTTATTGGGATTCAAGCGGAGTTTATACTTCCTCAAACACTGGAATAACTTCAACAAATACTCAACATGTTCTTCTTCATTACTTTATTTGGCTATCATATCATCAACATAAACTTCAATCTCTTTATGCATCATATCATGGAAAAGAGTGGTCATAACTCTCTGGTATGTTGCACCAACATTCTTTAAACTAAAAGGCATCACTCTATATAAAAATGTTCCCCATGGTGTAATGAATGTGGTCTTCTCCATATCTTCAGGTGCCATCTTGATCTGATTATAATCGGAAAATCCATCCATAAATGAAAAGACTTTGAATTTAGATGTGTTATCTACTAACATATTAATGTGTGGCAGAGAAAAATCATCTTTCGGACTAACATTGTTCAAATATCTATAATCAACACACATGCAGACTTTTCCATCTTTCTTAGGAATATGCACAATGTTGGCCACCCACTGCGGATACTCGGTGGTAAATAGAAAACCAGCATTAGTCTGCTTTTGCACTTCCTCTTTGATCTTACATGCCATGTCAGGATGAGTTCTTCTTAACTCCTGCTTGACCGGGCGGGCATTCTGGCTTCAATGGAAATCTATGCTCCACAATCTCAGAATCCAAACTAGGCATGTCTTGATAGGACCAAGCAAACACATCAGAATACTCTCGAAGAAGATCAATCAACCCCTTCTTAGCTTCTGGACATAGTTGAGACCCAATCTTGACCTTCTTCACATCGTTTTCGGAACCCAAGTTGACTAATTCAATCTGCTCTTCAAACGACTGAATGGCTTTTTCCCCGTTCTCAAGTAAACGAGATAATTCATTAGATACTTCTTCATCATCAATCTCCTCCTTAACTTCAAACACAGGAAAGTCAAAGTTTGAAGAGGGAGTAGGATCATTGTATTCAATGAGTTTGAGAACCAACCTGCATAATGATTTGATATTTTGATTTTAGAGGAATGGAGTGCGAACAAATACTATGCAGATGGAAGATTATTATTTATTTATGTTTTTTTGTGATTACCATTTTCAGAAAAGCAAAAAGTAAAAATAAAACACCATAGACGTGGATGAATAAAATTATCTTTTATTGATGATAATAATAGAAATTCCCAACAATGTTCGCTTCTCCCTTAGGCATAAGAGAAGGATTTTTCCTAAAAATAAAAAACGAATTACTTAGAGCGATGAATAACAGTAGGAACATCAAAAGCAACCCAATTGTTGCAAATCTGGCCATACATCACAAAGTTGGCGCAAGCTTCGTCTTCATCATCACCGTCTTCAATCACAACAGCTGAGTGTTGATCATTCCCATGAATGAACCCTCCACTGTGGAAACTTGGTTGCATAACTTCAGCTCTAATGTTGAACGACCCTGGTTGAAATCCCAATCCATCCTTATTCTTATTCTCAGCAATCTCTATCATACGACCCTATAGCGGTAAATTCATGACCATCAAGCTATGGATAAGCTTAACATCAATAAAACTAGAGTCGCCACCGCGCTTTTATTGTTTCCAAAGGAAAAGAGAAAAGTACAAACAAAACCCAAAGATAAGAGGTTTTCAAATCAAAACTAATAAAATACCAGAGATTACAGGTAAGGGGGTTGGTTACACATAGGGAAGGTGTTAGCACCCAAAGTGTCTTAGGTACTCATAGGGAGCCCTTTTTTATGTGTATATGTGTTTTTTGGTATAAAAGATGTTTTAGAAAAATGAGATATGTGAAGGAGAATTGCCATCCAAGGCGCAACGGAATTTCAAAATTTCTCCATTTAGTGATCCTTACGAATGGGCATGATCAGTCATAGAATCGTTACCTCTTGTG
This sequence comes from Lathyrus oleraceus, assembly GCF_024323335.1. Taxonomy (NCBI): domain Eukaryota; kingdom Viridiplantae; phylum Streptophyta; class Magnoliopsida; order Fabales; family Fabaceae; genus Lathyrus; species Lathyrus oleraceus. Next base: position 99,902,326 of record NC_066584.1, on the reverse strand, counting down.
GCGATCACGAACGTTGAACGATGACAACGTCTCTACTCAGTCCACACGAACGGATTCCTTCAATGGTAGTGCTAGCTGTTATGAATGAAGGCTTTGAGTGAGAGAAAGAGAGATACGAAATTCCAACTCTTCAGTTGTGTTGTATTCCCATACAATGCTTCTGCACAAGAGTTCTATTTATAGAACCACTTATGTGGGCTTCAAGCATAAAAGCCCACTTAAGTGTATTTTGGCCCATATCTCATAATATGCCAAAATCACTTAAGTATTTGGTACCTTACCATACTTCGTATTCTACTTAAGTACACTGTACCTTACGATGTTCCTTAGTTACTCTATCTCTCATCAATCCGTCCTTTGTGTGTGACCCTGTAGGTTTTCGCGATGTTGGCAATTATATTAAATCACGCATTTAACATAATAAACAGTGAGCGGTATCTAGCAACACATCACTGCTACCCAAGACACGAAAATGTCATGTGATCTGACAAAACCTCCTGTGATAATAATTATATGTATAATTACCCCTTTGCCCTTATGTCTATATTGAACACAAGGTATAGACCGTGCCATCCTTGTCCAGTTCAATATTGGGCCCATAGACATTTATCCTCTTACGCAGAATGGGAAAATTCCATCTAGGTCACTCATGTCCCTCAGCATGCTTTGTGGAGTACCCATCAACTGTCTTTATGGTCATCTAGTTACGGACAATGTTGGATCAGCAACAAAGCACTCGACTCTACATCTAGGGTCCATAGTGGTTTCAGGTCGAAGAGTGGTATACACTATTATCACCATGAGAATAACTTATGACACTTTGCATAACTTTCTATATAGTATTCTCATAGCGGGTCAATCCGGTATAAATATTACTCTTAATATTCATACCTATGTTTAAGACTTGATAACTCTTTATCCATGATCCATGAGATGTGATCATCAGTCTACAAACATAATAGTCTCAATGCTTTAATGTTATCCCACTTCACAATAAAGCTCGACTACGGATACTTTAAGAATAGTGTCCTTATGTTTAATGTGGTCTCATGATCAAGTCACACTTGATGCATTAAATGGACTAACTATTCTAGGGACTTTATTAAACAAACGTAATAAAGAAAAAAGCCTTTTATTATTAATAAATAATTCGATACAAGTACCAAAAGTATTGGCCTCTAGGGCTTACACCAACAATATGTCCATCCCATTTTATTTTTGTGTGTGGTATGCTTTAACACATCTCTTGCATGCATTAACACTAATACTATTATTGCCCGACCTCAGATAGTTGTGACTTCTACATAAGTCCAATTACGATTGCTTAACATATAGATAAATTTGTCCCAAAAGGCATAACATTTTTGTAAGTGAGATTGTAAGTCTCCCATTCCTCATGGTATTGTGTGAATATTTTACCTCTTTTCCTTTTATGAGAGCTAGTGGCATACTTGTTGATTTATCCAAGTTGGAGCCCTTCTCATGATTGATGTCTAGGTTCATATCTTCATGCTTGTGAGTGGATTGTTGAGTGTTCTCCAAAGAATGACTTAAATAATTGTATTCTTCACTAACATCTCTTTATTCTTGACTTTATTTTTAATGCCATTTACTTTAATGCAATTTAAATTTATGCACTTTATCATTCATTGCCATTTAAATTCATGCAAGCTGTTTATGTTTCAGTCATTTTCACTTTGCTCACTTGAGCCATATTTTGTGCTTGTATTATATTGTGCTTGTGATTTTGTTTGGTTTATGGTCTTAGGACCTTAAAATACTTAATAAAAATAAAAACCCTAAAAAATACATTGGTGGACTGTTAGACCTCTATCTGAGATTTGATCTGAACTTTTGGACTTGTAGGCAACTTCCCTATGCTATGGAGACTTGGCCAATGCCATTACTTTGAGACTTATCTTGGCCAATTCCATTCATCTTATATAAGCTAGAGCAACTCCTTTGGTTTATATGTTATGCTCACTTAGTTTCTATGCCTAAGTTGTTATTTTGATCTTATTCTTTCTATATAATGATTGTCTCTGTGGGTTTTGCTTCAAGGGATATTCATCTGATACATGTGAAAGACATTGAAGACTGCTTGCTTTTGGAGTGCTTGCTTAGATATTTGGTTATCTTTATTTGATACCATTTGGTCTTTATATTAATCGCTTGGATGGTTATGCTTGTTGCTTACTAAAAGTCCAAAGGAAATGGGTTTCTATCTGACATTCTTGTCTTGTGGATGCTTCCCATTGGTTAGATATTTTCAACTTTAAACTTTTAAATTTTGTCTAGGATATTCCCTTCATCTCCTCCTAATTATTTATTTTCAAAATCTCTCCCTCATTTTAAAAACTTCTTTGTTTGGGTTTTCAATGTAGACTTGTTTTAGTGAGTAGAAACCTTGACATTATGCCATTGATTTTCAAAGTATTTTCTTAATCAAACTTGTAAATGAACTTAATTATATTGACCTTATTTTCAAAAAGACAAAAAGAACTAACAACCTCATCTAATCCTTTTGTCCATTTTGTGCCATTTTCTTTTAAACTTTTCAAAATAAAGCATTTAGATTTGAGTTATCTTTGGTTGAGATATAATTCTCGCATTCCATGATATATTGATTATAAGTCTTTCCATTTACTAGGGGTTAATGGCATACTTATTGATTGAATCCAAGTTGGAGCCCTCCCTCTTAAATGTTGAAAATCCCTCATTATTGTTGGATGTTTGGTTAAGTATTCTCCCTTTGATAACAAAAGATCTTTAAGCTTTTGTTAAAATCAATCCACCCATTTCTTTGAAATTTTTATCACGAACTACGAGGTTTTGATCCCTCATTTTTATGTTGGTACGTAGGCATAAGACCGAAGGTCTTGTCAAACACAAAAATATAATAAATGAATTCTTTTCTCATCCCCTCGTTCTATTTTTTTTGCAAACATCTTTTTCAACCAAAACACTTGCACACAAAAAGGTCTCCCTAGGAGTACCTAGGACACTTTGGGTGCTAATACGTTTGTTGATTCTAAGTGTTGGCAGCAATTTTGGTAAAACAAAAAGTGTTCACAAGATGTTATGTGTGATGTCTTAACATGAGATATCCTATGTACCTGCTGGAGTTAAAGAAGATATGCAAGCATGATTGTTTCAGAATGCCACATACAAAGACAAGGTTTCTGATATTGGTTGTACCTGCTGGAGCTTATATGGAAGACATATGTTGCAGGATTGTTTCAATTGACATACTCATTGTCATGGTAACTGATATGGCTGTACCTGCTATAAAAGGAAACTGGATTATGCAGGATTTTTTCCAGGATGTCAGACCCGATGTCATGACATCCTGTACACAGAACATTCAGTGTGGATGTCTGGTGTTTTGTGATTGCACAATTAATGGCAATCTTTGGATGATTGAAGATATGGCTAGCTGGCACATTCAATCATGGATTACAACCAGATTTACTTATTTTCCAAGTAGATCTATACAGTTGTTACAAAAAGATTTGATTGGAAAATAGATTTAGGGTTTTCAAGTTGTCCAAGCCCAGTTGTGTATAAAACTGAATTAGTTAATTCTATTATGTGTTAACTGATTTAATTTTCTGGGATTAGTTAGAATCCTATGTGGCGTTATTTGTGGAGGTCTTGAAGACTCAATCAGAATATTTGGTGAATATACAGTTTCCAAATATGGAGATCTTTTAGGAAATAAAAGATTGAAGACCTTGATTGTAGCAGAAGAATTTTGCTAGCTCTGTAACAGCAAAGGAAAGATTTGCTGCGATTTCTGAAGGCCCAAATCCAGTTGGGTGGTTAGGTTATAAATAGTAGATTGTAACCTAGGTTTTGTAAGCCTCAAACAATGTAAAATTAGAGGTGTGTTTGTGAGGTAAACCTCCCAACCTGTGGGAAGGTTACCAGCTGTTTCTCAGTGCTTGAAAGCATGAGATTATTTGTAACTCAAAGCCCGTAGGCAAGAGTGATTATGTTCTTGAACGAAGCTGTGAAGCATGTTCAAGATGTTTAAACATTACATGGTAATTGTAGTGATAGGAATGGAAACTGGAGGTTTCTATCTAGGAGTTCCTAGGTATAAATTGCATTGGGTAGGGATTAAGTGAGGAGTTGTAAACGGGGGAGTTTAACTCTGAATTAATACTGCTAATAGTAGATCTTCTTTCTGGCTTGGTATGCCCCCAGAGTAGGTAAAGTTGTACCGAAATGGGTTAACAATTACTGGTGTTTTTACCTTCTGCACACTATATTTTGTCTGTTATAATTCAGTCTGTTTCTAGTCTGTTCATGAAGGGAATAACAGACTTGACACATAGCCTGCAGTCTGATTGCAAAACAGAATGTTATGACATTCATTATTGACTGGTGTTACTGATAGACTGGTTAGTCTGTTACAGTTTATCCATCTGTAATGTTGTGACAGATGATGTTCAAAACAATGTTGAGACATCATGCTTAGAACTGGGCAGGATCAATAATCATAAGGGCTATGTTTGATCCCTACTGTGTGTTTGCACTAGATGGACAAAATTGGATGTTCTTCTTCCCATGGTGGTATATTAGCAGATGTCTTGACATCTGTGGCTGAGTGCACCTGAGTACTGGAGTGTAATTGTTATAACTGTCTTGCTATTTTTAGTAACAGTGTTGGATCAGATGTCATGACTTTGTGTAGAACATCTATACTCTGACTATACCAGAATTTCAACCTTCCCTCTATGTAACCAACCCCTTTACCTGTAATCTCTGACATTTTATTAGTTTTTATTTGAAAACTTCTTATCTTTGGGTTTTGTTCGTACTTTTTCCTTTTCATTTGGAAACAATAAAAGCGCGGCGGCGTCTCTGGTTTTATTGATGTTGAGCTAACTAATAGCTCAGTGGTCATGAATTTACAACTACATAAAGAAAGTGGCGACACTGCTAGGGAATAGCCCTCAGTTGGTTTAACCTACTCTTTGTGTGTATCATATTTGTTGATTATTGATGTTTGATGCTTGTATATATTGTATACGTGATACTTTATGTCTGTTGTGCTTGGTGATATCTGTGTGGTGAGATAAGTTCTAACCCGAACTTGAGTTCAAATTAACATAGGAGGGTGGTATAGTCATGTTGGATTTGAAGGAGTAGTCTTGATAGAGTTGTCATGAGATCCCCCACTCAGTGAAGACCTCTTTGGAGTTACTAATGTCACACAAGTATGTCGTGGATACGTGTAACACCTCAAAATTTGCCCTCCTCTCTTGGGACTAGCTTAGCATATTGCATTTCATTTTTTAGGTCATTAGGCATTTGCATCTTTGCATATCATGTGGTTACATGGAACAAGTCATCCTCCTAAGTCTTGATCAGAAGATAAAGAGGTTGAGATGCAAGCTAGGGTTTCATGGACTGATCATTAGTCATCTGAGGATGTATGATTCAAATTAGGGTTCCTTGGTTGTCAAGGAGATTGAGCTTCATCTTGGTTGAAATGATACATCATCATCATCATGGTTTTATCATCACCAAGAGATTCTTCATGCTTGATCAGATACCTTGAGATTAGGGTTTTGACCTCTGGTCAACCCTAATCATCTGCATTGTGCCAATCAGGGCCTGTAAAGAAGATGAGGTTTTCAATGGATATGGGGATCATCATATGATTATATTGAGCTTATGGAAGCTAGGGTTTCATCATTGAGCCATTTCATCAGGAGTTTGAAGCTCAACTTGATCAGTGCATAGCCAGATTCATCTATCAGTCAAAAAAGTCAACTGTGGTCAACTGTGCCTGAATTGATGGATTTGGAGGAGGGAGAGGGTTAGAGACACTTCATTCATGTCCAAACAAGTTTCATTTGACATTTCAAACATCAAGAATGAAGAAAATAAAGTCAGATGGAAACTTTCCAAAAATAGAAAGTGACTTGTAATTGAAAATTGCCAAAAATGGAAAGTTTTTCTCCTCAAAATTACGTGTCCAAAAATGTTTCAAATGAAATTTTGTTCAACATGAAAGTTGTAGATCTTGCTCTCACCTTTCCAAAAAGTCCAAGAACATGAATTTCTCATGTATGGTTGGCAAGATATGGATTGATCATTGTCCAAAAAAGTTGATTTTCAAAGTGGCATAACTTTTGATTCACAAGGCCAAATTGAGTGAGGTTTTTATAAGCAAACTCCACTTGACATGAGCTATCATAATCCATCATTACCTGTCATGAAAAATCATCACATAAAAAGTCCATTTTTCAAGTGGACCAATTTTGAAAAAGAGAGGGAAAAAGTGCATTTTGAGAAATAAGCATTGTTTTCACTCCATTCCTTTTGTACTAGTTCACAAATGCCATTTGAAATTTGCTGCAACAAAAAATTCCACTGTTACATTGCATTGCACATGTGTGGGTGAATTGACCAAATTGCCATTTAGCATGAAATTGCATTTTCACTAATCCATTCCATTTTCACTAATCATGATTACTAACATCATTAACATCACATATATAAGCATAATTGTAACTGTTTTTTGATTAACCATAACAGAATTTCAAATCTAGATCCAAAATTGCACAATTCTCTCAACTTTTCATCTTCACATTTTTGCAATTTTCTTCAAAAACCTTGCTTAGATCTTCATTGATTCATCATCTATATGCATTATTGAGGCTAATTGAAGCGAAGATTCATCACTACCAAGCTAATTCAAGGACTGTCACAAGAAGCTTCAACAATGGCAAGTTGAATTTCTGAGCAAATCATGCACAATCAATACATGAACCTTGCTTCATCCGCTTCTACAAGCATCAAAGCACACCTGTTTTGGCATTTCAAAGCTTGATACGCACGATTCAACAACTGTTCTCAAATTAAGGTCAGATTTCGACTTCAATGATTCTTGAAATTGATTGATGATTTGGATAGATCTTGTTTAGTAGAGAATTCTGCAAGTTGAATCATTAATTTTCGTTGAGAAATGAGAGAGTTATGTTGATTTGAAATTTCATGCTCAAACATGTTTTGGATCGATCCGGTTAAATTAGGATGAATTAGGCTTAATGAATGTGATATTCATGATGTGCTTGGAAAGACCTTTCCATTGATATAAAGTTTGTCCAATTTGGTGGAAATTCGTTCATGCTGGAAAATTAGGGAAGAACATGTATGAATGTCATGAAGAACGCATGAATTTTTCCAGAATCCTCTTTTTGATCCAAAATCTCGCTACTGTGCGTGTCCCTAGGTGTTTGCGCGCTGAGATTCAAATGTAGACACGCTTCGATCCTTGCCTTCAGCACATTTCACATATTGCCTTGCCATTTATTTTCATATGCTTCATGTTTCACCATGCCTTCATTTCGTTTTTTTTATTTTTTTCCATTACTTCCAAAATTCATAACTCACAAACCACTAGTCCAAATTGAATGAAATTTTTTTCACCATGATCCTGGTAACCTCTAGTAGTTTTTTGTGATTTTTAATGAAATTGTGCACATGTGGATTTCTGCTTTGGCTAGGATTTATGTGGACATGTCCTTTGTTGCACCATGCTTACTATTTTGATCATAAAATGAGGATGCTTAATTGGAAATTCCTGAAATTTTACATGTGTAATATAGACACTTTGATGAACATTTTGATATGTGGTTTGTGATTTTTGAGTTCCTGGATTGAGAGATATTACATGATCATTAGAGGTGTGACAATTTGTGTCACACCATTTCTTGTCTGACTTCATGAATTTTGTTACCATGCCATATGAATTTGAAATGAGCTGAAATTTTGCATGATGATGCTTAGGGATGTTAGGTTCACATGTGAATATTTCTGGATTTCTTGAGTGCATTTCCAATTTGTTTGATAATTTCTCCCTTGTTTGACCAAATGTGGACCTTTTGTGAGTCATGTTTTTAAATGTTTTGTGAAATTCTGGATATGCATTGGATGGACTTGAAATTTTGTGGAGTGATTATAGACATCTTGAAGTTTGCCATGGTTTTGGTTTCACTCATTTATCATGTTCCTACTCTGTTTTATGCTTGCTTGAAGTTGATACATGATATTGTGCCTTGTTTGGACTTGTATGAGCATGCTTTAACTTGATGAATTTAATTGACTTGCTTCCTCTTATCCAAATGGCCTGAAATTTGGTGTGATTGAGATGTAGTGAATGCTGTTTAGCTGTGATTTGTTTGGAGATTTATTGAATTGTTTTGGATTGAGTTTGGATTGATGCATTCTGTTTGGTCCAATGAGCTTCTAGATTGCATGTTTTGCACTATTTCTTTCATGAAATGAAATTGATGAATGATTTGAACATGAGACCAATTGGATTTGTTTTTAATTTGATTGAACTTGATTTTGGATAAGTTTCATGTTCTGTTTTGAAATATTTCTCCTCCTTTGACCCTAGGCTTTGTCCTAGGGTTTGCTTCTCATGTTTGAGTTGTATTTTCAGGACAAAAGGCATATGGCATGGAGGAATTAATTCACTTGGCTTGAGTTGCTTGTTTTATTGATGTTGATTAACATTAATTTTGTTTTGTAGGTGGTTTCTAATTCATTTGTGTTGAGCATTGGCTTATGCTTTGCTTGATGCATTGCTTGTGTACAGTAACTGTTGACTTTTAGTTTGTCTGTTTGACTGTTTGAGCTGAGTACTGATTATGTTAGATTGATTTCAGGTACCTTAGTTGCTATAGTTCATTGTGAACTTGCTGGTGCTGCTGCTTGGTTGTGTGAACCAATTGAGGTAGAATCACTAACTCCATGTAGTCTGGAAGACCTGGCCTGTTACTTGGCCAGGCACCTGTCTGAAGTCCTCCTTAAGAGGCAATGCTTGTGCTTGTTTATTTTTGTCCCCAAGCAGGAAAAGACCTTTGTTAAGGCAATTGGCAGACACAAGAGGTGTGTAGTCCACCTCCTGCTATTCTGTTGAGTCGTCCCTTGGCTCACATCACATGTTGATGCCTTGTGGACACTAACCCAAGATCCTTGTACAGTTGTACAGTTGAGTCAGTGTCATAAGTGTAGAAGGGTTCCCACTTTCTGGACCCACACTTCCTTTGTCTGAAGCTCTCCCTGGCCAGGGATAAGAGCTGTGAGGCACACCCCTCACTCACCTTTCATCTGGCTTCACCCTGACTCTCAATGTCAGGGTTAAGAGCTAACATCACCCTGATACAGTTGACTTGCTTTGGCAGTCTAACCCTTGTTTGAGCCACCTCTGTTTGGATATAGTGTGTGCTATTTGTGATTGTTTGCTCTGTTTGCTTTGCCTGTTTAGGATTAGCTTGCTGCCTGTGCAAGTTAGGATAGAAACCATAACATAGGGATGATTATGCATGATAACATCTAGGCTCGAGTACAGCTCCCTAGTAGTGTGTCTCCCTTTGTATCTGGTTAGAATTTCTTTCCCGTTCAGGGGAACTACGTCGCCCTGATCCTCATACCAGATGAGGTACGTAGGCAGGAGACCGTGCGAGGCCTCTCCGGGCAACCTTTTTTTTTCTTTTTGTGTGTGTTTGCTTGACAGTTGCTAGGCTCGAGTGCCTGACTCCTTAGTAACTTGTTGTTGTTTGTTTCTTCTTGTGTGTCGGGATATGGATGTAAGACCAGCGATTGGCTGTTCGTATCCTGAGTGTGTTTGTTTGGTTCGGAAGCCGATGTAAGTCCAGCGATTGGCGTTCGGGTTCCATGTTTTCCTTTTTGCGCGTATGTTTGTTTCGGCGTGCGTGAGCCGAACTACGGCAGCTCTGATTCTCGTTTCAGACGAGATACGTAGGCATAAGATGCGATATCCTAGCGAGCCCTCTCCCCTCTTTCCCCACCTGTGTTGTCTTCAGTGTGTGTGTGTGTGATGTTTGTTTTAGCAACCTTAACCTATCTTTTTGAGCGAGGATCCCGTCGAGTACGACGGATGCGTAGGGGTGCTAATACCTTCCCTTCGCATAACCGACTCCCGATCCCATTCTCTTTGGTCGCGAGACCATGCTTTTCCCAGGTTTACTTCGAGCGTTTCCTTTCCCTTTTTTGGGATAAATAACGTACGGTGGCGGCTCTGTGTTGTGTTTTGTTTCAGCCCGCCGGTTGTTTTTCACGGTTGCGACAGCTGGCGACTCTGCTGGGGAAGTATAAGATGTTGACTTGTGCTGGTCCATCTTCCCTAAGCGAGTCTCTCCTAGCGTTCTAGGATAGTTTGGGTTGCTTGTGTCGCTTTATTTATTGCATTTATTATTATTCTGTTGTGTATATATTTGCATAAATATTTGCATATATCATACTATCATCGTGTTGTCCTTTGTACAGGTGCTCTGTTTTGGGGTGGGTGTTCTGAGTGGGGCTAAAACCCAGGCCCGAGTATACACCTAGGATTAGTGTGGTCTCACGTTCCTCACATGCTGGTTGGGCATGTTGTTGCAACGTGACATACCACAAGCCGGACGAGGTTCATCTGAGAGTGCTCTTCCTCAGTGGGGTTTTCCACTTTGGTTGGGTTACCTCTTTTGAGCTATTGACTTCGGTGACCGATAATTTCCTGGATCTTTGGTTTAGACAATCTTAAGAGAGTTGCAGCGGTAGACCCGAAAGGGCAAACCCGTTGAGTATCTTTGCCCGATTGTCGAGACTATTATCCTCCTTAGGATGACCTGATTAGAATTCACCTGTGAGGGGAGGGTGATTCTTACAGATGCATGTTCATTGATCAGTTGGTGACTTTGGTGGTGACTCTTGGTTTCATTGATCAGAGTCATATTCATAAGTCGGATTTATGGGCATTTATTTCTGAGACGCCGGAGTGCTGTCCGAGTTATTTATCAGTGGGGATCCGTTTATTTCAGGATTCCCCGGGCCGATTCAGAGGGTTGTGGTTATCTGCTCAGAGATTGTCCGATGATGATGATGATGTATCTTTCAGTTCCGTTTATTTCGGAACTCCCAAGTCGGACTTATGGTTAATCAGTACCTCAGATGACAATGATCAGTTCAGGGGCCGTAACTCAGTGCAACCAATGTTCAGATGACTTGGAGGATGGCACAGTGCATTGCATTCACGCATCAGCATCATCCACATTTTGCATTCCTCTGCATCTAACTCATGTCTATCCATACTCAAGATACATTCTCGATTGAGATTCTGGTTGAGAGACATCCTGATGTCAGAATGCTATTGTCGAAATTTTATCTGTCTCGATGAAACCAGGATCGAAAGATAGAAGCTTCCTCGTATGGATAGACGTTGCATTCATGCACATTAACCTGTTTGCTGTTTTGCAGGTATCAGTTCTAACGTGCTTGATTGTTTCAGGAATCATTGCTCGTGCTCGTAGAGTTGTACCTTTGCACTCAACACGCCCTCACAGATACTTTACTCGACGCAATACTCCCAGACTGATGGATCTCCCGAACACAGATATTCTCGAGCTGAAGGACAAGATGAATGAGCTGATCAACATCATGCAAGGGTTTGCAGTTGGTCAGAAAGCTCTAGCTGATAAAGTTGAGAAGCTCGAGCGGGCTTCAGCTGCCAACAGCGGTGTTAACCTGGATGGTGTCTCCAACCAGGGGCTGGGTGGTTCCAGAGTTGGTGGAAAAAGAACGACTGTGGGGATAGTAAACAATGCTGGTGGTTTCGGTGCTGCCACTGGTGGTCAACCTGTTCAAATGGGCAACAATATGAAAGATAGTCTTTTCCCGCCATTCTTCGGGGTCGATGATGACAGAGAGGAAGACAGGGAAGCTGATCAGTTCTCTATGCACAACGAACCGTTTGGTCAGTACGGTGCCCAACCGCAGAATAAGGAGATTCAGCTGCTGGTAGAAAAGATCAGGGCTCTGGAAAGCCATGCCACTCCCGGAGTTGTAAACATGTCAAATATGGGGCTGGTTGAGGGGATTGTGATCCCACAGAAGTTCAAGGCGCCCGCATTTGATAAATATAATGGGAGTTCCTGCCCGGAGACTCACCTTCAAGCCTTTGTCCGCAAGATCTCAGCTTACACCATGGACCAGAAGCTGTGGATGTACTTCTTCCAGGACAGTCTGTCCGGAGGCTCCTTGGAATGGTACACCAAGCTGAAATCTTCTGATGTTAAGAGCTGGCAGGATCTAGGCGATGCCTTCTTTAAACAATATCAATTCAATGCTGACATGGCTCCTAGTCGTACCCAGCTGCAGGGTATGTCTCAGAAGTCAAGCGAAGGGTTTAAAGAGTATGCGCAAAGGTGGAGGGAGTTGGCTGCCAGAGTTCAACCTCCACTGGTGGACAGAGAGATGTCTGATCTCTTCATGGGTACCCTGTAGGGGGCATTCGCTGAGAGGATGGTTGGTTGTCCCGTCACTAACTTTGCTGACATTGTGGTGGCTGGGGAGAGAATTGAAAGTTGGCTGAGAATGGGTAAAATACAGGGAAATGCTCCGTCATCTGGAGTAAAGAAACCATTTGGGAACGGTCAGCGCAAAAATGAGGGAGAATCAGGTGCTGTGTATGCCCAGAGAGGACACGGTAGGGATCGTTACTACCAGCACACTGCTGCGGTAACCATTCCTGCTGGTAATCAGTCAGTACGACAGCAACGTCAGCCACCTCAACAGAGAGCCGGGTATCAAGTGAGAGGAAAGGGGATTGATCGTCAGTTCGACAAGCCGCCCGTGACATATGCTGTGCTGTTTAAAAAGTTGATGGATCTTGGGTTGGTTCAGCCAAGGACGATGGTTCCGTTAAGATCAGATCAGAGGCCTCCTAACTATGATGAGAACGCCCAGTGTGAATTCCATTCTGGTACACCAGGGCATAACATTGAGGGTTGTAGGGCTTTTAAGCATGTTGTCCAGGATCTGGTAGACTCCAAGGCCATCAATTTTGCACCATCTCCGAATGTTAATGCCAATCCCATGTCGGCACATGGTCAGGCGTTGGTGGGTGCAATTGCTGAAAATTCGGATCACGCCTTTGCGGTAGGTGAAGAGAATGACAGTAACTGCGAGTTTGATGGTTGGATAAAGTCGTGTGTACCAGGGATGGAGATCCAGAACTGGAGGGCCTAAAAAGATCATCACTGTCACTCTGCTCGAAGAGTAATGATTTCTGTTTTTCAGTTTTATTTGCATGAAAGCCATACGTGTTGCCCGACACGTAATGGTCCATTGTAAGGGCCACCTCATGTTTCATTTTGCAGCACTTTGCATCATAAATAAATGGATGTTTTTCAATTAAAAGCGGTGCTCCCTGTTTTTCATTTATTTTTACAGTTTAAAAAAAAACAAATAAAAATGGCAATGTTTGCTTTCATCTTCTTTCCTTTTGATTGGTCTCGTTCCGATTTCGAAAAGTAATTCTCCGGATCTCATTGATAATAATTTGGTTACACCTCATATGACTTCGACAATCCGATCTATCATGCCGAAGAAGAAGGCGAAGAAGATCGTGATCTGCTGGGATTAGCCAGGGTGTTGAACAAGAGGAGAAGGTGATTCAGCTGCACGAAGGGCGAGTTGAGCTTGTTAACCGGTATACCGCCGAGGTCAGAAAGGAAAGGAAAATTGGGGCCGTTTCAGAGGCGAGCCGAGAGCAGAATGGTAGCCTTGTCGAAAGAGCCTGTGGATACCTTCGCCTGGTCATGTCAGGATATGCCAGGGTCAGATACCAATGTTGTTGTGCACAAGCTATCATGGAGAGGAGACTGTCCTCTAGAGAAGCAGAACGCCGGTGCTACTTATCAGAGAGCCATGGTGACTTTGTTTTGTGATATGATTCATCATGGAATCAAATGCTATGTTGATGACATGATAGCAAAGTCCCAAACAAGAAGAGGGGCAGTTGGTAGATCTGGCCAAGCTGAGTCGATCGATTAAGACAATTCAAACTGAGGTTGAATTCAGATAAGTGCACTATCAGAGTGCGGTCCCGTAAGCTGCTGGGGTTCATTATAAGTAAAAGAGGAATCGAGGTTGATCCTGCTAGAAAAAAAAAAAAAAAAAAAAAAAGAAAAACAAGAAGTGCCTGAATCGAGAACAAAAAAGAGGTTCGTGGTCTATTAGGTAGATTGAACTACATGTCATGGTTCACATCTCACCTAACAGCCATGTGTGAACCCATTCAAGCTGTTGAAAAAAAATCAAACGGTCAGGTGGAATAATGATTTCCAAGGGGCATTGAAAAATAAAAGAATAAGTTGCAGGAACCTCTGATTCTGATGCCTCCCTATGGAAAGAGACTGTTAATCTGTACTTGACAGCCCTCGAGGGGTCTACGAGGTGTATTGGGTCAGCATGACGAGTCTTGTCGAAAAGAGCATGCAATTTACCTTAGCAAAAAGTTTACCGACTGTGAAACAATACATTCACTGCTCGAGAAAACTTGCTGTACTTTGGCATAGGCTGCTCGTCGACTGAGACAGTGTATGCTGGTTCATACCACTTTGTGGATTTCAAGATGGATCTGATCAAGTACATATCTGAGAAGCCAGCTGTGACCGGATGGGTTGCAAGAGGGCAAATGATTTTGATTGAATGCGATATTCAGTACACCGCTCAGAAAGCAATCAAGGGGAGTGTATTGTCTGATTACCTCGCCCAGCAACCCATTGAGGATTATCAACCAAGGAAGTTTGAGTTCCCTGATGAGGACATCTCGAGGTGCTCAAATTGAAAGATTGTGAGGAACCGATCCCAGAGGAGGGGCCTGACCCTGAATCCGAACGGATTCTGATGTCTGATGGGGGAAGGTTGATGTGGATGAGTTAGTACCGTTTTGATTGCGCCGAAAGGACCCCACATTCCTTGTGCTGCTAGGCTAACATTTGAAGGCGCCGACAATGCGGCAAGTACGAAGCTTGTATCCTCGGTATTGTACCTCGGTGCATCTATTGGGGCAAAGCCTTTCTCGTTGGTATATGGAATGGAAGCCGTGTTACCGGTTGAGGTTCAGATTCCCTCTTTGAGAGTCCTGATGGACGTAAAGTTGCAAGAGGCTGAATGGGTAAGGACCCGTTACGAGGAGTTAAGCCTGATTGAGGAAAAGAGGCTGGCAGCCATCTGTCATGGGCAGTTGTATCAGCAATGAATGAAGCGTGCTTTTGACAGAAAGGTACGACCTCGGGTATATCACGTGGGTGATATGGTGCTGAAAAGGATCCTTCCTCCTCAAAACGATCGCAGGGGCAAATGGACACCCAATTATGAAGGTCCGTTCGTGGTCAAGAAGGTTTTCTCTGGCGGAGCCTTGTTGCTAACGACCATGGATGGCGAGGATTTTCCATCCCCTGTGAATGCGGACGCAGTTAAAAAATACTTCGTATGAAGAGACCCGCTAGACGAAAAGAATAAAATAGTCCAGGCAAAAATGGGCATCCCGGCGAACCAAAAAACAGAAAGAAAGGTTCGGGCAAAAATTAGGGATAAAATGAAAAATGTACACCCGGCAAGTCGAAAACCTGGAAAGGCGACTTGGGCAAAAAAGGGTATCCCGGTGGACTGAAAACCTGAAAGGGCGGTCCAGGCAAAAGAGGGATTGAAACGAACAACTGCGTCTGGCATGATCGTTTGTGCTTTGGTTAGAGCATCATGGATAATCCCCGGTAGGGATCAGTCGGAATCGTCTTGTTCAGAAGGCAGAAAGCACGGAGAGTCTGAGGACATATGGGGTGTAACTGAGTTGGAACTCGATGAGATCACGGGTTTCACATTGCCATTAGGATAGATTTTTCCTTTTGTGCGCAATTACCTCTTTTCAGGAATTGCTTCCTTTGTATTGCTCAGTTTGAGCCACACTTTTTCAATCAATAAAATGCATATTCAGTCAAATACTTTTGTTTTTGTTTTTCATTACCGCTTTGATTACAAAGACATCCAATTATTTGTGACAAAGAATTTTGCATTTTTAGACATACAGGTCCCTTCCAATGCATGTTTATAAGTTTGAAAACTTGAAATCTTATTCGGAAGGTTGAGTGACCCAAGTGTTGAAATCTTGACACGCCTGGGGCACACGTTTTATGTAACAATCTCTTTTGCAGGTGTTGTTAGATATTTTTCACTCACTTGCAGGTTGTGATGTGGAAGCTTTTGACAAAACAATCCCCGTGGAGTCCAATCAGGGATAAGAGATAGAAGAACGATGAAAAGACGGCGCGACGTACGACGATCCTTGGAATTAATCAAGAAGACTCTTCAAAGTCGGAAGATTGAAAAGTCTGTATAAATCCCAGGAGTTCGCTCTCCGTCGAGTACGAAGCGGTTTGGAATACAAGATGATGGAGCAGAAAAGTCCAGACGAGTCTGGGAGTTCTCAAAATTGGAAAGCTGACATGGGAGTTGGATATGAATACCATGGTTCGACGAGTCGACGGGTGTTCGGTACCGGACTTTCCTCACCTCCTCAAGCAGAGTCGTGAGGACTAATTCCCCAGCAGATTCAAGGTCTGCGGATTCCCTAGCAGGGTCAGGATGGTTATCCCCAGCAGGTTTTAGATCAATGCTTCCCCAGTTGCCAGGCCTGAAGGTTGCTATTTCCCAGCGGAGGTATCTGTGGGCGGTGGATCCCCGAGCAGAGTCTAGAGTGTTGCATGCCCAGCAAGTCAAAGACTGTTGTATCCCCACAGAGTGCGTTGGTGGTTCTTATCCCCAGCGAGGTCCTCCAAGTGGATCGGGTGCAAAGGAGGTTGTTCCCCAGCAAGGGTTGCCTTTTCCCAGCAGCAGCACTATTCCCCAGCAGGGTGGAATCGGATTGTTGACGAGTTCCTCAGCAGAGTGGCTCGAGCTCCCCAGAAGAGTCCCTTGAGGGGGATACTTTTTATGCATTCATCATGTAGAATAAGCATAGCATATTGCATAATAAATCGCGTAGCATTTCCATAATTGTGGAGCATTACGCTAAAAAATATCATGCATCAGCATTGCGAGCATCAGCTAGTCTCAAGCCGAGGTTACCGTTTGAGATTTGGTTTCGCCAGTGGGTGAAGATGCTACTCAAGCATTGGTTACCATCCAAGAATGGGTTTTGCCGGCCAGTGAAGTTGATACTCTGAGGAGTTTGGCATCGTGACGTCAGGTCAACGGTGTTCCCCAGTAGTGCGATACTGGAGGAGATTTCTGTCGTGCGAGATAGAAATTTGGAGGTGTTACTCTGAGGAGTTTAGCATCATGACGTCAGGTCAGCAAAGTTCCCCGGTAGTGCGATACTGGAGGAAACTTTTCCGTCGGACAGAGATGGAAATGAAGATCGCGATCAGCGCTACTCGAGTCGTGGTTACCACTTGAGAGTTGGTTTTGTCGGAAGTTGGAATGTGTTACTCTGAGGAGTTCAGCATCGTGATTTTGGGGCAACAGTATTTCCCAGTTAGTCCCCGACAAGCGTCTGCCTGGTTTTGACATACGTCGATGTCATCCCTGCGACACCAGTAAGTGTCATGTCGATCCCTATAATATCCTTTCTTTGGTGTCAAGTAAACATCATTGTTCGATGTCCAGTAAACGTCGAGTTTCCTCCCAGTCATCAGTAACTGTCTGGTCGAGTTTTCTTTGGTGTCAAGTAAACATCATTGTTCGATGTCCAGTAAACGTTGAGTTTCCTCCCAGTCATCAGTAAGTGTCTGGTCGAGTTTTCTTTGGTGTCAAGTAAACATCATTGTTCGATGTCCAGTAAACGTCGAGTTTCCTCCCAGTCATCAGTAAGTGTCTGGTCGAGTTTTCTTTGGTGTCAAGTAAACATCATTGTTCGATGTCCAGTAAACGTCGAGTTTCCTCCCAGTCATTAGTAAGTGTCTGGTCGAGCTTTCTTTGGTGTCAGTAAACATCATTGTTTGATGTCCAGTAAACGTCGAGTTTCCTCCCAGTCATCAGTAAGTGTCTGGTCGAGCTTTCTTTGGTGTCAAGTAAACATCATTGTTCGATGTCCAATAAACGTCGAGTTTCCTCCCGGTCATTGGTTAATGTCTGGTCGAGCTTTCTTTGGTGTCAAGTAAACATCATTGTTCGATGTCCAGTAAACGTCGAGTTTCCTCCCGGTCATCAGTCAATGTCTGGTCGAGTGTCTTCTGATATGTCGCCCTCAGAGTGGTGTTTGGTGTTATTTCCGACGTTGCCAGCGGAATTATCACATGAAAGCAAAGAACGGGGTTCAATTGGAGAAAGGGAAATGTTGAGGCATTTTCTGGAGAACGGGGTTCATAATGGCGATCGCAAGTTATCGTCAGGCAACTGGGATTCAAATGGAGAATGGGGTTCATTATTTTGGCAAACAAGATGTCGGGGTTCAAATGCAATGATCCGGGATCATTTGCGCGAAAGAAAATTTTGGGGTTCAAGAAAACGGAAAAAAGGAAAATTTCGGGGTTCAAGAAAAAGTAAAAAAAAAGGAGATGATAATCCCCAGCGGATATGTGGTGTTCAGGCCATGGTTATCCCTGTGTTACCATTTATTTTGGTATCCAGGTCGACGTTTCTGTTTCGATGATCATGCCGACTTTCTCCGTACCAGACGGATTTTTCTGCAAGATTGTGTTCTTCGCCAATTCTGACAGGCATTGTTAGTTATTTTCCCATCAGAGTGAAAATTGTTCGTCTGTTCTTGGTATTCAATCACTCTTCATCCTGATCATCTGAAAGCCGAGGCTATTCATATCGACAGGTTCACAGTGGATTGAATAGGGGCAGCTGTAACACCTCAAAATTTGCCCTCCTCTCTTGGGACTAGCTTAGCATATTGCATTTCATTTTTTAGGTCATTAGGCATTTGCATCTTTGCATATCATGTGGTTACATGGAACAAGTCATCCTCCTAAGTCTTGATCAGAAGATAAAGAGGTTGAGATGCAAGCTAGGGTTTCATGGACTGATCATTAGTCATCTGAGGATGTATGATTCAAATTAGGGTTCCTTGGTTGTCAAGGAGATTGAGCTTCATCTTGGTTGAAATGATACATCATCATCATCATGGTTTTATCATCACCAAGAGATTCTTCATGCTTGATCAGATACCTTGAGATTAGGGTTTTGACCTCTGGTCAACCCTAATCATCTGCATTGTGCCAATCAGGGCCTGTAAAGAAGATGAGGTTTTCAATGGATATGGGGATCATCATATGATTATATTGAGCTTATGGAAGCTAGGGTTTCATCATTGAGCCATTTCATCAGGAGTTTGAAGCTCAACTTGATCAGTGCATAGCCAGATTCATCTATCAGTCAGAAAAGTCAACTGTGGTCAACTGTGCCTGAATTGATGGATTTGGAGGAGGGAGAGGGTTAGATACACTTCATTCATGTCCAAACAAGTTTCATTTGACATTTCAAACATCAAGAATGAAGAAAATAAAGTCAGATGGAAACTTTCCAAAAATAGAAAGTGACTTGTAATTGAAAATTGCCAAAAATGGAAAGTTTTTCTCCTCAAAATTACGTGTCCAAAAATGTTTCAAATGAAATTTTGTTCAACATGAAAGTTGTAGATCTTGCTCTCACCTTTCCAAAAAGTCCAAGAACATGAATTTCTCATGTATGGTTGGCAAGATATGGATTGATCATTGTCCAAAAAAGTTGATTTTCAAAGTGGCATAACTTTTGATTCACAAGGCCAAATTGAGTGAGGTTTTTATAAGCAAACTCCACTTGACATGAGCTATCATAATCCATCATTACCTGTCATGAAAAATCATCACATAAAAAGTCCATTTTTCAAGTGGGCCAATTTTGAAAAAGAGAGGGAAAAAGTGCATTTTGAGAAATAAGCATTGTTTTCACTCCATTCCTTTTGTACTAGTTCACAAATGCCATTTGAAATGCTGCAACAAAAAATTCCACTATTACATTGCATTGCACATGTGTGGGTGAATTGACCAAATTGCCATTTAGCATGAAATTGCATTTTCACTAATCCATTCCATTTTCACTAATCATGATTACTAACATCATTAACATCACATATATAAGCATAATTGTAACTGTTTTTTGATTAACCATAACAGAATTTCAAATCTAGATCCAAAATTGCACAATTCTCTCAACTTTTCATCTTCACATTTTTGCAATTTTCTTCAAAAACCTTGCTTAGATCTTCATTGATTCATCATCTATATGCATTATTGAGGCTAATTGAAGCGAAGATTCATCACTACCAAGCTAATTCAAGGACTGTCACAAGAAGCTTCAACAATGGCAAGTTGAATTTCTGAGCAAATCATGCACAATCAATACATGAACCTTGCTTCATCCGCTTCTACAAGCATCAAAGCACACCTGTTTTGGCATTTCAAAGCTTGATACGCACGATTCAACAACTGTTCTCAAATTAAGGTCAGATTTCGACTTCAATGATTCTTGAAATTGATTGATGATTTGGATAGATCTTGTTTAGTAGAGAATTCTGCAAGTTGAATCATTAATTTTCGTTGAGAAATGAGAGAGTTATGTTGATTTGAAATTTCATGCTCAAACATGTTTTGGATCGATCCGGTTAAATTAGGATGAATTAGGCTTAATGAATGTGATATTCATGATGTGCTTGGAAAGACCTTTCCATTGATATAAAGTTTGTCCAATTTGGTGGAAATTCGTTCATGCTGGAAAATTAGGGAAGAACATGTATGAATGTCATGAAGAACGCATGAATTTTTCCAGAATCCTCTTTTTGATCCAAAATCTCGCTACTGTGCGTGTCCCTAGGTGTTTGCGCGCTGAGATTCAAATGTAGACATGCTTCGATCCTTGCCTTCAGCACATTTCACATATTGCCTTGCCATTTATTTTCATATGCTTCATGTTTCACCATGCCTTCATTTCGTTTTTTTTATTTTTTTCCATTACTTCCAAAATTCATAACTCACAAACCACTAGTCCAAATTGAATGAAATTTTTTTCACCATGATCCTGGTAACCTCTAGTAGTTTTTTGTGATTTTTAATGAAATTGTGCACATGTGGATTTCTGCTTTGGCTAGGATTTATGTGGACATGTCCTTTGTTGCACCATGCTTACTATTTTGATCATAAAATGAGGATGCTTAATTGGAAATTCCTGAAATTTTACATGTGTAATATAGACACTTTGATGAACATTTTGATATGTGGTTTGTGATTTTTGAGTTCCTGGATTGAGAGATATTACATGATCATTAGAGGTGTGACAATTTGTGTCACACCATTTCTTGTCTGACTTCATGAATTTTGTTACCATGCCATATGAATTTGAAATGAGCTGAAATTTTGCATGATGATGCTTAGGGATGTTAGGTTCACATGTGAATATTTCTGGATTTCTTGAGTGCATTTCCAATTTGTTTGATAATTTCTCCCTTGTTTGACCAAATGTGGACCTTTTGTGAGTCATGTTTTTAAATGTTTTGTGAAATTCTGGATATGCATTGGATGGACTTGAAATTTTGTGGAGTGATTATAGACATCTTGAAGTTTGCCATGGTTTTGGTTTCACTCATTTATCATGTTCCTACTCTGTTTTATGCTTGCTTGAAGTTGATACATGATATTGTGCCTTGTTTGGACTTGTATGAGCATGCTTTAACTTGATGAATTTAATTGACTTGCTTCCTCTTATCCAAATGGCCTGAAATTTGGTGTGATTGAGATGTAGTGAATGCTGTTTAGCTGTGATTTGTTTGGAGATTTATTGAATTGTTTTGGATTGAGTTTGGATTGATGCATTCTGTTTGGTCCAATGAGCTTCTAGATTGCATGTTTTGCACTATTTCTTTCATGAAATGAAATTGATGAATGATTTGAACATGAGACCAATTGGATTTGTTTTTAATTTGATTGAACTTGATTTTGGATAAGTTTCATGTTCTGTTTTGAAATATTTCTCCTCCTTTGACCCTAGGCTTTGTCCTAGGGTTTGCTTCTCATGTTTGAGTTGTATTTTCAGGACAAAAGGCATATGGCATGGAGGAATTAATTCACTTGGCTTGAGTTGCTTGTTTTATTGATGTTGATTAACATTAATTTTGTTTTGTAGGTGGTTTCTAATTCATTTGTGTTGAGCATTGGCTTATGCTTTGCTTGATGCATTGCTTGTGTACAGTAACTGTTGACTTTTAGTTTGTCTGTTTGACTGTTTGAGCTGAGTACTGATTATGTTAGATTGATTTCAGGTACCTTAGTTGCTATAGTTCATTGTGAACTTGCTGGTGCTGCTGCTTGGTTGTGTGAACCAATTGAGGTAGAATCACTAACTCCATGTAGTCTGGAAGACCTGGCCTGTTACTTGGCCAGGCACCTGTCTGAAGTCCTCCTTAAGAGGCAATGCTTGTGCTTGTTTATTTTTGTCCCCAAGCAGGAAAAGACCTTTGTTAAGGCAATTGGCAGACACAAGAGGTGCGTAGTCCACGTCCTGCTATTCTGTTGAGTCGTCCCTTGGCTCACATCACATGTTGATGCCTTGTGGACACTAACCCAAGATCCTTGTACAGTTGTACAGTTGAGTCAGTGTCATAAGTGTAGAAGGGTTCCCACTTTCTGGACCCACACTTCCTTTGTCTGAAGCTCTCCCTGGCCAGGGATAAGAGCTGTGAGGCACACCCCTCACTCACCTTTCATCTGGCTTCACCCTGACTCTCAATGTCAGGGTTAAGAGCTAACATCACCCTGATACAGTTGACTTGCTTTGGCAGTCTAACCCTTGTTTGAGCCACCTCTGTTTGGATATAGTGTGTGCTATTTGTGATTGTTTGCTCTGTTTGCTTTGCCTGTTTAGGATTAGCTTGCTGCCTGTGCAAGTTAGGATAGAAACCATAACATAGGGATGATTATGCATGATAACATCTAGGCTCGAGTACAGCTCCCTAGTAGTGTGTCTCCCTTTGTATCTGGTTAGAATTTCTTTCCCGTTCAGGGGAACTACGTCGCCCTGATCCTCATACCAGATGAGGTACGTAGGCAGGAGACCGTGCGAGGCCTCTCCGGGCAACCTTTTTTTTTATTTTTGTGTGTGTTTGCTTGACAGTTGCTAGGCTCGAGTGCCTGACTCCTTAGTAACTTGTTGTTGTTTGTTTCTTCTTGTGTGTCGGGATATGGATGTAAGACCAGCGATTGGCTGTTCGTATCCTGAGTGTGTTTGTTTGGTTCGGAAGCCGATGTAAGTCCAGCGATTGGCGTTCGGGTTCCATGTTTTCCTTTTTGCGCGTATGTTTGTTTCGGCGTGCGTGAGCCGAACTACGGCAGCTCTGATTCTCGTTTCAGACGAGATACGTAGGCATAAGATGCGATATCCTAGCGAGCCCTCTCCCCTCTTTCCCCACCTGTGTTGTCTTCAGTGTGTGTGTGTGTGATGTTTGTTTTAGCAACCTTAACCTATCTTTTTGAGCGTGGATCCCGTCGAGTACGACGGATGCGTAGGGGTGCTAATACCTTCCCTTCGCATAACCGACTCCCGATCCCATTCTCTTTGGTCGCGAGACCATGCTTTTCCCAGGTTTACTTCGAGCGTTTCCTTTCCATTTTTTGGGATAAATAACGTACGGTGGCGGCTCTGTGTTGTGTTTTGTTTCAGCCCGCCGGTTGTTTTTCGCGGATGCGACAATACGCATTACTTTCTCTGATTTGGGGGTCTGAGAAGCTGAGAACCATATAACATTTAACCTAACTTGGCCTATTTAGAACATAATGTAGAGACTGTTCAAGTGTATACTTGATAATATATGTTACGTGATACTACACTCAGACAAGTTTCTCTTGAGAATACTATGGGTTGATGAGTTAGTCATCCTAAACTACAGTCATCCTGAACTTTTTAGAACATGATCTACATGTTTTTATCCTTAGTATACTCCTTTGGGATGGTTCTTAACCTGAATCCATGCCCGTGACTCGCAACAAACCCTTTGATTCTTGGTTGACCCGATCGGTCTCATCTATATCAATGGAACTGAGGTGTTGATAAGGTGAAAACCATAATCCATCAAAATGGATGATTGATCTTGATGATGACTTGATCCATCCCTTGACCTTTGTTTGTATTTGCCTTGTGTGTGATCCCTTGTGTGTGATTGTTGCATTCATGCATACTGTAAGACCCCAATTTTGACCATAAGATCCCTCATGGCATCATAACATTTCATTTGCAAAACCTCAAGGATCATAAGCATCTTGGTTCCCGTTGCCTTTGGGTGGTACCTCTTGTGAGTGGTTTGAAATCACCAAGCATGCTTGAATTGTATATTATTGTTTTTCTCATTCTATTTACTAACCAAAAGCACAAAAATATGTCACTAACATTTTTTTGTTTGTAGCTTGAGCAATCACAAGATCAAAAGCTTCTAGGAGATCCTTTGTGCAAAGATATGGCCAAAAGAAGATGAAAGCAAGCATGATAATGGTTCCCAAAGCTCTCATCTATAAAATATGCATCCCAAGTATCTCAATTCATCATTTTGATCAAAGCAAGTCAAAGGGTTTGAGGTTTGTTCCTCAAGGAAACCCTAATTCATCAGATCATCCACAATGCCTTGCTCATGAAGTAATCTCAGCCCATGATCAAATACAATCAAGGGAAGTTATTTAATTCATCATTTCATGCATATTTGAACTTATTTGAGTGCCCTCAATCATCAATTCATCAAGGTGTGAGTTATGGACTTGGAAAGTTGATCTGTCAATTCATTTGACTATTTTGAAATGCACTAAGACCTAAATTTTTATGTGTTGGTCAAATGGAGATGATCCCAAAAGAAAAAATGTTCTTAAGGACAATATAAACAACTTACATGTTCATAAAAAATTGATTTAAAGCTTGTAAGGTCATCTCCCATTCCAAGACATTATAGGTCATTTTGACTAAAACCCTAATTTTAGGGCAACTTCCCAAAAACATAATTCATTCATTTTTTATGATTTTTAGGTGGAATCAAATGCATTGGAAAGATTAAGATGTCTACTTCAAATTTTATGTTGAACAAAATTTCAAAATCTCAAAACAAATACGTGTGATAATGCAAAACATTATAGGTCACTTTGGACCAAATGCATTGAAAGGCAAAAAAGTCCAACTTCAAGTGCCCATAACTCCTTCATCAAAAATCCAAATGATGAAAAATTTAAGTCCATTGTAATTTTCTTGAAAAGACCTACAACGTTTATGTTGGACGTTTTTCCATTTGAGGCTTGCATCATCAAAACAGAAGGGCTTGAAGTTGGACCAATTTGGTAAAATTCTCAAAGGCATGTTTTGCACTATGAACTTCATGGCCTGTTTTCATAATTTTCCACACTCCAAATGAGTTTTGGTCCAACATAACATTTGTTCCTTATGTCAAGACCTTTCCAACCATTACCCACATGCCTATGTCTCAATTTTTCAAGTGGCATTTTCGAAGAGGTGAAGTTTTAAGCTCAATTATGCATAACATGTTAGAATTCCATGCACAAGCTTATGCATTGCCAACTACACGTCCATTTCAAGTTGTTTGGTCATCAGCATGCAAATGCAATTGAGCTTGGGCCTCCTACATGATCATGCAAGCCCATGCAAGGAAAATCCATTTGCCATGCACACGAGGAAACTCACTTGCTCAGCCAATTCCAGCTATAAATAGAGGTGCATACCTCCATCAAATCTCAACCTGAAGGCGCCTGATATGCTGCACAATTGAATCCCTAGCCATACCTAAAGGAACTAGTTCACATTTCTTCAAAATTTCAGATATGAAATTCAACTGAATTTGGTTGAATCTTTAGATCTAAAGTTCCTAGACCTTCCTCATATGATCCATTGAACTTCTGTTTGGCAAGAGGAAGCAAGGAAGGTAGCTCAAAACTTCACAATCCAAAGGTGTGCTTCAACTGGTTTTTTTCTTCGAAACTCCCTATTCCTTGATCTATTTGCTTGGCTATTGTGTTGTCTGAAGTCCTCTCTATAGAGGCATCATTGTTGTATGCTCAATTTTCAAAATCAAGCAAGTTCATGATGAACACCATCAAGTTTCAACCTCTGATTTCTCTCACTATGGAGATCTAGAGTAGAAATAGATGGCACAGGGGTGATGTACATCACCTCAACTTTAATTTGGTACCTGGATCGTGAGTTTTGGTTGAGTTTGGAGGACCTGCAACTCTGGCCGGAGCTTGTATGCTCGCCGGAGAAGACGGTGGCGCTGGCCACCGTCCACCATGCCAGATTTAATCTGGACCATTGGATGCATCTCCCACGTTTTAATCTCAGCCATGCGTTTGGATTACTTGCTTTAATGCCAGGTGTGACGCGTTTGACTTGGACTCACCATGAGCGCGCATCTCACATCCGTCTGATCAGCCACGCCAATTAATGAGGCTTGATCAGACGCCTGTGGTTTTTTTGATTTTCTTAATTTCTGATTTTATTTCTTTTATTTCCTTTATTTTCAAAAATTCATAACTTCTTCATTTTAATTCCAAAAAATATGGAACCAATTGCATTATTTCTCTTTTTAATTCTAGTTTCTAAAAATGATTTTTAATATTTTTTATTTCATCATTTGATATTTTTTGTGAATTTTCTCTTTTCTGGTCATTTTTAATTCATTTTAAATAGTTTTTGATATACCAAAAATACAAAAATATTTTCTTAACCTATTTGAATGATGATGGATATATGAAAAATATTCTCATCAATTTTTTAATTGATTTGAGATTTATTTGAGATTTTAGTTCAATTAGGTTATTTTTATTCATTTTTAATTGGTTAAAAATAGTTTATGACTTTTAAAAATGCTAAATTTTTTTGTCAAACTTTGTTTGACCTTGTTGAACTTAGGATAAATCACTTGGGCTTTTCAAAGTTGATTTGAAGTGATTTTGAAGTTTGACCTTTCTTTAATATTTTAATTCAAGTTTATTTTCAAATATTAAAAATGCCAAAAGTATTTTGTTCATTTATTGACTTCCAATCTTCATCTCACTTCTGTTTTTGATTGTTTGACCATGATCCTCAATGTCATTGGTCAACACTTGTTGATTGGTACATGCCATTTCATTTAATGCACTTATTTCTTTTCATTATCCATCTTCTTCTTCTTTTTTTTTTTTTTTGATCAATGAGTTAAAGGTTGATAAGTTAGCATTGATTAGGGAGGCTTAATCTTCCTTGATTCAAATCTAATTCATCTTGGTTAAATGATCAAGTGAATGACTTTGCATTAAGGATAGGTTACTTCCTAAATCATGCAAAGGACTTAAACCAATACAAGATCAATTCTCCTTTTTTCTTTTGGCATGGCAAGTTGTTGGAACTTGATTCACTAATCAAGACTTCTAACTTGTGTTGTTGCCTACATTATTATTGACCGACCTCAGATAGTTGTGACTTCTACATAAGTCCAATTACGATTGCTTAACATAGCGCTAAATTTGCCTTATGGCACACTAATTACTAACATTAACCATTAACCATTAACCTTTACTTTTTGCACTTTACTTTTATGCAATTTACTATTCTTGTACATATTATTCATTTGCTTTTCCCTTTGCTCATTTGAGCACATGTTTATGTTAATGCAATTTGCCTTTTGCTCACTTGAGCACATATAATTGTGTATATATCATTTGTGCTTGTGTTTTGTTTTGATTGTTGTTGACCACAATGCAAAGAATTGGACAAAATGGACTTAGATATTAGGACTTTACCCAAGCTAATGGAATTTGAAGAGCAACTAGGCCTCATGCCTTTAGAGTGCTTAAATGTCAAAGAGCAACTAGGCCTCATGCCTTTAGAATGCTTAATATTGAAGATGGCTTTGAAAGGACCAACTTCTAAACTCCTCTTGTCCATTCCTCATTTGCTTTTATAGAACTTTTTGATGTGTGTGTTTTATGCTAGGGATTCCAACATTGAGCCAAATTGAGGAACCATTACCATGAGCTTCCAAGAGAGAGAGATCCAAGATACATTGAGGAACTTTCCAAGGGTCCATTTGATTGTTGATTGCTTGAGTTTATGCTTGTGTGATTTCTTATTCCAAAGGATGGGAGCTACTTGGATCATCAATATGATCTCAAGAGAGGAACTCCATTTGTGGTCTTGCTTCTTATCCCTTATCTCTTGTATGTTTAGGACTTTAGCCATTCTTCTTCTTCTCTCCACTCTAACCCAAGCCAAAACCTTTGTGCAAACATTTAACACTTGTTTTCAACATTAGAAACCTAAGCCTTATGCTTTTGATTTTCAAACTTTTCTTTTCATAACACTTATTTTGAATTGAACTTCTAAGTCAACTTTGACCATTTTGTAAATACTTTTCATTGGTAAATATCACCCATTCAAAATACTTTTTGTGGTTTCAATGGCCACCTTCTTAATCAAACTTTTCATAACCTTTAGTTATTAGGTTTGAGTTATCCTTGAGGTAGATTTAATACTCACCTATATCCTTAGTGATGGACAATGAGTCTTCCATGCTTATTATAGGGTTAACCCCTCACTAGCATGTTGAAGCTATCCTCACATGGTGGATTTTGTGGTTTTAGGTTGAGTTTTCTCCCTTGGATAACAAAAGACCTTAAGGCTTTTGGACCAATCAATTCACCAACTCATTTTGAGATTTTTACCCCGAACTACGAGGTTTTGATCCTAATCTTTTTAAGATGGTACGTAGGCAATGGGTTTATCCATCTAAACACAAAATGTAAATAAACTTGTATATTCTTTTCTCACCTCTTCAATCATGTTTGCACAAATAAATTTTCACAAATACCAACCTTACAACCAATGTGAAAAGGGCTCCCTAGGAGTACCTAGGATGTTTTGGGTGCCTAACACCTTCCCATTGCATAACCAACCCCCTTACCCAGATCTCTGACTTTTTTACTAGTTTTTGATTCGATAAAACTTTTAGCTTTTTGTTCGCTTTCTAACCATTCCTTTGGATAAATAGAAGTGCGGTGGCGACTCGACTTGTATGATTTACCTTAGATTTAGTCAATATCTCTAATGGTAACGAATACCCCGCTACAGAAAAGTGGCGACTCTGCTGGGGACATGTTCCTAGTGGGTTTTGCCTACTTTTCGTATTGTGTTGTATTGTATTGTATATTGTTTTGTGACATATTTTTGTGCAATTTGGGATTACTGTATTGCATGTAATGATTGAATTGCTTAAAATATTAATTCCTTGTATGCTTGGTGATCTTTGTGAGATGAGTTCTATACCCGAACTCGAGTGCACTTAGGATAGGAGAATGGCATACTCTTGTTGACTTGTGTGGAGTTATTCCTTAGCAAGTTGACTTGCAAGTCCATTCGCTTGGTGGAGGTCATGTTGGGATTAATAATGTCACACAAGTAGTTATGGTTAGACATTACTTTTTCCAATATAGACCTTAGAAGCCAAGGACCTTAGTTTACCGAGCCCATCTTGGCCTATTCTTAGGATGTAGTGCGGAGGTCATTCAAGTGTAAGATTTGATATGATTGTTACGCGATACTACACTCATAAGAGTCTCTCTTGAGAATATTTTTGGAAAACGAGTAGTCGTTTCTCCGATAATATCCGAAAGATGGGATGATGACTATGGGAACCTCTTGTAGAACATGTTTGGAAGGTTAAACCCTAATACACTCCCTTTGGGTGGTTCTAAACCGAGACTCCATGCTCGTGATTTGCAACAAACCCTTGATGCATGGTTGATCCGTTCATATATCCCTAATATCAATGGAACTTGGGTGTTAATAAGGTGTAAACCATAATCCACCAAAATGGATGATTGATATTAAGGATGATATGATCCATCCCATAACCTTTGTTTGGTGTGCTTTGTTTGATTCTTGAGTGTGTTTGTTGCATTCATGCATTCATACACCCATTTGCATCCATATTATCAAAATAATAAGAAAATTTTCAAGGAACTTAAGAGGTCTATTTGCCAATTTTCAGACATGGAAAGACAAAGAAGGAATACAAAGAAGTACAACTTCAGACAACCAGATTTGAAAGAACTAAGGAATTTGACATCCTATGTATTAGATCCCTTGGGTTTCAAGGCTCGTTTTAGGAAGCTTCTTCCTCTTCTGACTACTCAGGTGGATGAAGGATTGATGAGTGTATTGGTGCAGTTTTATGATCCCTTGCACCGTTGCTTCACATTTCCGGATTTTTAGCTTTTGGCCACGCTTGAAGAGTATGCCTACCTTGTGGGTATACCTATTCTAGACCAGTTGCCATTCAGTGGCTTAGAGAGTATTCCTACTTCTCGAGAGATAGCTGACATGTTGCATATAGACGAATCTCTGGTTGGTGCTCATATGACTACCAAAGGTGGAATTCAAGGCCTCCCTTCTGAGTTCCTTATCAATCAAGCTACTATGTATGGGAAGGCCATGAGTGAGGATGCCTTTGAAGCCTTATTTGTACTTCTTATCTATGGGCTAGTGTTGTTCCCCAACATTGATAAGTTCGTGGATGTGAACGCTATTAGGATTTTCTCGGCTCTTAATCCCGTTCTGACTCTGTTAGGTGACATTTATCTTTCTTTGCATATAAGGAATGCAAAGGGTGGTGGTGCCATTGTGTGCTGTTTGCCTCTGTTGTATAAGTGGTTTATTTCTCACTTACCACAAACGGTCGCCTTCAAGGAAA
Source organism: Lathyrus oleraceus (assembly GCF_024323335.1). Classification (NCBI taxonomy): domain Eukaryota; kingdom Viridiplantae; phylum Streptophyta; class Magnoliopsida; order Fabales; family Fabaceae; genus Lathyrus; species Lathyrus oleraceus. The sequence goes on along the minus strand of NC_066584.1, from coordinate 99,871,767 downwards.
ACAAGGGATGTCTATGGTGGTCCACAAGACTTATGTCTCTCACTAATGATGATATCTCTTGGTACAACCGTGTGTATGATGGTGTGCAGATTATCGACTCTTGTGGTGAATTCTCCAATGTACCTATTCTTGGTACATGTGGTGAGATTAACTACAACCCTGTTTTGGCACGTCGACAACTTGGGTTCCCCCTAAAGGATAAACCCAATAACATTATGTTAGAGGGTGTGTTCTTTCAGGAGGGTAAAGATCCCCAAGACTTGAAGGGCAGGATGGTCTGCGCTTGGCGCAAGATTCATAGGAAAGGAAGGAATGAGTTGGGTCCTAAGAACTGTGTCGCTTTGGAGCCTTACACTGCTTGGGTTAGGAGGAGAGCTTATGAGTACCTCATGCCTTACGAATATCCGAGACCTACACCTTTGGTTATGGCTGGGCCTTCAACCCTCCCTGACCAAGGAGTAGAGGAGTTGAGAGACGAAGACCGTTCACGTGCCTGGATCCGTGAACGAGAAGAGTTGCTTCAACAGATCAAGGAGAAGGATGCTTTGATTGAGTTCCTCGAGCATCAGGTTATTGACGATCCTAATGATGCATGGACTTCTCTACTTCCTCAATCTTCCAAGTTTTGGAAGAGGAAGTACGATCGACTCGCCAAGGAGAAGGCATATATGGAGGCAGCCTATGAGGAGGAGGTTAAGAGGCTTCGTGCATCTTATTTTCCAGTATCCCGAGCTTTAGATGATTGTTTTTAGGGATCCATAGGATGATTATTTCCCTTTTTTCTTGTACTTGGTTACCAATGCTGTACTTCTTTGGTGTAAAAATATTTTCCAGATATTATTGATAAGATGTTTTCATATGTGATAAGAATCTAATATTTCCCAAAATTTGCAAGTAGAACTCAAAAGTTCCTCTGAAATAAAAACCAAATCATATGCACAAGCATTGCATGCATCATGTGCATAAGCATGTCTTGCTCCAGGCTTCTTGTCCTATGGTCTAACTCTGTGTTCTTCATTTATTTTGAAGACAAGCTGACTCACCGGTACTACACCAAAGCCAATTCTTCGAGACTGATGGATCATTTGGAACAAGAGAACCGCGAGCTGAAAGAGGAGGTAGCCAGATTGACGGCCCTGATGGAGTCATTCTTGGCCGCTCAGAGCCAGTCTTCTCCAACACCCGCAACTCCTCCCCAGAGGACGGTTATTTCCGAGATCGTGACTTCTATTGTGCCTGCTGCGACAACTCACTTTGCGCCATCTATGCCAGCCGGGTTCCCTTAGGGAATGCCCGCCAACTTCATGCCAGAGGGTTTTGCTCCAACTCTTACTTCTTTGCCGGCATCTAGCCCGGTCATGTCTGTGCCACCTCCTGTTATGCATACTTTACCAAGGGCTGAAGATACCATCTATCATTCTGAGCCATCTGAGGGCCTAGACGTTTATGAGAAGATGGATGACATGAAAGACCAATTCCTTGAGCTTCGCAAGGAACTAAAGACTTTGAGGGGGAAAGACCTCTTTGGTAAGAGTGCTGTTGAGTTGTGCCTTGTGCCCAACGTGAAGATCCCTATTAAATTCAAAGTGCATGACTTTGAGAAGTATAAAGGAAACACATGCCCTCTCAGTCATCTTGTGATGTATGCTTGCAAGATGTCAACACAAACTGATAATGATCAACTTATTATCCACTATTTCCAGGACAGTTTGTCGGGTGCCGCTATCCGGTGGTACATGGGTCTGGAAAGTTCGAACATCCGCTCTTTCAATGATCTTGGCGAGGCATTCGTCAAGCAATATAAATATAATGTGGATATGGCTCCGGATAGGGACCAGTTGAGGGCGATGTCCCAGAAAGAGAAAGAGACCTTCAAAGAATACGCCCAGAGGTGGCGCGAATTGGTAACTCAGATAGTGCCACCCCTTGAGGAGAAAGAGATGACCAAGATCTTCTTAAAGACCCTGAGCTCGTTCTATTACGAGAGAATGATAGCTAGCGCTCCCTCAGACTTCACCGAGATGGTGAATATGGGGATGAGATTGAAAGAAGGGGTCCGTGAGGGACGCTTAACTCGAGATGAAGGCTCTTCAGCAAAGAGATATGGAAGCTTTGCAAAGAAGAAAGAGGGAGAGGCACATGTTGTGTCTTCCCATGTCAAGAGAGGACCCTCTGTGAAGAGGAAGATTGCTCGCCCAGTCAATAATCAACATCAGGTGGCTCATATAACATCTGCTTTCAGGGAAGCTCAACATTATCAACAACCGCAAACTCAGCAATATCAGCAACAGCAACAGCGTCCACAACAGCAGGCCTACCAGCCTCGAAATAACAACAACAATGCCAACACCAGCTATGAGAGGAAGAGGATCACCTTTGATCCAATTCCGATGACTTATGCTGAACTCTATCCATCTCTGATCGATAGAAAGTTAATCACTCCGCGAGACCCTCCCGCTGTACCTGCTAACCCCCGGTGGTGGTACAAGCCTGAGCTTCATTGTGTGTATCATTCTGGTGCTCCCGGACACAATATGGAGAATTGTTATCCCTTGAAGACCAAGGTGCAAGACCTTGTGAGAAGCGGGATTTTGTTTTTCGAGGACGTAAGTCCGAACGTGAAGAAGAACCCATTGCCCGAGCATGGGAAATCTGTCAATATGGTCCAGGGCTGTCTTGGCTGTTGGTGTAAGCCCTAGAGGCCAATACTTTTTGGTACTTGTATCGAATTATTTAAAGGAATTTTCTTTATTATGGTTGATTAATAAAGTCCCTGGAATAGATAGTCCATTTAATGTATTAAGTGTGACTTAATCATGAGAACACATTAAACATAAGGACACTATTCTTAAAGTATTCGTAGTCGAGCTTTAATGTGATGTGGAATAACATTAAAGCATTAAGACTATTATGTTTGTAGACTGATGATCACATCTCATGGATCATGGATAAAGAGTTATCAAGTCTTAAACATAGGTATGAATATTAGGAGTAATATTTATACCGGATTGACCCGCTATGAGAATACTATATAGAAAGTTATGCAAAGTGTCATAAGTTATTCTCATGGTGATAATGGTGTATACCACTCTTCGACCTGAAACCACTATGGATCCTAGATGTAAAGTCGAGTGCTTTGTTGCTGATCCAACGTTGTCCGTAACTGGATAACCATAAAGACAGTTGATGGGTACTCCACAAAGCATGCTGAGGGACATGAGTGTCCTAGATGGAATTTGCCCATCCTTCGTAATAGGATAAATGTCTATGGGCCCAATATTGAACTGGACAAGGATGACACGGTCTATACCTTGTGTTCAATATAGACATAAGGGCAAAGGGGTAATTATACACATAATTATTATCATAGGAGGTTTTGTCATATCACATGACATTTTCGTGACTTGGGTAGCAGTGATGTGTTGCTAGATACCACTCACTGTTTATTATGTTAAATGCGTGATTTAATATAATTGCCAACGCCGCGAAAACCTATAGGGTCACACACAAAGGACGAATTGATGAGAAATAGAATAATTAAGGAACATCGTAAGGTACGATGTACTTAAGTAGAATACGAAATATGGTAAGGTACCAAATACTTAAGTGATTTTGGCATTTTATGAGATATGGGCCAAAATGCACTTAAGTGGGCTTTTTGGTTTGAAGCCCACACAAGTGGTTCTATAAATAGAACCCCTTGGGTAGAAGCATTGTAACTCACTGAGACAGAAAACACAACTGAAGAGTTGGAATTTCGTATCTCTCTCTCAATCAAAGCCTTCATTCATAACAGCTAGCACTGCGATTGAAGGAATCCGTTCGTGTGGACGGAGTAGAGACGTTGTCATCGTTCAACGTTCGTGATAGCCCCATGGATCTGTATCAAAGGTTTTGATCGTTATCAGAGATCTGCACCAAAGTTTTGAATCGCCACAAGAGGTAATGATTTTATCACTGATCATGCCCATTCGTAAGGATCACTAAATGGAGAAATTTTTAAATTCCGCTGCGCCTTGGATGGCAATTCTCCAACATTGGCAAGTAATAAGTCAAATATGTCAGTCATATTCAACAATCGCTGGTTGAGTTGCATCGCTTGCTGTGTGATTATAGTCATTATGAGCATGACCATGATAGCTGCAGAGTCTGTTCTGTCAATCAGAGAGGATGTCGCCAGGTGCGCAGAGATGTTCAAGAGATGTTGGACGAGGGAGTCATCGAGATCCTTCAAAATAGAAATGTTGACGAAGATGAGCTCGAATTCAACGTAATTTCTCCGGTATTCCGGATACCTGAGCCTGTTGTCATCGAGTATGATGGTAGCAAGCAGAAGGTTTCTCCAGCTCTGACTGTCAAGCCAGCCGGACTTGTACCGTACTCCTCCGAGAAGGCGGTTCCTTATTGCTACAATGCTGTAGCAGTGGAAAATGGGAAAGAGGTGTCCCTGCCATATTCATCTGTCGTTAATATTGCTGATGTTAGCGGTTTGACCCGCAACGGTCGTGTATTTTCAGCTCCGTTGAAACCCCAGGCTAATGCTCGAGGAAGTGTTGATGCTGATTTTGTTGAACGCCCGATTGGGAATGCTGTGAGCACTCCGAATCCGGCACTTGTTGCTAAGCCCGCCTCCATGTTGAAAACTCCTGCTTCTGTTGTCCCGAGTGGCAATACGAAAGAAGATTGTGATGAGATGCTAAGGCTCATCAAAAGGAGCGAGTACAATATTGTAGACCAGCTTCTACAAACACTGTCCAAAATATCTGTGTTGTCACTACTATTGAATTCAGAACCACACCGGGAGGCTCTATAAAAGGTGTTGGATGTGGCGTACGTAGATCATGATGTCACGCTAGAACAGTTTGATAGCATTGTCGCAAATAGTACCGCTTGTAACAATTTGAGTTTTTGTGACTCTGATCTCCCCGAGGAGGGAAGAGACCACAACTTGGCATTACATATATCTATGAGCTGCAAGGATGATGCCATGTCCAATGTGTTGGTGGACACTGGGTCATCATTGAATGTATTGCCGAAGACCACTCTCGCGAAGTTGTCATATCAAGGGCCTCCCATGAGGCAGAGTGGAGTAGTTGTGAAGGCTTTCGATGGGTCTCGCAAAACTATGATTGGTGAAGTTGATCTCCCAGTCAAAATCGGACCAAGTGATTTCCAGATTACCTTCCAGGTTATGGACATTCACTCATCGTATTGTTGTCTCTTAGGCAGACCATGGATTCACGAGGCAGGTGCCGTGACATCCACCCTACACCAGAAATTGAAATTTGTAAAGAACAGGAAACTGGTGGTGGTAGGGGGAGAAAGGGCTCTCCTGGTTAGCCATTTATCTTCCTTCTCATACATAGATGCTGAGGATGAAGTTGGAACTCCGTTCCAAGCTTTATCTATTGTTGATCCTGTTGAGAAGAAAACTCCTTCATTTGCTTCCTACAAAGATGCGAAGTTGGCCATTGAGCATGGTGCAACTGCTGGATTGGGGAAAATGATTGAGTTAGAAGACAACAAGTCCCGGGCTGGCATAAGATATTCTTCTGGGGTCTTCAACAAGCAAGGTTTGTTCAAGAGTGGAGGTTTCATCCACACTGGTCAGGATGAAGAAGGTGATGCCATTTTGGAAGAGGACGAAGAGGATTTTGGGAATTTCATTATCCCTGGAGGGATCTGCAATAATTGGGTAGCTGTGGATGTTCCAACAGTTATCCATAAGTCAAAGTAATGTTCATTGTGTTTAAAAACCATTCTCCCATGCCAAAAGGAGAAGTGATGACATTGTTGGCACATAAATGCGATGATACTTTCATTCAATAAATTCATGTTAAATGTTTGTTTTTCCAATTATTTTCCCTTTTCGCTTTTTGCATGAAATTGATGATCACAAAAAACCCTAAAAAATAAGAATAAAATCAATCTTTTCATCTACATAATGATTTGCCTTGTTTGAGTTCTAAAAATTCTTTTATATCCAAAATCATTATGCAGGTTAATCTAACCCATTGAACATAATGATCCAACACCATCTCTCAATTTTGAATTCCCTGTATTTGAGGCGGAAGAAGATGATGTTGAAGAGATTCCTGACGAGATTACCTGTCTACTTGAGCATGAAGAGAAGATCATTCAGCCGCATCTTGAGAATCTGGAAACAATCAACTTGGGGTCTGAGGATTGTGTGCGAGAAGTAAAGATTGGGGCACTCCTGGAAGAGTCTGTTAAGAAGGGGTTGATCGAGTTGCTACGAGAATATGTTGACGTCTTCGCTTGGTCATATGAAGACATGCCTGGTCTAGATACTGATATTGTGCAACATTTCCTACCTTTGAAACCTGAGTGCATGCCTGTGAAGCAGAAGCTCAGAAGAACTCATCCTGATATGGCAGTGAAGATTAAAGAGGAAGTTCAGAAGCAAATTGATGCGGGGTTTCTGGTGACTTCTACATATCCTAAATGGGTGGCCAATATTGTGCTCGTGCCTAAGAAAGATGGAAAAGTCCGAATGTGCGTGGACTATAGAGACTTGAATAAAGCTAGTCCGAAAGATGATTTCCCTCTACGACACATTGATATGTTGGTAGATAATACAGCTAAATTCAATGTCTTCTCATTTATGGACGGTTTTTCAGGATTAATATCAGATTAAAATGGCACCCGAGGATATGGAGAAGACAACATTCATCACACCTTGGGGAACATTCTGTTATCGAGTGATGCCCTTCGGTTTGAAGAATGCTGGAGCCACGTATCAACGAGCTATGACTACCTTGTTTCATGATATGATGCATAAGGAGATCGAGATATATGTTGATGATATGATTGCTAAGTCGAGAACAGAAGTGAACATGTAGAACACCTGTTGAAACTTTTTCACCGTTTAAGGAAGTACAAGCTTCGTCTGAATCCCAACAAGTGTACATTTGGAGTCCGTTCCGGCAAGCTATTGGGCTTTGTCGTTAGTGAAAGAGGTATTGAGGTTGATCCTGCAAAGGTCAAAGAAATACAAGAGATGCCTGCGCCCAAAACTGAGAAGCAAGTCTGAGGTTTTCTTGGCCGCTTGAATTACATTTCCAGATTCATATCACACATGACTGCCACATGTGCGCCGATATTCAAGCTCCTCCGGAAAGATCAGTCCCACAATTGGACCGAGGATTGCCAGAAAGCTTTTGACAGTATTAAAGAGTATTTGTCTAAGCCTCCGATCCTGTCTGCGCTGGTAGAAGGAAGACCATTGATTATGTATCTGACAGTTCTTGAAGACTCAATGGGTTGTGTCCTTGGTCAGCAAGACGAATCAGGGAAGAAAGAGTATGCCATCTACTACTTGAGTAAGAAGTTTACCGATTGCGAGTCCCGATACTCAATGCTTGAGAAAACATGTTGTGCTTTGGCTTGGGCTGCTAAGCGCTTACGTCAGTATATGTTAAATCATACGACTTGGTTGATATCCAGAATGGATCCAATCAAGTATATCTTCGAGAAGCCTGCTTTAACTGGGAGGATTGCCCGTTGGCAGATGTTGTTATCCGAGTATGATATTGAGTATCGAGCTCAGAAGGCTATTAAGGGTAGTATCTTGGCAGACCACCTGGCACATCAGCCGATTGAGGATTATCAGTCCGTTCAGTCTGACTTCCCAGATGCGGAGATTCTGTATTTGAAAATGAAAGATTGCGATGAGCCTACACTCGATGAAGGGCCAGAGCCTAGTTCCAGATGGAGTATGGTATTTGATGGCGCGTTAAGTCAATATGGAAAAGGTATTGGGGCAGTGATTATTACTCCTCAGGGCACACATTTTCCTTTCACAGCAAGGCTAACTTTCAAATGCACGAATAATATGGCTGAGTATGAAGCTTGTATTATGGGATTGGAGGAGTGTATTGATCTTAGGATCAAACACCTCGGTGTTTATGGTGATTCGACCCTCGTTGTTAATCAGATTAAGGGTGAATGGGAAACGAATCAGCCTGGCCTCATTCCATATAGGGATTATGCGAGGAGGATTTCAACATTCTTTACTGAGGTTGACTTCCATCATATTCCTCGAGATGAGAATCGGATGGCAGATGCTCTTGCTACACTTGCTTCAATGATTGTGGTAAGACTTTGGAATGAAGTCCCCAATATCACTATGATGCGCTTGGACAAACCAACTCATGTATTTGCAGTAGAAGAAGTAAAAGATGATAAGCCATGGTACTATGACATCAAGTGTTTTCTTCAGAGCCAGATTTACCCGCCTGGGGCATCTGTGAAAGATAAGAAGACTCTGAGGAGATTATCAGGAAGTTTCTACCTCAATGGTGATATGCTTTATAAGAGAAATTTTGACATGGTGCTGCTCAGATGCGTGGATAGACACGAAGTAGACCTGTTGATGACTGAGGTATATGAGGGTTCATTTGGTACTCATTCCAATGGACATGCCATGGCTAGAAAGATGTTGAGAGCAGGCTACTATTGGCTGACGATGGAGTCTGACTGCTGCAAATATGTAAAGAAATGCCACAAGTGTCGGATTTATGCGGATAAGATTCATATTCCTCCTACACTTCTAAATGTGATTTCATCACCATGGCCCTTCTCCATGTGGGGAATCGACATGATTGGCATGATAGAGCCAAAAGCGTCCAATGGACACAGATTTATTCTCGTAGCAATTGATTACTTCACTAGGTGGGTTGAAGCGGCATTGTACGCAAATGTGACCAGGCAGGTGGTTGTGAAGTTTATCAAGAATCAACTCATATGCCGATATGGTGTGCCAGATAAGATCATTACTGATAATGGATCTAACTTGAACAACAAAATGATAAAGGAGTTGTGTAATGAGTTCAAGATCGCACATCATAATTCTTCTCCTTATAGACCCAAGATGAATGGGGCCGTTGAAGCTGCTAATAAGAATATCAAGAAGATTATCTAGAAGATGGTTGTCACGTATAAAGATTGGCATGAGATGCTGCCATTTACTTTACCTGGATATCGTACACCTGTCCGCACTTCAACAAGGGCAACCCCTTTTTCTCTCGTTTATGGCATGGAGGCTGTGCTCCCAGTAGAGGTGAAGATCCCATCAATGAGAGTCTTGATGGAAGCCAAGTTGGCTGATGCTGAATGGGTTCAGAGCCGTTATGACCAGTTGAACTTGATTGAAGAGAAGAGGTTGACCGCCATGTGCCACGGTCAATTATATCAGCAAAGGATGAAGAAAGCCTTTGATAAGAAGGTCAAGCCTCGTGTGTTCCGAGAAGATGACCTTGTGCTCAAGAAAGTCTTGTCTTTCGCGCCCGATTCCAGAGGCAAGTGGACTCCAAACTATGAAGGTCCATATGTTGTTAAGAGAGCCTTTTCAGGCGGTGCTTTGATACTTACAACTATGGATGGGGAGGATTTCACTCGCCCTGTGAATTCAGATGCAGTCAAGAAATACTTCGCCTAAATGAATAAAAATAGATTAGCTCGCTAAGTTGAAAACCCGAAAGGGCGACTTAGGCAAAAATGAGCGTCTCGGTGGATTGAAAACCCGAAAGGCCGATCCAGGCAAAAGTTAGAGACATAAAAAAAGAATGAATATATGTATCCCGCTAGATTGAGTACCTCACCCTGGGGCAATCTAGGCAAAAAATAGGGATTTGGCAAGTAACTGCATCTTGACAAGATTTTGCTCTGTTCTACAACTGTCATCTGTCAGAGATTCTCGCTCAGTCATCATCAACTGAAACTTCAAATACATTGGATTCAGAATTGGTGGAGAAATGGTCATTATGTTCAATGTAGCCCTTTTCCAATATATATCACCAATATCAAATTTGAAAAGATCTATAGAGTCTTGCCATTTACAGACTACCATTCCATCAAATAAATTTGAGCCTTTATCCATTCATTTGCACTCTTATTTGTTTCTATTCAACAAACGTTTTGCATGTTTTAATTGAAAAAATATCATTGTTTTATTCAAATCTTTCATAATTTGTTTTTAAACAAAGTGAACATTCACAAAGATGAAGGGATACTGAGGATGTCTTCAGTGCTCTCTCAAAGATGGTAAGATTTTTGACAGGGTAAGACATGTGTTCGTTCCTGGCATGCTTGTGTCCTCTTCCTCCGGAGCCTTTTGTGGTTTCTCCCCCCTAGCGGAGGGTTGGGAAGGATTATTCATCCCTCTTTCCTTCAGTAGAGTAGTATTTCTTCCTCCTCAGCAGATGTGATCTCATTATTTGGGACAGTATTTGATGACCCTTGGAAGCTTCTGATTTGGTGATTGTTACCCACGGAGTTCCCTGATCCCCCTCTGGTAATTTCTCAGTAGAGTGCTTCCATGGCAGATTTCACTTGTATGATGATCTTTGCCCCCAGCTGGAATGTTTTGCTCATTCCCCTGCGGAGATCCCTGTGGTCCTGGCTTTCTCCCTTGAGACGTAGTACCGGATGTTTGTACTTGCTTGTATTAGAAATGTTTGTTTGTCAGCATTCATCATACATAAACCATACATATGTGTATATTGATAACATTCATGCTGCATTATTTGCCATATATCTTTGTTTGTTATCTGTTGTTTGAGGGTATTCACACTTCCCCAAGCAGATGTCGGTGTCTGATCTCCCCATATAGAGTCAGCCCCTTAAGCAGAAAGTGTTTATCTTTCCTTCCATATTCCCCACTGAGTTATATCCTCGTGGATAATGGTTGTTTCTGTTGCCTCCCAACACATATATTGGGATCGACTTCCCCATTGAGTTATATCCTCATAGGGACAAACTTTGTTTCATCGTGCCTATCTAGTTTGATCCTAGACTGGCCTCTTATGACTGTTCCTTGCACTCCCCTATGGTGTAAATGAACAATTAGTAACCAGTAATTATCCATCTTCGCCCCAGCGGAGTCTGTGGTTTTCTACCTTTATACCGGTAGTTGTAAACCCTATTTCATCCCCTTGCAGAGTTAACCTTTTGTTCATCCTAATCGATGACGGTTACTTTTCCGTGGTTTTCTACCCAGTATCCGGTAGATGTAATCCCCTCCTTGACGGTTATCATTATCCAATATTCGGTATTGATAAGTCCTTCACCCCCGGTGATATATCTTTTGGGTAATTGCTCTGATCAAGCAATTTATCCCCAGCAAGTCATCTCTCGTCTATCCTTTGTTGTGGGTGACGATTGTTTCTCCCCTGGATTGGTCATCATTGTATACCTAGTATTCGGTATCTCGATGTCCTCTCCCTTCGGTCGATTTATCCTTTATTAACCCAGTAACAGGTTGCGGATAATCTTCCATGCGAGCATGTTATCTACGTTCTGACGGTAATAGATAATATATCTCATGCACTCGTTGGACGAAGCCTTTTGTTCTTCCCCAGTCGAGTAAGATTCATATCCCTTTTTATTGGAATCGAATGTCCATCCTATAATCGAGTTTTGCTTTTAGCCCTCTTTTGGATGATGAGTGTCTTGGGAATATTCCCCAATTCACGCTGTAGCGGGGTATTCGTTACCATTAGATATATTGACTAAATCCAAGGTAAATCATACAAGTCGAGTCGCCACCGCACTTCTATTTATCCAAAGGAATGGTTAGAAAGCGAACAAAAACCTAATAGTTTTAACAAAACTAGCAAAAGAAACAGAGATCTGGGTAAGGGGTTGGTTATGCAATGGGAAGGTGTTAGGCACCCAAAACATCCTAGGTACTCCTAGGGAGCCCTTTTCACACTTGTTGTAAGGTTGTTGTTTTGTGAAAAATTTGTTTGTGCAAACATGATTGAAGAGATGAGAAGAGAATATACAAGTTTATTTACATTTTGTGTTTGGATGGATAAACCCATTGCCTACGTACCATCTTATAAAAAGATTAGGATCAAAACCTCGTAGTTCGGGGTAAAAATTTCAAAATGAGTTGGTGAATTGATTGGTCCAAAAGCCTTAAGGTCTTTTGTTATCAAAGGGAGAAAACTCAACCAAACCACAAATCCACCATGTGAGGATAGCTTCAACATGCTAGTGAGGGGTTAACCCTATAATAAGCATGGAAGACTCATTGTCCATCACTAAGGATATAGGTGAGTATTACATCTACGACAAAGATAACTCAAACCTAATAGCTAAAGGTTACAGAAAATTTGATTAAGAAGGTGGCCATTGGAACCACAAAAAGAAATTTGAATGGGTTATATTTACCAATTAGAAGTATATACAAAAAATTGTCAAAGTTGACTTAAAGGTTCAATTCAAAATAAGTGTTATGAAAAGAAAGTTTGAAAATCAAAAGCATAAGGCTAGGTTTCTAATGTTTAAAACAATGGTTAAATGTTTGCACAAAGAGTTTTGGCTTGGGTTAGAGTGGAGAGAAGAAGAAGAAGGGCTAAGTCCTAAGTAAAACAAAAAGAGAAGGGATGAAGAATCAAAACCACAATGGAGTCCCTCTCTTGAGATCATATTGATGATCCAAGTAGCTCCCATCCTTTGGAATAAGCGACCACAAAGCATAAGCAATCAAACAAGTCTCTTAAGAGATCCTCAATGTATCTTGTATCTTCCACTTGGATGAACATGGCAATGGTCCTTCAATTAAGCTCAAATGGAAACTCCTAGCACAAAAGCACACACATCAAAAGTTCCATGAAGTAAAACAAGAATGGACAAGAGTGAGTTTAGAGATTTGGTCCTTCTAACCCATCTTCATCATTAAGGTCCAATTACTCCAATTTTGCATAAGGAAAGTCCTAGAATCTAAGTCCAATTCTCCATTCTTTGCATAGGGAAAGTCCTAGAAACTAAGTCCATTTCTTTGTATTTGGTTCACAACAATCAAAACAGAACACAAGCATAATAATATATACACAATTATGTGCTCAAGTGAGCAAAAGGCAAATGGCATTAACATAAACATGTGCTCAAGTGAGCAAAGAGAAAAGCAAATGGATAATATGTGCAAGAATAGTAAATTGCATAAAAGTAAAGTGCATAAAGTAAATGTTAATTGTCAATAGTTAGTGTTAGTAGTTAGTGTGCCATAAGGCAAATTTAGCGCTATGTTAAGCAATCGTAATTGGACTTATGTAGAAGTCACAACCATCTGAGGTCGGTCAATAATAACGTAGGCAACAACACAAGTTAGAAGTCTTGATTAGTGAACCAAGTTCCAACAACTTACCATGCCAAAAAGAAAATCAGAATTGATCTTGCATTGGTTTAAGCCTTTTGCATGATTTAGAAAACAACCTATCCTTAATGCAAAACCATTCACTTGATCAATTGATCAAGATGAATTAGATTTGAATCAAGGAAGATTAAATCTCCCTAACCAATGCTAACTTATCAACCTTCAACTCATTGATCAAAAGAAAGAAGGAGAAGAAGAAGGAGATGGATAAGAGAAATGGAAATGGCAAAATTAAAGTGCATTAAATGAAATACAATGTACCAATCCTCATATGTTGACCAATAACATTGAAAGTCAAGGTCAAACAATCAAAAACAGAAGTGAGATGAAGATTGGAAATCAAGAAATGAATAAAATATTTTTTGGCATTTTTTAATATTAAAAATAAACTTGAATTAAAAATAAAAGAAAGGTCAAACTTCAAAATCACTTCAAATAAACCTTGAAAGGTCCAAGTGATTTATCCTAAGTTCAACAAGGTCAAACAAAGTTTGACAAAAAATTTCAGCATTTTTAAAAGTCAGAAACTATTTTTAACCAATTAAAAATGAAAAAAAATAACCTAATTGAATTAAAATCTCAAATAAATCTCCAATCAATTTAAAAATTGATGAGAATATTTTTCATGGATCCATCATCATTCAAATAGGTTAGGAAAATATTTTTGCATTTTTTGAATATCAAAAACTATTTAAAATGAATTAAAAATAACCAGAAAAGAGAAAATTCACAAAAAATATCAAATGACAAAATAAAAAATATTAAAAATCAGAAATAGAAACTAGAAATTATTTGGAGACTAATGCAATTGGTCCCATAATTTTTGGATTAAAAATGAGAGAGTTATGAATTTTTGAAAATAATTGGAATTAAAGAAAATAAAACAAGAAATTAAAAATAGCAAAAAACGAGAGCCCTTGGATCTGAGCTCATTAATTGGGCTGGCAGATCCAAGCATCCAGAGGCGCGCACGTACCAAACACATTAGTCAACTGAAGCGCAGGGTGTATTAAAAAAAGTCATAACAACTGAAGGTCCAGATGAGATCTGGAAAAGAGATCATCCGGTCCAGATTGGATCTGGCAATGATGAAGCCACCGGAGCCACCGTCTTCTCCGGTGAGCTTGGATTTTCCGGCCAAATTTGCAGAGATTCAAAAGGCAACCAAAGTACACGATCCTTATACCAAAATGAAGCTAGGGTGATGTACATCACCCCTATAACCTTGAATCACACTCAAGATTCCTATAGGTTGAGAAATCTGAGGTGGAAGATTCAGGTATGAAAAATGCAGATCAAGGAAAAACGAAATTGAAGCTACCACTAACTTGCCTCTCAAATGAGGACTTCAGAAAACACTAGATCCAAGCAAATAGGTCAATGGATGATGAGATTCGAAGAAAATACCAGTTGAAGAGTAAGCTTGAATTCTGGGAACTTGAGCTCGATTATTTGCTTGCTTTGCCAAAACAGAAGATCAGTGAGATGAATGATGAAGGTTTAAAAGCTTAAGATCCAAGAATTCAACCAGATGAAGTTGAATTTTGGATCTGAAAAATTTGAAGAAAATGAAATTGCTTCTTTGGTGAGAGGTTGAGTTTTGGTTTCTGCAGCAATTCAGGTTGAATCAGGTGTGAAATTTGAATGGCATAGGGTCTCTATTTATAGAGGGAAAGGCAAGGGAATGATGAAATGATCCGTGTGCATGAATTTGGATACCACTTGCATGGGCTTGCATGATCATGCTCAAGGCCCAAAAACAATGCCAAATGCAAGTTGAGCTCAAATGCCAAAGGTTTGGACGTGTAATTTGCTCTGAATTGGCTTGTGCAACAAGATTTCAACATGAATTCCACAATTGAACCTAAACATTCACCTCTTCGAAAATACTATTTAGAAAATCCACACATAGGCATGTGGGTAATGGTTGAAAAGGTCTTTGTATAAGGAACAAATGTTATGTTGGACAAAAACTCATTTGAAGTGTGGAAATTTATGAAATTTGAGTTTAAAGTGTGATGTGCAAAAAATGTCAATGCAAGGTTTCCAAATTTGGCCAATGTTCAAGCCCTTCTGTTTTGATGATGCAAGCCCCAAATGAAAACATCTCCATCATAAAAGTGGTAGATCTTTTCAAGACAATCAAAATGGACTTAAGTTTTGCATCATTTGGATTTCTGATGAAAGAGTTATGGGCACTTGAAGTTGGCCTTTTTTGCCTTTTAATGCATTTGGCCCAAAAGAACCTATAATGTCTTGCATTATCACATGTATTTCCTTTGAGATTTTGAAATTTTATTCAACATAACATTTGAAGTAGACATCTTAAGCTTTCCAATTCATTTGATCCCACCTCAAAATCATAAAAAAAGAATGAGTTATGTCCTTGGGAAGTTGACCCACAATTAGGGTTTCAGTCAAAATGACCCATAATGTATTGGAATGAAAGATGGCCTTCCAAGATTCAAATCAATTTTTGATGAACATAAAAGTTGTTCATGTTGTCCTTAAGAACATTTTTTATTTTGGAACCATCTCCATTTGACCAACACATAAAACGTTAGGTCTCAGTGCATTTCAAAATAGTCAGATGAATTGACTGATCAACTTCTCAAGTCCACAACCCATATCTTGATGAATTGATGATTGAGGACACTCAAATAAGTTCAAATATGCATGAAATGATGAATTAAAGAACTTCCCTTGATTGTATTTGACCATGGGTTGAGGTTGCTTCATGAGCAAGGCATTGTGGAACACAGATGAACTAGGGTTTCTCTGGGGAACAAACCTCAAACCTTTTAACTGGCTTCGATCAAAATGATGAGTTGAGATACTAGGGAGGCATATTTGATGGATGAGAGCTTTTGGAACCATTGCCATGCTTACTATCATCTCCTCTTGGCCTTATCATTACACAGATGATCTCCTAGAAGCTTTGACCTTGTGATTGCTTAAGCTACACACAAAAGATGTTAGTGACATATTTTTGTGCTTTTGGTTAGTAAATAAAATGATAAAAGCAATGATATACAATTCAAACATGCTTGGTGATCTCAAACCACTCACAAGGAGTCTCACCCAAAGGCAAGGGGAACCAAGATGCTAATGATCCTTGAGGCAATGCCAAATGCAATGTTATGATGCCATGAGGGATTTTAGGGACAAAATTGGGGTCTTACACACGCTTTGGTTGGTCACCTATATATGCCCAGTAACCGGTATCCCTGGTGTTTCTTCCTCCCTGCTCCCTATTATGACTTTTGTCCCCTGCGGAGTCAGATTTTCCTGAGCTGAAGTATACCTTTTTAGGTCTTCCTCTGATGATTTTGGATGTTTGATATCTCTCACCCTTATACCGGTCTTAGATATTCATTCTTCCCGAGCATGTTGTATCTCTCACCTTTATACCGGTGTTCATATCACATGTCTCTTTGAGCTTATTACCCAGCAACCGGTAATACCTCATCCCGTTGCTTCCTTAGAGGAGTTTTTGTTTGGGTTTTTCCCCAGCGAGGTCCCTTAGTGGATTCTCCCAGCCTGAGTCCGAATTTTCATCCGAAGTATCCGAAGTGTTTAACTTTTGTTATATTGGCATATTCCCCAATACATGCATCTTCGAGTCAGCTTGGGTCTTTCCATGGATTTACTCCTTTTGGAATTCTGTTCCCCAAGCTTTGATTCATGCCCTGCTCACGCAATGTATCCCCTCTTCTGTCCCCATGAGAGCCCCCAGAGTCTCTGTCCCATTTGTGAGCATGTTGCTCCAGTGGATTATCGGTTATTCCTGGTTTCCTTCTTTCTTTGTGGACACATATCTCCACAGAGTGTTACCTTTTGCATTCATACATTTTCATCATGAGGTCTCTTAGGGACCAAAATTCGTCTCTTTGTTATTATTTAAGCCCATTCTACCTCGTCGAGATGAAGATTTTAACCTTCACTTCTCCGGCCAGAATGACCTTAAATAGGGGCATCTGTAAGACCCCAATTTTGACCCTAAGATCCCTCATGGCATCATAACATTTCATTTGCAAAGCCTCAAGGATCATAAGCATCTTGGTTCCCCTTGCCTTTGGGTGGTACCTCTTGTGAGTGGTTTGAAATCACCAAGCATGCTTGAATTGTATATTATTGCTTTTCTCATTCTATTTACTAACCAAAAGCACAAAAATATGTCACTAACATTTTTTTGTTTGTAGCTTGAGCAATCACAAGATCAAAAGTTTCTAGGAGATCCTTTGTGCAAAGATATGGCTAAAAGAAGATGAAAGCAAGCATGGTAATGGTTCCCAAAGCTCTCATCCATCAAATATGCCTCCCAAGTATCTAAATTCATCATTTTGATCAAAGCAAGTCAAAGGGTTTGAGGTTTGTTCCTCAAGGAAACCCTAATTCATCTGATCATCCACAATGCCTTGCTCATGAAGTAATCTCAGCCCATGATCAAATACAATCAAGGGAAGTTATTTAATTCATCATTTCATGCATATTTGAACTTATTTGAGTGCCCTTAATCATCAATTCATCCAGGTGTGAGTTATGGACTTGGAAAGTTGATATGTCAATTCATCTGACTATTTTGAAATGCACTAACACCTAACGTTTTATGTGTTGGTCAAATGGAGATGATCCAAAAAGCAAAAATATTCTTAAAGACAATATGAACAACTTTGATGTTCATCAAAAATTTATTTGAAGCTTGGAAGGTCATCTCCCATTCCAAGACATTATAGGTCATTTTGACTAAAACCCTAATTTTAGGGCAACTTCCCAAGAACATAATTCATTCATTTTTTATGATTTTTATGTGGGATCAAATGAGTTGTAAAGCTTAAGATATCTACTTCAAATGTTATGTTGAACAAAATTTCAAAATATCAAAAGAAATACATGTGATAATGCAAAACATTATAGGTCACTTTGGACCAAATGCATTGAAAGGCAAAAAAGTCCAACTTCAAGTGCCCGTAACTCCTTCATCAAAAATCCAAATGATGAAAAATATAATCCCATTTTGATTGTCTTGAATAGACCTAAAACGTTTATGTTGGAAGTTTTTCCATTTGAGGCTTGCATCATCAAAACAGAAGGGCATGAAGTTGGACCAATTTGGCAAAATTCTCAAAGGCATGTTTTGCACTATGAACTTCATGGCCTGTTTTCATAATTTTCCACACTCCAAATGAGTTTTGGTCCAACATAACATTTGTTCCTTATGTCAAGACCTTTCCAACCATTACCTATATGCCTATGTGTCAATTTTTCAAGTGGCATTTTCGAAGAGGTGAAGTTTTAAGCTCAATTATGCATAACATGTTAGAATTCCATGCACAAGCTTATGCATTGCCAACTACATGTCCATTTCAAGTTGTTTGGTCATCATCATGTAAATGAAATTGAGCTTGGGCCTCCTACATGATCATGCAAGCCCATGCAAGGAAAATCCACTTGCCATGCACACGAGGAAACTCACTTGCTTAGCCAATTCCAGCTATAAATAGAGGTGCATACCTCCATCAAATCTCAACCTGAAGGCGCCTGATATGTTGCACAATTGAATCCCTAGCCATACCTAAAGGAACTAGTTCACATTTCTTCAAAATTTCAGATCTGAAATTCAACTGAATTTGGTTGAATCTTTAGATCTAAAGTTCCTAGACCTTCCTCATATGATCCATTGAACTTCTGTTTGGCAAGAGGAAGCAAGGAAGGTAGCTCAAAACTTCACAATCCAAAGGTGTGCTTCAACTGGTTTTTTTCTTCGAAACTCCCTATTCCTTAATTTATTTACTTGCCTATTGTGTTGTCTGAAGTCCTCTCTATAGAGGCTTCATTGCTGTATGCTCAATTTTCAAAATCAAGCAAGTTCATGATGAACACCATCAAGTTTCAACCTCTGATTTCTCTCACTATGGAGATCTAGAGTAGAAATAGATGGCACAGGGGTGATGCACATCACCCTAACTTTAATTTGGTACCTGGATCGTGAGTTTTTGTTGAGTTTGGAGGACCTGCAACTCTGGCCGGAGCTTGTATGCTCGCCGGAGAAGACGGTGGCGCTGGCCACCGTCCACCATGCCAGATTTAATCTGGACCATTGGATACATCTCCCACGTTTTAATCTCAGCCATGCGTTTGGATTACTTGCTTTAATGCCAGGTGTGACACATTTGACTTGGACTCACCATGAGTGCGCATCTCACATCCGTCTGATCAACCACGTCAATTAATGAGGCTTGATCAGACGCATGTGGTTTTTTTGATTTTCTTAATTTCTGATTTTATTTCTTTTATTTCCTTTATTTTCAAAAAATCATAACTTCTTCATTTTAATTCCAAAAAATATGGGACCAATTGCATTATTTCTCTTTTTAATTCTAGTTTCTAAAAATGATTTTTAATAATTTTTATTTCATTATTTGATATTTTTTGTGAATTTTCTCTTTTCTGGTCATTTTTAATTCATTTTAAATAGTTTTTGATATTCCAAAAATACAAAAATATTTTTTTAACCTATTTGAATGATGATGGATCTATGAAAAATACTCTCATCAATTTTTTAATTGATTTGAGATTTATTTGAAATTTTAGTTCAATTAGGTTATTTTTATTCATTTTTAATTGGTTAAAAATAGTTTCTGACTTTTAAAAATGCTAAAAAAATTTGTCAAACTTTGTTTGACCTTGTTGAACTTAGGATAAATCACTTTGACTTTTCAAAGTTGATTTGAGGTGATCTTGAAGTTTGACCTTTCTTTAATATTTTAATTCAAGTTTATTTTCAAATATTAAAAATGCCAAAAATATTTTGTTCATTTATTGACTTCCAATCTTCATCTCACTTCTGTTTTTGATTGTTTGACCATGATCCTCAATGTCATTGGTCAACACTTGTTGATTGGTACATGCCATTTCATTTAATGCACTTATTTCTTTTCATTATCCATCTTCTTCTTCTTCTTCTTCTTCTTTTTTGATCAATGAGTTAAAGGTTGATAAGTTAGCATTGATTAGGGAGGCTTAATCTTCCTTGATTCAAATCAAATTCATCTTGGTTAAATGATCAAGTGAATGGCTTTGCATTAAGGATAAGTTACTTCCTAAATCATGCAAAGGACTTAAACCAATACAAGATCAATTCTCCTTTTTTCTTTTGGCATGGCAAGTTGTTGGAACTTGATTCACTAATCAAGACTTCTAACTTGTGTTGTTGCCTACATCATTATTGACTGGCCTCAGATAGTTGTGACTTCTACATAAGTCCAATTACGATTGCTTAACATAGCGCTAAATTTGCCTTATGGCACACTAATTACTAACATTAACCATTAACCATTAACCTTTACTTTTTGCACTTTACTTTTATGCAATTTACTATTCTTGTACATATTATTCATTTACTTTTCCCTTTGCTCATTTGAGCACATGTTTATGTTAATGCAATTTTCCTTTTGCTCATTTGAGCACATATAATTGTGTATATATCATTTGTGCTTGTGTTTTGTTTTGATTGTTGTTGACCACAATGCCAAGAATTGGATGAAATGGACTTAGATATTAGGACTTTACCCAAGCTAATGGAATTTGAAGAGCAACTAGGCCTCATGCCTTTAGAGTGCTTAAATGTCAAAGAGCAACTAGGACTCATGCCTTTAGAATGCTTAATATTGAAGATGGCTTTGAAAGGACCAACTTCTAAACTCCTCTTGTCCATTCCTCATTGGCTTTTATAGAACTTTTTGATGTGTGTGTTTTGTGCTAGGGATTCCAACATTGAGCCAAATTGAGGAACCATTACCATGAGCTTCCAAGAGAGAGAGATCCAAGATACATTGAGGAGCTTTCCAAGGGTCTGTTTGATTGTTGATTGCTTGAGTTTATGCTTGTGTGATTGCTTATTCCAAAGGATGGGAGCTACTTGGATCATCAATATGATCTCAAGAGAGGAACTCCATTTGTGGTCTTGCTTCTTATTGTAGCACCTCAAATTTGCACCTCCCTTGTTGTACATTCATTTCATAGTAGGTCATTAACATAACATAGTCCACTGCATAGCATTGCATTGTTCTTTGCCCAAGTGCAATTCATCAGACAAGATTAGGTCAAACTGATCAGGAGATCAGTCAATCAAGCAAGCAAGTGCAATTCTCAAAGAAACAAGGCCCTAGGGTTGTTTTATCAGGTTCATATGATTATGTGATCCTTTTGAAGTGGATTGGCCAAAGATTGGATGATCAAAGCTCATCAGTCAAGCTGAATTTCAACTAAAACCCTAGAAGGTCAACTGTGGTCAACTGTGCCTGATTTTATGGATTTGAAGGTGGGAGATAGGTTGAAAGGCTTCATTCATGTCCACACAAGTCTCATTTGATATATCAAAGACCAAGATTGAAGAATTTGAAGTCAGATGAAAAGTTTCCAAAAATAGCAGGTGACCTGTAATTGGAAACTGCCAAAAATGGAAAGTGATTCTCCTCAAATTTACATCATCATACATGCTTCAAATGGAATTTTGTCCAACATGAAAGTTGAAGACCTTGATTTCACCTTTCCAAAAAGTCCAAGAACACTCATTTCTCATTCGTGATCATCATAGCAAAAGGCCATTTTTCAAGTGAACTAATTTGCATTTTGGTGGGAAAATAGATGATTTTGAGAAATACATGTCATTTGCATACCAAACCACTTCTAACACATCATAAACAGCAAATTGGACTTGCCTCAATTGCATTTGCAGTGTTACATTGGTTATAATTAGAAAAGGTCATTTTTGCCAATTGCATTTTGCTAATTCACATCATTCTTGCTAATCTTGTTTAACAAATGGATTAAGCACATGGTATAAAGTCCCTAATCATAACAGAAACGCCTAATCACAATCACTTTTTCAGATCCAAACTCAGAAATCACCAAATTCTCTCAATTTTCTTCAAAACTTTTTCACACTTTTTTCACCATTTCCATTGAAATTCATCATCCATCGTGCTTGTTCTTGTGTGATCCATCTTCTGCAGGTACCTGTGAACATCTGTTGAGCAAAATTGTGGCAAGAACATTGGAGAATCGCAGTTGTCATCATCTAGAGCATCCATGGCAAATTGATCATTCTTGAAGCTGGAGCATAATTGAGCTACAAGATCTACTCCATTCACTTCCTAGAGCATTAACCTACTTCTGTTTCATCAATTGGAGCTGTGAATTCACCAAATCGAGCAACTGCCACTTCAAGAGGTTAGATCTCGAATTCTTTAATTGATGTAATTGTGATATGGCTTGTGTAGATCTTAGATCAAAGAGCATGCTGCAACTTGTAGTTTTGAATTTCATTAGGTTTTGAGTGAGAAATCTGGAATTGAAGGTCTGATGTCAAATTTTCTTTTGATCGATTCGTGCTGGATACTTAGAATTAGGTTGAATCATGTGGATATTGTTGATGTGCTTGATTAGACGCGTTCATTGATATATAGTTTGCCAATTTTCGTGATGATTTGTTCTTGATGATTTCTGGAATGATGAACTTGTATGAATGCTCAAGAACGCGTTCCAGATGCTTGTTTGATCCATATTTCCTGGCTTGGCTTTCAAATTCATGTTTCCCGCGGTCTCCAACCAATCACGCGCTGCCACACACTTAAGTGAAACGCAGCGTTTCACTTAAGTGGCTGCATATTTACGCTTTTGCCATTTTCAGATTTTAATTCATTTTTATTTCATTTTCTTCTCAATTTTTATTTCATTTTGTATGCTGATCTTAGAAAATTCATAAGTCTTCCAATATTTGTCCAAATTGGCTGGGATTTTTTGTGAAATGTCCTTCATGATCTCTAGTTTTTTATGGTGATTTTTACAGAATTTATGCACGTGTGGATTTTTTAATTGCCTAGGGTTTGTTAATGTGTGTTCAATTTGTTCCTTCCATGCCATTTTTCTTGTGAAATATTGATGCTTAATTGGATGAGGCTGAAATTTTTTGTGCTTATTCTAGACATCTTAAGGAGCATTTTGATATGTGGTTTGTAATTTTTGAGTTCTTGGATTGAGAGTTATGATATAATCTTTGGAGGTGTTACATTTTGTGCCATGCCATGCTTTGTGAAACTTCTTGATTTTATTTGCTATGCTTGTTGAACTTGAATTGAGCTGGACTTTTGCCTGAGAATACTTGTGAATGTTGAGAATACATGTGAATTTTTCTGGAATTTTTGAATCCATTTCCTATTTGATTGGGATTTTATTTGCTGTTTAGTCATTTGTTGACGTTTTGTGATACATGTTCCCATTTGATTTGTGAAATTCTGGTTATTAATTGGATGGATGTGAAATTTGGCATGAGTATTGTAGACATCTTGAGGTTTGCCATGGTTTTAGTCCCATTCATTTATCATGTTTGATTGCTGTTTTATGATTGGTTGAAGTGGATGCATGTTTTGATGCTTTGTATGAGCTTGTATGAATTTGTGTTGACTTTATGAATTTCATTGACTTGCTTCCCTTGGTCCAAATGAGCTGAAATTTGGTATGATTGACATGTTATGAATGCTGGTTGATCATGAACTTTTTTGGTGATTTATTGAAATGTTTTGGTATTGATTTGATTATGATCATTCTGTTTGGTCCTTTGAGGTTCTAGATTGCATGTTTTGTACTCTTTTCCTTATGAAATGATAATGATGAATGATATGAATGTGAAACCACTTGGATTTGTTTCTTAATTGATTGATCTTGACTTTTGATAAGTTTCATGTTCTGTTTTGACATTTTGATATCATTTTGACCCTAGTCTTGTACTAGTGGTCTTGTGTTCTCACATTTGAGATTTGTTTCAGGTTAAGAACACAATTTGCTTATGCTTGATGATGTGCACTCAATTGGAGTTGGCTTGTAGTTTGTTTATGACTAACTTTGAGTTTCTTTTGTAGGTTTTGAAATTTGAGTTTGTGCCATGTGGCTTGCACCTTTGTGCATTGACTGTTGTTTGACTGTATAGTTAACTGTTGACCATTGTCTGTTTGCTTATTGTTTGAGCTGAGTACTGATTATATTGGATTAATTTCAGGTACCTTAGTTGCTATAGTTCCTTTGTGAACTTGATTGTGCTTTGCTTGCTAGCTTGAGCACTGAGGTATAATGATCTCTTCTCCATGTAGTCTGGAAGACCTGGCCTGTTACTTGGCCAGGCACCTATCTGAAGTCCTCCTTAAGAGGCCATGTTTGTGCTTGTTTATTTTTGTCCCCAAGCAGGTAAAGACCTTTGTTAAGGCAATTGGCAGACACAAGAGGTGTGTAGTCCACCTCCTGCTATTCTGTTGAGTCGTCCCTTGGCTCACATCACATGTTGATGCCTTGTGAACATTAACCCAAGATCAGTTGAGTCAGTGTCATAAGTGTAGAAGGGTTCCCACTTTCTGGACCCACACTTCATTCTCTGAAGCTCTCCCTGACCAGGGATAAGAGCTGTGAAGTCTAATCTTCACTCACCTTTCATCCGGCTTCACCTTGGCTCTCAATGTCAAGGTTAAGAGCTAACATTACCCTTCCAGTTGACTTGCTCTTGCAGCCTCACCTTTTGTTTGAGCCCCACTTGGTGTGTATATAGTGTGTGCTATTTGTGATTGTTTTGCTTTGTTATTTGTGCTGATTAAGATAAGCTTGCTCCATGTGCAAGTTAGGTAGCAACCTTGACTTAGGGATGATTATGCATGATAACATCTAGGCTCGAGTTAGTCTCCCTAGTTGTGTCTCCCTCTGTTATCTGGTTAGGCTAGCCTTGTGTCCCTCCGTAGGGGAACTACGTCGCCCTGATCCTCATACCAGATGAGGTACGTAGGCAGGAGATGAGCTGATCTCTCCGGGCGCCCGTTTTTGTTTAGTCTTGTTGTGTGCTTGGAGTCTGGTGTAAGTCCATCAAGTGGCATCTGGTTTCCAGTGTGGGTGTGTTTTGGTTCGGAATCTGATGTAAGTCCAGCGATTGGCATTCGGATTCCACGTTTGCCTGTGTCTGTTTTGTTTGCGTGCGTGAGCCGAGCTACGAATGCTCTGATTCTTCTTCGTCCGAGAAGATACGTATGCATAGGATGCGACATCCTAGCGAGCATGTGTTTTCCCCAGTCCAAACTACTTCGACTCTGATGTCTATGCTGATAGACTAAGTAGGCCCAGGATGCGATATCCTGTCGAGTCAGTGTTGTTTGTTTTCTTGTGTCTCTTTCAGCCAGTGTTTGTTTGTTTGTGAGCAGTGTTTTAGCAACCATTTTCCTTCCTTTTGTGCGTGGATCCCGTCGAGTACGACGGATGCGTAGGGGTGCTAATACCTTCCCTTCGCATAACCGACTCCCGATCCCATTCTCTTTGGTCGCGAGACCATGCTTTTTCCAGGTTTACTCTGAGCGTTTCCTTTCCCTCTTTTGGGATAAATAACGCACGGTGGCGGCTCTGTTGTTCTTATTTTCCCGCCGGTTTTTCGCGTAATGCGACAGCTGGCGACTCTGCTGGGGACATGAGAAGTTGACCTCTTGCTGGTCCATCTTCCCTAAGCGAGTCTCTCCTAGCGCTCTCTAGGATAGGGTTTGGTTGTTGTTTGCTGCTTTATTTATTGCATTCATTCATTTATTGTTTGCATTTATGTGTGCATTAATGTTTGCATTCATTCATATTCATCTGCTGGTTATGCTGTGTTCTCTCTGTTTGGGGTGGGAGTTACTCGAGGTAAAAGGCCCAATACCCAGGCTATGAGTGAAATCTAGGAAACCTAGGAATATAGTGATTCATGGGAAGCGGGTGGTATGCGTCACTTAGCGGAACATTGATATCACGAGCAGTTCAGACCCTGGTGGGGTATCATCGTTGCATACTTCGGGTGTGTATATGATGATATTCTGCGAAAGCTTATTTATGCTGCGTTTCTTTCGACCTTACCCTGGCCTAGATGACACCCGTGAGCGGGGAGGGAATGATCATTATTACAGGTACAGTTGGTGACTTGTCGGTAACTAGTTGGTGACTTGTGGTCCTGTTGGTGACTCAGTTCTCCAGATTGGGTTCAAATGACAGTTTATCAGTTGACTTTGGGTTTCAGATGAATTGTTGTTCAGAGTTTGAGCCGAAGCTCCGATCCTGTGTTCTGAGATGCACAGCCTGCCAGTCTTGTCTGCATCATCTGCATCATAGCATGTTTATTTTCAAAAGAAACGCAAAAAAAAAAGAATTGAAAAAAAAAAGAGAGAAAAAAAGAAAAAAAACTAATCCCTGCATGCATATCATTTCTCAGGTACATTCCAGAGCTTGTTCACTGATAGAGATGGCAACAGTCCCAGAGCCGAAGCGGAAGACTTGTTCCTACAGCTTTCACCGTGAGCCTTTGACGTCTCTGATTGAGTTGAGTAGCCTTGTGACCAGTGATCATCTGAGGGGGTTTGTGGATCAGTATGGGGATATTCTGACACTATTGAGGATGGTAGTCGACCCGGTGCCATTGCAGACTCTTCTTCAGTTCTATGACCCAGAGCTTCGTTGCTTCACTTTTCAGGACTATCAGTTGGCGCCTACTCTCGAGGAGTACTCCATTCTGTTGAGTGTCCCGATCCAGCATCAGGTTCCTTTCTTGGACGTACCGAAGGAAGTTGATTTCAGAGTTGTTGCTAGAGCTCTCCGTTTGGGTATCAAGGAGGTCAGTGATAGTTGGAAGACCAGTGAGGATGTTGTGGGTCTACCATTGAAGTTTCTGATGAGAGTTTCCAGAGAAGAAGCAGAGAAGGGAAATTGGGAAGCTTTTCATGCTCAGCTTGCTGTTATGATCTATGGGATCGTTTTGTTTCCGAGTATGCCCAACTTTGTGGACTATGCTGCAGTCTGTATCTTCATTGGAGGGAATCCGGTTCCTACTCTATTAGCTGACACTTACTATGCTATTCACAGTAGGCATGGTAAGGGTGGGGCTATCAGATGTTGTCTTCCACTTTTCCTCAGATGGTTCATGTCTCTCCTGCCAGTCAGCGGACCGTTTGTTGATGCTCAGAGCACTTATAAGTGGACTCAGAGGGTGATGTCTCTCACTTCATATGACATCAGATGGCAGTCATACCGGATGGATGTGCGGGATGTTATTATGAGTTGTGGGGAATTCCGGAACGTGCCACTTGTGGGGACCAGGGGTTGCATCAATTACAACCCAGTTCTTTCTCTTCGCCAGTTGGGGTTCGTGATGAGTGGAAGGCCACTTGAAGCTGAGATAGCTGAGAGTGTGTATTTCGAGAAGCGAAGCGACCCTGTTAGATTGGAGCAGATTGGGAGAGCTTGGAAGTCTATTGGTGTTAGGGATGGATCTGTTCTAGGGAAGAAGTTTGCCATTGCTATGCCTGATTACACTGATTGGGTCAAGAAGAGAGTGGAAACTTTGCTGTTACCCTATGATAGGATGAATCCGTTGCAAGTACAACCGCCTTTGATCCTTGCTAAGAGTGTACCTGCTGAGCAGTACAAGCAAGCTTTGATGGAGAATCGTCGTCTGAAAGAGAAAGAGCAAGATGCCCAGATGGAGTTGTATCAAGCCAAAGCCGATAGGTTGAACCTGACTCATCAACTCAGAGATGCCCAGAGCGCAGATGTGGGTAGTGTAAGGAGCAAGAAGAGATCTTATGCAGAGATGGAGAACTTATTGGATGCAGAGCACAGAGAGTGTTTGAGATTGCAGAGAGCTGAGGCCAGTTATCTGAAGAAGATCAGAGACTTGGAGAAGCAACTCAGAGACAAAGATATCCAGTTGAAGAAGGAAGTCGACCAGAGACTTGCATCAGAGAACCACCTTGGAGGAGAGGTGTTGGAGCTCAGAAGACAGTTGAAGGAGAAGATCACTCCCTTTCCAGAATGTTCAGAGTATGAACTGTTGATAGACCAGTGTCACTACTTGAAGACGCTCATTCCTGGAAGCCGCTTGTCTTAGCTTGTATTTTCCTGATGTTTGTGTTGTGAATCACCCCCAGGCCTGTTGGGTGGGATTCATTTATTGTACTTTGATTGGATATTTGGATCTGTGTTGTATGATCCTGTTGCTCATTTATATATGAGATTGTTGTTTCACTCTGTACCCATTGCTCTTGCTGTTCCTGTATTTCCTGTGCTGATCTTGTTGCAGGTTGCCATCTTTTAAGGATGAATCGGGCTCTTTGAATGCCTGAGAAATGATCATTTCATGTGCATCATATGCATTAGCATCATACTCATATCATATTGCATAACAGGTGTTCTAGTTCCGACTTCTCACTCTGGTTCCTGTGTCAGGCAGGATAGCTGATCAGAGACCGCACCGGTATTCTACCAGACTCAATCAACGAAGAAGTATGGATCAGGTTCAGAACGAGCTGGCTGAGATGAGGGCGAACATGGCTCAGTTCATGACCATGATGCAAGGGGTTGCTCAGGGTTAGGAGGAGCTCCGAGCTTTGGTTCAGAGACAAGAGACGGTTATTCCGGTGTCTAACCGTGGTTCACCTGCTGGTATTCCCGTTCAAGAGAATGTTGCTGCTGCTCCCGTTCATGACTATGCTGTGGGAGATGAACTCAGAGGAATCAGAATCAATGGACAGTCTCTTGCTGCTGAGAATGTCAACGCCAGAGCTACCCGGGCTCCGGTTCGTCATCCAGCTCCTATTGTCGACAGACAAGAGGACATGTTCACAGTGCTGAGTGAAGATGAGGATGTTGTCAGAGTTGAAGATAGGGATCGCAAGGTCGATGCCCTGGCTGAAAAGATTCGTGCAATGGAGTGTCAAAACTCTCTTGGTTTTGACGTGACTAATTTGGGGTTGGTGGAAGGTCTGAGAATTCCCCATAAATTCAAAGCACCCACTTTTGACAAGTACAACGGTACTTCTTGCCCTCGCACTCATGTGCAGGCATACTATCGGAAGATCTCTGCATATACTGACGATGAGAAAATGTGGATGTATTTTTTCCAAGATAGTCTATCTGGGGCTTCTTTGGACTGGTACATGGAGCTCAAGAGAGATTCTATCCGATGCTGGCAGGATCTGGGAGAAGCTTTCCTCAGACAATACAAGCACAACATGGATATGGCCCCGAGTCGGACTCAGCTGCAGAGTCTGTGCCAGAAAAACAATGAAAGCTTCAAAGAGTACGCCCAGAGGTGGCGTGAGCTTGCTGCCAGGGTTCAACCCCCTATGCTGGAAAGGGAGTTGACTGACATGTTTATTGGCACACTTCAAGGAGTATTCATGGACCGGATGGGGAGCTGCCCATTCGGTAGTTTCTCTGATGTCGTCATCTGTGGTGAGAGAACTGAAAGTTTGATCAAGGCTGGAAAGATCAATGATGCCAGTTCCTCCTCTTCTAAGAAACCTTTCTCTGGGGCACCTCGCCGTAGAGAGGGTGAGGCTAGTGCTGTACAACACCGAGGGAATATGTACAGAGGAAATCAGAACAAAAATCAATACCGGCAGGTTGCTGCAGTGACCATTCCTGCACCTCCACAACGTCAACCTCCGCAACAACAACAAAGAGTTCAACAACCGCAACAACAAAAACAACAGCAACGTCAGTATCAGCCCAGGCAAAGGATGCCTGATTGACGTTTTGATCCCCTGCCAATGTCCTACGCTGAGCTATTGCCTGAGTTGCTCAGATTAGGATTTGTTGAGTTGAGAACGATGGCTCCGCCAACAGTTTTGCCTCCTGGGTACGATGCTAATGTCCGGTGCGATTTTCATTCTGGGGCACCAGGACATCATATTGAGAAGTGTCGGGCTTTTCAGCACAAAGTCCAGAACTTGATCGATGCTAAGACGATAAACTTCGCTCCAGTGCCCAATGTTGTCAATAATCCTATGCCTCAGCATGGCGGGCATAGGGTTAATTGTGTTGAAGGGGTCGAATCTGAAGATCTGGTTGTCAGGGTTGATGAGATTCAGACTTCTCTGCTGGTAGTGTAGGGCCGTTTGCTGGATGGTGGTGTGCACCCGGGCTGTGATGAGAATTGTTTCGGCTGTGCAGAGTCCGATAATGGATGTGATCAGTTGCGGGCTGGCATACAGAAGCTGATTGATGAGGGTTGTGTCCAGTTTGGCCGGGCTGACAATAGAGATCATGGGGCAGTGTCTACTGTCACGATATTTTTCAAGCCGTCTGAAGGACGAGGGCCAAAAACTGTTGGTAGTGCGTCCACAACAAATGGTACTCCTGTTACCATCTCCGCACCAGTTTCTGCTAATAATCC
The DNA here is from genome assembly GCF_024323335.1 of Lathyrus oleraceus. NCBI lineage: Eukaryota > Viridiplantae > Streptophyta > Magnoliopsida > Fabales > Fabaceae > Lathyrus > Lathyrus oleraceus. The sequence goes on along the minus strand of NC_066584.1, from coordinate 99,841,354 downwards.
AACAACAATCGTTGCTCCGGTCAGAAGGGCTGAGAATAGTAATGTTGTGCCCTGGAAGTATGACAACGCCTACCGAAGTAATAGAAGGGCTGAGAATCGTGTCAGACCGACCAATCAAGCGCCTGTAACCATTGGTGCACCAGTCAGTAGAACTCCCGCGGTTGTGAGTCCCGTTGTGGACAATGTCGGTGGACCGGGAGGTTTTACTAGGAGTGGTCGACTGCTTGCGCCTCAACCGTTGAGGGATGCCAATGCTGAGGCATCTGTTAGAGCTAAGGGCAAACAGGCCGTGGTGGACGAGGAACCTGCTCAGACAAATGTGCCTGGTGGCTCATTTGAGAAGGACGTGGAGGAGTTCATGCGAATCATTAAGAAGAGTGACTACAAGATTGTGGATCAACTCAACCAAACCCCGTCCAAAATCTCTATTCTTTCCTTGTTGTTGTGCTCTAAGGCACATCGCAACGCCTTGTTGAAGATGTTGAATATGGCGTATGTACCTCAGGAGATTTCGGTCAACCAGCTAGAGGGTGTAATTGCTAATGTGAGCACCAGACATGGTTTGGGGTTCACTGATCTTGATTTGACACCAGAGGGACGGAACCATAACAAAGCCTTGCACATCACTATGGAGTGCAAGGGGGCTGTGTTGTCACATGTGCTGGTCGACACCGGGTCTTCTTTGAATGTGCTGCCGAAGCAAATCTTGAAGAAGATATCTGTTGAAGGGGTCGTGCTTACTCCTAGCGACCTGATTGTGAGGGCATTTGACGGATCCAAGCGTTCTGTCTTTGGTGAAGTCACCTTGCCTGTGAAGATAGGTCCTGAGACTTTCGACATCATCTTCTATGTCATGGACATCCAGCCTGCCTACAGTTGTTTGTTGGGGCGTCCATGGATCCATGCAGCAGGGGCAGTCTCGTCGACTCTCCACCAGAAGCTCAAATATGTCTGGAACGGTCAGATTGTAACCGTATGCGGTGAATAGGATATCTTGGTGAGTCACCTGTCCTCGTTCAAATATGTCGAGGTGGATGGTGAGATCCACGAAACTTTGTGCCAGGCGTTTGAGACTGTTGCTCTCGAGGGGGTGGCGTGTGCTGAATAGAGGAAGCCAGGTGCTTCGATCGCTTCCTACAAGCAGGCCAAAGCGGTTGTTGACTCCGGTAGAGCTGAAGGCTGGGGCAAGATGGTGGATTTGCCGGTTAAAGAAGATAAATTTGGCATTGGTTATGAGCCTCTCCAAGCAGAGCAGGGTATGCCAGCAGGTCCGAGCACCTTTACCAGCGCTGGGCTGATGAATCACGGTGACGTCTTCGCAGCTGATGTTGAAGACAGTGACAGTGATATTGATCTCGACTGCTGGGTTCGCGCGAGTGCACCAGGGGAAGTGATCAGCAATTGGACTGCAGAGGATATAGTCCAAGTTACTCTTCAAACAGAGTAATTTTCTTTTGTTTTTTCATTCTGCACAAAACCCTACGTTCTGCCCAAGACGTAGTGGTTCATTGTAGGGCCACATCATGTTTCAATCTTTATCATTAATAAAGGACGTTTTGCAAACAATTTTGTGATCCCTGTCTTTCTATTTTTGTTTTCACTTTTTCAAAAAAATAAAAAATGGCAATGTTTTTGTTTTTGTGACTTTATTGAACTCTTTTTCTAAAACAAAGCATTAAAACACGCAGAAGTGACCTTATGCATCCACTATGAACAAATCTGTTATGGCTCGGTATGATTTCGACAATCCCATCTACCAAGCTGAAGAGGAGAGTGAGGAAGACAGTGAACTCCCGAAAGAATTGGCTAGATTGTTGAAACAAGAGGAAAGGGTCATCCAACCTCATCAGGAGGAGTTGGAGATTGTGAATCTTGGTACTGAGGACGCCAGAAGAGATATTAAAATCGGGGCTGCTTTGAAACCAGAGGTTAAGAGCAGGCTGATTGAGATGCTGAGAGAGTATGTGGAGATATTCGCCTGGTCTTATCAGGATATGCCTGGGTTGAATACTGATATTGTGGTTCATAGACTACCTCTCAGAGAAGATTGTCCTTCGGTCAAGCAGAAGCTTCGCAGAACGAGTCCTGATATGGCAATGAAGATCAAGGAAGAGGTTCAGAAGCAGTTCGATGCGGGTTTCTTGTCAGTGACAACTTACCCACCGTGGATAGCCAACATCGTTCCTGTGCCGAAGAAGGATGGCAAAGTCAGGATGTGTGTCGATTACCGGGATTTGAATAGAGCGAGTCCGAAAGATGATTTCCCATTACCTCACATTGATGTATTGGTGGATAATACGGCTCAATCCTCGGTATTCTCTTTCATGGATGGTTTCTCGGGCTATAATCAGATTAAGATGGCGCCAGAGGACATGGAAAAAACGACATTCATTACACCTTGGGGCACGTTCTGCTATAAGGTGATGCCATTTGGGCTGAAGAATGCCGGTGCTACCTATCAGAGGGCAATGACGGCTCTCTTTCATGACATGATGCACAAAGAGATTGAAGTGTACGTGGATGACATGATTGCGAAGTCGCAGACAGATGAGGAGCACCTGGTTAATTTGCAGAAGTTGTTTGACAGATTGGTCAAGTTCAAACTGAGGCTGAACCCAAACAAGTGTACGTTTGGCGTGAGATCAGGGAAGCTGTTAGGCTTTATTGTCAGTGAGAAAGGGATTGAGGTTGATCCAGCAAAAGTCAAAGCTATTCAAGAAATGCCTGAACCGAAAACTGAAAAGCAGGTTCGTGAGTTTTTAGGGAGATTGAACTACATTGCAAGGTTTGTATCTCACCTAACTGCCACGTGTGAACCAATATTCAAATTGCTTAGAAAGAATCAAGCAATCAGGTGGAATGATGATTGTCAGAAAGCTTTTGACAAGATAAAAGAGTATTTACAGAAACCTCCAATCCTGATTCCTCCAGTTCCAGGGAGACCACTGATAATGTACCTGTCAGTAACCGAGGCTTCGATGGGGTGTGTATTGGGACAGCATGACGAGTCTGGTCGAAAAGAGCATGCCATATACTACCTTAGCAAAAAGTTTACCGACTGTGAAATCAAATATTCACAGCTTGAGAAAACTTGCTGTGCTTTGGCCTGGGCTGCTCGCCGACTGAGGCAGTATATGTTGAACCATACTACCTTGTTGATTTCTAAGATGGATCCAGTAAAATACATCTTTGAGAAGCCGGCTCTCACTGGACGTGTTGCCCGTTGGAAGATGATCTTAACTGAGTATGATATCCAGTACACGTCACAGAAGGCTATCAAAGGTAGTGTTTTGTCAGACTATCTCACTGAACAACCGATTGATGATTATCAGCCTATGATGTTTGAATTCCCTGATGAAGACATCATGTATCTTAAGATGAAAGATTGTGAAGAGCCTCTTGTCGAGGAAGGACCGGATCCTGATGACAAGTGGACATTGATGTTTGATGGGGCTGTTAATGTGAATGGTAATGGTGTTGGTGCAGTGCTGATCAATCCGAAAGGTGCTCATATACCCTTTTCTGCCAGATTGACGTTTGATGTCACCAACAATGAAGCTGAGTATGAGGCTTGTATCATGGGGATAGAAGAGGCCATTGATTTGAGAATCAAAACGCTTGACATTTATGGAGATTCCGCTCTAGTGATCAATCAGGTCAATGGAGATTGGAATACGAACCAGCCGCATTTGATTCCGTATAGAGATTACACCAGAAGAATACTGACGTTCTTCAAGAAGGTGAAGTTGTATCATGTCCTGCGGGATGAGAATCAAATGGCTGATGCCTTGGCTACTTTATCTTCTATGATCAAAGTTCATTGGTGGAATCATGTGCCACATGTTGCGGTGAATCGACTCGAGAGGCCTGCGTATGTGTTTGCAGCCGAGTCTGTTGTGATTGATGAGAAGCCGTGGTACTATGACATCAAGAACTTCCTCAAGACTCAAGAATATCCTGAAGGTGCGTCGAAGAACGACAAGAAAACCCTGAGAAGGCTAGCTGGAAGCTTTTACTTGAATCAGGATGATGTGCTGTATAAGAGGAACTTTGACATGGTCTTGCTCAGATGCGTGGATAGACACGAAGCAGACATGTTAATGCAAGAAGTGCATGAAGGTTCGTTTGGTACCCATGCTGGTGGTCATGCAATGTCGAAGAAACTGTTGAGAGCCGGTTATTACTGGATGACTATGGAATCCGATTGTTTCAAGTATGCTCGGAGGTGCCATAAGTGTCAAATTTATGCTGATAAGGTGCATGTACCACCAAGCCCGTTGAATGTCATGAACTCGCCTTGGCCATTTGCCATGTGGGGCATTGACATGATTGGGAAGATAGAGCCTACTGCTTCGAATGGACATCGCTTCATCCTGGTTGCGATTGATTACTTCACTAAATGGGTGGAAGCAGCTTCCTATGCTAATGTTACCAAACAAGTGGTTGCCCGGTTCATCAAGAAAGAAATCATCTGTCGTTATGGAGTTCCTGAGAGAATCATCACTGACAATGGTTCGAATCTCAATAACAAGATGATGAAGGAACTTTGTAGAGATTTCAAGATTGAACATCACAATTCTTCTCCTTACAGGCCAAAGATGAATGGTGCTGTAGAGGCGGCAAATAAGAATATCAAGAAGATTGTGCAGAAGATGGTCGTTACGTACAAGGATTGGCATGAGATGCTGCCTTTTGCTTTGCATGGGTATCGTACCTCAGTACGTACGTCGACCGGGGCAACCCCGTACTCCCTTGTGTATGGTATGGAAGTAGTCCTACCAGTTGAAGTGGAGATCCCTTCTCTGAGAGTATTATTGGATGTTAAGCTGGACGAAGCCGAGTGGATTCGAACAAGGTTTAATGAGTTGAGCCTTATCGAAGAAAGACGGTTGGCAGCTGTGTGCCATGGGCAGTTATATCAGAGAAGGATGAAGAGAGCCTTTGATCAGAAAGTGCGTCCTCGAAGCTATCAGATCGGTGATCTAGTTTTGAAGAGGATCCTTCCTCCCGGTACAGATAACAGGGGTAAGTGGACTCCTAATTATGAAGGTCCATATGTTGTGAAGAAGGTCTTCTCTGGTGGAGCCTTGATGCTTACAACTATGGATGGTGAAGATTTCCCGTCCCGTGTTAACTCAGATGTAGTCAAAAAATACTTCGCATAAATTGACCCGCTGGACAAAAAGAATAAAAGAGTCCAGGCAAAAAAGGGCATCCAGGCGAACCAAAAAACAGAAAGAAAAGGTTCGGGCAAAAATTAGGGATAAAATGAAAAGAATTTGTACACCCGGTAAGTTGAAAACCCGCAAGGGCGACTTAGGCAAAAATGGGTATCCCGGTGGATTGAAAACCCGAAAGGGCGATCCAGCCAAAAGAGGGATTAAAGCGAATGCTACAGTCTGAGTTATCTGTACTTCATCGCGCTTCGTCGTCTGCCATCTCGAAAGATGTGATCAGTCCAGTCATTCTTCTCAGAAAGCAAGGAGTTGGGAGGAAAACTGATGATCTGTGAGTTATAACAGAATTGGGAAATAGTGGATACTGTGTTCACATTGCCATTAGGATAGACTTTTTCCTTTTGTGCGCAATTACCTCTTTCTAGGAATTGCTTCCCAATGTATCCGCCTTTTCAGGCATATTTTCAATCAATAAAAGTCGTTATTCAGATAAATAGCTCTCTTGATTTTATTTTACTGTTTTGTTTGCAAAAACGTCCGAATTTTTGATAAACATTGCATATAAAAACATGAAGGCTTAACAATAACCTGCAGAAGGATAAAACATTTGAAAATCATTTTGAATGTTGAGGACACTTGAGCATATCTTGTCCATTTTCCCCTGGGGGCAGTTTGTTATGATGTTTTGCAGGTTGTCATCTGTGAAGATGTTTCTCAGCAGATATTTTCTTCGAGTGAGTTTGAGAGCTGTCAGAGCTATATTCCCCTGCAAAGATGTCTGTGGATGGTGCCTTCTATCCCCGCAGATCTAAGGATTGTTATCCCCAGCAGGCCTGGAAGAGTGGGTTTATTTCCCAGCAAATATTTCCCTAGGAGAGTTCCCCACTGAGTTGGAAGGATGTTGTATCCCCAGCGGAGTTGTCAGTGGAGCGTTGTTCCCCAGCAGTCGGATTTGAAGTATTGTTATTCCCAGCGTGGTTGTGAGCGCTCATCCTCAACAGGGTTGTGGATGTTTCTCCCCAGCACCAAGTCTGGTATATTTGCTTTCCACACCAGAGTTATACTCTTCCTCAGCAGAGTTGGTGTGTTATTCCCAACAGAGTTGCTTTTCCCCAGCTAGTTCCCCGAGTGGAGCGGGTTTCAAAGAAATATATCTCCAGCAGCTATCCTACCTGTGGATTGGATGAGTTTCCGTAGTGGAATGGTATTTGCATCCTCCAGCTGAGTATATCCTACTTGTGGATTAGATGGGTTGTCCCCGGCGGAGTGGCGTTTATTCCCCATAGCAGAGTTTATCCTACCTGAGGTTTGGTTGAGTCTTCCCTAGCGAAGTCGCTTTATCATTCCCCGGCAGAGTTGCCTTGTTTACTCCCCAGCGAGTTGTTTGCTGATTCCCCAGCGGAGTCATATTGGTTACTTCTCAAGCAGAGTCCCCGAGTGGATTTGGATATGATCCGAGTGGATTTGGATATGATGAAGGACGTACCCCCCGGCGGAGTTTATCCTTTCCCCAACAACAGTGTTATTTCTCCAGCATGAGTGAGAAGTCGGTGCTCTCCTCGCCAAGCATTCCCCAATAAGAGTCTCCCTGAAGAGTCGGAGTATCTGATCAGTTTGGCTTCCCAGCCAGTTTTGCATTTTTGCATATAGTAATCATTGCATCCTCAAAATCGCGTAGCATTTCCATTCGATATGGAGCATTACGCTATAGAAAAATTCAAACATATGCATTCATGTGTTCGAAACCACTCAGACCGTATCTCCGGCAGAGGCGGGTCATGTGTTCAACATCTGTACGGCACGTTTGCTACAGTTGCTCCTGACAACTTTCAAGATAGAATCCCCACAGAGGTTTATTTCCTCATCCGATGGTGAAAGGAAAACCTGTTTCTCCCCGGTGAGATCCCCAGCAAGTGTATAGCCTTGCCCTGACATATGTAGATGTCGTCCTGTTAGCACCCGCGTGTGTTGCTATTCTTGGGTGTCGGTAAACACCATCTTTCGGTGCTTTCCCAGTCATGCGTAAGTGTCTGGTATTCTTTGGTGTCGGTAAACATCATCTTTCGATGTTCGTAACGTCGTTCTCCTTCCTTAGTGAAGCAGATTCTCCTCTCCGTTGGTGTCGATAAACGTCGAGTTTTTCCCGATCATCCGTTGATGATTTGGTTGTATTTCTTCCCCGGCAGATCCTCCTCTCCGTTGGTGTCGATAAACGTCGAGTTTTTCCTAGTCGTCCGCTGACGTCTAGTTGTTTATTCCCCACAGATCATTAGTTAATGGTTGTTGATTCCCCTCAGAGTTACCTCTCCGTTGGTTTCGATAAACGTCGAGTTTTTCCCGATCGTCTATTGACGGTTGTTGGTGGTATATTTCCCCATGCAGAGTTACCTCTCCGTTGGTCTCGATAAACGTTGAGTTTTTCTCATTCGTCCGTTGACGTCTGAATGTGTATCCTTTTCTCCAGTCATTCGTTAATGTCTGGTTGATTCCCGGCCAGAATCCCCATTAGGGTCGTCAGTGACGTCCTATTTGGTTTCTGTTAGTTGTACCCTTCCTCAGTGAAGTGGCTTCTCCCTTTCGTCCGTTGGCGTCTGGTCGAGTTTTCCTGGTCGTCCCCAGTTGTTTCTCCTTCTCCGTTGGTGTCGATAAACGTCGAGCTTCTCCCTTTCGTCCGTTGACGTCTGGTCGAGTCTTCCCAGTTCATCCGTCGTTCGTTGATGTCTGGTCTCCTTCTCCGTTGGTGTCGATAAGCGTCGAGCTTCTCCCTTTCGTCCGTTGACGTCTGGTCGAGTCTTCCCAATTCATCCGTCGTCCGTTGATGTCTGGTTACCTCTCCGTTGGTTTCGATAAACGTCGAGTTTTTCCTGGTCGTCCCCAGTAGAACTACCTCTCCGTTGGTCTTGGTAAACGTCGAGTTTTTCCTAGTTGTCCGTTGGCATCTAGTTATGATTTCTGTTCCCATTCATCGTCGTTGTGATGTCTGGAGGTGACTGTATCCTTGAAGAGAAGAAAAATCAAAATTCCCAGTAATAAATATCAGGTCCCATTGGACGTTTCCGTTGGTGGATCCCCGCAGTGTGCAAATTTCTACGGTTCTTCGGTATTCAATCCCTGTTTACCCTGAAAGTCTGACAGCCGTTGCTCTCATCCCTTCGGGTCCCCAGTTGATTGAATAGGGGCAGCTGTAGCACCTCAAATTTGCACCTCCCTTGTTGTACATTCTTTTCATAGTAGGTCATTAACATAACATAGTCCACTGCATAGCATTGCATTGTTCTTTGCCCAAGTGCAATTCATCAGACAAGATTAGGTCAAACTGATCAGGAGATCAGTCAATCAAGCAAGCAAGTGCAATTCTCAAAGAAACAAGGCCCTAGGGTTGGTTTATCAGGTTCATATGATTATGTGATCCTTTTGAAGTGGATTGGCCAAAGATTGGATGATCAAAGCTCATCAGTCAAGCTGAATTTCAGCTGAAACCCTAGAAGGTCAATTGTGGTCAACTATGGTCAACTGTGCCTGATTTTATGGATTTGAAGGTGGGAGATGGGTTGAAAGGCTTCATTCATGTCCACACAAGTCTCATTTGATATATCAAAGACCAAGATTGAAGAATTTGAAGTCAGATGAAAAGTTTCCAAAAATAGCAGGTGACCTATAATTGGAAACTGCCAAAAATGGAAAGTGATTCTCCTCAAATTTACATCATAATACAAGCTTCAAATGGAATTTTGTCCAACATGAAAGTTGAAGACCTTGATTTCACCTTTCCAAAAAGTCCAAGAACACTCATTTCTCATTTGTGGTTGGCAAGTTATGATCAAATCATTTTCAGAAAATGTTGAAATTCAAAGTGGCATAACTTTTGAATGGAAAGGCCAAATTGGGTGATTCTTTTTTTGAGCAAACCACATTTGACATGAAATTTCATGATGCATCATCACATTTCATCAAAAATCATCATAGCAAAAGGCCATTTTTCAAGTGAACTAATTTGCATTTTGGTGGGAAAAAAGATGATTTTGAGAAATACATGTCATTTGCATACCAAACCACTTCTAACACATCATAAACAGCAAATTGGACTTGCCTCAATTGCATTTGCACTGTTACATTGGTTATAATTAGAAAAGGTCATTTTTGCCAATTACATGAAAATTGCATTTTGCTAATTCACATCATTCTTGCTAATCTTGTTTAACAAATGGATTAAGCACATGGTATAAAGTCCCTAATCATAACAGAAACGCCTAATCACAATCACTTTTTCAGATCCAAACTCAGAAATCACCAAATTCTCTCAATTTTCTTCAAAACTTTTTCACACTTTTTTCACCATTTCCATTGAAATTCATCATCCATCGTGCTTGTTCTTGTGTGATCCATCTTCTGCAGGTACCTGTGAACATCTGTTGAGCAAAATTGTGGCAAGAACATTGGAGAATTGCAGTTGTCATCATCTTGAGCATCCATGGCAAATTGATCATTCTTGAAGCTGGAGCATAATTGAGCTACAAGATCTACTCCATTCACTTCCTAGAGCATTAACCTACTTCTGTTTCATCAATTGGAGCTGTGAATTCACCAAATCGAGCAACTGCCACTTCAAGAGGTTAGATCTCGAATTCTTTAATTGATGGAATTGTGATATGGCTTGTGTAGATCTTAGATCAAAGAGCATGCTGCAACTTGTAATTTTGAATTTCATTAGGTTTTGAGTGAGAAATCTGGAATTGAAGGTCTGATGTCAAATTTTCTTTTGATCGATTCGTGCTGGATACTTAGAATTAGGTTGAATCATGTGGATATTGTTGATGTGCTTGATTAGACGCGTTCATTGATATATAGTTTGCCAATTTTCGTGATGATTTGTTCTTGATGATTTCTGGAATGATGAACTTGTATGAATGCTCAAGAACGCGTTCCAGATGCTTGTTTGATCCATATTTCCTGGCTTGGCTTTCAAATTCATGTTTCCCGCGGTCTCCAACCAATCACGTGCTGCCACACACTTAAGTGAAACACAGCGTTTCACTTAAGTGGCTGCATATTTACGCTTTTGCCATTTTCATATTTTAATTCATTTTTATTTCATTTTCTTCTCAATTTTTATTTCATTTTGTATGCTGATCTTAGAAAATTCATAAGTTTTCCAATATTTGTCCAAATTGGCTGGGATTTTTTGTGAAATGTCCTTCATGATCTCTAGTTTTTTATGGTGATTTTTCCAGAATTTATACACGTGTGGATTTTTTAATTGCCTAGGGTTTGTTAATGTGTGTTCAATTTGTGCCTTCCATGCCATTTTGCTTGTGAAATATTGATTCTTAATTGGATGAGGCTGAAACTTTTTTTGCTTGTTCTAGACATCTTAAGGAGCAATTTGATATGTGGTTTGAAATTTTTGAGTTCTTGGATTGAGAGTTATGATATAATCTTTGGAGGTGTTACATTTTGTGCCATACCATGCTTTGTGCAACTTCTTGATTTTATTTGCTATGCTTGTTGAACTTGAATTGAGCTGGACTTTTGCATGAGAATACTTGTGAATGTTGAGAATACATGTGAAGTTTTCTGGAATTTTTGAATCCATTTCCTATTTGATTGGGATTTTATTGCTGTTTAGTCATTTGTTGACTTTTTGTGATACATGTTCCCATTTGATTTGTGAAATTCTGGTTATTAATTGGATGGATGTGAAATTTGGCATGAGTATTGTAGACATCTTGAGGTTTGCCATGGTTTTAGTCCCATTCATTTATCATGTTTGATTGCTGTTTTATGATTGGTTGAAGTGGATGCATGTTTTGATGCTTTGTATGAGCTTGTATGAATTTGTGTTGACTTTATGAATTTCATTGACTTGCTTCCCTTGGTCCAAATGAGCTGAAATTTGGTATGATTGACATGTTATGAATGCTGGTTGATCATGAATTTTTTTGGTGATTTATTGAAATGTTTTGGTATTGATTTGATTGTGATCATTCTGTTTGGTCCTTTGAGGTTCTAGATTGCATGTTTTGTACTCTTTTCCTTATGAAATGATAATGATGAATGATATGAATGTGAAACCACTTGGATTTGTTTCTTAATTGATTGATCTTGACTTTTGATAAGTTTCATGTTCTGTTTTGACTTTTTGATATCATTTTGACCCTAGTCTTGTACTAGTGGTCTTGTGTTCTCACATTTGAGATTTGTTTCAGGTTAAGAGCACAATTTGCTTATGCTTGATGATGTGCACTCAATTGGAGTTGGCTTGTAGTTTGTTTATGACTAACTTTGAGTTTCTTTTGTAGGTTTTGAAATTTGAGTTTGTGCCATGTGGCTTGCACCTTTGTGCATTGACTGTTGTTTGACTGTATAGTTAACTGTTGACCATTGTCTGTTTGCTTATTGTTTGAGCTGAGTACTGATTATATTGGATTGATTTCAGGTACCTTAGTTGCTATAGTTCCTTTGTGAACTTGATTGTGCTTTGCTTGCTAGCTTGAGCACTGAGGTATAATGATCTCTTCTCCATGTAGTCTGGAAGACCTGGCCTGTTAGTTGGCCAGGCACCTCTCTGAAGTCCTCCTTAAGAGGCAATGTTTGTGCTTGTTTATTTTTGTCCCCAAGCAGGTAAAGACCTTTGTTAAGGCAATTGGCAGACACAAGAGGTGTGTAGTCCACCTCCTGCTATTCTGTTGAGTCGTCCCTTGGCTCACATCACATGTTGATGCCTTGTGGACATTAACCCAAGATCAGTTGAGTCAGTGTCATAAGTGTAGAAGGGTTCCCACTTTCTGGACCCACACTTCATTCTCTGAAGCTCTCCCTGACCAGGGATAAGAGCTGTGAAGTCTAATCTTCACTCACCTTTCATCCGGCTTCACCTTGGCTCTCAATGTCAAGGTTAAGAGCTAACATTACCCTTCCAGTTGGCTTGCTCTTGCAACCTCACCTTTTGTTTGAGCCCCACTTGGTGTGTATATAGTGTGTGCTATTTGTGATTGTTTGCTTTGTTATTTGTGCTGATTAAGATAGGCTTGCTCCATGTGCAACTTAGGTAGCAACCTTGACTTAGGGATGATTATGCATGATAACATCTAGGCTCGAGTTAGTCTCCCTAGTTGTGTCTCCCTCTGTTATCTGGTTAGGCTAGCCTTGTGTCCCTCCGTAGGGGAACTACGTCGCCCTGATCCTCATACCAGATGAGGTACGTAGGCAGGAGATGAGCTGATCTCTCCGGGCGCCCGTTTTTGTTTAGTCTTGTTGTGTGCTTGGAGTCCGGTGTAAGTCCATCAAGTGGCATCTGGTTTCCAGTGTGGGTGTGTTTTGGTTCGGAATCTGATGTAAGTCCAGCGATTGGCATTCGGATTCCACGTTTGCCTGTGTCTGTTTTGTTTGCATGCGTGAGCCGAGCTACGAATGCTCTGATTCTTCTTCGTCCGAGAAGATACGTATGCATAGGATGCGACATCCTAGCGAGCATGTGTTTTCCCCAGTCCGAACTACTTCGACTCTGATGTTTATGCTGATAGACTAAATAGGCCCAGGATGCGATATCCTGCCGAGTCAGTCTTGTTTGTTTTCTTGTGTCTCTTTCAGCCAGTGTTTGTTTGTTTGTGAGCAGTGTTTTAGCAACCATTTTCCTTCCTTTTGTGCGTGGATCCCGTCGAGTACGACGGATGCGTAGGGGTGCTAATACCTTCCCTTCGCATAACCGACTCCCGATCCCATTCTCTTTGGTCGCGAGACCATGCTTTTTCCAGGTTTACTCTGAGCGTTTCCTTTCCCTCTTTTGGGATAAATAACGCACGGTGGCGGCTCTGTTGTTCTTGTTTTCCCGCCGGTTTTTCGCGTAATGCGACACTTATCCCTTATCTCTTGTATGTTTAGGACTTTAGCCATTATTCTTCTTCTCTCCACTCTAACCCAAGCCAAAACCTTTGTGCAAACATTTAACACTTGTTTTCAACATTAGAAACCTAAGCCTTATGCTTTTGATTTTCAAACTTTTCTTTTCATAACACTTCATTTGAATTGAACTTCTAAGTCAACTTTGATCATTTTGTAAATACTTTTCATTGGTAGATATCACCCATTCAAAATACTTTTTGTGGTTTCAATGGCCACCTTCTTAATCAAACTTTTCATAACTTTCAGTTATTAGGTTTGAGTTATCCTTGAGGTAGATGTAATACTCACCTATATCCTTAGTGATGGACAATGAGTCTTCCATGATTATTATAGAGTTAACCCCTCACTAGCATGTTGAAGCTATCCTCACATGGTGGATTTTGTGGTTTTAGGTTGAGTTTTCTCCCTTGGATAACAAAAGACCTTAAGGCTTTTGGACCAATCAATTCACCAACTCATTTTGAGATTTTTACCCCGAACTACGAGGTTTTGATCCTAATCTTTTTAAGATGGTACATAGGCAATGGGTTTATCCATCCAAACACAAAATGTAAATAAACATGTATATTCTTTTCTCACCTCTTCAATCATGTTTGCACAAATAATTTTTCACAAAATACCAACCTTACAACCAATGTGAAAAGGGCTCCCTAGGAGTACCTAGGATGTTTTGGGTGCCTAACACCTTCCCATTGCATAACCAACCCCCTTACCCAGATCTCTGACTTTTTTACTAGTTTTTGATTCGATAAAACTTTTAGGTTTTTGTTCGCTTTCTAACCATTCCTTTGGATAAATAGAAGTGCGGTGGCGACCCGACTTGTATGATTTACCTTAGATTTAGTCAATATCTCTAATGGTAACGAATACCCCGCTACACATACATGCACATCATAACATTCATCACAGAAAATAAATTTTCAAGGAACTAAGGTCGTATTTCCAAATATTTTTAGACCATGGATTGTGGACGAAGGAACATTAAGAAGTACAATTTTAGATGTCTAAACTTGAAGGAGTTAAGGAAGCTATCATCCTATGGAGTTGATCCCTTGGATTTCAAGCAACGTCATGGAAAGCTCTTGTTTGTATTGTCTGCTAATATGGTTGAAGGACTCTTGAGTGTCTTGTTGCAGTTTTATGATCCTCTTTATCGGTGCTTCACTTTTCCTGATTACTATCTCATGCCTACGTTAGAGGAGTATGCCTATCTCTTAGGTATGCTCGTATCTAACAATGTACCTTTTAGTGGATAAGAGGAGATTCTGAGATCACACGTCATAGCCGATGCTCTCACTTGAAGAAATTCGAGATTGATGCTAGTATGACAAAGAAAGGAGAGATCCAAGGTCTTACTTCTAAGTTTCTCATTGGTAGAGCTACTGCTTTTGCTCAAGTTGGTAACATGGACGCTTTTGAAGCCATCTTTGTCTTGCTTATATATGGTTTAGCATTGTTCCCTAACATTGACAACTTTGTTGATGTTAACACCGTTAGAATCTTCTTGATTGGGAATCCTGTTCTGACTCTGTTGGGTGACACATATTTCTCTTTGGATTTAAGGAATTCTAAGGTTGGTGGAACCATTGTGTGCTCCATTCCTTTTCTGTACAAGTGGTTTATTTCACACTTGCCTCAAACACCTGCCTTCTGGGAGAATAAGCAATGTCTACGGTGGTATCAAAGACTTATGCCTCTCACTAATGATGATATTACTTGGTATAATTCTGCATTTGATGGCTTGGAGATTATTGACTGTTGTGGTGAATTCTCTAATGTACCCCTTATTGATACACAAGGAGGAATTAACTACAACCCCACTTTGGATCGTCGTCAGCTTGGGTTCCCCTTAAAGGATAAACCTAATAACATTCAGTTAGATGGCTTGTTCTATCAAGAGGATAAAGATCCCCAAAATTTGAAGAGTAGGGTGGTGAGTGCTTGGAACAATGTTTATAGGAATTGTGTAGCTTTTGAAGCTTATACTAGTTGGGTGAAGAAGAGAGCTTTGGAGCTTAAGATATCGTACGTCTGCGAAAGACCTATGTCTATGGTTGTAGCTGAGCCATAAACTCTCCCTAACCAAGATGTAGAGGAGTTGAAAGACGCATTAGCTAAGATGAAGCAAGAGAAGGACCTTTGGGAAGAATGGTTCGATGATTTGCACCGAAAGTAAGTAGAGTTGCAACTTGAGTTAAAGGACAAGGATGTACTCATTGAGATTCTTGAAGAGTGTGAAGTAGAGAGAGAGAGAGAGAGAGAGAGAGAGAGAGAGAGAGAGAGAGAGAGAGAGAGAAAGAGAGATAGATAGATAGATAGATAGATAGATAGATAGATAGATAGAGAGAGAGAGAGAGAGAGAGAGCTAGAGGATTTGTTTTCCTCTAGTATTCCTAAACCTTTTGGTTCTTGGAAGAAGATCATCGATCAACTCGTCATCGAGAAAGCTCAGATGAAGACCACTTATGAGTCAGAGATCAGACGCATCAGAAGGAAGTACACGCCCTTGGCTAGTTTAGCTGATTCAGTTGCTAGCGATCCTTAGGATGATGCTTTCCTTTTGTCTTATATTTGTATTTTTTGTTTCTGAAATTGTACTCAGTGTAATCCTTCCAAAATTTTATGAATAAAAAGAGATTTTTATGGTCAATTCCAAATGTTATTATTGATTATTATTATTGAAATATTTTCAAGTAATCCTTTGAATGTTCCTTGAAATATTAAAATAAAAAACATTTCATTTCATGCATCATTTGCATGTCAGGTTTCTTGCCTTCCAGCCCTTTGGCCAGATGTCTCATTGTTCTTCATCTTTGTACCAGAAAAGCTGACTCATAATTATGATACTCGCGCTAATTGTCAACGAAGAATGGATTAGATGGAATAAGAGAACCGAGAGATAAAGGAAGAAGTTGCTAGACTCACCGCTCTGATGGAGTCATTCATTGCTGCTCAGAATCAACCAACTCCAACTCCTGAAACTCCTCAAAGGATTGTCATCTCTGAGATAATTGCAACACCAGTGTCTGTGTTTCTTGACAGCAAGCCTGCACAAGCTATGCCTGCTGAATTCCCGTGGGGAATGCCCCGAATTTTGTGCTTGAAGGTTATGCTCCAACTGTTGCTCCTATGTCGATATCTAGCACAATCATTTCTCCTCCTCCTCTTCCTATTGTGTGTGCTTTTCCCCATGTTTAGGAAACCATTTATCATTCTGAGCCGTTTGAGGGCCCTGATGTGTATCAGAAAATGGATGAAATGAAAGACCAATTTCAAGAGATGAAGAAAGAGTTTAAGACCCTTAGAGGTAAAGATTTGTTTGGGAAAAGTGCTGCTAAACTTTGCTTAGTACCCAACGTGAAAATTCTTGTCAAATTCAAGGTCCCTGACTTTGAGAAGTATAAAGGGAATACTTGTCCTTTGAGCCATCTTGTGATGTTCGCACGCAAGATGTCGACCCAGACAGATAATGATCGACTGCTCATCCATTACTTTCAATACAATCTAATCGGTGCATCGCTTTAGTGATATATGGGTTTAGACAGTGCAAGTGTCTGTACTTTCAACGACTTAGGCGATGCCTTCGTCAAACAATAAAAGTACAACATCGATATGGATCCCGATTATGATTAGTTGAAGTCCAGTTATCAGAAGGATAAGGAGACATTCAAAGAGTATGCCCAGAGGTGTAGAGAGCTTGTTGTTGAAATTAGTCCTCGATTGGAAGATGAAGAGATGACAAAAATTGTTTGGAAGACTCTGAGTTCATTCTTTTATGAGCGTATGATTTCCAGTGCACCCAATGACTTCATTTAAATGGTAAACATGGGGATGCATTTAGAAGAGGGTGTCCGAGAGGGCCGTTTGTCTCAAGAAGAAGCATCTACGAGTAAGAAGTATGAAGGAAGTTTCTCTAAGAAGAAGGAGGGGGAAACCAATTCAATATCTGTAGGGAGGCAAAGGAGGCCTCACGTGAGGAAAAATTCCAAAGCCCATCATCATCATCATCAAGTATCCTTAGTTATTCCAGTATTTTCCAATAATTCAGCAATTCAGTCAGTACCAGTTCAACAACAGCAACAACAATAACAATGCACTCACAACAATCATAACTACAACAACAATCAGCATAATAATTTTGAAAGGAAGAAGGTCACACTTGATCCCACTCTGATGACTTATGCAGAACTTTATCCATCTCTGGTAGTCAAGAATTGGATTAAGCCGAGGAATCCTCCGCATACGCCTGAACCTTTGTCATGGTGGTTCAAACCCGATGTGCATTGCGATTTTCATCAAGGGGTGCCCGGCCGTGACATAGAGAATTTCTATCCATTGAAGAATGAGGTCTAAAATCTTATTAAGAGTGGAATGGTGTCCTTCGAGGATCGCACACCAAATGTCAAAGCTAATCCTTTGCCCGCCCATGGCAATTCTTCTATGAATATGGTAAATGGTTGTCCTGGTAATTTTAGGGTGTTTGATGTCTTTCGTATTCAAAGGTCTTTGGTTGGAGATGCATAAAACTATGTGCTTGATCAGTGATTATGAACATGACCATGATGGTTGTGTTATCTGCAGTGATAATCCACGAGGATGTATGATTGTCAAGAGGGACATTCAGAAGCTACTAGATGAAGGTGTTATTCAAATTCAACCATCCATAGATATGGGTAATGATGTGGATGTAATTGTGCTAGTGTTCAAGACTCTTGAGTGAGTAGTAATCCAGTTTCACAGCAACAAAAGAGATAATAGATCAGTATCGCCGTTGGTAATACGGTTAGCGGGCCCAGTCCCTTATGCATCCGATAAAGATGTACCTTACAAATATAATGCTACTATGATTGAAAATGGGTAAGAGGTTCCTCTTCCCGCAACAAATTCAGTAGTGAGCATTGAAGATGTTGTGAAGGTGACCCATAGTAGTCGTGTATTTGGTCTAGTATCCACGAAGGTTCAGGAAGATGTTGTAGCTGGTAAGAAGGAAGATGTTCCTGTGGTTAATCCTGTTAACTCTCCAATTTGTCAGTCTGGTGAATCTAGCGGGTTGAAGGTTAAAGATGATGATGATGAGGTTCTCCGATTGATTAAGAAGAGTGATTTCAATGTTGTGGAGCAGCTGCTCCAAACTCCATCCAAGATCTTTGTCTTATCTTTGTTGATGAATTCCGAGGCACACCGAGAAGTGTTGCAGAAGGTGTTTGAGCAAGCATATATGGAACAGGATGTCACGGTTGATTAGTTTGATAATATCGTTACCAATATTACTTCATGCAATAATTTGAGTTTCTGCGATGAAGAGCTTCTTGAGGAAGGCATAAATCATAATTTGGCCTTACATATATCGATGAATTATAAAGAAGATGCTTTATCAAATGTTTTGATAGACACTAGTTCATCATTGAATGTTCTACCTAAATATACTTTGGCAAGGTTATCATATCAGGGCGCACCTATGAGGTACAATGGTGTGGTTGGGAAAGCGTTTGACGGTTCTAGTAAAACTGTCCTTGGAGAGGTGGACCTCCTAGTTAAGATATGTACGAGTGACTTCCATGTTATTTTCCAAGTAATGGACATTCACCCGACCTATAGTTGTTTACTGGGAAGGTCGTGGATTCATGAGGCTGGTGTTGTCACGTCGACGCTACATCAGAAACTCAAATTTGTTTAAAATGGTAAGCTCGTTGTTGTGGGAGGAGAAAAAGCATTGTTGGTTATCCATTTGTCTTACTTTACATATGTTGAAGCCGAAGAAGAGATTGGAACTCCGTTCCAAGCATTGCCGATAGCTTATGAGATTCAGAAGACTGGGGCATCCATGTCTTCTCTGAAAGATTCATAAGAAGTTGTTCAGGATGGAGGCATAGACCATTGGAGTCGTGTCATAGAAGTCGTCGAGAACAAGAACATGGCTGGTCTGGGATTTCAGTAAGGGCCGTTCAAAGGAGATGTCAAGTCTCTGCAATCAATTTTCCGCAGTGGAGGGTTCATTCACAAAGATGAACAACACTCAGCTGTAATAATTGAAGATGGAGACCAAGATGAAGAAGCTTGTGCCAACTTTGTGACATACAAACAGACTTGCAACAATTGGGTTGCTTTCGATGTTTCTATCATTGTTCATCGTTCAAATTAATTTGTCTTATTATTGAAGAAAAATCCTTCTCCTACGCCTAAGGGATAAGTGAAACATTGTTGGGCATTTTCAAATTATCATCAATAAAATGCAATTTTATTTCATCTAACATTTATGTTGTTTTCACTTTTTTTCTTTTTCCGAAAATGGTAATAAAAAAACATAAATAAGCAATAATTTTTCCCGCATCTTCATAATATTTGTTTGCACTCCATATTTCTAAAATCCAATATCAAATCATTATGCAAGCTTCTTCTTAAACCCATTGAATATAATGATCCTACTCCCTCTCCAAACTTTGATTTCCCTGTGTTTGAATATGAGGAAGAGAATAATGATAAAGACATGTCTGATAAGTTGTCCCGTTTGCTTGATCATGAGGGAAGAACCATTTAGCCGTTCAAAGAGCAGATTGAGTTGGTTAACTTGGGTTCCGATGATGATATCAAGGAAGTCAAGATTGGGTTGCAACTTCGTCCAGATGTTAAGAAGGGGTTGGTTGAGCTTCTTCGAGAATATTCTAATGTGTTTGCTTGGTCTTATCAAGATATGTCAGGTCTTGATACTGATATTGTGGATCATAGATTGCCTTTGAAGCCAGAATGCCCGCCGGTCAAGCATAAGTTAAGAAGAAGTCATCCTGATATGGTAGTGAAGATTAAGGAGGAAGTGGAGAAGCATATTGATGTTGGTTTCCTTGTTACCTCCGAGTATCCATAGTGGGTGGCCAATATTGTGCCTGTTCCTAAGAAAGATGGAACAGTCCACACGTGTGTTGATTATAGAAATTTGAATAAAGCTAGTCCAAAAGATGATTTTCCTCTGCCACGCATTGATATGTTGGTAGACAATAAAACTAAACTCAAAGTCTTCTCGTTTATGGACAGATTTTCCGATTATAATCAATTTAAGATGGCACCCGAAGATATGGAGAAGACCACATGCATTACACCTTAGGGAACATTTTGTTATCGAGTGATGCCTTTCAGTTTAAAGAATGTTGGTGCAACGTACCAGAGAGCTATGACCACTCTTTTCCATGATATGATGCATAAAGAGATTGAGGTCTTCGTTGATGATATGATTTCCAAATCAAGGATTTAAGATGAGCATGTTAAGCATTTATTGAAGTTATTCTAGTGTTTGAGGAAGTATAAACTCTGCTTGAATCCCATTAAGTGTACTTTTGGTGTTTGCTCTGGTAAGTTGTTGGGCTTTATTGTCAGCAAGAAAGGTACTGAAGTTGATCCTGTCAAGGTCAAAGGAATGCAAGAGATGCCTGCGCCCAAAACTGAGACGCAAGTCAGAGGTTTTCTCGGTCGCTTGAACTATATTTCAAGATTTATATCGCATATGACGGCCACATGTGTGCCTATATTCAAGCTCTTTTGGAAAGACCAGTCTTGTGATTGGATCGAGGATTGCCAGAAAGCTTTTGAAAGCATCAAAGAATATATGCTTGAGCCTCTGATTCTATCTCCGCCTATCGAAGGAAGACCTTTGATTATGTATTTGACTGTGCTTGAAGAGAGTATTGGTTGTGTTCTTGGTCAGCAAGATGAATTTGGGAAAAAAGAATGTGCAATTTACTACCTTAGTAAGAAGTTCACCGATTGTGAGTCTCAGTATTTTATGCTTGAAAAGACATGTTGTGCTTTAGCTTGGGCTGCTGTAGCGGAAAATTCATGATCATCAAGCTATGGATAAGCAAGACATCAAATAACAAGAGTCGCCACCACACTTTTATTGTTCCCAAGGGAAAAGCGAAAAAGTATGAACAAAACCCACAAATAAGAAGTTTCCAAATCAAAACTAATAAAATGCCAGAGATTACAGGTAAGGGGGTTGGTTACACAGAGGAAAGGTGCTAGCACCCAAAGTGTCCTAGGTACTCATAGGGAGCCCTTTTTAGTGTGCATATGTATTTTTGTACAAATGGTGTTTGCAAACAAATAGAATGGGGGGATGAGAAAAGAACTCATTAATTATATTTTTATGTTTGACAAGACCTTCGGAATTGTGCCTACGTACCAACATAAAAATGAGGGATCAAAACCTCGCAGTTTGTGGTATAAATTTCAAAGTGGATGCATTGCTTTTAACAAAGATTTAAGTTTGAAAGGCACAAAGGCCTAAAAATGGGTTGAATTAGTTAGTTATTTTTGGCTTTTGAAATTTTAAGTCAAGTATAGTTAATTCTATTTACAAGTTGATTGAGAAAAAGAAGTTTGAAAAGGCAATGGCATAAGGCCAAAGTTTCTAATTTGCAATATGGTCAAAGTTTAGGAAACCAAGCACAAGCAAAGAAGTTATTTTTCAAAAAGAGGGAGAGATTTTGAAATTAAAGAAATAGGGGAAGAGATGAAGAGACTAATCCTAAGCATAAATTTAAAAGTTGAGAGTTGAAAAGATTTGACCAATGGGCTGCAATCCAATAGACAAGAGTATCATATAGAAACCCAAATTCCCTTGGACATTAGAATCAAGCAACAAACAATGCACAATATATCAACTTGAAGAGCAAGGCATCAAATAAATATACCCACATCCAAGCTTAGCAAATCCATGATCTTCTTCAAATATGCCCATGTAGCAGATGAATTCCACAATGCCACAAGTCACGGGTTCAAAATAACAGCTTCACCATGATCATGTTGCAGATGAACTCAAATGGATCTTCAATGATGTATCAGATGAAGTTTCAAATTACAAGCACTTGGTTACATTAAAGTTGGCATTGGCCAAGTCCTTTGCATAGGGAGTGTTGCCTAAATTCTAAGTCCACAAAGTCTCAGATCAAACCAACAATCCACACAAGATGTTTTTTATGGTTTTTGTTCTTATTATGTACATTAATGGTCAAACACCACACAAAAAAACACAATATACACAAGAAAAATATATCATAAAATATGGTCCAAATGGACAAAGTGAAAATGACATTAATATGAACAATTAGAATGATATGAATAACGGCAAATGAATAGAGCTTAAAAAATAAAGTGCGGTTAAAATAAAGGACTTGAAAATAAATGTTAGTTGTTGATGAGTTAGAAGTTAGTATTGCTTTTGCTTTTTTTTCTGTTTAAGTCATTCTTTGGAGAACACTCAATCCAATTATCACAAGCATGGATCCTTGAACCAAGACATCTTCCAAAGGAAGGAAAAAAAGGTCAAGTTTCCACATAATACCATGAAAGAGGGGAGACTTACAATCTAAATAACTAGAATGCAATGCCTTTTGTGTCAAAATTTAGCGCTATGTTAAGCAATCATAATTGGACTTATGTAGAAGTCACAACTATTTAATGTCGGGCAATAGAATTTTGGTGTTAATGCATGTTAGAGACATAGTATAATGGACTATGCTCATGAAACATACCACACACAAAAATAATATGCAAAAGTGGTGGCCTAATCTCATCCATACTTATGTTGATTTTGCAATCAACTAGCCTTAGGATGTAGAGATATCATAGGTCCATGACATAAATGCATAAAGAAGGGAAATGAGATGAAGAAGGAGGGGAGATAAATCAAACACAAATTGGACAAAGGATGACTTTTACCAAATTAATATCATTCATTCATTTTGGGAGATGGAATATACATTCCATCAATCCCCCAAATCCAATGATCTTAATCTAACAAAGTCAAATCAACCTTGACCGATGCCCAACAAGCGCTTGTTCAATGATGAAACTTAGTCAGCACGTTGCACATGTGGTCATCCAAACCAACGCGTAAGATTAAAACAATTTAAACTGGATCAATGGCTCAGAACCTTGCCACCTCGTTGCCGGAGCAAATGACGGTCACCTTCTCAGGAGAACCTCGCCGGACTGGTTCAGTCATCACCATGATTAAAATAAAAAAGGAGGACATGATCTGAAAGAGAAAATGGCGTAGAGCACGAATCTGACCTCAATTTTAACTAACTCTAAATATATAGAAAGATACGAGGATTTGAATTTTGAGGTATGTCAACTGAGTTGCTTCGATTTGACCTCTAAGCAACTCAATCTTCTTGCCTACATTGGTAGGACTTCAGACAACCAAAGATCCAAGAGAATTGAGTGAGAATCGAAGAAAAGAAAAATTCTGGAAAATACCTTCAATGTTGTGCAAAAATTTCTCTTCCTTGCTTTAATTCGTGTTTGATCTTGCTCCAATGACTTGCAGAAGTGGACTGGGAATGGTAAGAAGCTTTGGATCCTAAAGTTTTTGAATCTCCAAACAGTGAGATTCAAACTCAATTTTCAAATGAAAATTATCAGGTTTTCCTTTAGATTGTGAGGGTTTGAAGAGAGGTAGCAAAGCGGGCGCGTAGGGATCCTTTGAAATGAGCTCAGGGAGTCTCTATTTATAGCAATGGGAAGTATTATTTGCACACTTGAATTTTTTTCAAAATTGGCAATGTCATGTACAAGCTTGCATGGGCGTGTACAGGCCCATGAAGCAACTCACTAAAGTTCAAATGCATCTGTTCTGAAGTTGGAATGAAGCTTGAATGGCAAGGTAATGTGAAATGGTCATTTGAAGTTTGATTCTTACCAATGATGCAGGCCTGTTAACACCATGTACACCCCTAACAATCATTGAACAAAATGAATGAAATAGGGTCTTTGGAGCTCAGATCAAGAGGAACAATTATTATGTTGAAATATTTTCCATTTGGAACTTGGATTATGATTAATTTTGAGGTGGAAGTTTGGAAATTTCAACATGTTGAAATTTTTTCTAAGTGTCAAGTCATATACTTCAATATTTCACGTTGCTAAACTTTTCATGTGAGCTCCAAATGAGAAAAGTGTCTTCATTAAAGTTGTAGATGTTTCAAAGACCTTCAATATGGTCACCAATTTGACATCATTTGGATTTATAATGAGAGTTTTATGCATTTTTGAAGTTGAGGAAAATCACTTGTTCAATGGTAATGGTCCAAAATGACCTATAATGTATCCTCATATCACATGCTCATAAAAGTTGAATTAGCTCTCACTCCAAACATAAAAGTTGAATTAGACATCTTGAATTTGATTATGCAACTTGAAAATATTTCATCTCATAAAAATTGAGCAGGTTATGGCCTTGGGAAGTTGACTTTCAACTTAGGGTTTAGACAAAATGACCTATAATGCTTCAATATGGAAAATGACTTTCCAAGAAAAATTAGCTCTAGACCTCAACATGGAAGTTGTTTATAATGTAATTTAGAGTAACTTTCATCTTGGAATAATTTTAATATGGTGAAAATTGTAGGAGATAAGATCTAGGGAGACCCAGTTTTTATCAGATGAATTCATCTGGCCAACCACCATCAACCAACTTGCTAACTTGCAATTCTCTTGACTTTTTAGGCTCATGGTAGATAATATATGCATAAGATGATGAAATTTGAAGTATCCCTTGAGAAATTTGATCAATTTATGAGGAAGCTTGTTGAAGAAGTTACTCAAGATACCAGACAAACTAGGGTTTCCAAGGCAAACCAACTCCAAACTCATGAAGAAAATTTGATCAAAATAACCTGTAAAGATAATTGGGACTCATATATGTCACTTTGAAACATCGTGGACCATTCCTTGGTTATACTCTTAGCCATGAGGGTCTTAAACCCTATATATGAACTTGATAGATCAATGGTGATCATGCCCTTCCTACAAAAGAGTTAGGCAAATAACAAAGACATATTTTTTGGTATTTTGGTTAGTGAAATGATAATATACAAGTATGATACAATCACATGGCGCTTGGTGACCTCTCCCAAAACAAACCCAACGAAAGAGGGGTAAGGAGGATGCTAATGTGTGATCCCAATGCTAGTGCATATTGTAACAACCCTTTTTCTACCCCAAATTATTTAGCATATAATTAGAGTAATTAAGCACGCATATAAAGAAAAGGGCGTCACATCGATGTTTTCGAAACTTAAAACTTTCAAAAAACCAACAATACACCTGGTCATTCAAAGTAACACATTTCATCATGAATATTCAAGCAATATGCGTTCGCAGCGGAAAATAAAGAATACTCATGTAATTCATAATATGATCCATGTCCCATACCATGATCACCTCTCAATAATCACTTCAAATGAAATAAAACAATTAATGACATAAAGCATGTCAAAATAAGATATGAGTTCAATACCACTAATCTACCCAGTGTTACGTGACCAGAGCATTGACTCATTACCTAATTTCAAACTAAATACGGAAACTCTCCAGCTATTCTTGAGCGAGCTACCGTCCACCTACTCCAGCAATACTACTCTGTAGTATCTGCACGATACCCATGTAAAGGTAACATTCAAACAGAAAGGGTGAGAATTCCAATCATTACGAAATAGCATAATAAGGCACAATGAATTAAAACACAATTTAAGAATTCATCGCACTTGGTATAATCACGTCAATAATATTAACCAACAATCATCTCACATATTTCAAACATGCATCACACCCACATCAATTCATGCATTCAATGATCACATAATTATAGACGACTCAATGCAAGACAATGTGACTCTATGCATGTGGTACCTCAATGTGAACTCAAAGTTTCACCGCTTTCCGATTCAATATCTAGAATCCAAGCCACGCTTCCGATCCGGACAAGACCAAAGCCCTACGTCTGTTTCCAATGAAGGATCACCGCTTAATACTATGCCTAATCCCAATTAAGGATTAACGTTTGCTACGTCTGTTTCCAATGAAGGATCACCGCTTAAATACTACGCCTAATCCCAATTAAGGATTAACGTCTTCTACGTCTGTTTCCAATGAAGGATCACCGCTTAACCACTTCCACAATGAAGTCAACCATGCTATGAATGAATGCATACATACCAACACATATGCAATTAAGACCATTTATATACCGTCTTAACATCCCACATATCACCATGACCCACAATTGGTACATATACACATTCATCACAACACATCAATTACGATTACATATACACATCCATAACCATAAATCATTCACAATTCAATAATGGTATACATACACATTCATACAATGTATTATTCACCAATATAGGTCAATCATCAAATATGTACACATAGATTTCATTCTGAAACACACACAACATTTAAATATCAATTTTTCACTTTTCAAACAGTGTTAACCGGTTAACGCCCTGGGTTAATCGGTTAACGTAAAACAGAATGCGCTTCTTGGCAATTTTTAACAGTGTTAACCGGTTAACGCCCTGGGTTAACCGGTTAACGCAAGACAGAATTCAATTATTTTTCAATATCGTAACAGTGTTAACTGGTTAACGCCCTGGGTTAACCGGTTAACGCAAAACAAAATGCTATTCCTGCGCTAACACGAAACAGAATGTAGATTTCCCCGCATTTTTCATCGTTGGAGGACTTCCGGACCTCCGATTTCGATTCCGTAAAAAGCTACACGTTCAGAAAATTATGACTCATCCAATTATATATTCATTCACAGTTTTAGCATAATTAATCATCACAATTCAAGAGTATTTATCAAGACCTAATAATTCCAAACCATGCCAATTAAGGATTTCAACCTAAAACATGTTCCTACCCATTGACCCAATCATACTAACCCACAATGATAAGGATTTCCCCCCTTACCTTGTCAATTTGATGGAAACCTTGACTCCTCTCGCTTTTCCTCTCCTCTTTCTCTATTGCCTTCAGTGCTCAAGTGAATTCTAATTCTCAATTCCTTCACTCTTACTATTTATAATAGTATTCTAGTTGGGCTTAAATCGTCTAATTTAATCACTAGGCTCAATAATACCTAATATTTAAATACCTCTATTTAAATTCAAATAATTAACCACTCACTATGCACACTAGGTTAATTAATAATTATTTAATTATATCTCATATCACTAAATAATTAATTATCACACTAATTAAATTAATTAATCCATTATTATACTACCTCACAACCGCTTAATTACTTAACACTCCAAATAATTAAATATAATATTAAAAATAATATAATAATTAATTCCTAAAAATTGGGCTGTTACACATATGATGAAATTGCATGAGGGATCTTAGGGTCAAAATTAGGGTCTTACAACTGCGCCTATTTAAGAACATTCTAACTGAGGAGGTGAAGGTTAAAATCTTCATATCGACTCAGTAGAATGGGCTTAAATAACTATATATAAGAACAAATTTTGGTCCCTAAGAGACCTCATGATGCATATGATATGAATGTAAAAGCAAATTCTCTGTGGGGAAATGTTGCCACAAAGGAAAAGAAATCAGCGCGACTGAAAGTCCGCAGGAGCACAATGCATTATGTAAGGAAATCTCATCGGGGAGACAAAGACTCTGAGGGGATAAAAGGGTTATGCGTAGGCCAGACTACGACTTTAAGAACTGTTGGGTGACTACAGGAATTCCATAAAATGGAAAGACTCAGCCGGGGAAACAAAAACATCTGCAGGGGAGACGAGTGGATTAGGATAAAACTGAAGTACTTGAATCATGCAGGAAAAGCGATTTCACTAAGGAAATGCGCACTCAACTCAACAGGGGAAGAAATAAACTTCAACGCAGGAGGAGAAAAAATTTATTATCCATTACCTGCTACTGGGTAAGGAGATAAAAAATTTGACAGAGAGGACTCCCGTCATCGGTTAGGATGAACATATCAAGGATGACTCACTGGGAACCGCTAGGAGGGAATATTCATTACCAGATACTGGGTAGGAATAGTCTTGTCGGGGAAACTGCAGAGGTAGGATTTACAACTACCAGTTACTGGGAAGAAGACCAAAGATGAGAATATCCGTCACCGGTTAAAGTGAACATATCAAGGATAGACTCAAAGGAAAGAAAATCCGTCATCGGTTAAGATGAACATATCAAGGATAGACTTACCTGGGGATGTCAAGGAGGATATCCGTCATTGGTTAAGATGAACATATCAAGGATAAACCAATTGAACAAAAAGTAGGAATTACATCTATCAGATGTTGGATAGAATATCATTGAAGAGAAAAATCCGTCACCGGTTAGGATGAACATATCAATGATAGACTATGCAAGGAAGAAGTAGGAATTATATCTATACGTTACTGGATAGAATACCAACCAAGAGAGTATCTGTCACCGGTTAAAGTGAACATATCAAGGATAAACTCTGCAAGGAGAAAGAAAAGCAGGATTTACAACTATCGATTACTGGGCAGAAGACCGCAAAGAGAAGAAAACCCGTCATCGGTTAGGATGAACATATCAAGGATTAACTCTCCAGGGAACCAAAATAGGGATTATAACTACCTTTTTACTAGGTAGAATACCAAGGATGAGAATATCCGTCATCAGTTAGGATGAACATATCAAGGATAAACACAAAATAGGGGAAGAAAATATCCGTCATCGGTTAGGATGAACATATCAAGGATATACTTCCTGAGGAGACATAAAAAATGAATCAGCTGGGGACTCCACTAAGGAGAAAATAGGGGTAGTTTTGTCGGGTATTGGGCAAGAAGTGACAAACCGCAGAATAAGAAGAATATTATCAGTTACTGGGTAATAAACTCTTAGGGGACTCAAAGTATCTATCTAAGTAAGATCTAGAAAGAAACAGTCAATCAAGACTCAACCCAACGAGGATATAACTCAAGGGGAATGATTCCATCCAGATAATCCACTGGGGAGGAAACTGAAATAATAATCATCCACGAGGAAATAACTCAGTGGGGAAAGGAGAAAGGTTAAAGTCTTTCTGCTTAAGAGGCTGACACTCTACAATGGAGGGAGGACAAATACCAAATAAGGTACTGCCATAAAAAATAATAAGAATAACATGAGTATATCAATAATAATGATGATGCAATGAGTGTATATGTACATGTATATGTATATGTGATGATTATGCTGACAAAACGATTGCAAAGGATACAAAGGTGTCGCAAATTTGAATCATCAGTACAATTCTCGATCAATCCACAAAAGAGGGAGACAATTATTGGAGAAAAGAGATTAACATCTCGAAGGCTCAAACCTAGTCGGGGAAAGAAGAGATCTGCGGGGAATTTTAGGTCAACACCATATCAAATAGGAGACAACCATGCAGAGGATAAACAACAAATAGCTGCTCAGAAACCAGGAGGAAACTCTGACTGGGAGCGAATCAGATGGCGATTGGTGGAGAAACCAAAGTTCTACCACAATCACGCGAACTACTGAGGAAACCGTTCTTAGCTGGGGAATACACACTAACTCCGCTGAGGAATAAAAACTCCATAGGGGACTAAATCAACCAACTCAGCTGGCTAACCTACTGGGTAATAGTGAACAATCAACCGTCTGGAGAAATCAACAAACAATGAGTGTTGAACAATGCTGCCAGGGATGAAAGAAAAATTGCGCCTACTGCTTGGGGAGAACCAATACTGCTCCACACTTAGGGCTTACTGCTTTTAAATGAAATCAACTGCTTAAAATTCATGCTTTTATATGTTTAAGAAAAAATGATTTTGATTAAAACTTTAATTCTAAAATGATCATAATAAAATTTTAAAACTATTTGCTGAAATAAACAAGAGTAGAAACAATTGGATAAAAGCTCAACTTTATTCAATGGAATGGTAGTATGTAAATGACAAGACTCCATAGATTTTTACAAAGTTGAAAATGGTAATTTACATGGAAAAGGGTTACATTAAATACAATGATCACTAATCCTTCTATCAACTCTTGATATCCACTGTGCTTTTGGCCGCTACTGGGGATGATGAATCACCATCGACCATTGTGCTCAAAAGTGTCTTCAATATTGAAGAACAGCAGGATGCAGTTACTTGCCATAATCCCTAATTTTTGCATAAATTGCCCCAAGCTGGGGTACTCAACTTATCGGGATAATCTTTCTATTTTATGTCTCTAACTTTTTCCTAGATCGCCCTTTTGGATTTTCAATCCACTCAGACACTCATTTTTGCCTAAGCCGCCCTTTCGGGTTTTCAACTTAGCGAGCTATTCTTTTCTTTTTTAGGCGAAGTATTTCTTGACTGCATCTGCGTTCACAGAATGAGTGAACTCTTTACCATCCATAGTTGCAAGAATCAAAGCACCGCCTGAAAAGGCTCTCTTGACAACATATGTGCTTTCGTAATTAGGAGTCCATTTCCCCCTAGAATCTGGTTTGAAAAATAAAATCTTCTTGAGCACAAGGTCACCTTCTCTGAACACACGAGGTCTGACCTTCTTATCAAAAGCTTTGTTCATCCTCTGCTGATACAACTGACCATGACACATGGCAGTCAATCTCTTCTCTTTAATCAAATTCAACTGATCATACCTGGTCTAACACCATTCGGCATCAGTCAACTTGGCCTCCATGAGCACACACAATGATGGAATCTCAATCTCCACGGGGAGCACTGCTTCCATACCATAAACAAGTGAGAAAGAGGTAGCCCCTATTGAAGTGCGGATGGATGTACGATACCCGTGCACAGCAAATAGGAGAATCTCATGCCAATGCTTGTATGTTACAACCATCTTCTGAATAGTCTTCTTAATGTTCTTGTTTGCATCTTCAACCACCCCATTCAACTTAGGTTTTTATGGAGAAGAATTAGGATGTGCTATCTTGAAGTCTTTGCAAAGAGCTTCCACCATAATATTATTCAAGTTTTATCCATTATCAGTAATGATCTTGTTGGCACACCATAACGACATATGATCTGATTATTGATAAACCGTACAACAACTTGCTTGGTTACATTCGCATACGATGTCGCTTCAACCCATTTGGTGAAGTAATCAATTGTCGCCAAAATGAAACGATGTCCGTTCGAAGCTTTGGGCTCAATCATGCCAATCATATCGATTCCCCACATGGATAAGGGCCATGGGGAGGAAACGACGTTCAATAGTGTCGGAGGAACATGAATCTTATCTGCATATATTTGACACTTGTGACATTTCTTCACAAACTTGCAACAGTCAGATTCCATTATCAGCCAATAGTAACCTGCTCGCAACATCTTCTTTGCCATTGCATGTCCATTGAAATGAGTACCAAAGGAACCTTCATGGACTTCAGTCATCAACAGGTCTGCTTCGTGTCTATCCACGCATCTGAGCAAAACCATGTCGAAGTTTCTCTTGTACAAAACATCACCATTTAGGTAGAAGTTACCGGCTAATTTTCTCAAAGTCTTCTTATCTTTCAAAGATGCCCCATGTTGATAAATCTAACTTTGGAGGAAACACTTAATGTTATAATACCACGGCTTCTCGTCTTTGATTTCTTCAACAACAAACACATGAGCTGGCCTATCAAGACGCACCACGGTCAAATTGGGAACTTCATTCCAATATTTCACTGCAATCATTGAAGCCAATGTTGTAAGAGCATCTGCCATCCGGTTTTCATCTCGAGGTATATGGTGAAACTCAACCTTTGTAAAGAAAGTTGAAATCATCCTTGCATAATCTCTATATGGTATCAAACCGGGTTGATTCGTCTCCCATTTACCTTTCATTTGATTCACAACCAAAGTTGAATGTCCAAAGACATCTCAATGCTTGATTCTGAGATTAATGGCCTCTTCAAGCCCCACAATGCAAGCTTCATATTTTGCCATATTGTTTGTACACTTGAAAGTCAATCTAGCTATCAATGGAAAGTGCGTGCCTTGAGGAGTAATGGTCACTGCCCCAATGCCATTACCATACTGATTAACAACTCCATCAAATACCATGCCCCAACGGGAACCAGGTTATGGCCCTTCTTAAAGCAATGGTTCATCACAATATTTCATTTTCAAATACAAGATCTCTTCATCAGGAAAATCGTACTGTACCGACTGGTAATCTTCAATTGGTTGGTGAGCCAAATGGTCAACCAAGATACTACCTTTGATCGCTTTCTGAGATCGGTATTCGATATCATACTCTGATAACAATATCTACCAATGGGAAATCCTTCCAGTT
The DNA here is from genome assembly GCF_024323335.1 of Lathyrus oleraceus. Lineage (NCBI taxonomy): Eukaryota > Viridiplantae > Streptophyta > Magnoliopsida > Fabales > Fabaceae > Lathyrus > Lathyrus oleraceus. The sequence continues at coordinate 99,809,174 of NC_066584.1, read as the reverse complement.
AAAGCAGGTTTCTCAAATATATACTTGATTGGATCCATTTTGGATATCAACCAAGTGGTATGATTCAACATATATTGACACGGACGCTTAACAGCCCAAGCCAATGCGCAACAAGTTTTCTCAAGCATAGAATACCGAGTCTCACAGTCGGTGAATTTCTTACTGAGGTAGTAAATTGCAAATTCTTTCTTTCTAGTCTCATCTTGCTAACCTAGAACACAACCCATACTATCTTCAAGCACAATCAGATACATGATCAATGGTCTTCCTTCAATAGGTGGACACAAAATTGGAGGCTCAAGCAGATATTCCTTGATACTATCAAAAGCTTTCTGGAAATCTTCGGTCCAATCACAAGACTGATCTTTCCGAAGAAGCTTGAATATAGGCGCATATGTGGCAGTCATGTGTGAAATGAATCTTGAGATATAATTCAAGCGGCCGAGAAAACCTCTGACTTGCTTCTCAGTTTTGGGCGCAGGCATCTCTTGTATTGCTTTGACCATGGCCGGATCAACTTCAATACCTTTCTCGCTGACAATAAAGCCCAACAACTTACCAGAACGAACACCAAAAGTACACTTATTGGGATTCAAGCGGAGTTTATACTTCCTCATATGCTGGAATAACTTCAACAAATGCTTAACATGTTCCTCTTCATCAATTGATTTAGCAATCATATCATCAACATAAACTTCAATCTCTTTATGCATCATATCATGAAAAAGAGTAGTCATTGCCCTTTGGTAGGTTGCACCAGCATTCTTTAAACTGAAAGGCATCACTCTATAATATAATGTTCCCCAAGGTGTAATAAATATGGTCTTCTCCATATCTTTAGGTGCCATCTTGATATGATTATATCCGGAATATCCGTCCATAAACGAAAAGACTTTGCATTTAGATTTATTGTCTACCAACATATCAATGTGTGGCAGAGGGAAATCATCTTTCGGACTGGCTTTATTCAAATCTATATAATCAAACAACATACGGACTTTTCCATCTTTCTTCAAAACATGCACAATATTGGCCACCCACTGCGGATACTCAGCAGTAACAAGGAAACTGACATCAATCTGCTTCTGCACTTCTTATTTAATCTTCACTGCCATATCAGGATGCGTTCTTCTCAACTTTTGGTTGACCGACGGGCATTCTGGCTTCAACGGTAATCTATGCTCCACAATCTCAGAATCCAAACTAGGCATGTCTTGATAGGACCAAGCAAACACATCTGAATATTCTCGAAGAAGATCAATCAACCACTTCTTAACATCTGGACACAGTCGAGACCCAATCTTGACTTCCTACACATCATCCTCGGAACCCAAGTTGACTAGCTCAATCTGCTCTTCGAACGGCTGAATGGTTTTTTCCTTATGCTCAAGAAGACGGGATAATTCATCACTCACTTCTTTATCACTTTCCTCCTCAGCTTCAAACACAGGGAATTCAAAATTTGGAGAAGGAGAAGGGTCATTGTATTCAATGGGGTTAGAAACCAACCTGCACAGTGATTTGATATTTTGATTTTAGAGAAGTGATTTGTGACCAAATATTATGCAGATGGACAAGTTTATTTATTTATTTATGTTTTTTTGTGATTACCATTTTCAGAATAAAGCAAAAAGTAAAAACAAAAACATCATAGATGTGGATGAATAGAATTATATTTTATTGATGATCAAATTTGAAAATGCCCAACAATGTTCACTTCCATCTTAGGCACAGGAGAAGGATTTTCAAAAGACAGATAAAATCAATTACTTAGATCGATGCATAATAACAGGAATATCAACAACAGTCCAATTGTTGCAAGCTTTTCCATGCGTCACAAAATTGGTGCAGTCTTCCTCTTCGTCATCCTCTAGAACAACAACTAAGTGTTGTTCATTGCCATGAATGAACCCTCCGCTACGGAAGCTAAGTTGTATAGCCTCTGATCTAGTAGCTGACGATCATTGTTGAAAACCCAGACTGGTTCTATTCTTATTATCGGAGTCCTCTACCATTCTCCCCCACTGATCAACATTTCCTTCTTCAACAATCTTCTTTGCATCTTTCAATTAGGACATAGGTTCCCCAACTCTCTTTTAAACCGCAATAGATAAGGCTTGGAACGGAGTTCCAACCTCATCATCAGCTTCAACATAAGAGAAAGATGACAGGTGGCTAACCAACAACGCCTTCTCCCCGCCAACAATGACAAGCTTGCCATTCTTCACAAATTTGAGCTTCTGATGCAACATGGAGGTAACAGCTCCCGCCTCGTGGATCGATGGCTTTCTCAACAGACAACTGTAGGCCGGATGGATATCTATTACTTGGAAAGTAATCTAGAAGTCATTCGGACCTATCTTTACTAGAAGGTCCACTTCACCTATCACTGTTTTGTGTGAACCTTCAAAAGCTTTGACGATTATGCCACTATACCTCATAGGCGCTCCTTGATATGAAAGCTTCGATAATGTTGACTTCGGTAGCACATTCAATGATGATCCGGTGTCAACTAGCACATTGGATAAAGCATCGTCTTTGCAGTTCATGGAGATATGCAAAGCCAAGTTATGATTCCTACCCTCCTCAGGGAGTTCTTCATCACAGAAACTGAGATTATTACAGGAAGTGATGTCAGCCATAATATGATTAAACTGATCCACCGTAACATCATGTTCTACGTACGCTTGCTCAAGGAACTTTTGTAGTGCTTCTCTGTGCGCTTCTGAATTCATCAACAGAGACAATACTGAAATCTTTGAGGGGGTTTGGAGCAGCTGCTCCACCATATTAAACTCACTTTTCTTTATTAATCGAAGTACCTCATCATCATCATTAGTCTTCAAATTGCTAGATTCACCAGACTGACGCTTTGGAGCACTAACCGGATCTACTATAGGTACTTCCACCTTCTTACTGACTGAACCATCTTCTACATCTTTTGGGAACACCGTCCCAAACACTCGGCCACTGCGGGTCACCTTAGTAACATTAACAATGCTTACGACAGAATTGGTCATAGGTAATGGAACCTCTTGACTATCCTTCACCACAGTTGCATTATACTAATAAGGAACAACTTTATCGGATGCGTACAGGACTAGGCCCGCCAACCGTATGACCAACGGTGATACCGATCTTTGGCTGATACTATTATTGTTGCTACTTTCATATTGAATCACCACTCTCTCGGGATTCTTAAACACAAGAACAATCACATTCACATCATCATCTAAGTGACAGGATTGAATAATCTAAATAATACCCTAATCCATCAACCGCTGGATGTCCCTTTTCACAATCTCAAAACCTCTTGAATTAACACTGCAGATAACACAACCATCATGGTCATGCTCACAATCGCTCACCAAGAAAATGTCCTTATGCATCGTCACCAAGGACCTTAGAATAAAACGGACATCAAACACTTTGAACTCCCCAGGGCAACCATCTACCATGTTGACAGATGAATTTCCATGAGCGGGTAGTGGGTTAGCTTTCACGTTGGGTGCACGGTCCTCATAAGACACCATTCCACTTTTCACTAGCTTTTGAACTTTATATTTGAGTGGATAGCAATTCTCAATGTCATGTCCGGGTGCTCCTTGATGAAAAGCACATCGGAGTTCAGGCTTGTACCACCAGGGAAGTGGTTCAGGTACTTGCGGAGGGTTTCTTGGTTGTAGCAGGTTCTTGAGAACCAATGATGGGTAAAGCTCAGCATATGTCATCGGAATCGGGTCGAAAGAGACCTTCTTCCTCTCTAAATTTTGTTGTTGATGATTGTTGGTATTGTTGTTGTTGTTGTAGGTGTTTGCTCGTTGTTGTGGTTGTTGTTGTTGACGTTGTTGTTGTTGAATTGGTGCTGATTGACTTGCTGAGAATACAGGAATTACGGAAGATACTTGATGATGATGTTGACGCGGTGGTTGACTTCTTCTGATCTGAGGTATTCTCTGCCTCCCACTAGAAATTGCGTTGGTTTCATTATCCTTCTTCTCACCAAAACTGCTGCCATATCTCTTGCTAGACGATACCTCCCCCTTAGACAACCGTCCTTCTCGAACACCTTCTTCTAGCCTCATCCCCATATTTACCATTTCGGTAAAATCACTAGGGGCACTGGCGATCATCCTCTCATAATAAAATGAGCTAAGGGTTTTTAGAAAAATATTGGTCACCTCATTTTCCTCTAAAGGAGGGTTGATCTGAGCAATGAGCTCTCTCCACCTCTGAGCATACTCTTTGAATGTTTCCTTGTCCTTTTGAGATAGTGATATCAACTGATCTCGGTCGGAAGCCATATCAACGTTGTACTTGTACTGCTTTACAAATGCTTCTCCCAATTCGTTGAAAGTGCAGATACTTGCACTATCCAACCCCATATACCATCTTAGCGCGACACCAGTTAGACTGTCTTGGAAGTAGTGGATCAACAACTGAGCGTTGTTTGTTTGGGTAGACATCTTACGGGCATATATCACCAAATGAATGAGCGGACATGTGTTCCCTTTGTATTTTTCAAATTCAGGTACTTTGAACTTCATTGGAATCTTCATATTCGACACCAGACATAATTCAACAACACTCTTCCCAAATAGATCCTTACCTCTCAACGTCTTCAACTCATTGCGTAGCTCAAGAAATTGATCTTTCATCTCATCCATTTTCTCATAAACGTCTGAGCCCTCAAATGGCTCAGAATGATAAATGGTGTCTTCCACACGAGGTAAGGTATGCACTACAGGAGGTGGCATAGACATGACCGGGCTAGATGCCGGCATAGAAGCAAATGTAGGCGCGAAGCCTTCAGGCACGAAGTTTGGCGGCATTCCCCACGAGAATCCAGCAGGCATGGCCGGCGGGAAATGAGCGGTGGTTGCAAGAAAAGTAGAGGTAGCCACCTCTGAAACAACATTCCTCTGAGGATGAGGAGTTGTAGGTGTTGGAGAAGACTGGCTTTGTGCAGCTAGGACTGACTCCATCATGGCAGTCAAGCGGGCGATCTCTGCTTTCAAATCTCTATTCTCTTGCTCAAGATGTGATTGGTGTGAGTATTATACCGATGAGTCAGCTTGGCTGAAGCACAAAAGAAACACCAATGAGACATCTGGCAAAAGAGGAACCTGCTTATGCAAATGATGCATGAAATTTAATGTTTGATTATTTTTATTTTCAAGGAACTTACTATATTATTTGCATATATATATATATATATATATATATATATATATATATATATATATATATATATATATATATATATATATATATATATATATATATATATATATATATATATATATATATAAAACAACAATTGTAACAATTTGTATGACCATAAAAAATCTCTTTTATTTATATAATTGGAAGGGTTACACTGAGTACAATTTCAGAAACCAAATGTAAAATACAAGAGAAAAGGAGACTAGTCATCCTAAGGATCCCTCACAACAACATCAGAAGGTTTGGCTGTAGGCGCGTACTTCCTTCGAATGCGTCGAATCTCAGTCTCAAAAAAAGCCTTCATCTGAGTCTTCTCAAGGACAAGCTGATCAACAATCTTCTTCCAAGCAACGAAAGGCTGAGGCAAGCTAGAAGATGAAACCTCTTACTCTCTCTATCTTTTCGTCACTCCGTCTTAAAGTAGCTCAATAAGTGCATCTTTGTCCTTAGACTCAAGCTGCAATTCCTCATGCTTTTTGCTCAAAGCATGGAAACACTCTTCCTACATATCCTTCTCTTGTTTCATCTTGGCGAGTGCGTCTTCCAACTCCTATACATATTGTTTAGGGAGACTTAATGGCTCAACCACAATCATATCCATAGGTCTCTCACAAGGATAAGGCATCTTCTATTCTAAAGCTCTCTTCTTCACCCAAAGAGTGTAAGCTTCCAAAGCTACACAGTTGCGTGGTCCGAGATCGGATCTTCCTTTCCTATGCACATTATGCCAATCATGCACAATCTTCTGCTTCAAATGTTGGGGATCTTTACCCTCTTGATAGAAAAGACCTTCTAACAAATTATTATTAGGTTTGTCTCTCAAGGGGAACCCAAGTTGACGACGAGCCAAAGCAGGGTTGTAGTTAATTCCTCATTGTGTACCAATGAGAGGCACATTAGACAATTCACCACAACTATCAATAATCTCCAAACTGCTCAAAGAAGGATCATACCAAGCTATATCATCATTAGTGAGAGACATAAGTCTCTGAGACCACCGTAGACATCGTTTGTTCTCCACAAAAGCAGGTGTCTAAGGAAAGTGCGAAATAAACCACTTGTACAGAAGAGGAACGCAACAGACAATAGTTCCACCACCCTTAGAGTTCCTTAGATGCAAAGAGAAGTATATATCACCCAACAAAGTAGGCACATGATTCCCAATCAAGAGGATTCTAATGGCATTAACATCAACAAAACCGTCAATGTTAGGGAACAAAGCTAATCCATAAATGAGCAACACAAAGATAACTTCGAAAGCGTCCATACTACCGGCTTGAGCAAAAGTTGTAGCTTCTTTGATGAGGAAATCAGATGGCAACCCAAACAATCCTCCTTTCTTCACCCAATGATCCTCTATCTCAGACTTCTTCAAGTGAAGAGCTTCAGCAATAAGATGAGATCTGGGAATCTCTTCCAATCCACTAAAATGTACTTTGTCAGAAACAGGTATTCCCAAGAGATGGGCATATTCCTCCAACATAGGCACAAGCTGATAATCAGGAAAAGTGAAGCAACAGTAGAGGGGATCATAGAACTGCACTAACACACTCAAAAGTCCCTCAACCACATCGGCAGACAAGATAGACAAAAGCTTCCCATGACATTGTTTGAAGTCCAAGGGATCTAATACAAAAGATGCTAGCTTCCTTAACTCTTTCAAGTTAGGACATCTGAAACTGTACTTCTTAGTGTTCCTTCGCCCACAATCCATGGTCTGAAAATATTTGCGAATAATACCTCAGTTCCTTGAAATTTTTGTGTGATGAATGTTATGAAACGCATGAATGCAACAATCACAGATAAGGGATCACACACAAGGCAAATAAACAAAGGTCAAGGGATGAATCAAGTCATTGTAAAGATCAATCATCCATTTAGGTGGATTATGGTTTTCACCTCATCAACACCCAAGTTTCATTGATATTGACAAGACTTGATTTGATCAACCAAGAACCAAGGGCTTGTTGTAAGTCACAAGCATGGAGTCTGGGTAAGAACCATCCCAAAGGAGTGAACTAAGGATGAAAACCTGTAGATCATGTTCTAAAAAGTTCTCAGAGACTTAATTCCATCTATCGGATATTATACGTTAAGATGACTGACTCATCGACCCATAATATTCTCAAGAGAAACTCGTTTGAGTGTAGTATCACGTAACAACTGTTATCAAGTCTACACTTGAACAGTCTCCACACTACGTCCTAAATAGGCCAAAAGGGGTAAATGTTCTACGGTCCTCAGCTTCTCGGACCCTAAATCAGAGATAGTAATGCCTAACCATAAATACTTGTGTGACATTTCCAAATCCAAAAGGGCCTCCACTGAGCAGATGGATCTCAAGCCAACTTGTTAAGGACTACTCCGCACAAGTCGAACATGACTATACCATCCTCCTATCTTAATTGCACTCAAGTTCGGGTTAGAACTTAAGTCACCACTCAGAGATCACCAAGCACAACAAGCAGATTATATCACACAAACAAATATACATACATCAAATATACAATTATATACACACACAAAAGTAGGCTAAACCCACTGGAGACTACTCCCCAGCAAAGTCGCCCCTTAATTTCTGTAGCGGTAAATTCATGATCATCAAGCTATGGATAAGCAAGACATCAAATAACAAGAGTCGCCACCGCGCTTTTATTATTTCCAAGAGAAAAGGGAAAAAGTACGAACAAAACCCACAAATAAGAAGTTTCCAAATCAAAACTAATAAAATGCCAGAGATTACAGGTAAGGGGGTTGGTTACACAGAGGGAAGGTGTTAGTACCCAAAGTGTCCTAGGTACTCCTAGGGAGCCCTTTTTTGTGTGCTTATGTATTTTTGTATAAATGATATTTTGCAAACAAATAGAATGGGGGGATGAGAAAAGAACTCATTAATTATATTTTTGTGTTTGACAAGTCCTTCGGACTTGTGCCTACGTACCAACATAAAAATGAGGGATCAAAACCTCGTAGTTCGTGGTATAAATTTCAAAGTGGATGCATTGCTTTTAACAAAGATTTAAGTTTGAAAGGCACAAAGGCCTAAAAATGGTTTGAATGAGATAGTTCTTTTTGGCTTTTGAAATTTTAAGTCAAGTATAGTTAATTATATTTACAAGTTGATTGAGAAAAAGAAGTTTTAAAAGGCAATGGTATAAGGCCAAAGTTTCTAGTTTGCAATATGGTCAAGGTTTAGGAAAACAAGCACAAGCAAAGAAGTTTTTTTTCAAAAGGAGGGAGATATTTTGAAATTAAAGAAATGGGGAAGAGATGAAGAGACTAATCCTAAGCATAAATTTAAAAGTTGAGAGTTGAAAAGATCTGACTAATGGGCTGCAATCCAATAGACAAGAGTGTCATATAGAAACCCAAATTCCTTTGGACATTAGAATCAAGCAACAAACAATGCATACTATATCAGCTTGAAGAGCAAGACATCAAATAAAGATAGCCACATTCAGGCTTAGCAACTCCATGATCTTCTTCAAATTTGCCCATGTAGTAGATGAATTCCACAATGCCATAAGTCACAGGTTCAAAATAATAGCTTCACCATGATCATGTTGCAGATAAACTCAAATGGATCTTCAATGATGTATCAAATGAAGTTTCAAATTACAAGCACTTGGTTACATGAAAGTTGGCATTGGCCAAGTCCTTTTCATAGGGAGTGTTGCCTAAATTCTAAGTCCACATAGTCTCAAATTAAACCAATAATCCACACAAGATGTTTTTTTATGGTTTTTGTTCTTATTATGTACATTAATGGTCAAAGACAACACAAAAAAACACAATATACACAAGCAAAATATATCACAAAATATGGCCCAAATGGACAAAGTCAAAATGACATTAACATGAACAATTAGAATGGTATGAATAATGGCAAATGAATATAGCTTAAAAATAAAGTGCATTTAAAATACATGACTTGAAAATAAATGTTAGTTGTTAATGAGTTAGAAGTTAGTATTGCTTTTGTTTTTTTTTGTTTAAGTCATTCGTTAGAGAACACTCAACCCAATTATCACAAGAATGAATACTTGAACCAAGACATCTTCCAAAGGAAGGAAAAAGGTCAAGTTTCCACACAATACCCTGAAAGAGGGGAGACTTACAATCTCACTAACTAGAATGCTATGCCTTTTTTGACAAAATTTAGCGCTATGTTAAGCAATCGTAATTGGACTTATGTAGAAGTCACAACTATTTGAGGTCGGGCAATAGAACTTTGGTGTTAATGCATGTTAGAGACATAGTATAATGGACTATGCTCATGAAACATACCACACACAAAAAGAATATGCAAAAGTGGTGCCCTAATCTCATCCATACTTATGTTGATTTTGCAATCAACTAGCCTTAGGATGTAGAGATATCATAGGTCCATGACATGAATGCATAAAGAAGGGAAATGAAATGAAGAGGGAAGGGAGATAGATAAAACTCAAATTGGACAAAGGAGGATTTTTACCAAATTAAGATCATTCATTCATTTTGGGAGATGGAATGTACATTCCATCAATCTCCTAAATCAAATGATCTTAATCTAACAAAGTCAAATCAACCTTGACCGAGGCCTAACAACACAAGTCAAACTTACACAAATCAATCAAAATCTCTCAACACAATTATTTGGCATTTATTCAATTTAAATTACTAAAAAATAATGCATTAAATTAAATATGGTTGGTCAATTTCCTAAAACCTTATCAAAACACCAAAGAAATGGCCATGCGATTTATCATTGGTCAAACAAGGTCAAAGGACCTTGGGAAAAAATTTCAGAATTTTTGGAAACTTAAAAGTATTTTTAAACAATTAAAAATAAATATAAAATCAATTAAATCATGAAAAATATTAATAATGATCCAAAAAATAATTTTAATTCAGAATATGAAAGAAGATTTTATTTAAATTTTTTTGGTGAAACTCTCATATGTTTTGGATCAATATTAAAATTAATATGAATTAATGAAAATCAAAGGAATAAAATGAAAATCAGAAATTACAAAAAAATGTGGACCACTTGATCTCCTTCATTAATTGAGGTGGCATATCAAGTGGCCACAAGCGCGCGTTCCATGATGGAACTTAGTCAGTGCGATGCACATGTGGTCATCCAAACCAACGCGTGAGATTAAAATAATTTAAACTGGATAAATGGCTCAGAACCTTGCCACCTCGCTGCCGGAGCAAATGACCGGTCACCTTCTCAGGCGAACATCGCCAGACAAGTTCAGTCATCACCATGATTAAAATAAAAAAAGAGGACATGGTCTGAAAGAGAAAATGACTTAGAGCACGAATCTGACCTCAATTTTAGCTAACTCCAAATATATAGAAAGATATGAGGAATTGAATTTTGAGGTATGTCAACTGAGTTGCTTCGATTTGACCTCTAAGCAACTCATTCTTCTTGCCTATATTGGTAGGACTTCAGACAACCAAAGATCCAAGAGAATTGATAGGAATTGAGTGAGAATCGAAGAAAAGAAAAATTCTGGAAAATACCTTCAATGTTGTGGAAAACATGCTCTTCCTTGCTTTAATTCTTGTTTGATCTTGCTCCAATGACTTGCAAAAGTGGATTGGGAATGGTAAGAAGCTTTGGATCCTGGAGTTTTTGAATCTCCAAACAGTGAGATTCAAACTCAATTTTCAAATGAAAATTATCAAGTTTTCCTTTGGATTGTGAGGGTTTGAAGAGAGGGAGCAAAGCTGGCGCGCAGGGGTCCTTTGAAATGAGCTCAAGGGGTCTCTATTTATAGCAATTGGAAATGTTATTTGCACACTTGAATTTTCTTCCAAAATTGGCAATGTCATGTACAAGCTTGTATGGGCGTGTACAGGCCCATGAAGCAACTCACTAAAGTCCAAATGCATCTGTTCTGAAGTAGGAATGAAGATTGAATGGCAAGGCAATGTGAAATGGTCATTTGAAGTTTGATTCTTACCAATGATGCATGCCTGTTAACACCATGCGCAACCCTAGCAATCTTTGTCCAAAATGAATGAAATAGGGATCTTTGGAAAGCTCAGATCCATAGGAAGAATTCTTATGTTGAAAGCTTTTCCATTTGGAACTTGGATAATGATGAAATTTGAGGTGGAAGTTTGGAAATTTCAACATGTTGTATATCTTACTTCAATATTCCACCTTGTTAAACTTTTTATCTGAGCTCCAAATGAGAAATGTTTCTTCATCAAAGTTGTATATCCTAAAAAGAACTTCAACATGGTCACCAATTTGACATCATTTTGGTTTAGAATGAGAGAGTTATGCATTTTTGAAGTTGAGGAAAATCACTTGTTCAATGGTAATGGTCCAAAATGACCTATAATGTATCCTCATATCACATGCTCATAAAAGTTGAATTATCTCTCACTCCAAACATAAAAGTTGAAGTATACATCTTGAATTTGGTTTTTCAACTTGGAAATATTTCATCTCATAAAACTTGAGCAATTTATGGCCTTGGGAAGTTGACTTTCAAATTAGGGTTTAGACAAAATGACCTGTAATGTTTCAACATGGAAAATGACTTTCAAAGCAAATTTAGCTCTAGACCTCAACATGAAAGTTGTTTCTAATGTCATTTAGAGTAACTTTTCTCTTAGAATAATTTTCATATGGTGAAAATTGTAGGAGATAAGGTCTAGGGAGACCCAGTTTTGATTAGATGAATTCATATGGCCAACCACCATCAACCAACTTGCTAACTTGCAATTATCTTGACTTTTTTGGCTCATGGTAGATCATATATGGATAAGATGATGAAGTATGAAGTGTCCCTTGAGAAATTTGATCAATTGATAAGGAAGCTTGTTGAAGAAGTTACTCAAGATACCCATACAAACTAGGGTTTCCTAGGCAAACCAACTCCAAACTCTTCAAGAAAATTTTATCAAAATAACCTGTAAAGATCATTGGGACTCATATATGTTGCTTTGAAACATTATGGACCACTCCTTGGTTATACTTTTAGCCACGAGGGTCTTAAACCCTAGATATGAACTTGATATATCAATGGTGATCATGCCCTTCCTACAAAAGAGTTAGGCAAATAACAAATACATATTTTTTGGTATTTTGGTTAGTGAAATGATAATATACAAGTATGATACAATCACATGGCGCTTGGTGACCTCTCCCAAAAAAAACCCAATGAAAGAGGGGTAAAGAGGATGCCAATGTATGATCCCAATGCTAGTGCATATGATGAAATTACATGAGGGATCTTAGGGTCAAAATTGGGGTCTTACAACTGCTAAGCGTCTGCACCAGTATATATTATATCATACTACTTGGTTGATATCCAAGATGGATCCAATCAAGTACAATTTTGAAAAACCTGCTTTAACTGGGAGAATTACCCGTTGGCAGATGTTATTATCTGAGTACGATATTGAATACCGAGCTCAGAAAGTAATTAAAGGTAGTATCTTGGATGAACATTCGGCTCACCAACCTATTGATAACTACCAGGTAGTGCAATTTGATTTTTCTGACGAAGAGATTTTATTTTTGAAGATGAAAGATTGTGATGAACCATTACTTGAGGAAGGGCCAAAACCGGGTTCCCAGTGGGGCATGGTATTTGATGGAGCTATTAATTCTTATGGTAATGGAATTGGGGTAATGATTATTACTCCTTAAGGTACTCATTTTCCGTTTACATCTAGATTGACCTTCAAATGTACAAACAATATGGATGAGTATGAAACTTGCATTATGGGGCTCGAAGAAGCCATTGATCTCAAAATCAAATATCTCAACGTCTATGGAGATTAAGCTTTTGTAGTTAATCAAATAAAAGGTGAATGGGAGACAAATCAACCCAGTTTGATACCATATAGACATTATGCGAGGAGGATATCAAATTTCTTTACAAAGGTTGAGTTTCATCATATCCCTTGAGATGAAAACCGGATGGCGGATGCTCTTGCAACGTTGGCTTCCTGATTATGGTGAAGTATTGGAATGAGGTTCCAATTTTGACTGTGATGTGTCTTGATAGGTCAGCTCATGTATTTGTTGTTTAGAAGTCAATATAAGCCATTGTATTATGATATCAAATGTTTCCTCCAAAGTCAGATTTACCCGCCTGAGGCATCTTTGAAAGATAAGAAGACTTTGAGAAGATTAGCTGGAAACTTCTACCTGAATGGTGATGTGCTTTATAAGAGAAATTCTGATATGGTTCTGCTCAGATGCGTGGATAGACATGAAGCATACTTATTGATGACAAAAGTCCATGAAGGTTCCTTTGGTACTCATTCCAATGGACATGCTATGGTAAAGAAGATGTTGAGAGCAAGTTACTATTGGATGACAATGGAATCTAATTGTTGCAAGTTTGTGAAGAAATTCCATAAGTGACAAATCAATCTATGCTGATAAGATTCATGTTCCTCCAACACTGTTGAATGTCATTTCCTCTCCATGTCCCTTCTCCATGTGGGGAATGGATATGATTCGCATGATTGAGTCCAAACCTTCGAACAAACATCGTTTCATTCTGGTGGCTATTGACTACTTCACAAAGTGGATTGAGGCGACATCGTATGCAAATGTGACCAAGCAAGTTGTTATAAGGTTTATCAAGTATCAGATTATATACCGATATGGTGTGCCAAGTAAGATCATTACTGATAATGGATTAAACTTGAATAACAATATGATGGAAGTAATTTTCAAAGACATCAAGATTGCACGTCATAATTATTCTCCCTACAAACCCAAGATGAATGTGGCTGTTGAAGTTGCGAATAAGAATATCAAGAAGATTATTCGGAAGATGGTTGTGACGTACAAAGATTGGCATGAGATGCTCCCATTTTCTTTTCATGGGTATCATACATCCGTACGCACTTTATAAGTGGCAACCCCTTTCTCTCTTGTTTATGGCATGGAAGCTTTGCTCCCCGTAGAAGTTGAGATCCCATCATTGTGTGTATTGATGGAAGCTAAATTGACCAAAGCTGAATGGTGTCAGACCAGGTTTGATCAGCTCAATTTGATTGAAGAGAAGATATTGACTACCATGTGTCATGGTCAGTTATATAAGCAGAGAATGAAGAAAGCTTTTGATAAGAAGGTCAAGCCTCGTGTGTTCTGAGAAGGTGACCTCGTGCTCAAGAAGATTTTATCATTCAAACCTGATTCTAGGGGCAAATGGACTCCTAATTATGAAGGCATATATGTTGTTAAGAGAGCCTTCTCAAGTGGTGCATTGATTCTTACAACTATGGATGGTGAAAATTTCACTTGTTCTGTGAATGCCGCATCAATCAAGAAATACTTCTCCTAAAAAGAAAAGAACAACTCGCTTATTTGAAAACCCAAAAGGGAGGCTTAGGCAAAAATGAGCGTCTCAGTGGATTGAAAACCTGAAAGGGCGATCCAGGCAAAATTTAGAGACATAAAACAGAAAAAAATTATCCCAGTAGATTGAGTACCCCACCTTGGGGAAATCTAGGCAAAATTAGGGATTATGGTAAGTAATTGCATCCGACTTGGTATGATTTTTGAAACATCGTTGTCAATCATTTGGTTTTGATTCATCATTCTTAACCGAAGACAAGAGCATAATGGATTTCAAAGATGGTAGAGGAGAGTATTGGTAATTGTATTCAATGTATCCCTTTTCCATGTAAATTATCATTTTTCAAATTTTGTAAAGATCCATGGAGTCCTGCCTTTTGCGGACTACCATTATATTAAATAAAGCTGAGCCTTTATCCAATTACTTGCAATTCTTATTTTTTTCTGTTTAATAAAATTGTATTTTTATAATGATAATTTTGAAATAAATAAATTAATGAATAAACATTTTTCTGAAATAATAAGATATTTACTTTAAGTACTTTGAAGTCAAAAAGGGATGTCAACAACAATTTAAAGAACGATAGGTCTTAGCGTGTGAAGAATTGTCTTCCCCAAGCAGCTGTCATTCATCCCCAATATTGGTTGATGTGTTATTCTCTTTGTAGTTCACCATCCCTCCCTAGCTGAGGCCTTCGTTGATATTCATCCTCGGTTTTCATTATTATGATTGAATCTTGGATCTCCGGTAAAACCTTTATTTGGTTTTCAGATCCCCATCACATTTATTTGGTGATTGCATAGCCATGATAATATCTCCCCTTTGAGAGTCCCCAATTGTCTGGTTGATATTTTTGGTACCTTAGAATTGGTTTATTTCTCAATCTCCAAGAAGAGTCATATGACTGGTGTTTTCCTTTTGAGGAATAAGTTGCTAATTGCATCCTCGTGTGACTCATGGTTTGTCGTAGCAGATTTTATTCCCCAGTGAAGCCCCACAGAGTTGATTGTTGGAATCCCCATTAAGTTGTCTGGTTCCCCACTCATAGATTTTGCCTCTTGTTGTGACATGGATCCCCAGCGAAGTTCCTCTTTAGATGAAAGATCTCCCATTCAGGCAGTATTTTAATTCTGAGCAGTATTGATGTAGTCGTCCCCTTTAGGGTTGTCTCCCATTTAATATGGTGTTGACCTAAAATTCCCTGCAGCGTTGACTTGTGGCTTATATATCCCTCAACTTGAAGACGTGGATTCTCAGTAGATCTCTCTTATCCTCAGCATGTTTGTTGATGTTCTCAGCAGTGCTTTCGTTCCCCAACGGAGTTGCCAAGTTGTATTTTCTCCTCTCCCAGAGAGTTTGAGTTTTAAGCAAGATTTTTTCTTATCCCCTAGCAGTTATTCCTCCTCTTTTGAAAGTTGAGTTTTGAAGTTGGATCTGTTTTGATCCCCATGATTTATATATATGAGTGCTGAGTCTTCAACATTTTTTTTGGTCAGATGCATGTTCTCTATGTCTTTCCCCAATCAGAGTTGAGCATTTAATTTAGATTGTTATATCCATAGTCTTACTTAAGTGCGTGGTTGTGTGCTATTCCCAAGGAATTTAATATTTAAAGATAGGATTTTTATATCCTCGATGATTTATTTTCATCCCTAGCAGGTTCTCCAATCGGTGTTCCCATCTTGTTGAGATTAGCCAAGTATCTAGTTGTGATGATTGGTTCTTCAGTTGTTCGTATCCTTTATGCTCGTTTGTCAACATAATCATATACATACTCATGCATATACATGCATAAACATAACATCAGATATTTCATTATGCATCTTTTACACATTGACCTAATATTTTTGATCCCCTGCTCTGGTGATATCTTTTCCCATGCAGATTCGGTGTGTCTGTCCTCCTTCAATATAGAGTGTCAACCCCTTTAGCAAAAAGAGCTTATCCTTTCTTCTTCCCCACTGAGATATTTCCTCATGGATGATTTTTATTTTTGTTTTCTCCCTAGTTCATTATATATATGGAACCACTCCCCTTGAGTTATATCCTCATTGGGTTGAGTCTTGTTTGACAATTTCTTTCTAGTTCTTACCTAGATAGATCTTTTGGTCCCCAAGAGTTTATTACCCAATAATTGGTAATATTCTTCTGGATGTTGAGTACTTTACCTGTGTTAATTTACCCTAATTGGTAAAAGGTAATTTACTTCTTTGATTTCTCCAGCGGATTCATTTTTCGTGTCCCTAGCAAGTTTATCCTTGATATGTTTACCCTAATCGGTAACGGATATTCTTTCCAGTGTGTTTATCCTTGATATGTTCACCTTAACCGGTGACATATATTATCTTTTTTGCTTTTCTGCCCAGTAACCGGTAGTTGTAAATCCTATTTCTTTTTGGTAGTTTATCCTTGATATGTTCATCTTAACCGGTGACGAATATTCTTCCTTATGAGTTTATCCTTGATATGTTCACCTTAACCGATGGCTGATATTATCTTTTCTGGTCTTCTTCCCAGTAACCAGTAGTTGTAAATCCTATTTCTTTTTGGTAGTCTATCCTTGATATGTTCATCTTAACCGGTGACAGATATTCTTCCGTCTGAGTTTATCCTTGACATGTTCACTTTAACCGGTGACGAATATTCTCTTTTCTGGTCTTCTTCCCGGTAATCGGTAGTTGTAAATCCTATTTCTTTTTGGTATTCTATCCTTGATATGTTCATCTTAACTGGTGACAAATATTCTTCCTTCTGGGTTTATCCTTGATATGTTCCCTTTAACCGGTGATGAATATTCTCTTTTTTGGTCTTCTGCCCAGTAAACGATAGTTGTAAATCCCATTTCTTTTTGGTAGTCTATCCTTGATATGTTCATCTTAACTGGTGACAGATATTCTTCCTTTTGAGTTTATCCTTGATATGTTCACTTTAATCGGTGACAAATATTCTCTTTTTCGGTCTTCTACCCAGTAATCGGTAGTTGTAAATGCTTTTCTTTCCCATCAATTTTATCCTTGTTATGTTTACCTTACCAGTAACAAATATTCTTTTTCTTGAAGTTGGTGGTTTTTCCTCCTTTTTGGTAGTCTATCCTTAATATGTTCATCTTAATCAGTGACAAATATTCTTCCTTCTAAGTCTATCCTTGATATGTTCATCGTAATTAGTGACGAATAATCAGTGACGAACATCTCCAAAGAATCACTTAATCAATTGAAAAGCAAAACATCACTAACATCTAATCAACTAACATTTGACTAACTTGTATTAATATTTCTTTTATTTTTCAATTTATTTACTTTATGCAATTTAAATTCAAGTCATTTACCATTTCATTTGACATTTACATATCATTTAACTTGTTTATGTTTATGCCATTTTCACTTTGCTCATTTGAGCCATATATTGTGATTGCATATATTTGTTTGTGTATTTGTTTGTGTTTGTTCTTAGGACCTTAAAATACTTAATAAACAACAAAAACCAAAAAAGTGTTTGTGTCGATTGTTGGATTTGATATAAGCTTTTGGACTTAGAATTAGGCAACATTCCATATGCAAAAAGGACTTGGCCAATGCAAACACTTCTGAAACCAAGTCATTATGATTTGAACTTTCATCTAATACAAGTATTGGGATCCACATGAATTCATCTGCTACATGGTCTTGATACAACTGTTACTTTGAACCTGTGTCTAATGCCTTTTTTGAGTTAATCAAGGAGTATTTCATCTGATACCTGAAAAGACAAAGAAGACTGTTAGCTTTGAAGTTGCTTGTTTGGATGTGGCCATCTTTATTGATGCCTAGATTGATATTGCTAATTTCTTTCTGATTATTTCTTGATTCAAAGTCCAAAGGGAAAACGGGTATTTTATATGACATTATTGTCTGATGGATTGCATCCCATTGGTCAGATCTTTTCAACTCTTAACTTTTAATTTAATGCTTAAGACTAGTCTCTTCATCTCTTCCCACTTCTTAAATTTCAAAATATCTCCCCCTTTTCAAAAATCTTCTTTGCTTGTGATTTTAAAACTTAGAACTTATTGAAAATTAGAAGCTTTGGCCTTATGCCATTGCATTTTTTAAACTCATTTCTTAATCAAACTTGTAAATGAACTTAACCCTATTGAATTAAAAATTCAAAAGACAAAAAGAACTAACACTCATTCAAACTTTTGGGCCCTTTTGTGCCCCTTTTAAACTTAAAATTTTGATTAAAAGCAATCCGCTCATTTTGAAATTCATACCACGAACTACGAGGTTTTGATCCCTCATTTTATGTTGGTACGTAGGCACAAGTCCGAAGGGTCTTGTCAAACACAAAAATATAATTAATTAATTATTTTCTCATCCCCACACTCTATTTATTGCAAACATATTTTATATCAAAAACACATACACACATAAAAAAAGGGCTGCCTAGGAGTACCTAGGACACTTTGGGTGCTAACACCTTCCCTCTATGTAACCAACCCCCTTACCTGTAATCTCTGGAATTTTATTAGTTTTGATTTGAAAACTTCTTATCTTTGGGTTTTGTTCGTACTTTTCCCTTTTCCTTTGGAAAAACTAAAAGCGCGGTGGCGACTCTGGTTTTATTGACGTTAAGTTTATCCATAGCTATGAATTTACCGCTACAGAAATTAAGTGGTGACTTTGCTGGGGAGTAGTCCTCAGTGGGTTTACCCTACTTTTTTATGTGTATATAATTGTATATTTGATGTATGTATATTTGTTTGTGTGATATAATCTGCTTTTTGTGCTTGGTGATCTCTGAGTGGTGACTTAAGTTCTAACCCGAACTTGAGTGCAATTAAGATAAGAGGATGATATAGTCTTGTTCGACTTGTGTGGAGCAGTCCTTAACAAGTTGGCTTGAGACCCATCTACTTCGTGGAGACCCTGTAGATCAATGCCTAACCACAAATAACATGTGTGACATCAATAACATAATGTAAATGACAAATGAAATGGTAAATGACTTGAATTTAAATTGCATAAAGTAAATGACTTGAAAAATAAAAGCAATATTAATACAAGTTAGTCAAATGTTAGTTGATTAGATGTTAGTTATGTTTTTCTTTTTTATTGATTAAGTCATTCTTTGGAGATGTTCGTCACTTATTATTCGTCACTGATTACGATGAACATATTAAGGATAGACCAACACGCTAAAGAGTCCTTCAACCATATCAGTAGATAACAGAGATAAAAGCTTCCCATGGTGTTGCTTGAAGTTTCAGGGATCTAATACAAAGGATAACAAATTCCTTAGCTCTTTCAAATTAGGGCATCTGAAACTGTACTTCTTAGTGTTCCTTTATCCATAATCCATGGTATGAAAATATTTGCAAATAAAGCCTTAGTTCCTTGAAGTTATTTTTCGTGTGATAAATGTTATGATGCGCATGAATGCATTAATGCAACAATCACAAATAAGGGATCACACACAAGGCAAACAATAAAGGTCAAGGGATGAATCAAGTCATTGTCAAGATCAATCATCAATTTTGGTGGATTAAGGTTTTCACCTTATCAACACCCAAGTTCCATTGATATTGACAAGACTTGATTGGATCAACCAAAAATCAAAGGGTTTGTTGTGAGTCACGAGCATGACGTCAGGTTAAGAACCATCCTAAAGGAGTGTATTAAGGATAAAAACCTATAGGTCATGTTCTAAAAAGTTTCCAGAGTCTTAATTCCATTTATCAGATATTATAGGTTACGATGACTGACTCATCAACCCATAATATTCTCAAGACAAACTCGTTTGAGTGTAGTATTGCATAACAACTGTTATCAAGTCTACACATGAGCAGTCTCTGCACTACGTCCTAAATAGGCCAAGTTAGGTTAAATGTTTTACGTTCCTCAGCTTCTCGGACCCCAAACCAAAGAAAGTAATGCCTAACCACAAATAACTTGTGTGACATCAATAGCTCCAAAAGGGTCTCCACTGAGTAGATGGGTCTCAAGCAAACTTGTAAAGGACTACTCCACACAAGTCGAACAAGACTATACCATCCTCCTATCTCAATTACACTCAAGTTCGGGTTAGAACTTATCTCACCACTCAGAGATCACCAAGTAGAACAAGCAATTTATATCACACAAACAAATATACAAACATCAAATATACAATTTATAAGACCCCAATTTTGACCCTAATATTCCTCATGCAATTTCATCATAAGCATTAGCATTGGGATCATATCTTGGCATCCTCCTTACCCCTCTTTCATTGGATTGGTTTTGGGAGAGATCACCACGCACTATGTGATTGTATCATACTTGTATATTATCATTTTACTAACCAAAATGCGGGAAAATGCGGGAAAGATGTAAAAGTACCACACGGATAAAGATCCGAAGTAATAGCAACTAACAACACAAGAAACCCAGAGATCTCTCAAGCTGGCACCACCAAAGAAAGCAAGTCAGCACAGGTAATCGGAATAAACCTCCAGGTAGTATCCCACAAATAAAGTGGAATGCCAAGCAAGCTATCCTTTCAGGAGTCATGTGAGCCCTCACAAAAAAACTCAACAAACAGGTTAGAGTGACAAGATGGGGCGCAATCAAGATTTGCCCCAAATCAAAATGTAACCACATGAATCATGCCATTAAAATTCACAAAAAGAGCTCACAAAAAGCAACCAAGTGTAGGAGGCCTAAACCTCTTGTTAAACACATGCATCAAAAGGGTATCAAAATTCAAAGTCAGGGGCAAGGATCCACACATCAAGACATGACATACATACTAAAACATGTGCCCACATGCAAAACCTAACGATAATACCTCATACATTCAGAGCATTCAAATTGAAAGCATAGAGTAATGGAAATAGGGCAAACCTGATTGGAGAGATCGAATGAAATTGAATTGCCCGGTTGGGTTTGCAAAGCAATCTGAGGGTTTATATGAGATGGAATTGGCTCTTTGCAGATGAGTTCCTTTCAGTCTCTGGAGGTTGCTCTGAACTCTGTTAGCTCTTCTCTCACTATCTTTTTCCCAGGGTTTTTTTGGGAGATGGAAGTCTAGAATTTATAACCTGATTTTTGTGACTTTGTGGGCTCAAAAGAGAGAGGTCCAAGTCCAAGATTTTTCTGTTATATTTTATTTATTTTTTTTATTTTATTTTATTTTAATTTCGTATTTTTTTTTCGTATTTTTTTTTCAAAACGCGTGGGCTTCGCCTAGCGAGCATGGCAGTTCAAGAAATTCCTCTGAGCGTAGGTGATTTTGGTGGCTTTTCTTGGGACTCGCTAGGCGACCCATTCTGCTTGCCTAACAAGCATGACAACTCATGAACAAACTTTTGCTCCTTCAAGATTAACGTTTTGAATGATGAATAGACCCCATTTGAACATGTTGGAAGTAACTCAAGTCGTTCCCTTGTGTTGACTGATCACCCATATAGAACCCACAAAGTGCCTTGGATGATATTCAAGCTTCTTGGATCAAATTCCGATTGAAACGATGAAATGCAATATGAAATGTTGAATGACCTAAAAAATGAATGCATGAATGGGGGGCAAATTTTGGGGTATTACAGCTGCCCCTATTCAATCACCTGGAGACCCGAAAAGAAGATAGCAGCGGCTTTCGCACTTTCGAGGTATCAAGGGATTAAATACAATAAAAGCCCGAAAGTTTGCACTGAAGTGAAGTGAAGTAACAATGCCTGTCAGAATCGGCAAAGAGGTGGTCTTGAAAGAAGAATCCATCTGGTACGGTGAGAGTCAGTCTGAATACCGAAAAAGAATGTTAACCTGGATACCAAAATAAATGGTAACACAGAAATAACCATGGCCTGAATGCCGCTCATCAGTCTGAATACTGGAAATGACTTCGACCTGAACATCGAAAGATATGAGATTATTAATATCGGTTTGAACACCGAGAGGCTGGCCTGAATGCCACAAGTTGCGTCGACCTGAATGTCGGAAACTTCTTCGATCTGAACATCGGAAAACTGGCCTGAATGCCACTTCGATCTGAATATAGGAAAATTGGCCTGAATGCCACTTCGATCTGAATATCGGAAAATTGGCCTGAATGCCATAAGTTGCATCGACCTGAACGTCGGAAACTTCTTCGATCTGAACATCGAAAAACTGGCCTGAATGCCACTTCGGTCTGAATACCGGAAACTGGCCTGAATGCCACTTCGGTCTGAATATCGGAAACTGGCCTGAATGCCACTTCGGTCTGAATACCGGAAACTGGCCTGAATGCCACAAGTTGCATCAACCTGAATGTCGGAAACTTCTTCGATCTGAACATCGGAAAATTTGCCTGAATGCCACTTCGGTCTGAATACCGGAAAAACTTCATGCATGTCAGCATCGGCAGAAATAGGGAAAGATAATAGAGGCGGCGCATGGGCCAATGACACTTGCTGGGGATAATAAAGGTAAGTCATGAACAATCTTCAGTCTGAGTACTGGAAACAACTTCTGGCTTATCACTTGGGATACCGAGAATGTTTTATGCTTACATGCGTATGTTTGAATTTTTCAATGGCGTAATGCTCCATGAAAATGGAAATGCTACACGATTTAGGAGGATGTAATGCAATATGATTCTACATGCAGGGATGTGAAATGCTGGGGAGAATGGTTACATGCAGTCGATAATCTACGAGAGAGACGACTTAGCAGGGGAAGCAAACACCGATACGGTACCGAGATTCTGCTTCAAGGAAAGAGACCATGGATCTGGCGTCGAGATCATCGATCTAGCATCGAACCCTGAGGAGCAGCCGCTTCTGCTGGGAAAATACAGTCTGGCACTGGCAACTCCACTGGGGATATATAGTCTGGCACTGTCAACTCTACTGGGGAGTGTATATTCTGAAACAACCGCTTGGGGGAGGTATAGCAGTGAGAGCCTGCTGGGGATCGAAGAATCCAATGCTCTAATCAGCTCTGCAGGGATAAGATACCAGCTTTGACTGTTGGGGGAAAACATTCGCGATCATCGGCTGGGAACCTTATGGAAATGCCCCGAGGGCACCTGTTCTGAATAGACGATCTAAAGCACTTAACATTTACAGCAATTTTAAATGTTTATTAAGCATGTACCTGTAAAGCTCTTATGTTTCATGATGCAATGTTTATCAAAAATTCGGACGTCATTTTTGCAAACAAAACAGTAAAATGAAAAATGGACACAGTGATATACTGAATAACATGTTTTTATTGACTGAGTGGCCTCTGAATAGGCATTTATATTAGGAAGCAATCCCTGGAAAGAGGTAATCGCACAAAAGATAAAAAACAGAAATTAATCTAATGGCAATGTGAAATGGATTCCTATTGGGTTCCAATTCTACTATGACTCGCTCGTCTTCAAGATCCTCCAGATGATCAGCTTTCTGAAAAGAGTGATTGGACTGTTTCCTATCCTTCAAAAGTTTCCAGACATTGACACGAGATGAGATTCAGAACTACTCAGAACGCAGTCATTCGTTTAATCCCTAACTTTTGCCTAGATCGCCCTTTTCGGGTTTTCAATCCACCGGGATACCCATCTTTGCCTAAGTTGCCTTTTCAGGTTTTCAACTTACCGGGTGTACGATCTTTTCATTTTTAATCCCTAATTTTTGCCCGAACCTTTTCATTTTCTTGATTCGTCGGGATGCCCATTTTTTGCCTAGACTATTCTTTTTACTGTCCAGCGGGTCTATTTTATGCGAAGTATTTTTTAACTACGTCTGAGTTCACAGGGGAAGTGAAGTTTTCACCATCCATCGTTGCAAGCATTAAGGCCCCACCATCAAAAACCTTGGTGACAATATACGGTCCATCATAGTTAGGAGTCCACTTGCCCCTGTGATCTGTTTGAGGAGGAAGGATCCTTTTCAACACTAAATCTCCGACTTGGAAACATCGAGGACGCACTTTCTGATCAAAGGCTCTCTTCATCCGACTCTGATACAACTGCCCATGACAAATGGCTGCCATTCGCTTCTCTTCGATAAGACTTAACTCATTGAACCTTGTCTGAACCCATTCAGCTTCGTCTAACTTGACATCCAACAGGACTCTTAGAGAAGGAATCTCCACTTCAACAGGTAGGACTGCTTCCATACCATACACAAGGGAGTAAGGGGTTGCCCCGATCGATGTACGTACTGAAGTACGGTACCCATGCAAGGCGAAGGGTAGCATCTCATGCCAATCTCTGTACGTAACGACCATCTTCTGCACAATCTTCTTTATGTTCTTATTTGCCGCCTCAACAACACCGTTCATCTTAGGGCGGTAAGGGGAAGAATTGTGATGCTGAATGTTGAAGTTCTGGCACAACTCCTTCATCATTTTGTTATTGAGATTAGAACCATTATTAGTAATGATTCTTTCAGGAATCCCATAGCGACAAATGATTTCTTTCTTGATGAAACGGGCAACCACATGTCTGGTGACATTCGCGAACAACGCTGCTTCGACCCACTTGGTGAAATAGTCGATGGCAACAAGGATGAAGTGATGCCCATTGGAGGCGGTCGGCTCAATCTTTCCAATCATATCGATGCCCCACATAGCAAAAGGCCACGGCGAAGACATTACATTCAAAGGATTTGGCGGCACATGTACCTTATCAGCATAAATCTGGCATTTATGACACTTCCGAGCATATTTGAAACAATCAGATTCCATGGTCATCCAGTAATATCCCGCTCTCAACAATTTCTTAGCCATTGCATGTCCGCCGGCATGAGTACCGAAGGAGCCTTCATGAACTTCCTGCATTAACATGTCTGCTTCATGTCTATCTACGCATCTGAGCAAAACCATGTCGAAGTTCCTCTTATACAACACATCGTCTTTGTTCAAGAAGAAACTTCCTGCCAATCTTCTCAAAGTCTTTCTATCATTGTTGGATGCCCCTGTAGGGTACTCTTGATTCTTCAGAAAGCACTTGATGTCGTGATACCAGGGCTTGTCGTCAACTACCAGTTCAGCAGCAAACACATGCGCGGCCCTGTCGAGGCGCATCACATCGATCCTGGGAGCGTGGTTCCACCGAATCACGTTGATCATGGAGGATAGAGTGGCAAGAGCATCTGTCATCTGGTTCTCATCACGAGGTATGTGATACAGCTTTACTGTTGTGAAGAAAGTCAATAGTCTTCTCGTGTAATCTCTGTAAGGGACCAGATTGGGCTGGAGGGTGTTCCAATCACCATTCACTTGATTGATCACTAGAGCTGAATCTCCGAAGATGTCCAAAGTCTTGATTCTCAAATCAATGGCTTGCTCAATACCCAAGATACAAGCTTCATACTCAACATTATTATTTGTGCACTCAAAAGTCAGACGAGCGGTGAAAGACATGTGGGCACCTTTCGGAGTAGTAATGACATCACCAATTCCTATTCCTCTGGCATTGACGGCCCCATCAAACAACAAAGTCCACTTTTCATCTGGATCAGGTCCCTCCTCAACAACTGGCTCTTCACAGTCTTTCATCTTGAGCAACATGATGTCTTCATCTGGAAAATCAAACTTCATCGGCTCATAATCATCAATCGGTTGCTGAGCAAGATAGTCTGACATAATACTCCCTTTGATGGCTTTCTGGGATGTATACTCGATATCGTACTCTGTCAGTACCATTTGCCAACGAGCAACCCTTCCGGTGAGAGCTGGCTTCTCGAATATGTATTTGACTGGATCCATCTTGGAGATCAATAAGGTTGTGTGAGTCAGCATGTATTGTCTCAATCGCTTAGCAGCCCATGCAAGTGCACAACATGTCTTTCCTACCTGTCTCGTCGTGTTGACCGAGAACACAACCCATGGAATTGTCTAGTACTGCCAAATACATAATCAGCGGTCTCCCTGGGACCGGAGGCATAAGGATAGGAGGATTCTGCAAATACTCTTTTATCTTCTCGAAAGCCCTTTGGCAATCATCATTCCACCTGATGGCCTGATCTTTTCTCAACAATTTGAAAATTGGCTCACACATGGCTGTTAGGTGAGAGATGAACCTTGCAATGTAGTTCAACCTTCCTAAGAAACCACGGACTTGTTTCTCTGTTCTTGGCTCAGGCATTTCCTGTATCGCTTTCACTTTGGCCGGATCCACCTCAATCCCTTTTTCACTAACAATAAAACCCAATAGTTTTCCAGATCTCACCCCGAAAATGCACTTGTTCGGATTAAGCCTCAGCTTGAATTTCCTCAAACGCTCAAACAGTTTCTGCAGATTCACCAAATGTTCTTCTTCTGTCTGAGATTTGGCAATCATATCATCAACATAAACCTCGATTACATGATGAATCATATCATGGAAAAGAGTCACCATCGCTCGTTGATATATTGGCCCTGCATTTTTTAGACCAAATGACATCACCTTGTAGCAGAAGGTGCCCCATGGGGTTATGAAAGTTGTCTTCTCCATGTCTTCTGGCGCCATCTTAATTTGGTTATAGCCAGAAAATCCATCCATGAAGGAGAATACCGAGAACTGAGCTGTGTTATCCACCAAAACGTCGATGTGAGGTAATGGGAAATCATCTTTAGGACTAGCTCTGTTCAGATCCCGGTAGTCAACACACATCCGTACCTTTCCATCCTTCTTAGGTACTGGAACGATGTTTGCTACCCATGGCGGATAATTTGTAACCGCTAGAAACCCTGCATCCAACTGTTTTTGCACTTCTTCCTTTATCTTGATAGCCATCTCCGGTCTTGTTCTTCTGAGCTTCTTCTTGACCGGAGGACAACCTTCTTTGAGAGGCAAACGGTGTACCACGATGTTTGTGTCAAGCCCTGGCATGTCCTGATAAGACCAAGCGAAGATGTCGACATACTCTTGCACCATTTCAATCAACCCCTTCTTCACATTATCTTCCAAAGCAGCCCCTATCTTGATTTCTCTCTTGGCGTCCTCGGTGCCGAGATTAATCACTTCAACAGACTCTTGATGCGGTTGAATGACCCTTTCCTCCTGTTTTAATAACCTGGTAAGTTCTTCAAGAAGTTCACAGTCTTCATCACCCTCTTCTTCAGCTTGAAAGATTGGATTTTCAAAGTCGAAGCGAGCCATAGCAGAATCGTTATCAATAGGATCCGGTGATGTGCATCTGCATGAGTGATGGTATGTGCTTATGAGTGTGAAAAAATGGAAACTAAACAAAACATTGCCAAATACATTTTTTTTTTATTTTGAAAACTATAAAAAATAGAAAGACAGTGAGCAAAACATTTGAATGCAAAAAGACGTCCTTTATTCATGATAAAAAATGCAGGTATCCACATAGATGAGCCCTACAATGAGTCATTACGCCCTGGGCGGAACGTAAGACTTGGATATGCATGAATAAACAAAGAAAATTACTCTTCAAGAAGAGTGACTTGGATAATCTCTTCAGAAGACCAGTTGCGGAGAACTTCACCCGAGATCCTCGGATGCACCCAGTTATCGATGTCGCAATCACTATCCCCATCTTCAACCATGTTAACATTTTCCCCACCATGTTGGGGCATGGGATTGTTGACGACATTCGGAGTCGCTGCAAGGTCGATGGCCTTTGAATCTATGAGGTCCTGAACTACGTGCTTAAAAGCTTTGCAGTTCTCAATATTGTGGCCAGGTGCCCCAGAGTGGAAGCTACACCTAGCGTTGGCATCGTAACCCATCGGAAGTCTACCAACGGGAGGAGCCAGAGTGCGTAACTGCACAAGTTGTAGTTGTTGAAGACTAGAAAGTAGTTGAGCGTACGACATTGGAAGAGTGTCGAAACGCCGGTCCATCGTCCTTGGCCTCTGTTGATAAGCGGGTCTGTTACCTGGTTGTTGTGGTTGGTACTGAGCTGGTTGACGATGGGGTTGTTGTTGTTGTAGTGGTGCTGCAGTTGGAATGGTCACAGCCGCAACATACGGTTGTTGATGATAGCTCTGAAAGTCATTCCTCCGGTTACCCCTGTTCTGATAAGAAGATATGGCATTTGCATCTCCTTATCTCCTCTTCTGTCCCTGAATGAACGGCTTCTTCACCCCTGATGAAGATCCACCTTCACTTTGGATCTTGCATGTCTTTAAATAGTTCTCCACTCTCTCTCCGGTAGAGACTACATCAGCAAAGTTGGAGGCATTGCAACCCACCAGGCGCTCCAAGTAAGGTCCGAGCAGAGTGTTCACGAACATGTTAGCCATTTCCTTTTCCAACATAGGAGGTTGAACACGGGAAGCTGTCTTCCTCCAGCGTTGAGCATATTCCCTAAAGCACTCATTGCTTTTAAGAGACAGATTCTGAAGTTGAGTTCTGTCCAGAGCCATGTCTGCATTATACTGATACTGCTTCACGAAAGCCTCAGCCAAATCCCTCCAGCAGCGGATGTGGGCTATGTCCAGCCTCATATACCATTCCAGGAATGCCCCTGCTAGGCTATCCTGGAAAAAGTACATAAGCAACTTTTCATCGTCGAAGTATGCAACCATCTTTCGAACGTAGGCTTGCACATGGGTCTTCGGGCAAGAGTTGCCATTGTATTTGTCAAATATCGGGACCTTGAATTTCGGTGGCACCCTCACGCCTAGGACTAATCCCAAGTCAGCAACGTCTACTCCCAGAGGATTCTGTCCTTCCACTGCCTTCATCCTCTCTTCCAGTCTCCGAAACATAGGGTCCATACCATGACTCATTCCAAAGTCTTCCTGAAGCAAGGGGAACTGATCCTCCTGGTCATCATGGACGGGTTGTTGACCGGAGGTGACATGTAGGATCGGGGTAGGCCCCGGTCCACTGGGTCCGTTAACCTCTCCAGCTGGAGGATCAGTCAATGTCTCTGGTTGAGTAGTGGCGGGATTCCTCTGCATCATCTGCCTGAGCTCTTGCTGTCCCTGAGCCACCCCCTGAACCACATCCATAAACTGGTTCATGCGGATCTTCATCTCGGCGAACTCTGCTTGTAGGCTTTCCATTGCTCTCTGGTGGTTTCTGCGGGTACCGTACCGGTGAATGCCTGAGTCAGCTATCCTGCTAGTGGAACACCAAACAACTGAGAACATTGCGGTAGTACCTGTTATGCAAGACATGATAATGAATATGCAAATGCAATGACATGTTTATCAGTTCCAAAGGTATTCTACCCCCTTGATTCCAGTCTCTCATCAGATAAAATATCCCTTTTAAAAAGTACCAGGAAAACCCCGACTAGAATCAAGAAGAAGATATAAACCCCTAGTAATGGATAAACATGTGTTAAATGATATGAATGCAAAATGATGCGAACGCAAAATGATGCGAATGCAAAATGATGTGAATGCAAAATGATGTGATAATGACGGGTTGGCTGGGTATCACAAGGCACAGGATCATAACTTCAGCATGAATTCGGAACTGGGAACCATAGAACACAGTCATCAATTTAGAACCCATACTTCAGAACCAACAGTCACCAACAAGGACCAAACAAAAGTCACTATCAGGACACAGTCACCAACAGAACAAGTCACCATCAGTACCTGTAAATGATTCATTCCCGCCCCACTCACGGGTGTAATCTAGGCCAGGGTAAGGTCAAGAGAAACGCAGGATAAACAATCCTTTCAAGAATATCATCATATGCATACCAGGTGTATGCAACGATAATACCCCATCAGAATCTGAGCTGCTCGCGATACCATGTTCTGCTAAGTGGCGCCATACCACCCGCTTCCCATGAATCACTCTATTCCTAGGTGTCCTAAAGTTCACTCATAGCCTGTGTATTGGGCCTTTTACCTCTTGTGACTCCCACCCAACAGTGAAACAGATGCACAACCAGCACAGTATGCATGAGATAGTAAAGCGCACATAGGATGCAATGCAAGCAAATAACTATGCAAAGCAATATATAAATAACACACAATAGATAATAAACAAACAAACGCTAGGAAGGGCCCACTAGGGAAAATAAGTCCCAGCAGAGTCGTCAGCTGTCGCAACCTGAAAAAAGAATGCGAAAAAATAACCGGCGAAAAAAGAATAAAATAAATAAATAAATAAATAAATAAATAAATAAAATATAACAGAAAAATCTTGCACTTGGACCTATCTCTTTTGAGCCCACAAAGTCACAAAAATCAGGTTATAAATTCTAGACTTCCATCTCCCAAAAAACCCCTGGGAAAAAGATAGTGAGAGAAGAGCTAACAGAGTTCAGAGCAACCTCTAGAGACTGAAAGGAACTCATCTGCAAAGAGCCAATTCCATCTCATATAAACCCTCATATTGCTTTGCAAACCCAACCGGACAATTCAATTTCATTCGATCTCTCCAATCAGGTTTGCCCTATTTCCATTACTCTATGCTTTCAATTTGAATGCTCTGAATGTATGAGGTATTATCGTTAGGTTTTGCATGTGGGCACATGTTTTAGTATGTATGTCATGTCTTGATGTGTGGATCCTTGCCCCTGACTTTGAATTTTGATACCCTTTTGATGCATGTGTTTAACAAGAGGTTTAGGCCTCCTACACTTGGTTGCTTTTTGTGAGCTCTTTTTGTGAATTTTAATGGCATGATTCAGGTGGTTACATTTTGATTTGGGGCAACTCTTGATTGCGCCCCATCTTGTCACTCTAACCTGTTTGTTGAGTTTTTTTGTGAGGGCTCACATGACTCCTGAAAGGATAGCTTGCTTGGCATTCCACTTTATTTGTGGGATACCACCTGGAGGTTTATTCTGATTACCTGTGCTGACTTGCTTTCTTTGGTGGTGCCAGCTTGAGAGATCTCCGGGTTTCTTGTGTCGTTAGTTGCTATTACTTCGGATCTTTATCCGTGTGGTACTTTTACATCTTTCCCGCATTTTACCGCTTTCTTAGCTGGAAGACCTCAATAGGAGGCAATGTTTTCTTTTGTTTGTTTACTTTTGTGCCCAAAGACCTCCCTGCAGAGGCAATTGACGGATAAAAGGGATTAGTAGTCAATCCCCCGTTATTCAGTGTGTCGTTCTTTATGCTCGCACTACGTGTTGATGCTTCAGAGCAAAAACCCCCAAGATCTTTTGTCCGGTCAGTCAGCGGAGAGGGTTCCACCTTTTCGAATCCCCACTTTTTGTCGTGAGCTCACCCTGTCCAGGGTTAAGAGCTATGAGGTCTTATCCTTATTACCCTTTTGATCTGCTCACCCTGACGTTCAATATCAGTGGTTAAGAGCCCATTTGATTACCTTTCCATGGCTTGTTTGTCGAGGTTGATATGACCCCTCTTGACTATAGCCCTACCCATGTATGTTTAAGCCCCTTGTTGGCGCGTTTACTTTAAGATACATGTTTTGTATGGTGTGATCGTTTCCCCATAAGATTGCTAGGCTTCGTACAGTCTCTCGTTGCATGTCCATTAAGGTAGCACTGTTCCTTCGTCTAGGACTTCCTTTTTGCATGAGCATTCCTAAAACACAAACAAACTCATTGATTTTTCTTCTCCTAAGAACACGTTAACTCCTTCTACTACAGGCGAGTAAGTCTCCAAAGGTCGAGCATCCGGTAGATTGTGTAGTAACGTCGTTCATCTAAAAAACACAACCCTTAACCCGTAGTTAGCCAAACTACGGCTTGCTCTAATTCTCATTCCAGATGAGATACGTAGGCATAAGACGCGATGTCTTAGCGAGCACACTCCTCTTTAACCCCTAGGTAGCCGAGCTACGAAGACTCTGATTCTCATATTCACATGAGATACGTATGCAGTGGATGCGACATCCGTGCGAGTCATTTTCTTTTGACCCCCCTTTTAGTAAGTAGTACATTAGATATACACGCACCCTTTAGAGAAGAACAACAAAAGTGGATCCCATAGAGTACTACGGATGCGTAGGGGTGTTAATACCTTCCCTTCGCATAACCGGCTCCAGAACCCAAGATTTCCTTTCCTTTTTCCAGGTTTACTTCGAGCGTTTCCTTTCCCCCCTTTGGGATAAATAACGCACGGTGGCGACTCTTCTATCATTTATTTTCTCGCCGGTTGTTTTTTTCGCATTCCTTTTTTCAGGTTGCGACACCCCTGATAATTGATAAACATGTATTAAATGATGTAAATGCAAATGATGTGATGCAATGCAGTGACATGGAAATCAGGACTGCTGTATCTGCTTGAACATCTGTTAGGTCGCACTGTCTGATGAGAAACCCACTGAGTAATATAATACAAGATCAACACTCTGCTTCAGAAAACCGGGTTGGTTGAAGGTTAAGGTTTCCTGAATATAGCCCACCCCTCACTGGTAGGTTCTATCAACAGAAGTTCGTCAGCTTCAGCCCTTCAGTCGAGAATAATACGTTTACCACTGAAGGTTTGGCATTATTACGGGATAAAAGACCTCCACTGACTCCCCTCAACAGGATATCCTAAAGCAAGTTCCCAGTCTCGGGGTCCTCGGATTGAGCAGCGAGAATGCACCCATCAGAGCTAACATAAACGCGTCTCAGAGGAGAGGCCTCGACTGAGTTCTCGGGAAATGGTCACTAGAGTCGACGATTTCTAAAGGAACATCATGTCGTTACGGAACACCCGTAGGACAACATATATCCAAAATAAACCTCATCTAGCTGTGGGTCTTCATGAACGACTTAACGTAGCAACATGCTAGGCAAGCCTCATGACTATCCACTCTAAAACCTGTGTGTACACTCAAGCCTGGGTAGTGGGCTTATCTCTCATAGAACATCCCATCCCAACAAACAAACAACCCACAGAGCCAACTGTAGCGGTGTATTCGTTACCATTGGAAATATTAACTAGATCCAAGGTAAATCATACAAAGTCGAGTCGCCACCGCACTTCTATTTATCCAAAGGAATGGTTAGAAAGCGAACAAAAACCTAAAAAGTTTTACAAACAAAACTAGTAAAAGACAGAGATCTGGGTAAGGGGGTTGGTTATGTCATGGGAAGGTGTTAGGCACCCACAACATCCTAGGTACTCCTAGGGAGCCTTTTTCACGCTTGTTGTACAGGTTATTGTTATGAAATTATTTTTTGTGCAAACATGATTGAGGAGGTGAGAGAAGAATATACAAGTTTATTTACATTTTGTGTTTGGATGGATGAACCCATTGCCTACGTACCTTCTCATGAAAGATAAGGATCAAAACCCCGTAGTTCGGGTAAAAAATTTCAAAACAGTGAGTGGATTGATTGGTCCAAAAGCCTTAAGGTCTTTTGTTATCAAAGGGAGAAAACTCGACCTGAAAAAACCACAAGTCCACCATGTGAGAATAGCTTCGACATGCTAGTGAGGGGTTAACCCTATAATAAGCATGGAAGTCTTACAATTCAATCACTAAGGACATAGGTGAGTATTATATCTACCATAAGGATAACTCAAACCTAATAGCTAAAGGTTATGAAAATTTTGATTAAGAAGTGGACATGGAGCCACAAAGAAACACATTTGAGTGAGTTATATTAACCAATTAGAAGTATGTACAAAATGGTCAAAGTTGACTTAAAGTTTCAATTCAAAATGAGTATTATGAAAAGAAAGTTTGAAAATCAGAGGCATAAGGCCTAGGTTTCTAATGTTGAAAACAAGTCAAATGTTTGCACAAACGTTTTTGGTTTTTGGGTTAAGGATGAAAAAGATCAAGGTTAAGCATGCAAGAGGTGGGGGATAAAGGGATAAAGCCACAATAGGAGTTCCTTTCTCAAGATCATAGAGATGATCCAAGTAAGTTCCTTTGGAATAAGGCAACACAAGGTATAGGCAATAAGCAAGTCTCAAGAGAGAACCACAAATAGAGGAAACAAGCTGCCAATAAATGGACTTACACTCAACTCCTAACAACAAAACTGGAAACAGAATGCCAATAGATGGGCTTACATCCAACTCCACAAAAAAACAGGAAACAGAATGCCAATATATGGACTTATATCTAACTCCTAAAAACAAACAGGAAACAGAATGCCAATATATGGACTTACATCTAACTCCTCAAAACAAACAGGAAATGGAATGCCAATATATGGACTTACATCTAACTCCTCAAAACAAACAAGTGAGCAAAAGCAAACACATGCAAAAGCAATAAAGCAAACAATGCATCACACTCTATATACAAACAAGAGGCTCAATCAAAGGCGGGCTTTAGTCAAGAGGGGTCATATCAACCTCGACAAACAAGCCAAACTGTATCAGGTAATCTGTGAGCTCTTAACCACTAACATTGAGAGTTAGGGTGAAGCTGATCAAATATGGAAATGAGGATAAGACCTCATGCTCTTAACCCTGGCCTGGGTGAGCTCAATGATAATGAAAGTGTGGGGATCCAGAATGTGGGATCCTATTCCACTTGACAGGCTCTATACAAATATCTTGGGTGTTTGTTCAAGAGCATCAGCACGTAGTGCGAGCATAATGAACGACTCACTGAATAACAGGGGATTGATTGCTAATCCCTTCTATCTTTCAATTGCCTCTTCACTTAGGAGGACTTAACAAATAACATGCCTCATTTAGAGGTCTTTAGCACAAATGTAAACAATCACAAACATGGCCTCATAAGGAGGACTTCAGCCAAATGCTTGCCAAAAAGGTGACAGGACTTCCAGACTACATGGAGTAAGAGGGCTAAACTACCTCAGTGGTGTATCAACCACACTCCAAAGCAAAGGCTAAGCAAAATCTAGCTAGCAACTGATGTACCTGTACAAAAGCCAAACAGTTAATATGGTATTCAGAAAATCAACAGACAACAGTGGAACTATTCATCAGTTTTACACAATGCAAGTCACAAGTGCAAGCACTCAAGTGAGTTCATCACACCAATGGACCTACAACACAATAATAGTTAGTAATCAAAGCAATTGGCATCTCAAGTAATGAGACCACACCAACCATCAAGGCTAAATGCTCATACCTGAAACACAAAGCACTATTAGTATGTGTACAAACCACCAGTACAAAGACTAGGTTCAAAAGCAAGTCAAATGACCAAAACAGAAGTCAATATTTTGCACAAAGCAAGTTCAAACAATCAAGAGCATGTCCTCAAAAGAACCAAGATCAATTCATAAGGTAGATGCATCAAATGATTCATGTCATGCAAAGGCAAACAATGTGCACAAAGTTGGACATCCAAATTAGAAAATCCAAATCAAAACAGAAAAGCATCCAATGATCATGAAATTTTTTATGTGAATTCAACATGTTATGAACAAGCATCATGCAAAAAATTAGGTCCAGAAGAGCTCATATGGTAGGTGAATGAAAATGCACAAATGCTATGCTCAAAATGTGACACAAATTGTCACAACATATGTTCATGTGTCCAAAACAGTAATGGCATATGATAAAATACTCAAACCAAAGCCAAAAAATCACATCTCATGTTAGGATCAAGCATGTCAAATTTCAAATCCATTGGATAAACCATGAGCATTTTACAATCCAATGAATGCAACATATCAATATGGCATCATGTTCAATCAAATAATCACAATTTAAAATCCAGCAACAAACAAATCATGAAATAAATGATACAAAAAACTAGACATCCAAACAAGAATGTGAAAAAAAATTAGGATCAATTTGGATTAATCTACTATTTTTAGTGATTTTTTGAAGTTGAATGAACAAAATGAAATAATATGAAAATAATATGGAAAAACAAAGTTTGAATTAAATTGGAATGTGCATAAGGCCAGGTTCGAACCCCTGCGCTCCAGGATGAAGAGAAAATTCAATTAAAATTCAGAAACAACAGGAGCCAGGTATCGAACTCGCGTACTGAAGGTCCTAGAAGCGCTTAACATGAAACGCAGCGTTTCAATCCAAATGAGGAATCAAATAGAAATTTAAAAACACATGGCGAAGGAATCGAACACAGGTAATGAAGGTTCAAGGCGCGCTCAAGCCAAACCCTAAGGAGCTGAACCAGACGGCCGGAACAGTGTTTCCGGTCGTCTTCTCCGATTGGAATTCCGGTGGAGATCACAAAATTTTCCAGAAACTTGCAAACTATACATGGATCGAAAGCTCTTTCAACCAGGAGCATGAATATCATAATCATTTAGCCTAAAACTTCATGAATCAACCGGATCGAGCGAAAACATTTTGAACAACCAAACTTTAAATCAACATATCTTGAGCAATACTTAACCAAATCCAAATCTAAAGCTATCAGAATCATCAGCATCAAAAGATCTACAGGTTTATGTACAAGAAACAGCAAATAGTGAAGATCGAATTTCAGCTTACTTGAGATGCAGTGTGTTGATTTCGTGTGTTCAAGCTTCCTCCAGCTCCAGATCTTCTTCCTCAATCCTCTAGTGAAGCTTTATGCAAGAATTGACACTTGAATCCACCTGAATGAAGCTCAATTTCAGAAAACCATAGCCATGAGTTTGTGCTCGATCTGCTTGATTCTTGATCAAATTCTTCAAACCAAACGTGGATTCCTACTCAATGATGCATGATAAACAAGATTATGCAAGAATTTTATGGAATTGTATGAAGAAATTTGAAAATTGAAGAGAGAGAAAATTGAGAGGGAAAGGAAATTTTGATCCAAATTCTGTTATTCTCCTCCCAATTGTGATTAAGATTTGGCTTATATATGGTCCCTTAATCATGCTGAAATTGAGATTAGGCATTGGTTAATTGTGATTAAGGAAAAATAAGGAATGATGCCAAAAATGCAAATGTGACCATGCATGGCTAATGTGCACGTGAACAGTGCCCATGCAAGGTTCAAAATCATTTGAAATCAGTCAATAAACAACATTGGATTGGAATTTTGCTCATGTGATCCACCAAATTCAAATTATCAAATTTCCCTCCAAAATGCACTTGTATGGACACTTGATCATGTGAGCTTTTTTCATGCAAGGCAATGATTTATTTGAAATCTCTTGGTCACAAGGAGCATTTTGCCAAAAGAGTGGACCAAATTGGAGTTTTGAATCAAAAGTTATGGCATTTTGAACTTCCATGCATACTTTGTGATCATTTGTTCATAACTTCTCAACCATTCATCAGATGATCATGATATAGGACTTTTTGAAAAGAAGAGAGAAAGATCTTCAACTTTCATGTTCACCAAAAATCCATTGGAAGCTTCTTTGATGTTGTAAAGTCAAGTTGAATGTGAATCAAAAACTTGCCATTTTTGGAAACTTGAAATTACAGGTCACTTTCCATTTTTGGAAACTTTTGCTTTGACTTCAAAATCTTCAAGATAGATGTTTGACATGATGAAAAGGCCTTGTATGAACATGATTAGGATGAAGAAATTCCATTCCTCGACTCATAGCCCTCAATTGACTGCACAGTTGACTTGTAGGGTCCTCAGATGACCTGAATATGCCTTGATGAACTTGGGCCTCTACCACCTGGTAAATTTGCTTCAAAATGAAACCCTAGCTCATATAAGCTCTTTAGAATGATCAAATGGTCTTCATCTCAAGGAAATGCCTCATCTTGTGCACATAGGATCCACTTGATATGCTTGACTTGTTGACTGCTTAAGCTGCAAGTAACACAGGTTAACGACATATTTTTGTGCATTTTAGTTAGCAAACAAATGAGAAAAGCAATGATATACAATGCAAACATGCTTGGTGATCAAGAATCACTCTCAAAGAGATCCCAACCACAGGGGAAGGAAGCCAAAATGCTCAAAGATCCTTGAGGCTATGAAATGCAATGATATGATGCCATGAGGGATCTTAGGGTCAAAAATTGGGGTATTACACCAACAGATACAAGCAATGATATGTACACAATGCAATAAGATAAAGCAGGTAAATAAATAACTGTACAAAAGAAAAAACACTCAACAAACAAGAAAACTACAAAAGCTAGGAGGGACTCGCTTAGGGAAACCGGTTCCCCAGCAGAGTCGCCAGCTGTCGCAACCTGCAAAAAGGAATGCGAAAAACAACCGGCAAAAAAAGAAATGACAGAAGAGTCGCCACCGTGCGTTATTTATCCCAAAGGAGGGAAAGG
Organism: Lathyrus oleraceus; assembly: GCF_024323335.1. Taxonomy (NCBI): domain Eukaryota; kingdom Viridiplantae; phylum Streptophyta; class Magnoliopsida; order Fabales; family Fabaceae; genus Lathyrus; species Lathyrus oleraceus. The sequence continues at coordinate 99,770,662 of NC_066584.1, read as the reverse complement.
AAACGCTCGAAGTAAACCTGGAAAAAGGAAAGGAAAAGACAAGGTCTCGCAACCAAATCTTGGGTTCGGGAGTCGATTATGCGAAGGGAAGGTATTAGCACCCCTACGCATCCGTAGTACTCTACGGGATCCACTCTTTTTGTTCTCGTCTAAAGGGTGTGGGTTTATCTAATGTATTATTTACTAAAAGAGGGGTCAAAAGAAAATGACTCGCACGGATGTCGCATCCACTACATACGTATCTCATTTGAATATGAGAATCAGAGTCTTCGTAGCTCGGCTACCTATGGGTTAAAGAGGAGTGTGATCGCTAAGACATCGCGTCTTATGCCTACGTATCTCATCTGGAATGAGAATCAGAGCAAGCCGTAGTTCGGCTAACTACGGGTTTGTTTTGGACGAACGACGTTACTACGCAATCTACCGGATGCTCGACCTTTGGAGACTTACTCGCCTGTAGTAGAAGGAGTAAACGTGTTCTTAGGAGAAGAAAAATCAATGAGTTTGTTTGTGTTTTAGGAATGCTCATGCAAAAAAGGAAGTCCTAGACGAAGGAACCGTGCTACCATAATTGACATGCAACGAGAGACTATACGAAGCCTAGCAATCCTATGGGGAGACGATCACACCATACAAAACGAACATGCATAAAGTAAACACGCCAACAAGGGGGCTCAAACATACATGGGTAGGGCTTTAGTCAAGAGGGGTCATATGAACCTCGACAAACAAGCCATGGAAGGGTAATCAAACGGACTCTTAACCACTGACACTGAACGTCAGGGTGAGCAGATCAGATGGGTAATGAGGATAAGACCTCGTAGCTCTTAGAAAGAAAATCAGCAGGGTAATTGTAGCACCTCAAATTTGCCCTCACCCATTCACGCATTCATTTCATTTTTTTTAGGTCATTTATCATTCCATATTGCATTGCAACATGGCAGTCAGAATTGGCATCAAGAGAATCCTTTGTACAAAAGAGCAAGTTTTTCCTTGAGATGAAGGCCACATGATTATTCTAAAGAGCTTATATGAGCCAAGGTTCATTTTGAAGCAACTTTACCAAGTGGTAGAGGCCCATGTTCATCAAGGCATTTTCAAGTCATCTGAGGACCATGCAAGTCAACTGTGCAGTCAACTGAGGGCTTTGAGTTGGGGAAATGAGTGGAAGCATCTCATTCATGTTCATACAAGGTCTATTCGTCATGTCAAACGCCTATCTTGAAGATTTTGAAGTCAAATCAAAAGTTTCTAAAAATGGAAAGTGACATGTAATTCAAAGTTTCCAGAAATGGCAAGTTTTTGGTTCTCATTCAACTTGACTTTCCAACATCAAAGAAGCTTCAAATGGATTTTTGGTCAACATGAAAGTTGAATATCTTTCTCTCCTCTTTCCAAAAAGTCCTATTTCATGATCATCTGATGAATAGTTAAGAAGTTATGGGCAAAGGATCACAAAGTGTACATGGAAGTTCAACATGGCATAACTTTTGACCCAAAACTCTAAAATGGACCACTCTTTTTGCAAAAGGCTTGTCTTGACCAATAGTTTCCAAATCAACCATTGCATTGCATGAAAGAAGCTCACATGATCAAGTGGCCATACAAGTGCATTTTGGAGGGAAATTGGATAATTTGAATTTGGTGAATCACATGAGCAAAATTCCAATTCCATGTTGTTTATTGAAGGATTTTAAGTGGATTTGAAGCGTAGCATGGCACTGTTCACGTGCACATTGCTCATGCTAAGCACACTTGTGTATTTTGCCATGCACCTTATTTCTCCTTAATTTTCAATTAACCAATGTTTAATCTCCATTTCAACATGATTAGTGGGAAGTATTTAAGCCAAATGCTAATCACAATTCAGGATAATAACAGAATTTGGATCAAAAATCTCATTTTCCCTCTCAATTTTCTCTCTCCTCGAATTCCAAAAATCTTCACACAAACCTTGATTTTCTTTGCATATTCTTACTCCTTGTGGAATTTTGAGCAGAATTGAACCATTAGATTGAAGAATTGATCAAGATCTTGAGTAGAGAAAGCACATGAACATGAACATGGAAGCTTCAAATTGAACTGGATTCAAGGCGTTTCAAGTGCTAGTTCTTGCATCAAGCTTCAAGTTGAGGTTGAGGAAGAAGATCTGGACGTTTTGGAGGCTTGGACACGTGGATTTGAAGAATTGCATCTCAAACAAGGTGAATTTCGACCTTCACTTTTCTCCAATTCATTGCCATAAACTTGTAGGTCTTGTTGTGCTGGTGATTCTGATATAAATTGTTTTGGATTTGGTTAAGAATCGAGCAAGATATGTTGACTTGAAATTTTGATGTTCATATTGTTTTCCTTCGATCTGCTCAATCCATGGAGTTTTAGGCTTAGTTAGCATGATATTCATGATGTACGAAGAAAGACCTTTCCATTGATGTATAGCATGTTGAAATCTGGAAAAAATTATTGAACCTTCACCGGCGATGCAACCGGAAAAGACGACCGGAATCACTATTCCGGCTGTCTGGTTCATCATCCTAGGGCTTGCTTCATGCGCTCATGTAACCAGCCAGTCCTGCGTTCGATTCCACGCTTTGCACCTTTTTTTAAAATTCCAATTAAGCGCGCCTGTGACCTCACAAACCTCTGTTCGAACCCAGCGCGTGTTGTTTTTTCAAAATTCCAGTTAATTTTACTCAAGCGCTGCATGAACCTTCATGTCCTCAGTTCGATTCCTCGCTATGCACATTTTTAATTCCACTTGAAGCGCGCTTGAACGATGAGTACCTGTGTTCAATACTTGGTGGATGCACATTTCTATTTCTTTCATATTTCATTTCCACATTATTTCATTATTGTTTCATTTTATTTCCTTAACTTCAAAAATTCATTAAAAATAGTAGGATTATCCAATTTGATCTAAACTTTTTTCCATATTCTTGTTTTGATGTCTATTATTTTTTAGCATTAATTTCATGATTTCTGGATTTCTGGATTTTTATTTGATATTTTTTGATTGAGCCTTGTATCATTTTTGATATGTTGCATTCATTTGATTGTAAAATGCTCATTGTTGATCCAATTGACTTGAAATTTGACATGCCTAATCCTAACATGTGATGTGATTTTCTGGCTTTGGTTTGGCATTTTTATCATTTTGCATCACTGTTTTGGACACATGGACATATGTTGTGACATTTGGTGTAACATTTTGTGCCTTGTACTTGTGCATTTTCATTCATATACCAATTGAGCTCTTCTGGATTTTATTTTTGGTATGATGCTTGTTCATAACATGTTAAAATCACATAAAAAAATTTATGATCATTGGATACTTTCTGTTTTAATGTGAATTTTCTATTCTTGATGTCCAATTTTGATCACATTGCTTGCCTTTGCCTTATCTTGATTACTTGATGGCTTTGCCTTATGATTTGGTTTTGGTCCTTTTTAGGACATGTTCTTATTTGATTGAATGTGGTTCATATGAAATATTGACTTCTGTTTTGGTCATTTGACTTGCCTTTGACCCTAGTCTTTGTACTAGTGGTGTGTACTCACCAATTGCGTTTGTGTTTTAGGTATTTAACACTAATGATTGGTGTGGTCTCATAATTTGAGATGCAAGTTGCTTTGATTACTAACTCTTGTTGTGTTGTAGGTCCCTTGATGTGATGAACTCACTTGAGTGCTTGCACTTATGACTTGCATTGTGTAGATATTGGAAAGTTCCACTGTGTCGTCTGTTTGGTTTTTTGAATACACTATTAACTGTTTGGCTTTTGTACAGGTACATTAGTCGCTTTTAGCTCTTGCTTGAGCTTTGCTTTGGTTTGTGGTTGGTACACCACCTAGGTAACCACTCTCTCACTCCATGTAGTCTGAAAGCCCTGTCGCCTTTTTGGCAGGCATTTGGCTGAAGTCCTCCTTATGAGGCAATGATTGTGATTGTTTACATTTGTGCTAAAGACCTCCAAGTGAGGCATGTTACTTGATAAGTCCTCCTAAGTGAAGAGGCAATTGACAGATAGAAGGGATCAGCAATCAATCCCCTGTTATTCAGTGAGTTGTTTATTATGCTCGCACTACGTGTTGATGCTCTTGAACTAACACCCAAGATCTTGTTAGAGTCTGTCAAGTGGAATAGGGTCCCACATTCTGGATCCCCATGTTTTCTTTGATCTGAGCTCACCCAGGCCAGGGTTAAGAGCATGAGGTCTTATCATCATTACCTTTCATCATCTTCACCCTAACTCTCAATGTTAGTGGTTAAGAGCTCACAGATTACCTGATACAGTTTGGCTTGTTTGTCGAGGTTGATATGACCCCTCTTGACTAAAGCCCAACCATTTGTCTGAGCCATTTGTTTGCATATAGAGTGTGATGCCTGTTTACTTGTGATGATGTTTATTTGCTGTTTGAGCTAGCTTGCTTCCTGTGTGAGTTAGGTTCTGATTAGAGACCTCAACTTAGGGATCGTTTGCATGACAACTTTTAGGCTCGAGTCGTAGTCTCCCTATTAGTTTGTTATCTCCCTAGTCTCTGGTTAGGAGAGAGTTTCTCCCCTGTTAAGGGGAACTTCGTCGCCCTGATTCTCATACCAGATGAGATACGTAGGAAGGAGATTGAGCGAGATCTCTCCGGGCAAACCCTTTTCTTTTTCTTTTTGTGTGTGTTTGTCAACCCTCTTGTTGTTTGTGTTTGTTTGGAGTCGGATATAAGTCCATCTATTGGCATTCTGTTTCCTTGTTGCGTTTGTTTGTTTGGAGTCGGATGTAAGTCCATCTATTGGCATTCTGTTTCCTGTTTGTGTTTGTTTGTTCGGAGTTGGATGTAAGTCCATTTATTGGCATTCTGTTTCCTATTTCCTTGGTTTGTTAGGAGTTGGATGTAAGTCCATTTATTGGCATTCTGTTTCCTGTTGTGTGTTTCTTTTGACGTCTCAGTGTCTCCTTTTAGTGTTTTGTTTCGGCGTGCATTAGCCGAGCTACGAGTGCTCTGATTCTTTCTTTGGTTAGAGAAGATACGTATGCATAGGATGGGATATCCTAGCGAGCACGTTCCCCCATTTCCCCGAACTACGTCGACTCTGATGTTTGTTTCTGACAAACTACGTAGGCCTAGGATGCGACATCCTGCCGAGTCCACTTTCTTCGTCTTCTTTCACCTTGTTCATTATTCCAGTGTGTGCAGTCTTTGAGCAGTTTATCGGCAACCTTTTCTTATCCTTTTGAGCGTGGATCCCGTCGAGTACGACGGACGTGAGGGGTGCTAATACCTTCCTCTTGCGTAACCGACTCCCGTACCTTGCAATCTCTGGTCGTAAGACTATTCCTTTCCCTTTTTCAAGTTTACTTCGAGCGTTTCCTTTCCCTCCTTTGGGATAAATAACGCACGGTGGCGGCTCTATTTTTTTCCCGCCGGTTGTTTTTCGTGATGCGACAGCTGGCGACTCCATTGGGGATCCTAAAGAAGTTGACCTCTTGCTGGTCCATCTTCCCTAAGCGAGTCAATCCTAGCGCTCTCTAGGATAATTTTGGTTGCTTCTACTGCTTTATCCATTGCATTTGTGATTATTATACTGTGATTGTATATATTTGCATATATGTTTGCATGCATCATATTGTCATTGTGCTGGATTCTGGACAGGTTGGTTCCTCTGATTTGGGGTGGGTGTTCTGAGTGGGGCTAAAACCCATGCCCGAGTATACACCTAGGATTAGCGTGGTCTCATGTTTACTCACATGTTGTATGACATGATGTTGCGACATGACATACCACAGCCGGACGAGGTTCATTTGAGAGAGTCCTTCCGTTTGGAGTATTCCACTCAGGTTGGGTTATCTCTTTTGAGTTGTTGACTTCGGTGATCGCTCTTTCCCGGATCTTTGGTTTAGATGATCTTATGAGAGCTACAACGGCACACCCGAAAGGGCAAACCCGTTGAGTATCTTGCCCGATTGTCGAGACCATTATCCGCCTTAGGATGACCTTATAGAATTCACCTGTTAGGGGAGGGTTGATTCCTACAGTACAGGTTCTGTCAGTGATTCTGTGATGGTGACTTTGGTACAGTTGGATTTATGGATTTATTCCCGGCTTGCCGGAGTGCTGTCCGTGGTATTTATCAGCAGGTTCCGTTTATTTCGGATCCCCGAGTTGGATTCGAGGGTGCTTGTCCAGAGGATCTTGTTGTTATCCGTTCAGTGGTTTTCCAGTGATGATGGTGATATATCCTCCGTTCCGTTTATTTCGGAACCCTGAGTGGGATTTGTGGTTACCTAGTCCCTCCTATGGTTGTGGTCAGTTCTGAGACCGGAACTTCCGTATAGTTGGTGTTCAGATGACTTGGAGGATGGCACAGTGACTTGCATTCATGCATCTGCATCATTCCCATCTTGCATTCATCTGCATCTAACTCATGTATATCCATACTCAGGGTACATTCTCGATTGAGATTCTGGTTAAGAGACATCCTGATATCAGAATGTTATTGTCAAATTATTATCCGTCTCGATGAAGCCAGAATCAAAGGACAGAATGTTCCTCATATGGATAGACATTGCATTCATGCGTGAGTCATAATAACCTGTCTTTTGTTTTGCAGGTGTCAGTATCTAACCTGTTTGATTGACTTAGGAATCACTGCTCGCGCACGCCGAGTCACTCCTCTACACATAGCTCGTCCGCATAGATGCCCTACCAGACGCAACAAACCCAGAATGATGAATCCATCCAACGCTGACATTCTCGAGCTGAAAGAGAAGATGAGTGAATTGATCAACGTCATGCAAGGGTTCGCCTTGGGGCAAAGAGCAATCGCCGAGAAGTTGGAGAGGATTAAAAGTTGGCTGAGAATGGGGAAGATACAGGGAAACGCTCCATCGTCTGGAGTAAAGAAGCCCTTTGGTGATGGTCAGCGCAAGAATGAGGGAGAATCGAGTGCTGTGTGTGCTCAAAGGGGACACGGTAGGGATCGTTACCACCCGTATGCTGCTACAGTAACGATTCCTGCTGGTAATCAGTCTGTGCAACGACAACAACAGCCACCTCAACAGAGAGCACAGAGAGCTAGGTGCCAAGTGAGAAGAGGGACGACAAATCGTCAGTTTGATAGGCCACCCGTGACGTATGCCTTTCTGTTCAAGAAGTTGAAGGATCTAGGGTTGGTTCAGCCGAGGGCGTTGGCTCCGTTAAGACTAGATCAAGGGTCTGCAAGTCACGATAAGAACGCCAAGTGCGAGTTCCACTCTGGTGCACCCGGGCATAACATTGAGGGTTGTAGAGCTTTTAAGCATGTCGTTCAAGATTTTGTGGATTCTAAAGCCATCAGTTTTGCACAGACGCCGAATGTTAATGCTAACCCCGTGCCGATGCATGGTCCTATGGGGGTGAACGTGATGTCAAAGGATAAGAGAAAAATAGAGGTGACAGATGTGGATCAGTTGAGGACTCCAATGGCTGTGGTCAAGAGACATCTGATGAAGAGTGGATTTTTCCCTGGTTGTGATAATTGTTGTGCGGCTATCGCTATGAATGGGTGTGTAATGATGAGGGAGATAATTCATAGAATGATGGAGGTGGAAATGGATGGTGAACTATGTGAAACACCATGTCAGGCGTTTGAAACCGTCAAGGTGGAGAATGCCATTTCTGCTGAGAAAGAGAAGAAGTCGTCCATTACTTCTTATAAACAGGCCATGGAGGTGGTGAGAAATGGAGAGGCCCCAGGTTGGGGAAGGATGATAGACATTACGGTGAAAGCAGATAGGTTCGGGGTTGGCTATCAGTCGGGCCAAGGCTCGTCTGGACAGAATAAAGGACGTCGTCAACCGTTCACGTTCACCAGTGCTGGAATGCTGGATCCAGATCGCGTCTGTGCGGTGGGTGAAGAGATTGACAGTGACTGCGAGCTCGAATCGTGGACAAAACCGTGCGTACCAGGGATGGAGATCCAGAACTGGAAGGCCTAAAAGATCATCACTGTCACTCTACGTGAAGAGTAATATTTCTATTTTTCAATTCTGTTTGCATGAAAGCCATGCGTTTTTCCCGAAACGTAATGGTTCATTGTAAGGGCCACCTCATGTGTTTCATTTTGCAACATTTTGCATCATTAATAAATGGATGCTTTTCACATTAAAAGCGGTGTTCCCTGTTTTTCATTTATTTTCGCAGTTTAAAAAATAAAAAAAAATGGCAATGCTTGTTTTCATTTTCCTCCCTTTTGATTGGTCTCGTCTCGACTCCAAAGCAATGCATGAATCAACATTCATGCAGATGCGATCATTCTCCGGATCTCATTGATAACCATTCTGTTACACCCCTATATGACTTCGACAATCCGATCTGTCACGCCGAAGAAGAAGGCGAAAAAGATTGTGAACTGCCGGAAGAATTAGCCAGGTTGTTGAATCCAAAGGAGAAGGTGATTTAGCCGCACGAGGAGCGAGTTGAGATTTGTTAACCTGGGTACCGAGGAGGTCAGAAAGGAAGTGAAAATTGGGGCCGCTTTGGAGGTAAGTGTCAAGAGCCGAAGAAGGATGGAAAGGTGAGGATGTGTGTGGACTACCGGGATTTGAACAGAGCTGGCCCGAAGGATGATTTCCCATTACATCACGTCGATGTGTTGGTGGATAATACAACTCAATTCTCGATGTGTTCCTTCATGGATGGCTTTTCTGGCTATAATCAAATTAAAATGTCGCCAGATGATATGGAGAAAACGACGTCCATCACACCATGGGGCACCTTTTGTTATAAGGTGATGCCATTCAGTCTCAAGAACACCGGTGTCACGTATCAGAGAGATATGGTGACTTTGTTTCATGATATGATTCATCATGAAATCGAATGCTATGTTGATGACATGATAGCAAAGTCCCAAACAGAAGAGGGGCATTTGGTAGATCTGACCAAGTTGTTTGAGCGGTTGAGACAGTTCAAACTGGGGTTGAATCCGAATAAGTGCACTTTCGGAGTGCGGTCCGGTAAGTTGCTGGGGCTTATTGTGAGTGAAAGAGGAATCGAGGTTGATCCTGCTAAAGATAAAAGTAATAAAAGAAAGGCCTGAACCGAGAACAGAAAAAGAGGTTTGTGGTTTCTTAGGTAGATTGAACTACATTTCATGGTTCATATCTCATCTAACAGCCACGTGTGAACCCATATTCAAATTTGTAAGAAAAATCAAACGGTCAGGTGGAATGATGATTGCCAAGCGGCATTTGAAAAAATTAAAAGAATATTTGCAGGAGCCTCCGATTCTGATGCCTCCCGTGGAGGGACGACCGTGAATCCTATACTTGACAGTCCTCGAGGGGTCTATGGGGTGTGTACTGGGGCAGCATGACGAGTCTGGTCGAAAAGAGCATGCAATTTACCACCTTAGCAAAAAGTTTACCGACTGTGAAACAAAATATTCACTGCTCGAGAAAACTTGTTGTGCTTTGGCATGGGCTGCTCGCTGACTGAGACAGTATATGCTGGTTCATACCACTTTATTGATTTCCAAGATGGATCCGATCAAGTATATATTTGAGAAGCCAACATTGACCGGACGGGTTGCGAGATGGCAAATGATTTTGACTGAATACGATATTCAGTACACCTCTCAAAAATCAATAAAGGGGAGTGTATTGTCTGATTATCTCGCCCAACAACCCATAGAGGATTATCAACCGATGAAATTTGAGTTCCTTGATGAGGACATCATGGTTCTCAAATCGAAAGATTGTGAGGAACCGATCCCGGAGGAGGGGCCTGACCCTGAGTCCGAATGGATTCTGATGTTTGATGGGGCCATTAATGTGAATGAGTTGGTGCTGTTTTGGTTACGCTGAAGGGATCCCATATTCCTTGTGCTGTCCGGCTAACATTTGAACGCACCAACAAGGTGGCAAGTATGAAGCTTGTATCCTGGGTATCGAACCTCGGTGCGTCAACTGGGGCAACGCCTTTCTCGCTGTGTATGGGACGGAAGCCGTGCTACCAGTCGAGGTCCAGATTCCATCATTGAGAGTCCTGATGGATGTGAAATTGAAAGAGGCTGAATGAGTAAGGACTCGGTACGAAGAGTTGAGCCTGATTGAGGAAAAAAGGCTGGCAGCCATTTGTCATGGGCAGTTGTACCAGCAGCGAACGAAGCGGGCTTTTGACCGAAAGGTGCGACCTCGTGGGTATCATGTGGGAGATATGGTGTTGAAAAGGATCCTTCCTCCTCAGAACGATCGTCGGGGCAAGTGGACACCCAAATATGAATGCCAATTCGTGGTCAAGAAGGTTTTCTCTGGCGGAACCTTGTTGTTGACGACCATAGATGGTGAGGATTTTCCATCCCCTGTGAATGCGGACGCAGTTAAAAAATGCTTCGTATAAGAGACCCGCTGGACGAAAAGAATAAAAGAGTTCAGGAAAAAAGGGGCATCCCGGCGAGCCGAAAAAAAATGAAAAGGTTCGGGCAAAAATTAGGGATAAAAAAGAAAAAAAATTGTACACCCGGCAAGCCGAAAACCTCACAAGGGCGGCTTGGGCAAAAAAGGGTATCCCGGTGGACTGAAAACCCGAAAGGGCGGTCCAGGCAAAAGAGGGAATAAAACGAACAACTGCGTCCAGCATGATCGTTTGTACTTTGGTTAAGACCCCTGGATAATCCCTAGAAGGGATCGATCGGAAGCGTCTTGTTCAGAAGGCAGAAAGCACGGAGAGTCTTGAGGGCATATGGGGTGTAACCGAGTTGGAACTCGATGAGATCACGGGTTCACATTGCCATTAGGATAGATTTTCCTTTTGTGCGCAATTACCTCTTTTCAGGGATTGCTTCCTGTGCTGCTCAGTTACGAGCTACCTTTTTCAATCAATAAATGCATATTCAGTCAAATAATTTTGTTTTTGTTTCCATTACCGCTTTGATTGCAAAAACATCTGTTTATTTTGATAAGAATCTTTGCATTTTGAGACATAGGGGTCCCTTCCGATGCATGTTTATAAGATTGAAAACGTGAAATCTTATTCGGAAGTCTGAGTGACCTAAGTGTTGAAATTTTGGCACGCCTGGGGCATGTTTTATCTAACGATCTCCTTTGCAGGTGTTGTTGGTTATTTTCACTCACTTACAGGTTGTGATATGAAGCCTTTTGGCAAAAGAATCCTTTGAAGTCCAATCAGGGATGAGGGATAGAAGAACGGTGAAGAGACAGCGAAAGAATGGCGACGATCATAGAGGGTAATCAAGAAGACTCTTCAAAGTCTGAGGATTAGAGAGTTGGCCCAGATCTGAGGAGATCGATTGTCTCGAAGTAGAGAAAAGCCGAGGATACAAGGTGATGAATCAGAAGAGACCAGATGAGTCTGGGAGCTCTCAAAAGTGAAAAATTGACACTGTGATTAGATGGTGAATGCCAGTGTTCGACGAGTCGACAGGTGTTCCAAGTCAAGATTTCGTACCACCCCAGCGGATTCGAGATCGGTGTTTCCTAGGCAGCCCGGCCTGAAGTGTGCTGTTTCCCCTAGCATGATGGAGGTTTTAGTTCCCCAACAAGTCTGAAGGTTGCTGTTTCCCCAACGAGGGTGGGCGTTGGTAGTTTTTCCCCAGTGAAATCCCCAAGCAGATCGGGTTCAGTGGAGGTCGTCCCTAGTAAAGTTTATCCTTTCCCCAGCAGCGGTGCTATTCCCCAGCAGAGTGAAGATTGGAGCGATATCGAGTTCCTCAGCAGGGTTACTCGTGTCGTCCCCTGAGGGGGATACTTTTTATGCATTCATCATTTAGAAAAGCATAGCATATCACATCATTAATTGCGTAGCATTTCCATGGTTATGGAGCATTACGCTGTAAAATTCATGCATCAGCATTGCAAGCATAAGCTAGTCCCAAGCCGTGGTTACCGTTCGAGAATTGGTTTAGCTGGTTGGTGAAGACGTTACTCTGAGGAGTTTAGCATCGCGACGTTGGGTCATCTGGGTCGATTTCAGAATTTGTTTCTCCAGCATGGTCGAGAGGTTGGTGTTTCCCCAACAAGTGACTCCCTAGTTTAGTTGGTTTCTCTGTCGTTCCGAGAATGTCAGATCAGTAAGTATCCGCAGCAGAATCGTTGGGTGCTACTCCCCACAGAGTTGGGAGATCGATTCAGGAATTGTGTGCTCAGCAAAGTGATCATTTGCTTTCCCAGCAAGAGTTTTCCTCCCCTTGCATCTTGCAGGCTTGGATCATTTCCCCAGCAGAGGTGGATCATTTTTCAAAATCGGTGTAGCACATTTGTAGCGGTTGCTCTTGGCAGCATTCAGGATCGATAATCCCCAGAGAGATTTATTTCCTCACCCGTCCGTGAAAGGAAAGCTTGACTCCCCAGTCCCTGGCAAGTGTCTGCCTCGTTTTGACATATGTAGTGTCATCCTTGCGATCCCGGTAAGTGTCGTATTGATCCCTGTAAGGTCTGTTTCTTTGGTGTCGGTAAACATCATCTTCCGATGTCGGTAAACATCGAGTTTCTTCCCAGTCATCGGTAAATGTCTGGTCATGTATCTTTTCATTCCCAGTCATCGGTAAATGTCTGGTCATGGTTTCTTTCTTCCCAGTCATCGGTAGATGTCTGGTCGTGGTTCCTTTCTTCCCAGTCATCGATAGATGTCTGGTCGTGGTTTCTTTCTTCCCAGTCATTGGTAAATGTTTGGTCGTGGTTCCTTTCTTCCCAGTCATCGGTAGATGTCTGGTCGTGTATCCTTTCTTCCCAGTCATTGGTAAATGTCTGGTCGTGGTTCCTTTCTTCCCAGTCATTGGTAAATGTCTGGTCGTGGTTCTTTTCTTCCCAGTCATCGGTAAATGTCTGGTCGTGGTTCCTTTCTTCCCAGTCATTGGTAAATGTCTGGTCGTGGTTCCTTTCTTCCCAGTCATTGGTAAATGTCTGGTCGTGGTTCCTTTCTTCCCAATCATTGGTAGATGTCTGGTCGTGGTTCCTTTCTTCCCAGTCATCGGTAGATGTCTGGTCGTGGTTCCTTCCTTCCCAGTCATCGGTAGATGTCTGGTCGTGGTTCCTTTCTTCCCAGTCATCGGTAGATGTCTGGTCGTGGTTCCTTTCTTCCCAGTCATCGGTAGATGTCTGGTCGTGTGTCCTTTCTTCCCAGTCATCGGTAAATGTCTGGTCGTGTATCTTTTCTTCCCAGTCATCGGTAAATGTCTGGTCATGTATCCTTTCTTCCCAGTCATCGGTAAATGTCTGTTCATGTATCCTTTCTTTGATAAATATCAATTCCTCAGTAGAGTCATCAGTAAACGTCTGGTCTTGTTCCAGTCGTAAACATCTTTTTCCTCCCCAGTGAAGCCGCCATCGGTAAATGGCCTCGCTTTCCTTGATATCAATGAATATCAAGTCTTGTTTTGAAGCCGCCATCGGTAAATGGCCTCGCTTTCCTTCTGTTGAAGCCACCATCGGTAAATGACCTCGCTTTCCTTGACATCGGAAAATATCAAATCCTACGTTGAAGCCACCATCGGTGAATGGCCTCGCTTTCTTCATTTCGTCCCCTGTAGAGTGCAAATTCTCCGGTGCTTTTGGTATTCAATCTCTGTTTACCTTGAAAGTATGATAGCCGTTTCTTTTATCCGTTCAGGTTCTCAGTTGATTGAATAAGGGTAGCTGTAGCACCTCAAATTTTCCCTCACCCATTCATGCATTCAATTCATTTTTTTTAGGTCATTTATCATTCCATATTGCATTGCACCATGGCAGTCAGAATTGGCATTAAGAGAATCCTTTGTATAAAAGAGCAAGTTTATCCTTGAGATGAAGGCCACATGATTATTCTAAAGAGCTTATATGAGCCAAGGTTCATTTTGAAGCAACTTTACCAAGTGGTAGAGGCCCATGTTCATCAAGGCATTTTCAAGTCATCTGAGGACCATGCAAGTCCACTGTGCAGTCAACTGAGGGCTTTGAGTTGGGGAAGTGAGTGGAAGCATCTCATTCATGTTCATACAAGGTCTATTCGTCATGTCAAACACCTATCTTGAAGATTTTGAAGTCAAATCAAAATTTCCAAAAATGGAAAGTGACCTGTAATTCAAAGTTACCAGAAATGGCAAGTTTTTGGTTCTCATTCAACTTGACTTTCCAACATCAAAGAAGCTTCAAAGGGATTTTTGGTCAACATGAAAGTTAAAGATCTTTCTCTCCTCTTTTCAAAAAGTCCTATTTCATGATCATCTGATGAATGGTTGAGAAGTTATGGGCAAAGGATCACAAAGTGTACATAGAAGTTCAACATGGCATAACTTTTGATCCAAAACTCTAAAATGGACCATTCTTTTTGCAAAAGGCTTGTCTTGACCAATAGTTTCCAAATCAACCATTGCATTGCATGAAAGAAGCTCACATGATCAAGTGGCCATACAAGTGCATTTTGGAGGGAAATTGGATAATTAAATTTGGTGAATCACATGAGCAAAATTCCAATTCCATGTTGTTTATTGAAGGATTTTAAGTGGATTTGAAGCTTAGTATGGCACTGTTCACGTGCACATTGCTCATGCTAAGCACACTTGTGTATTTTGCCATGCACCTTATTTCTCCTTAATTTTCAATTAACCAATGTTTAATCTCCATTTCAGCATGATTAGTGGGAAGTATTTAAGCCAAATGCTAATCACAATTCAGGATAATAACAGAATTTGGATCAAAAATCTCATTTTCCCTCTCAATTTTCTCTCTCCTCGAATTCCAAAAATCTTCACACAAACCTTGATTTTCTTTGCATATTCTTACTCCTTGTGGAATTTTGAGCAGGATTGAACCATTAGATTGAAGAATTGATCAAGATCTTGAACAGAGCAAGCACATGAACATGAACATGGAAGCTTCAAATTGAACTGGATTCAAGGCGTTTCAAGTGCTAATTCTTGCATCAAGCTTCAAGTTGAGGTTGAGGAAGAAGATCTGGACGTTTTGGAGGCTTGGACATGTGGATTTGAAGAACTGCATCTCAAACAAGGTGAATTTCGACCTTCACTTTTCTCCAATTCATTGCCATAAACTTGTAGGTCTTGTTGTGCTGGTGATTCTGATATAAATTGTTTTGGATTTGGTTAAGAATCGAGCAAGATATGTTGACTTGAAATTTTGATGTTCATATTGTTTTCCTTCGATCTGCTCAATCCATGGAGTTTTAGGCTTAGTTAGCATGATATTCGTGATGTACGAAGAAAGACCTTTCCATTGATGTATAGCATGTTGAAATCTGGAAAAAATTATTGAACCTTCACCGGCGATGCAACCGGAGAAGACGACCGGAATCACTATTCCGGCTGTCTGGTTCATCATCCTAGGGCTTGCTTCATGCGCTCATGTAACCAGCCAGTCCTGCGTTCGATTCCACGCTTTGCACCTTTTTTTAAAATTCCAATTAAGCGCGCCTGTGACCTCACAAACCTCTGTTCGAACCCAGCGCGTGTTGTTTTTTCAAAATTCCAGTTAATTTTACTCAAGCGCTGCATGAACCTTCATGTCCTCAGTTCGATTCCTCGCTATGCACATTTTTAATTCCACTTGAAGCGCGCTTGAACCATGAGTACCTGTGTTCAATACTTGGTGGATGCACATTTCTATTTCTTTCATATTTCATATCCACATTATTTCATTATTGTTTCATTTTATTTCCTTAACTTCAAAAATTCATTAAAAATAGTAGGATTATCCAATTTGATCCAAACTTTTTTCCACATTCTTGTTTTGATGTCTATTATTTTTTAGCATTAATTTCATGATTTGTGGATTTCTGGATTTTTATTTGATATTTTTTAATTGAGCCTTGTATCATTTTTGATATGTTGCATTCATTTGATTGTAAAATGCTCATTGTTGATCCAATTAACTTGAAATTTGACATGCCTAATCCTAACATGTGATGTGATTTTCTGGCTTTGGTTTGGCATTTTTATCATTTTCCATCACTGTTTTGGACACATGGACATATGTTGTGACATTTGGTGTAACATTTTGTGCCTTGTACTTGTGCATTTTCATTCATATACCAATTGAGCTCTTCTGGATTTTATTTTTGGTATGATGCTCGTTCATAACATGTTAAAATCACATAAAAAAATTTATGATCATTGGATGCTTTCTGTTTTAATGTGAATTTTCTATTCTTGATGTCCAATTTTGATCACATTGCTTGCCTTTGCCTTATCTTGATTACTTGATGGCTTTGCCTTATGATTTGGTTTTGGTCCTTTTTAGGACATGTTCTTATTTGATTGAATGTGCTTCATGTGAAATATTGACTTCTGTTTTGGTCATTTGACTTGCCTTTGACCCTAGTCTTTGTACTAGTGGTGTGTACTCACCAATTGCGTTTGTGTTTCAGGTATTTAGCACTAATGATTGGTGTGGTCTCATTATTTGAGATGCAAGTTGCTTTGATTACTAACTCTTTTTGTGTTGTAGGTCCCTTGATGTGATGAACTCACTTGAGTGCTTGCACTTATGACTTGCATTGTGTAGATATTGGAAAGTTCCACTGTGTCGTCTGTTTGGTTTTCTGAATACACTATTAACTATTTGGCTTTTGTACAGGTACATTAGTCGCTTTTAGCTCTTGCTTGAGCTTTGATTTGGTTTGTGGTTGGTACACCACCTAGGTAACCACTCTCTCACTCCATGTAGTCTGGAAGCCCTGTCGCCTTTTTGGCAGGCATTTGGCTGAAGTCCTCCTTATGAGGCAATGATTGTGATTGTTTACATTTGTGCTAAAGACCTCCAAGTGAGGCATGTTACTTGATAAGTCCTCCTAAGTGAAGAGGCAATTGACAGATATAAGGGATCAGCAATCAATCCCCTGTTATTCAGTGAGTCGTTCATTATGCTCGCACTATGTGTTGATGCTCTTGAACAAACACCCAAGATGTTGTTCGAGTCTGTCAAGTGGAATAGGGTCCCACATTCTGGATCCCCACGCTTTCTTTGATCTGAGCTCACCCAGGCCAGGGTTAAGAGCATGAGGTCTTATCCTCATTACCTTTCATCAGCTTCACCCTAACTCTCAATGTTAGTGGTTAAGAGCTTCAGGACACCCCTACAGTTTTGGCTTGTTTGTTGACGTTGATATGACCCCTCTTGACTAAAGCCCAACCATTTGTCTGAGCCACTTGTTTGCATATAGAGTGTGATGCCTGTTTACTTGTGATGATGTTTATTTGCTGTTTGAACTAGCTTGCTTCTTGTGTGAGTTAGGTTCTGATTAGAGACCTCAACTTAGGGATCGTTTGCATGACAACTTTTAGGCTCGAGTCGTAGTCTCCCTATTAGTTTGTTATCTCCCCAGTCTCTGTTTAGGAGAGAGTTTCTCCCCTGTTAAGGGGAACTACGTCGCCCTTATTCTCATACTAAATGAGATACGTAGGCAAGAGATTGAGCGAGATCTCTCCGGGAAAACCCTTTTCTTTTTCTTTTTGTGTGTGTTTGTCAACCCTCTTGTTGTTTGTGTTTGTTTGGAGTCGGATATAAGTCCATCTATTGGCATTCTGTTTCCTTGTTGCGTTTGTTTGTTTGCAGTCGGATGTAAGTCCATCTATTGGTATTTTGTTTCCTGTTTGTGTTTGTTTGTTTGGAGTTGGATGTAAGTCCATTTATTGGAATTCTGTTTCCTGTTTCCTTGGTTTGTTAGGAGTTGGATGTAAGTCCATTTATTGGCATTCTGTTTCCTGTTGTGTGTTTCTTTTGACGTCTCAGTGTCTCCTTTCAGTGTTTTGTTTCGGCGTGCGTTAGCCGAGCTACGAGTGCTCTGATTCTTTCTCTGCTTAGAGAAGATACGTATGCATAGGATGCGATATCCTAGCGAGCACGTTCCCCCATTTCCCCGAACTACGTCGACTCTGATGTTTGTTTCTGACAAACTACGTAGGCCTAGGATGCGACATCCTGCCGAGTCCACTTTCTTCGTCTTCTTTCACCTTGTTCATTATTCCAGTGTGTGCAGTCTTTGAGCAGTTTATCGGCAACCTTTTCTTATCCTTTTGAGCGTGGATCCCGTCGAGTACGACAGACGTGAGGGGTGCTAATACCTTCCCCTTGCGTAACCGACTCCCATACCTTGCAATCTCTGGTCGTAAGACCATTCCTTTCCCTTTTTCAAGTTTACTTCGAGCGTTTCCTTTCCCTCCTTTGGGATAAATAACGCACGGTGGCGGCTCTGTTTTTTTCCCGCCGGTTGTTTTTCGTGATGCGACAGTAATCAAAATAAATCTCCAAATAGTACCCCACAAATAAAGTGGAATACCAAGCAAGCTATCTCTTCAAGAGTCATGTGAGCCCTCACAAAAACTCAACAAACAAGTTAGAATAATAGGATGCGGTGCAATCAAGAGTTGCACCAAACAAATGTAACCACATGAATCATGCCATTAAAGCTCACAAAAAAAAAAACTCCCAAGAAGCAACCAAGGATAGGAGGCCTAAATCTCTTGTCAAACAAATGCATCAAAAGGGTATCAAAGCTCAAAATCAGGGGGCAAGGATCCACATATCAATACATGACATACATACCAAAACATGTGCCCGGACGTAATAGAAAGCATGTCATAACAAACACCAAACAGATTAGAGAGCAAAAAGCAGCTACTGTCGCGATCGCTACTGCATCGCTTAGCGAAGGCTTAGCGAAGCTTCGTTGCAGGCTCGCCTAGCGAAGGTGCTAGCGAGTGCCTGCGGGTTCTGGATTTTTCTCTGATAACAGTACGATTTCAGGAATTAGGTGATCAAACATTCAAGGCATTGTTCTACATATTCATGCATAGCTAAACCCACATGTGAAACCTAACGATACCCACCCTTCCAAATTCACCCATGACGCCTCATACATTCAGAAATTTCAAATTGAAAGCGTAAAGTAATTGAAATAGGGCAAACCTGATCGGAGAGATCGAATGAAATTGAATTGCCCGGTTGAGTTTGCAAAGCAATCTTAGGTTTGTGTGAGATAGAGGCGGTAGAGGTGATCCCGTGCAAAGAAGTTCTTTCCTTCAGTGTCTATGGAGGCTGCTCTGAATTCTGTTAGCTCTTCTCTTCTGTCAGGGTAATCGGAATAGAATAGGGTTTGGCTCAATGAAGTTCTGAATTTATAACCTGATTTTCATGGCTTTGTGGGCTCAAATGAGAGAGGTCCAAGTCCAAGATTTTCTGTTATATCTTGAAAACGCGTGCGCTTCGCCTAGCGAAGAATTTGCTCGCCTAGCAAGCATGACAGTTCAGATTCGCTAAGCAAACCACGCTGCTCGCCTAGCGAGCACGACAGACTTTTGCTCCTTCAAGATTAGCGTTTTAAATGATAAATACACTCCCTTTGGTAGTAACTCAAGTAATTCAAGTAACTCAAGTAACTCAAGTAACTCAAGTAATTCCCTGGTGTTGACTGATCATATAAATAGAACCCACAAAGTGTCTTGGATGATATTCAAGCTTCTCGGATCTAATCCTGATTGACATGATGAAATGCAATATGAAATGTTGAATGACCTAAAAATGAATGTATGAATGAGGGGGGGGGGGGGAATTTGAGGTGCTACAGTTAGATAAGTAATGAATATATAAACACAAAGGTGAAACACCAACAAAGAGATGCTTGATGATCCCTACAAAAGGAAAACCCAAAGATAAGAGGGAGAGGACCAAGATATGACCTTGTCTGTATGCAAGGATGCAAATGACACGTGGGATCTTAGGGTTAAAAATTAGGATATGACAGATGCCCCTATTTAAGTTTCTTCGATTCGGAGATATGAATATTGAAATATCTGTCTTGATGAGATTGAAGAGATTTAAATACAAAAGACCCAATTGTTGGCCCTAAGATACTGCAAAAAATGCTTATGATATGATATGAATGCAGACAAGGATCTATGTGGGGAATATAGTGCCACGACAGACAATGAACTGCTGAAGAAAAAAGGAGACTGAAACTCTACACGGGAATAATAGATTCCAAAGGGGGAACCCAGCTGGGGACAAGCAAAGTGCCACAGTGGAAAACAAAAGAATGGGGAATAACCATTGCATTGGAAAGAAACCAATGCGCAGTTAAAGAACAAGCGATCCAAAGGTTCAACAGGGGAAGACTCGTGAAAGCAAGACTCTGTCGGGGATAAGATCAATCGAAAGGGATACCCAACTCCACTAGGGGGAGAAATTACCTAACTATTAGCCAAGTGATAACTTAAGAAAGGTAATAGGCTAAAAAGGAAAGATTACCAACTACCAGTTAACTGATAGCTTAACAAGGTAAACAATCGAGGGTAAGGAGGAATATTACCTAACTATCAGCCAAGCGATAACTTAACAAAGGTAATAAGCTCAAAAGGAATGATTACCAACTACCATCCAAGTGATAGCTTAACAAGGTAACCAACCCGAGGTAAAAACAAATTACCTAACTATCAGCCAAGTGATAGCTTAACAAAGGTAATAAGTTCAAGAGGAAAGATTACCAACTACCAGCCACGTCATATCTTAACAAATGTAACCAACCAAAGGTAAGAGAAATATTGCCTAACTATTAGCCAAGTGATATCTTAACAAAGGTAATAAGCTCAAAAAGGAAGGATACCAACTACCAGTTGAGTGATAGCTTAACAAAGGTAACTAACCAAAGGTAAGAGAAATATTACCTAACTATCAGCCAAGTAATAGCTTAACAAAGGTAATAAGCTCAAAAATAAAGGATATCAACTACCAGCTGAGTCATATCATAACAAAGGTAACCAACCAAAGGTAAGAGAAATATTACCTAACTATCAGCCAAGTGATAACTTAACAAAGGTAATAAGCTCAAAAAGTAAAGATATCAACTACTAGCTGAGTGATAGCTTAACAAAGGTAACCAACAAATATAAGAGAAATATTACCTAACTATCAGCCAATTGATAGCTTAAGAAAGGTAATAAGCTTAAGAGACCAAAGTTCAACCCAGGAATAAACTGGAGAGAAACGGTCAAAGAAGACTCCATCGAATTAGGAAATAATCTCAACTGGGATTTAAATCCATCCAGATAATGATCTGGAAAGGAAAATTGGAACAAAATCTTCCACAAGGATCAAACTCTATGGGAAATTAGGAAGGATGAGTGTTTTATGGTTAAGGTTGACACTCTATTGGAGAGAGGACACACACACTATGCGGGGACGAAAAACACCAGAGAGCGGGGAATGTACCAAGAAATGCAAGATGCATAAATAAACACCATGATGTTATGCATATGCGTATGAATATGTGTATGAATATACTGACAAAACAGGCATAAAGGGTTAGATCGATAACACAGTACAGCCAGAAACTCGACTAATATCAACAAGGTAGAGATGCTACTAGAGATCTTGCTAGAGATTCAGCCGAAGAAAGCCCTGCAAGGAATAATCATAAGCTATCAAATGAGCTAAAACCTGATACAAGGCTTAAATCCTTATGGAGAGAGAAGAAATATGTTGCTTGGAGAGCCAAAGTTAATCTTCTAAAAGCATGAACTTCGTTCCGAATGAGGGGAAGGTTTGTTGGGGATAAGAAACATCTAAACAAACTCTGCTATGAAGACCTATTAGCAACTTCATTGGGGATTCTACCATTCCCGCAAACTTATGTTGAGGAAACTGATGATCCTGAATACATTCATAAGGAAAATTCTGCCTTAAGAGAACACTAAGCTCTGCTCTCCAAGATCGTACCATCCTTGAGATCACTGTTGATATTCCTCTTATACACAAATCAACGAAAATATTTTTGTAAATTTCAAAAACACGATTGTTTATATATCTTTTGTTTCAAAAATTATTATAAAAAATAAATGAAATTTCGTAAACTGAAACAAGATAAGAACAATAAATAAATGGGCAAAATGCTCAAATTTTATTGATAGAATGGTAGTCCGCAAATGGCGTGACTCCATGGACCATTACAAAGTTGGAAAAAAATGGTAAATACATGGAAAAGGATACATTGAAATACAATGACCAATATTCTCCCTAACAACTTTGAATTCCACTATGCTTAGAACTTCGGTCGAGGGTGACTGAATGAGAATCTTTGATAGGAACTGTTGCTTCAAATGATCAAGTCTAACATGATGCAGATACTTGCCATAATCCCTAACTTTTGCCTAGATTGCCCTTTCGGGTATTCAATCTACCTGGATGAATTATTTTATGTTTATGTCTCTAATTTTTTTCCTGGACCGCCCTTTTGGGTTTTCAATCCACCGAGACGTTCCTTTTTGGCTAAGCCTCCCTTTCGTGTTTTCAACTTAGCGAGTTATGTCTTTTAATTTTTCTAGATGAAGTATTTCTTGACTGCATCAACATTCACAAAACGAGGGAGCTCCTCACCCTCCATATCCATAAGAGTCATTGCACCGCCAGAGAATGCTCTCTTAACAACGTATGAACCTTTATAATTAGGATTCCACTTGCCCCTATAATCAATGTTGAAAGATAAGATCTTATTGAGCATGAGGTCGCCTTCTCTGAATACGCAAGGTCGAACCTTCTTGTCAAATTCTTTCTTCGTTCTCTTTTAATATAATTGGCCATGACACAAAGTTGTCATCCTTTTCTCCTCAATCAAATTCAACTGATCATACATGCTTTGACACCATTCAACCTCAGACAATTTGGCTTCCATCAAGACTCGCGTTGATGGGATCTTAAATTCTACGGGGAGCACTGTTTCCATGCCATACACAAGAGAGTAAGGGGTTGCCCATGTTGAAGTGCGGATGGATGTACGATACTCATGCAAAGAAAAAGGGAGCATCTCATACCAATCCTTATATGTCACAACCATTTTCTGGATAATCTTCTTAATATTCTTATTTGTAGCTTCAACAACCCCATTCATCTTAGGTTTGTAAAGAGAAGAGTTATGATGTTCAATCTTGAAGTCATCATAAAGCTCTTTCATCATCTTATTGTTCAAGTTTGACCCATTATCAGTGATGATCTTACTTGGAACACCATATCAGAACATTGTTAGTGTAAGGTTAGAGTATCGGGGTTTGTTATCGTCTCCACAGGGATTATGTGATATTGCCGCCGTTTCACAGTTGTTAAATTCTTAACTTATAGTAACAAGGGGGTTTTAGTTTTCGGTTACGGTATCTTGCATAAAAAGTAAGAAATTGCGCTAAAAGTTTTGGTTTTACGATTTGAGAAAGATTGTCAAAGTTAGAGTTCGACAATCACTTTGCATGCATATGTTCGATCAAACAAAACTCATAAACTCCATTAGATGATAAACACATCCACAAAGTCCTCCCAATGTGTTTATCTCTAACACACATTGTGGGTTTTCCCATTTTGATCCATTGTTGATCTCTCACACAATCTATCAAAATGACAACTTTTAGGTTTAACTTTTTTAGTGAACAAACTAATTCATTACTATCTCTAGCTAAAGAACAAGGATGGATGAAAACCTAGGTCAAGAGTTGGAAAACACCTTTCACTAATAAACTATAACA
Organism: Lathyrus oleraceus; assembly: GCF_024323335.1. Taxonomy (NCBI): domain Eukaryota; kingdom Viridiplantae; phylum Streptophyta; class Magnoliopsida; order Fabales; family Fabaceae; genus Lathyrus; species Lathyrus oleraceus. The sequence continues at coordinate 99,747,177 of NC_066584.1, read as the reverse complement.
AAGAGTTATCAATAAAAACAAGGTTTTCACCATACATTCATCATCAAAGAGTTTACAAATGAAGATCAACCCATATACATACAGAGCTTATGATCATCTACATCTAACCTTGACAAAATGAAGGACTTAGCTACACATTTTCATGGTTGCTTGCACAACAAGTTTCGGAAGAAGGTTGATCAACATCTGAGTCGAAGAATCGAGATTGGATGGGAATCCACCTTCTTTTTGTAAAATATTGTCAAGAGATGAAGAAGAATGAGAAAATGGGTTTCTAGGGCACAAAAATCTCCTTTGAACCAAAATACAAGTAAAAAGCTGATGAAAAATATCTAAGTGTCCCTTCCAAAAAGTAGTCCATGCTACTTATAGTACTGGTATCTGATCTGTCATGCTCACTAGGTGAGCAGAATGATTCGCCTAGCGAGCCCCAAAATAAGCCATCAGAGTAGCCTGCGTCCAGGGGAATCATCCCAAAAAAGTTGCATTGTTCGCTAGGCGAACAATCCTTCGCTAGGCGAAGCCCTCGCTTCTCTCATTCGCTCCAGCGAGTTTAGATGATTTTGCTACTGGAATTGCTTGCTACCTGCTCGCTGGAAGCTCGCCTAGCGAATAATTAGCTGTTTCCCTCGCTCCAGCGAGTGTTGATGATTTTGCTACTGGAATTGCTCGTTGCTTGCTCGCTGGATGCTCGCCTAACGAGTACTGGACATTTTTGGTTCTGTCCAAGTCTGGGAGTGTTCGCTGGCATCTCGCTGAGTGCTCGCCTAGCGAGCACTTCGCTATCTCACTCGCCTAGCGAGCTTGCTGATGTTTGCTATCTTTCTTGGTTCCTTTGCCATCTTTTGTGTGCCTTCGTTTTCTACTCTTTCATGCCTAATTCCTGCACAATAACACACAAATTAAAGGTACCAAGATCATTTCGCATAGTATTGCAAATCAACAAAAGCAAGGGCGGTTTCGAACACTTTTCGACAAAAAGGAGTGAAAGATGCCCACATTTGAAAGCTCAAATAAGCAAACTTGGGCATCTAACAACTCTCCCCAACTAGATTCTTGCTTTCCCTCAAGCAAAGTATGCCTCTTGAAGGACAAGAGGATTTGCTTAAAGAAAAAGATTTCTCCGAAATCGGATAAGATGGCTCAAACACAAGAGAATCAACCAGACATAAGTTCCCAATGGTTAGAATAACACAATACACAAGAACTAAAGCCTTATAGCAATGCAAAACATGTATCAATCCACAACAATCTTATCCTAAATGAATCACCCTATCTCTCCTCTTCGAATAAGGATTGAAGAAATTACGCGTTTGCAACCGCGGGGACAATTTCACTCTCCAACAAACAATGCAAAAGTCAATTCAATTCATACAATGTCTAACAATTATGAATGGAAATGCGGAAGCACGAAGATCACTAAGGTCTTTTCCGGTTGTAGCTTGGTCAGGTTTACAAACAAGGGTCATATCTAAGGCCATTGAAAACGAACTTGCCGACGCAAAAGAGACATTCACTTACAAGCTATTCATACATCTCAACTTTGTTCCACTTGTTTCTCATTTGGAACCTTCACAACTCTTATTTCACAACTCAATTTTGTTTTTCACTATTTTTCTTTCACGCAAGCATTCATTTTCATTTTCTCTATTTTTTTCTTTTCACATCGTATTCACAAAACAAATGTTTCTCTTTTCTAATTTTTTTTATGCTTGCTCGGTTATTCAAGAGTTGTAGCACCTACCGATTCTCATTTTCGTTCTCCCCAACTTATCTTTTACTCGCCCCAAGTGAATGCTCTTGACTTTTTACGGTAAAAGAATAATTATAAAAAATTTCAGGGTTTCAAGAAAAAAGATTTTTGACATCTCGCCTTATTTCAAGCTGAGATTCAACTGTTTAAGCTCAAAAGGGTTCACGAATACTCTCTGCTCACGGGTAAGTTGTATTTGGAACTGGTTGTGCTCGAAAGAAAACAAGCGACTTGATCATTTCTAATTGCTTCCACAAATTCACAATAATAAAAGACAAAGCATAAATCAAATGAATCCACACAGTTTATTAGAATCCGGCATTTTAGTGTACAATGGAGGTTTCCTCACAACTTGTGGTTCTAAGTCCTAGGTGAATCGTTCATTCAATTATGTTGCAAAAAGAACAATATTCAATTACGAAAAGAGTAAAGTTCTTAATGCATTCTAAAATTCTAACCGGAGGTAACCATGTACCTTAGCATTATTTGCTTGTTTAATTTTATCATTGTCGTCCAAGCTCAGATGCACCTTTATTGGATACTTCTTTGAGGAGGAACCAATCTAGAAGGTTTGACCCTCAACAACCAAAAATTTATTAAACAAAATAAATTCAAACCAAACACAATAATTTAAAACATAAACACAATCATCACTTCAAAAATGTTAAATTGTGCGTGGGGGACAAAACACCCCAAAAAGTACATAACCAAAACCAAAATACTACATATCTGAAAATACAATAAAATAAAACATAACATGAAAAATAAAACTTAGTCTTCATAGGACTCAGAATTCTCTTCACCATCGGCCTCAGAACCGGAACCATCATCATCATCATCAGCGCCACCAGAAGCACCAGCACCCGCCCCCTCTCCGAAAACAGGCCTGTCCTCAGGCCAGCTAGCATGTTACAGGAACTGCTCACGTGTCATCATAGGATGCTCTCCAGAAGGGTCACGTACCTACAACTGTAATAACTGCATAGAGTCATGAATATCAATCATGGCGCGCTGAGTCGTCGCCATCCAGTCCCAATTGTAGTTGCAGACAGCTTGCTGGAAAGGATCAAAACCCTGAGAAAAAGCACCAGGACCATCAGAAGCCCCGATATCATCAGCAGCTGTACTACCCCTGAAGTTCTTCGGCTTACAGTACTTGGCCACATATCGATCGTCGATTGCAGACGAAATCCTAACCTGACTGCGGGAGGGTAGCTTCACCCTCGACTATGGCACAAAGCCATGATGAGACAAGGAAAAGCAAGGGGGCAGTTAACTCGCGCCCCCGACTTCAGCCCACTCTCAACCACAGACTTCATCTCAATGGCTATGATTCGAGCCACATCGATCTGTATATTAGTGAGAATACAGTGGACCAAGTGTGCCACTGGGATCGGTACGATCGACGTGTGTGACTTGGGCTTAATGTTGGTCAGAACCAGCATCAAGATCAACTGAGCCAAGGGAATCATATCTTCCCTATGGTACCTCACAGGAACCCCAGATGGGTTCACCTCAACTGACTTTCCCTCAAACAACAGGGCAGCAGAAATAGCATCAGTGTCCCTATGGAGCCTGTAAGACCCCAATTTTGTCCCTAAGATCCCTCATGGCATCATAACATTGCACTTGCATTGCCTCAAGGATCATTAGCATCTTGGTTCCCTTTGCCTTTGTGTGGGACCTCTTGTGAGTAGTTTGAGATCACCAAGCATGCTTGAATTGTATACTGTTTATTTTCTTATTTTTGTTTACTAACCAAAAACATATAAATATGTCACTAACATCTTTTGTTTGTAGCTTAAGCAATCACAAAGTCAAGAGCTTCAAAGAGATCATTGGTACAAAGATATGGCCAAATGAAGATGATATCAGGCATGGTAATGGTTCCCAAATCTCTCATCCATCAGATATGCCTCCCTAGCATCTCAATTCATCATTTTGATCAAGGCAAGTCAAAGGGTTTGAGGTTGGTTCCTCAGGGAAACCCTAATTCATCTGTGCACCACAATGCCTTACTCATGAAGCAACCTCAGCCCATGGTCAAATACAATCAAGGGAAATTATTTAATTCTTCATTTCATGCATTTTTGAACTTATTTGAGTATCCTCAATCATCAATTCATCAAGATATGAGTCATGGACTTGAAAAGTTGATCAGTCAATTCATCTGACTATTCTGAAATGCACTAAGACCTAACTTTTTATGTGTTGGTCAAATGAAGATGGTCTCAAAATCAAAGATGTTATTAAGAACAATATGAACAAATTTCATGTTCATCAAAAATTTATTTGAAGCTTGGAAGGTCATCTCCCATTCCAACACATTATAGGTCATTTTGACTGAAACCCTAATTTTGGGTCAACTTCCCAAGGACATAACTCATTCATTTTTTATGATTTTGAGGTGGGATCAAATGCATTGTAAATCTTAAGATGTCTACTTCAAATGTTATGTTGGACAAAATTTCAAAATCTCAAAGGAAATACATGTTATAATGCAAGACATTATAGGTCATTTTGGGCCAAATGCATTGAAAGGCAAAAAAGTCCAACTTCAAGTGCCCATAACTCTTTCATCAAAAATCCAAATGATGCAAAATTTAAGTCCATTTTGAGTGTCTTGAAAATATCTACAACTTTAATGTTGGAGGTGTTTTCATTTGGGACTTGCATCATCAAAACAGAAGGGCTTGAACATTGGCCAAATTTAGAAACCTTGCCTTTACATGTTTTGCACCTTGCACTTTAAACTCCAATTTCACCAATTTCCACACGTCAAATGGATTTTCGCCCAACATAACAATTGTTCCTTACATCAAAACCTTTCTAACCATTACTCACATGATCATGTTTGGATTGGGAAATTGGTATTTCTGAAGAGGGGAAGTTTTTGGTTCAATTATGCATAACATGGTGAAACTTCATATGCAAGCAATTGGAGTGCAAACCACACGTCCAAACCTTCTCCAAATCATTTCAGCATCCATTTGCATTGGCTTTTGGGCCCTCCATGCGCCTGTACAGGCCCATGCATGGAGGCCTTCAACTTTCATGCACACGAAATTCACCTTGCTTGCATCAGGTCTTACTATAAATAGAGGTGTTGACCTTCATCCAAAACCAACCTAAAGGCGACTGAAACCCTGCTGAAGTGATTCCCCAACCTCACCAAAGAAGCTATTTCAATTTTTCTTCAAATTTTTCAGATCCAAAATTTAACTACATCTGGTTGAATCCTTGGATCTAAAGCTTCTAAACCTTCATCCTTCAGCTCTTTGATCTTCTGTTTTGGCAAAGAAAGCAAGGACTCGAGCTCAAGTTTCCAGAAATCAAGGTTGTTATGCAACTGGTTTTTTCTTCGAAACTCATTATGTATTGATCTATTTGATTGGATATTATGTTGGCTGAAGACCTCTCCATAGAGGCATCATTGGTGTGCATTCAATTTTCAAAATCTAACAAGTTCATGATGAACACCACAGAACTTCCATCTCTGATTTCTCTCAATATAGAGATCTAGAGTGGAATCGAGTGGCACGGGGATGATGTACATCATCCCAGCTTTCCAAAGATGTATAGATCGTGTATTTTGGTTAAGATTTGGTTGTCTGCAATTTTGGCCGGAAAACACAAGCTCACCGGAGAAGAAGGTGGCTCCGGTGGCCGTCCCATTGCCAGTTTGAATGTGGATCGTTGGATTGAGTTTTCCAGATCTAATCCTGGCCCTCGCTTGTTATGACTTTCATTTATTCAATATGTTGCGCGTGGACTTGGACTTATGGTGGAAGTGCGCATCTGGAGCGCATGATCTGCCAGCTCAATTAATGAGCTCAGATCTAACGCTCCTGGTTTTTTTGAATTTCCAATTTTCTGATTTAATTTCTTTTATTCCAATAATTTTCAAAAATTCATATCTCTTTTATTATTGGTCCAAAAATTATGGGACCAATTGCATTCTTCTCCAAATAATTTCTAGTTTCTAATTTTGATTTTTAATATTTTTTTATTTCATCATTTGATATTTTTTGTGGATTTTCTCTTTTCTGGTTATTTTTAATTCAATTTAAATAGTTTTTGATATTCAAAAAATACAAAAATATTTTCCCAACCTATTTGAATGATGATAGATCTATGAAAAATATTCTCATCAATTTTTTAATTGATTTGAGATTTATTTGAGATTTTAGTTCATTTAGGTTATTTTTATTCATTTTTAATTGATTAAAAGTAGTTTCTGACTTTTAAAAATGTTGAAATTTTTTGTCAAACTTTGTTTGACCTTGTTGAACTTAGAATAAATCACTTGGACCTTTCAAGGTTGATTTGAAGTGATTTTGAAATTTTACCTCTCTTTTATTTTTAATTCAAGTTTATTTTAATATTGAAAATGCCAAAAATATTTTGTTTATTGTTTGATCTCCAATCTTCATCTCACTTATGATTTCTTATTGTTTGACTTTGACTTTCAATGTCATTTGGTCAATAAATATAGATTGGTACATCTTATTTCACTTTATGCATTTTGATCTTTCCATTTCCTTATCCATTCTTCATCTTCTTCTTCTTCTTCTTCTTTCTTTTTGATCAATGAGTTGAAGGTTGATAAGTTAGCATTGATTAGGGAGACTTAATCTTCCTTGATTCAAATCTAATTCATCTTTATCAATTGATCAAGTGAATGGCTTTGCATTAAGGATAGGTTTTTTTCTAAATCATGCAAAAGGCTTAAACCAATACAAGATCAATTCTTTTTTTTTCTTTTTTTGGCACGGCAAGTTGTTGGAACTTGGTTCACTAATCAAGACTTCTAACTTGTGTTGTTGCCTACATTATTATTAAACGACCTCAGATAGTTGTGACTTCTACATAAGTCCAATTACGATTGCTTAACATAGCGCTAAATTTGCCTTATGGCACACTAACCATTAACAATTAGCATTTACCTTTTGCTCTTTACTTTTATGCAATTTACTATTCTTGCACATATATCCATTTGCTTTTCTCTTTGCTCACTTGAGCATATGTGTATGTTAATGCCATTTGCCTTTTGCTCACTTGAGCACATAATTGTATATATTATTGTGCTTGTGTTTTGTTTTGTTTGTTATGGACCAAGTGCAAAGAGATGGACTTAGATCTTAGGACTTTCCCTATGCAAAAAAATGGAGAGATGGACTTAGATCTTAGGACTTTCCCTATGCAAAATTGGGGCAAAAGGATCTTAATGATGAATATGGGCCAAGCCTCTAAACTCACTCTTGTCCATTCTTGATTTACTTCATGGAACTTTTGATGTGTGTGCTTTTGTGCTAGGGGATTCTATGAGCTTAAATTGAAGGACCATTTCCATGTTCATCCAAAGTGAAAGACACAAGATACATTGAGGATCTCTTAAGAGACTTGTTTGATTGCTTGAGCTTACTAGTATTGTGATTGCTTATTCCAAAGGATGGGAGCTACTTGGATCATCAATATGATCTCAAGAAAGGAACTCCATTGTGGTTTTGTTTCTTTATCCCCTACCTTTTTTTGCTTTACTTAGGACTTAGCCATTCTTCTTCTTCCCTCCACTCTAACCCAAGCCAAAACTTTTTGTGCAAACATTTAATCATTTGTTTTCAAACATTAGAAACCTAAGCCTTACGCTTTTGATTTTCAAACTCCCTTTTCATAACACTTATTTTGAATTGAATCTTTAAGTCAACTTTGACCATTTTGTATATACTTCTAATTGGTAAATATAACCCATTCAAATGTCTCTTTTTGTGGTTCCAATGGCCACTTATTTAATCAAAATTTTCATAACCTTTAGCTATTAGGTTTGAGTTATCCTTGTGGTAGATGTAATATTCACCTATATCCTTAGTGATGGACAATGAGTCTTCCATGCTTATTATAGGGTTAACCCCTCACTAGCATGTTGAAGCTATCCTCACATGGTGGATTTGTGGTTTTAGGTTGAGTTTTCTCCCTTTGATAACAAAAGACCTTAAGGCTTTTGGACCAATCAATTCACCAACTCTTTTGAGATTTCTACCCCGAACTACGAGGTTTTGATCCTAATCTTTTTTAAGATGGTACATAGGCAATGGGTTTATCCATCCAAACACAAAATGTAAATAAACTTGTATATTCTCTTCTCATCACTTCAATCATGTTTGCACAAATAAACTTTCACAAAAGACAACAACCTTTACAACAAGTGTGAAAAGGGCTCCCTAGGAGTACCTAGGATGTTTTGGGTGCCTAACACCTTCCCATTGCATAACCAACCCCCTTACCCAGACCTCTGTTTCTCTTTTACTAGTTTTTGTTAAAACTTTTAGGTTTTTGTTCGCTTTCTAACTATTCCTTTAGATAAATAGAAGTGCGGTGGCGACTCGACTTGTATGATTTACCTTGGATTTAGTCAATATCTCTAATGGTAACGAATACCCCGCTACAGAGCCTCAGATCTCTGTGGTATGCATCCCTCTCGTTAGCTCCGAGATGGAGCGGTTCACCAAGCACTCGGTTAATAGCATCCCGATCAAAAGCGACCTGACGGCCTGACACTCTTGTAGTCAAGTGAAAGGCTCGTCGTCATTTGGTAGTGCGTTCGCATAGAACTCACGCACTATCTCAATGTCATAGCTTTCGAGTGGAGCGATCAACCTGTCCCATTTCTTGCTATGTATCAACCCTGCAAATGTTCGATAATCGCCTTCGGGGTTGATCATAAACCTCTTTTCTGGCAAGATTTTTCTTTTTTCCAACGCCACATAGCGTGCGGCTTGCTTTGCCACGATGAATTTGTCGGTGTCAAATTGAATTGGCACAGTATAGGAAGTGCTCCCGACCTTTCTCTTTTTTGAAGCACTCGACCTGGATGCCATCTGTAAAATCATAGAAAAGAAACAGCGCACAACCACAAAACAGATTAGAGATCAAAACAGAAAAACCAAATACTGTCATGGTCGCTACTGCTTCGCTTAGCGAGGACCCAGCGAAGCTTCGCTACAGGTTCGCTTAGCGAAGTGGCAGCGAATGCTCGCCACAGATTCGCCTAGCGAGGATGCTAGCGAATGTTACGGGATTCTGAATTCTCCATTGTTAACAGTCCAATTTCAGAAAACCCTAAGTCTAAAATCCAATCAGGTTAACAATCCAAATTCAACCCTAATGATTCATTCTTCAAAATTTCGACATTAAAAGCACAAAAGAATGGAGACAGAACAAACCTGACTGAAGAGGTTTATTTATTTTGAAATGCAACGGTTAGGGTTTGCAATGCAACAGTTAGGGTTTGTGTGAGATGGAAGTGAAAAGTGTGAGAGTGAGAGTGAGTTTGTGAGGCTTAGACTAAAACAATTTAAAATGGTTTTGGGCCCAAATGAGTGGCCCTCTGAAAATTAAATGGGTTTCTGTCATGCTCGTTACTATCTTCGCCTAGCGAGCAGCTAGCGAATCAGCTCGCTACTGTCTTCGCCTAGCGAGCAGCTAGCGAACATGACAGGATTTTGTTTTTTCAAAACAGCATACAAATCACATTTCAGCAAGGTTCCATCAATTTGAACACCAATACCACACAAAAAAAAACTGTAAATACTTACAATGTTGGGGTGCCTCCCAACAAGCGCTTGTTTAACGTCGGATAAGCTCGACGGCTCGAATGCTCACAGAGGAGCATCCAAGCAGATTGCACAGCTTTCGCGATCCACAAGACCGCCAAGATAAACCTTCAAACGTTGGCCATTAACCGTCCAACTCTCTTTCTTCTCCAAGTCCTCAATCACAACAACTCCATACTCTTTGACTTCTTTGACACGAAATGGCCCGAACCATTTAGATTTCAATTTTCCGGGGAATAGCTTCAACCTAGAATTGAACAAAAGGACCAACTGTCCGGGCACAAATTCCTTCTTCCTAAGCTTTTTGTCATGATACTTTTTCACCTTTTCTTTGTACAACCAACTCGAGTGATATGCGGCATTGCACATTTCTTCCAACTCAAGCAATTCCACTTTTCTTTTTTCACCGGCCAAATCCTTATCAAAGTTCAATAATTTCAGAGCCCACAAAGCTTTGTGCTCCAATTCGACCAGCAAATGGCAAGTCTTACCAAATACCAATTGAAAAGGAGTTAGCCCAATTGGAGCTTTAAAAGCGGTACGGTATGCCCATAAAGCTTCATCCAACTTTTGTGACCACTCTTTTTTAGAATTTGACACGGTTTTTTCAAGAATTCTCTTAATCTCACGATTAGAGACTTCGGCTTGACCGTTTGCTTGTGGGTGATACGGAGTCGCCACTCTATGTGATACACCGTAATGTTTCAAAATGTTTTCTAACGGTGCATTACAAAAGTGCGACCCTCCGTCACTAATCAACACACGGGGGGTTCCAAAACGGGAAAAGATGTTTTTCTTCAAAAAATTTATTACCGTTTTAGCATCCGCCCGAGGTGAGGCAATCGCCTCAACCCACTTAGAAACATAGTCAACCGCCACAAGCATATATTCATTACCATATGAGGCTGGGAATGGTCCAACAAAGTCGATACCCCAACAATCGAATACTTCAACCTCTTGGATGTTTTGGAGAGGCATCTCGTCTCTCTTACCAATCCCACCACTTCTTTGGCAACTATCACAACTTTGCGCATGGGCATTTGCGTCTTTGAAAATAGTAGGCCAATAAAATCCTGACTGAAGGACTTTAGTGGCCGTTCTTACCCCATTGTAGTGTCCGCCGTAAGGCGAGTTGTGACAATGCCAAAGAATGCTTTGCGCTTCATCGCCAGTAACACACCTCCTCAAAAGGTTATCACCACCCAATTTAAACAAGTATGGGTCATCCCATACATAGTACTTAGCATCCGAGAGAAATTTCCTTTTTTGGTTCGAAGTTAGGTCGGGAGGCACCAAACCACTAGCCTTATGGTTCGCGAAGTCCGCAAACCACGGCCTAACTTGAACTTTGAAAAGTTTTTCATCAGGAAACTCTTCCCGGATTTCCTTCTCGGAAGCGGTAACCTCCACATTAACTAAGCAAGATAAATGATCTGCCACCAAATTTTCCGATCCTTTCTTGTCTTTGATTTCAAAATCAAATTCTTGCAACAAGAGGATCCAACGGATGAGCCTTTGCTTCGAGTCCGGTTTGGTGAGCAAATATTTAATCGCCGAGTGGTCGGTATACACTACGACCTTGGAACCAATAAGATAGGACCTAAACTTTTCAAGCGCATACACTATCGCAAGTAATTCTTTTTCAGTGGTGGCATAGTTAACTTGAGCCTCATTAAGAACTTTACTTGCGTAGTGTATTGCATGAAATTTTTTCTCTTTTCTTTGGCCTAATACCACTCTGATTGCATAGTCGCTTGCATCACACATGAGCTCAAAATTTAAATTCCAATTTGGAGCGACTATAATTGGAGCGGTAACCAATTTTTCCTTTAAAATTTCAAAAGCTTGTAAACACTCATCAGTTAAAAGAAATACCTGATCCTTAGCTAGCAAGTTACTCAAAGGCTTAGCTACCTTTGAGAAGTCTTTGATAAAGCGCCAATAGAAATCGGCGTGCCCCAGAAAGCTTCGGACTCCCTTCAAATTCACCGGAGGAGGCAACTTTTCAATCACTTCAACTTTAGCACGATCCACTTCAAGCCCTCTTGAAGAGACTTTATGGCCAAGCACTATCCCCTCGGTCACCATGAAGTGTCACTTCTCCCAATTAAGAACAAGATTTGTATTCACACATCTTTCAAGAACCGTTTCCAAGTTGTCCAAGCATATACCAAAGGAACCACCAAATACGGAGAAGTCGTCCATAAAGACTTCCATTGTTTTCTCGATAAGGTCGGCAAAAATAGCTTGCACATATCTTTGGAAAGTCGTCGGTGCATTGCACAACCCAAAGGGCATTTTACGGTATGCGAAAATTCCAAACGAACATGTGAAAGCCGTCTTTTCATGATCGGCCGGGTCAACCGCAATTTGGTTATACCCGGAATAGCCATCTAAGAAACAATAGTATTGTTGCCCAAAAAGTCGTTCTAGCATTTGATCCATGAACGGGAGTGGAAAGTGATCTTTTCGAGTTGCGGTATTCAACCGCCTATAATCAATGCACATACGCCACCCCGTTGCCACTTTTGTCGGGATCAACTCATCCTTCTCATTTCGAATCACGATAATGCCACCTTTCTTCGGAACCACATGTACAAGACTAACCCAATGGCTATCCGAAATCGGGTAAATCATTCCCGCATCCAATAACTTAACAACCTCCTTTCTAACAACTTCATTCATAGTAGGATTTAAGCGGCGTTGCGGTTGAGCTACCGGCTTAAAGTCCTCTTCCATTAAGATCTTGTGCATGCAATAGGAAGGACTAATTCCTTTGAGATCGGAAAGAGTCCAACCCATGGCTTCTTGATTCTTTTTCAAAACATTGATCAAACAAGCTTCTTCATTCTTTGACAAAAGATTGCTTATGATAACCGGCCTTGCTTCGGTCTCGTCGAGGAATGCATACTTCAAATTAGAAGGTAACATTTTCAATTCAATCGGCGATTTTTCTCCATTAACCTCCTTCTTCAATACTTCCTCCTAAACTTCCCACGGATGTATCTCTTTTAGACTATCAAGTTCCCTTAGGCATTCATCAAGAGCTTGCTCTTCTTCAATTGTGAAAAATTCAAAGGAGTCATCAAGAGCTAACTCCATAGGAGATATCTCATGAATATGTTTAGAAATTTCAAAAGTTGCCTCTTCGATCACATCAATGCGAAAGCTATCACTACTATCCTTTGAATGCTTCATGGCTTCGAATAGATCAAAAGTAACTTCTTCATTTTGGACCCTTACTTTCATCAAACCGTCGTCAACGTCAATCATCATGCGTGCGGTTTTCATGAACGGTCGGCCAAGAATAAGCGGAGCATCATCATCCTCTTCCATATCAATCACAATGAAATCAACCGGGAAGAAGAATTTGTCAACTTTGACCAATACATCTTGGGCTAACCCATGAGGATGGGTAGTCGACTTATCGGCCAATTGCAAAGTCATCCGGATGGCCTTCATTTCAATGTTGCCAAGCCTCTTCACAATAGACAATGGTATTAGATTAATGCTTGACCCCAAATCAATTAGCCCTTTTCCGACATAGACATCACCAATTTTAACCGGCAAAGTAACTCGTCCCGGGTCAACCTCTTTTTTCGGAAGCGTCCGTTGAATGATTGCACTACAACTAGCATCTAGGACAATTGTCTCCGGTTCCGTGTACCTCCGCTTTTTAGTAAGTATGTCTTTCATGAATTTCGCATACTTAGGCATTTGCTCCAATGCTTCGGCAAACGGAATGTTCACTTGAAGTTGTTTGAATATATCCATGAACCGGGCGTAATGCCGTTCATTCTCCCTCTTAGATGGAGCATGTGGATACGGAAGGTTTTGGATTGGAGTAGCGCCCACTACCTCCTTTCCTTTAGAAACTCTAGAATTCCTCTCTCTTTTCTTTTTTACTCCCTCCACCTTCACTTCATCACTCTTATTTTTTTCAACTTCCACACTTTCTTTATTTTCTACTTCACCATTTTTTTCATTCTTTTCAACTTCTTCCTCACTCCACTCCCTAACTTCACCATCAATACTATCCTCTATTTTTTTCTCCTCATCTTTTTTTTCATCCTCTCTTTTTTCACTCTCACTAATCAAGTCCCTTCCACTTCTCGTCGTTATCGCTTTACAATGCTCTTTTGGATTCGTTTGCGTGTTCGCCGAAAAAGGTGGTCCGGGTTGTTGTTCCGCTAGTTGTTTAGCAAGTTGACCGACTTGAGCTTCGAGATTTTTGATTGCCGCATCGTTGCTCTTTTGATTAGTCATCGACAATTTCATAAATTGTGTCAATGTCTCTTCTAACTTTGAAGTCACGACCGGCGGTTGTTGAGGTTGGTAAGGATTTTGACGACTAGAAGTACCACCCCCATAACCTTGGTTATGGTGATAGTTAGCCCTTGGTTGGAACCCTTGATTCCCTTGAAAGTGTTGTTGTTAATTTTGAGTATATTGTTGATATGGTTGTTGTTGTTGTTGCCTCGGTTGGTAGTCTCGTTGGTTCGCCATGTAATTCACCTCTTCGAATCCGGGAGATGGACAAAACCCGGTGTCATGATCACCCTTGCAAAGCTCACAACAAGCTATTTGTTTAGCTTTTGAAGGCTCTCTCAACTCTTTTATTTGTTGAGTTAAGAGTTCAACTTGTTGTGAAATGAGTTTATTTTGGGCAAGAATGGCATCATTTGTCCCAAGTTCAAGCACTCCCGGTTTCTTCAAAGTGTTGCCCCTACTTTGACTTTGGAGGTCATTTAGAGCGATACGGTTAATGATATCAGTAGCTTCATCGGCGCTTTTAGACAACAAAGAACCACCCGAGGTAGCATCCAACAAAGTCTTGCAATTAGGTTGAAGGCCATTCTTGAAAATGTGGATTTCCGTCAATTCGTCAAAACCATGCCCTTTGCACTTTCGAAGCATGGATTTAAATCTCTCCCATGCCTCATTCAATGATTCGTTGGCTCCTTGCGAAAACACGGAGGTAGCCGTTTTGGATTCCATGAACCGGTTGTGGGAGAAAAATCTTTCAATGAACTTCTCTTCCAACACGTTCCAATCCGTCATGACTGCAGGTGTTTGATCCAAGTATCAATCTTTGGCTTTATCGAGCAAAGCATGAGGAAATAATCTTTTGAACAACGGTAGCTCTTGAGCTTGATCAACTCCGGCCGCCAATGTTATCTCGTAAAATTTGGTGAGAAAAGCAAAGGGGTCTTCATGGTCCATTCCGGTGAATAGACTTCCGTATAGCAAGTTAAGAGTTCCCGTCTTCATCTCGGCTTGCCTTCCCTGGTGGTTGGCAAACTAAGCTGTATTCCTCGGACTGTTGACACATGGTGTGGAAGCGGGCGGTGGTGGTGGTGGTTGATCCATGATAGGTGTGAAAGGTGGTGTGTGTTGTAGAAGAACCTTCTCCTTGTTCTTGTCGTTGTCTAGCTTGTTGCCTCCTTCGTCTCGTTCTGCTATTCAGTCTCCTTGCGGTCTCGGGATCAAAAATAAGTTGGTCCTCAGGAACCTGCCCTCGCATAAAACGAAAGCTGCACACTAAACCAAACAAATTAACAAGCACAAGTCAAAAATTCGGAAGTTAAAAATTAAGCAACTATTGCGATGCTCACAATATCAATTCACAATCCCCGGCAATGGCGCCATTTTGTTGGTGTAAGGTTAGAGTATCGGGGTTTGTTATCGTCTCCACAGGGATTATGTGATATTGTCGCCGTTCGACAGTTGTTAAATTCTTAACTTATAGTAACAAGGGGGTTTTAGTTTTCGGTTACGGTATCTTGCATAAAAAGTAAGAAATTGCGGTAAAAGTTTTGGTTTTACGATTTGAGAAAGATTGTCAAAGTTAGAGTTCGACGATCACTTTGCATGCATATGTTCGATCAAACAAAACTTATAAACTCCATTAGATGATAAACACATCCACAAAGTCCTCCCAATGTGTTTATCTCTAACACACATTGTGGGTTTTCCCATTTTGATCCATTGTTGATCTCTCACACAATCTATCAAAATGACAACTTTTAGGTTTAACTTTTTTAGTGAACAAACTCATTCATTACTATCTCTAGCTAAAGAACAAGGATGGATGAAAACCTAAGTCAAAAGTTGGAAAACACCTTTCACTAATAAACCAACACAAAGAGTTATCAATAAAAACAAGGTTTTCACCATACATTCATCATCAAAGAGTTTACAAATGAAGATCAACCCATATACATACAAAGCTTATGATCATCTACATCTAACCTTGACAAAATGAAGGACTTAGCTACACATTTTTTCATGGTAGCTTGCACAACAAGTTTCGGAAGAAGGTTGATCAACATCTGAGTCGAAGAATCGAGATTTGATGGGAATCCACCTTCTTTTTGTAAAATATTGTCAAGAGATGAAGAAGAATGAGAAAATGGGTTTCTAGGGCATAAAAATCTCCTTGGAACCAAAAAACAAGTAAAAAGCTGGTGAAAAATATCTAAGTGTCCCTTCCAAAAAGTAGCCCATGCTACTTATAGTACTGGTATCTAATCTGTCATGCTCGCTAGGCGAGCAGAATGGTTCGCCTAGCAAGCCCCAAAATAAGCCACCAGAGTAGTCTGCGTCCAGAGGAATCATCCCAGAAAAGTTTCACTGTTCGCTAGGCGAACAATTCTTCGCTAGGCGAAGCCCTCACTTCTCTCATTCGCTCTAGCGAGTTTAGATGATTTTGCTACTGGAATTGCTTGCTACCTACTCGCTGGAAGCTCGCCTAGCGAGTAATTAGCTGTTTCCCTCGCTCCAGCGAGTGTTGATGATTTTGCTATTGGAATTGCTCGCTGCTTGCTCGCTGGATGCTCGCCTAGCGAGTACTGGATATTTTTGGTTTTATCCAAGTCTGGGAGTGTTCGCTGGCATCTCGCTGAGTGCTCGCCTAGCGAGCACTTCGCTACCTCACTCGCCTAGCGAGCTTGCTGATGTTTTCTTTCTTTCCTGGTTCCTTTGCCATCTTTCGTGTGCCTTCATTTTCTACTCTTTCATGCCTAATTCCTGCACAATAACACACAAATTAAAGGTACCAAGATCATTTCACATAGTATTGCAAATCAACAAAAGCAAGGGTGGTTTCGAACACTTTTTCCACAAAAAGGAATGAAAGATGCCCACATTGAAAGCTCAAATAAGCAAAATTGGGCATCTAACAAACATCATCTAATTCTTGATAAATATGGCCACAACATGCTTGGTCACATTAGCATAAGATGTTGCTTCAAGACATTTGGTGAAGTAATCAATAGCCACCAGAATGAAACGATGTTCATTCGAAGGTTTGGGTTCAATCATACTGATAATGTCAATTCCCCATATAGAGAAAGGCCATGAGGATGAAATAATATTGAGAAGAGTCAGAGGCACATGAATGTTATCAGCGTAAATCTGACATTTGTAGCACTTCTTCACATATCTATAACAATCAGATTCCATTGTTAGTCAATAGTAACTTGCCCTTAACATCTTTTTAGCCATTGCATGTCCATTGGAATGGGTACCAAAGGATCACTCATGAACTTATTGCATTAACATTATGCTTCATGTCTATCTAGGCATATGAGCAAGACCATGTCAAAGTTTCTCTTGTACATCACATCTTTATTCAAAAAGAAATTTCCAGCCAATCTTCTTAAAGTCTTCTTATCTTTGCTGGATGCCCCAAGTAGGTACTCCTGACTTTGGAAGAAACACTTGATATCATGATACCAAGGTTTATCATTTGTGACTTCTTCTGCTGCAAACACATGAGCAGGCCTATCAAGGTGCATAATTCTAATAGTGGGCACATCATTCCAAAGATTTACTTTATACATAGAAGGCAAAGTAGCCAAAGCATCTGCCATCTAATTCTCTTTGCAAGGTATACGATGAAACTCAACCTTGTTGAAGAAAGTCAACAACCTCCTTGCATAATCTTTGTAAGGAATCGATCCAGGATGACAAGTTTCTCATTCTCCCTTAATCTGATTAACCACCAAGGATGAATCTCCATATACATAAATAATTTTGATTCTCAAATTAGTGGCCTCTTCAATACCCATAATATCAAGCTTCATATTCTACCATATTGTTCGTACAATCAAACATCAATCTTGCAGTGAAAATAATATGAAAACCCTGAGGATTAATGATGATTGCCCTAATTACATTACCATAAGCATTAACAGCTTCATCAAACACTAAACCCCACCGAGATCCAGCCTCTGGTCCTTCTTCAGGAAATGGTTCATCATAATATTTAGCTTTTAAGCACATAATATCTTCATCAGGAAAGTCAAACCTGGTGGATTGATAATCATCAATCGGCTGGTGAGCCAAGTGATCTATAAGAATACTTCCTTTAAATGTATTTTGAGTACAGTACTCAATATCATATTCAGGCAATAACATCTTCCAACTGAAGCTAGCAGAAATATATCCGAATGTATCACACGCTCGAACGTACAACAGAGTCGCCATCGAACTTTATTTATTCTGAAGGAAAGGTAAAATTATCGATAAAACCCAGGGAAAAGATATATGTTGGGTAAGGAAGTCGGTTATGCAAGGGGAAGGTATTAGCACCCCTAACATCCATGGTACTCCATGGGAACCGTTTTAATTATTCTTGCTCGAACGAGTGTGATATCTAAGGATTACTCGCAAAAGGATAATGGAAAAGGAGATAAAGTGCTCGGTGAGGATTATGACCCTCATGCCTACGTATCCTCATAGTGCAATGAGGAATTCAGAGCTTCGCAGTTCAAAGAACTAGTGGTAAGAGGTGAAAAGAATTGTGATAAAGGTATGATCTGAACCAAAGGATAATCTGATTTGAACTCCAACAAGGGATGAAAATATGAACCCAATACTAAAACTGGTATGAACCGACAAGTGAGGGGTCTAAGGCATGGTATCACTGTATTGGAATAACCGAAAATAAAAGAATTAAATGTTTGGTTTCACAGCACAAACAACTCTTGGTTGATAAGGAGATACAAGATGGAGCTTAAAAAGATAGTGTATTTGGCTCAAAGTTAACTGATATATCATATGAAGTGAATGAAGGTAGAATATGAATTCATCATGGAGATGAACAGAGTGAATGACCAAAGTCATATAATCGGGGTTTTGGTAACAAGTGACTGAAAATGTACAATTTGAAACCAAAGGTCAAGGTATACATTGGAATCCATAGGAGAAATGAATTTGTATCATGAAGGGAAACATGCTTATTGGCCTAAAAAGAAGGAATAAAATATTTGGCTACGAGCCAAACAACTCTAGGTACAAATGCGAATTGTCACTGCATGGTCATAAAAGGGTGTATATGGAATTCCAAAGAAAACTGTATTTCGGTTTCAAAGAAACAATATGTCACTGAGGTGAGTGGTTCAATTATCGAAGGTAGCTCATGGATCGTGAAAGATATGGATGGTTCCCTAAGGCATAATAAGGAATAAATAAGTATGCTCGCAGATGATTCGAACCCTCGTGCCTACGTATTCTCATCGTGCAATGAGAAAGTCAGAGCAATCGTAGTTCAACCTACTACGGCTGAAACAAAAGGGAACAAGATTGATTTTCCAGGGTATACTACCATTCAAGGCTAAAAACAGGAGTGTCAAGGTTCACAACCTTCTAGGCAAGGTATCACTACCAGAGTTTATAATTGCTGATGGAAAGGAATTGAACTGGACTACCAAGGTTTACCACCTTACAAGGCAAAGAGAACTGAAATGCCAAGGTTTACCATCTTTCAAGGCAAGAGACCAAATTGGACTTCCAAGGTTTATCACCTTACATGAAAAAGAGAAACAAATGCGATAGTCCATGAGTCTCAGGGAAAAGAATTGAATTTCCAAGGTTTAACACCTCTCAAGGCAAATAACAAGTGAATTTCCAAGTTTTAACACCTCTCAAGGCTAGAACAAGTGAATTGTAAAGGCTTAACACCTCTCAAGGCTAGAACAAGTGAATTGTAAAGGTTTAACACCTCTCAAGGATAGAATAATTTCCAAGGTTTACCACCTTGCAAGGCGAAGAATTAAATAGCCAAGGTTTACCACCTTACAAGGCAAAGGATTGAATGAAAGAGGGTGTACGACCACAAGTTGCTAATAGCAAAAGATGCTCCATTACTGAAGTGTATGAATGATTGATTCTTGCTTGAAAAAGAAGACTTGTCAATTGTGTGATTCAAATTGCACTAAAGTCTATGTAAACCTTGAGCAACTGGGTCAAGCATCCCGTACCCAAGATTATCTACAATGAGTTAATGGGATTCTCCACTCTCATCCATTCTTTGTTTCTTAAGGCTCATAGCGTGTAGCTCGAATCAACATTGACAAGTTGCTGATAGGATATCTTGTGTGTTGATCTTATTGATATGATTCTAGTTGTTGTAGAAGAAGACTTGACAATCACGTAATTCAAATTGTGCTAAAGTCTTTGAGTAAAGGTGAATACGATGAGCAACTGGGTCAAACGGCTCATACCCAAGGATATTCATAATGAGTTAATGGAATTCTCCACTCTCATCCATTCTCTATTGCTTAAGGCTCGTGCCACACACACTGAATTATGATCGTCAAGCATTGATACATTTGTAGTGCTTGAGACGTAGTCCACGTTGCTAGATATGCTTGACTGATGTTGAATTGAAGTCTTGATCTTGCATTTGAACCTTGAGGTCTTGAACTCTAGAGATTCAACATATCCATAATAGCTTAAGCACGATGGACTTGAATCGTGCTTGCAATATCAAGTGATCAAGGATATTTTGATCACTTGAATAGACTTGGGGCTTACAACACAATTACAAAGGATTTGGTTTACCAAAGCGACCTTTGGTCAACATTAATCACTGGGATCAATATGAATAATTGAACTATGTATAATAGTATCTTATTAAAATAATCAACTAAGTAAGAATCAAACAAATCTGATTAATGTTCTAAACTAAGGGAACATGTATCAAAAATCGAGATTCTAAGCCCTAAGAGAAAAATGGTCATTATGTCAAAAATTGATTAATTAGAGAAATGTTGAATTAAATTTATAATCATGTAAAAATTAAAATCAATTAGCAACATGTTGATCCAATCTTCATGGGAACAAGCCAGAACTGGGTTCTCCAAGATCCAACCCTCATTCTTGCCAACACGTTGAAGCAACAGCTCATGGTGGAACGCGCATAAGAGGTTGATTCAAATCATTCAATCTCGCGCATAGTCGATTGGCAAGTGAAGAAAACAGGTTCAAACCGTTATGGAAACTGAAGGCAAATCTTGAATTTGCATCTGGGGTTAAAGTCGAATCGAAGAAACTTGTTCATGCTCGGGAACTAGAAACGATTCAAGAGTGAAGGACATACCGAATTCATGAGCTGTGGGTGTTGCATCGTGATGAAGATGACGAAGAGTTTGTTAATTCCAAGGGTGCGTGATCAGGAGTGAAGAATGATCTTCGATTCATGCCGGCTTCAAAACTTCAATGCGTTTTTCAGGTGACACTTTGTTTATTTCAATTGTTTTCTTTCTTCGCTTTGTTCACGTTATGCCTTTGCCTTCTTCTTCTTCCATTTCCATTTTCTGTTGTAATTTCTTTCTCTGCTATGCTGGTGTTGTTGCTGTTATTCAAATTGTTGCGTGTTATTGTGATTTGTATGAGTGAGTTTCGGTTTTTTGTGACTTGCTCTGAGATTTGGATGCGTTTTTTTGATGCGTGCATTTTTTTCTCCTTCTTCTGCAAACTGCTTCTTTCTTCTGTGCTATGTGTTTCTGTTGCGAGAAGAGTAATGGAATTGTAGAGGATTCTAAGAATTGGAGAGGAAAGAATGAAGATTGAAGAATCAAATAGAATGATGATTGAAGAATACAAAGGATTTGAAGATTGAAATTTTGTGAAGCCCCTTGAAACTGAGTAAGGTGAGCCTTTTATAGCATCCAAAATTGGTTAGAAATTCATCTCAAATTCATAATGAAATTCTTCTGAAATTCAAAATCGGTTACAAATGAATGATTAGTTATAGTTGTTAGTTATTAGTTATGGAATTCCAATGAAATTCAGATGAATATGAATTTTATGTGAATTTGGTTTTTGACTTCCTTTTCTATGTATGCTGCATTGTTATGTTATCTATGGCGAGGCTCCAGCTGATATGATGTTGAATTGGATGTGCAAGCCGCATTCTCACCATTTGTGTTTCGTGCTTTCGAGTTCCGTCGTGTTTTGCTGCATTTCGTGATGTTTTGCATATTTCATTTTCTTGCACTTTTGTCCATCTCATGTTTTTCTGACTCAGGATTTGGAATGGGGATTCTTCTTTTGTCTTATTCGAATTGTAGTTGAATCATGGGCTCAATGCATTGTAACGTATGCTGAATTTTGATCATAAAAATGAATGATGAATGGATGGACCTATTAACAAGTAAAACAACCATGACGCATTAGTAAGAAATGATTTAAATTTCTAAAATTAATTTGAATCTTCTAAAATCAATTTAAATTTCTATAGTAAATTTGAATTTACAAAATCAATTTGAATTTCTAAAATTAATTTGAATTTACAAAATTAATTTGAATTTCTAAAATTAATTTGAATTTTCCAAACTCAATTTTAAAAAATAATGAAATGATTATGGACCTTTTATGAAATGATCAAGTATGGCTCCACATGGAAATTCGAACAAGATCAAATCCAAATTCGAACTCATATCATGAGCCATATATCATGCAATGGATGACATAATGATGAATCTATAAACCACATAAGTGGACCAATGAATGCTTTGGCTAGAAATGTAAAAAAAATTGAACCTTGCTACACCATGGAAACAATGAAATGAGACTTGACCCGAATGATGACCATGAGACCACGAAGATAATGAAATGAGAATGAAATATGACTAAAAGCATACCTTAGATCAAGCCTATACTACCATGAGCTAGAGTTAGCTAGGTGAAAGTTCAAAACCATGTATCGATCGAGAATCTCAAACCAAGAAATAATCAACATAAGTTGTCTACCGATGTCATGAACCACAACTAGGGTTTCCAATCCCTCGAAGCAAACCCTATAGTTTACCAACCTCAAAATCAATGATTAGGAAACCAACTCAAACACAAATTGCCAATACATAGAAGGCCAACCATCAGGGTTTTTAAAAGTCAAGTCAAATACATAGAAGGCCAAACACAAGATCTTATAGAAACAAGCCAAGAATTGGGGTTGCGATGCCCAGATAAATGTCATAGCATAGACCTCAAGAATTAAGGTCCCAAAGGATCCAAAATTTAGGGTTTCACTCCATATGATGAGCAACACCACAATCTCCAAGCAAAACCTTGGTTTTTATTAGCCACAAACCTTGAATATATGATGCTTGTTAGCAAGTGTTAATCATGAATGAATGATGCACATGAATGAGACATGAATGAGTCTCAAGTCATAGGTTAAATGAAAATAAAAAAGGGAGGAAAATTTTGGGGTACGACACTGATCAGTCACCATTTACATTGAGTTTTCATTACTGATCTGACTCGAAACAGAGGCTTTTCACACACTGTGCAGGCATTTATGATACATTTCGAGTTAGTTTTACTTCTGTCATTTTACTTAAGCATTTTTAATCATAGTTACGTTTTACTTTTTATTTCGTGATTTTATGCGTGGGATAGCTGTGTTTTTGTCCAAAAGGTCCGGGTAGAAGAACCAGAGAACTCAGAACGAGATAGTGCGAGATTCCGACAAGCAAAGGAGCAGAAAACCTCGGTACAGGAGGCCTAACACGGCCACCCGTGTCACCTGACACGGGTCGTGTCACCTGACACGTGCCGTGTTAGGCAAGGGAAGACATGTGAAGAAAAATAGTAGCCTGGCACGGCCACCAGTGTCAGCTGACACGGGCCATGTCAGACAACATCCTCAACCGTGTCACCCCCTGCCAGGGGCGTGGCAGCCAGAACAGTAGGCTGACGACACGGGCCGTGTCAGCCCAAGCCCAAAAATCTAGTTTTCTCGGGCTTTTTATTCGTCGGCCTTTTTAGAGATATCTTTAGACCTGTCCAACTGCTGCTGGGAATTTTCACTATAAAAGGAGGTCTTCTGCCAAAGGAAAAATCATCTTGGAATACGAAAAAACACAATATTATGAAGCAATCAAGAATTACAGAGATCAAGGCATTCAGAGAGTTGAAGATATTCATGAGTGGGAGCGATTGAAGATCAAAGTCATCCAATTACTTGTAATGTGTAATTTTTATCTTGAATTTGTTTTAAACAATATGAGTAGCTAAATCCCCCAATGCTAGGGGGTGTCCCTGATTTAGAATTGTAACGAATTTGAGTTTACATTTGCATTTATAATATTGTTTTTACGGTAACCTTTTGATGTGTTTATTGCTTTCTCTTTCGGACCAATCGAGATTGATTTGTGGTTATCAATTAGGATGGACCGCCATTGATAAGGTTTTCATAAGGTTACTCTACAGTAGATATCACCTAGGACTAGGGATACCCTGTATGAACCAGAGTATTCTTGATATTATAAAGCTTAACTTCACCCTAATTGGCTATGGACATAGAAATTATGGTAGATTTATTAAAGGTTTCCTCACCAAGGACTTGGTAGAAAATACCCTTAAGAACTGGTGGTAGTTGATATTTATTGATGCAATAGTGACTCAGAGTTGTTACATGGATAAATCATACACCTTCCCTGACATTGTTCCTCTTTCTTTATAAACCCTTATTTTCATCCTTCTTTACCTTTACTTTTATTATTATATTTTTACACCTAAAACCAAATTAATACTTTTTGTTTAATTGAATGATAATTTAAACTCAATATTAACTTGCAGTTCTTGAGATCGACATTCGGAGAATTTCCCCATTATTACTATAAAAGGCAAAATAGTACACTTGCTATTTTCCCGATAAGTTTTTGGCGCCATTGCTGGGGACTGCCAAAAATATAGAGTTTAATTTTAATTTCAATTAAAGTTTTGTTGCTCTGCAATAAAATTATTTTTCTGTCATTTATAATTTACTAATTTGTGTATGCGAGGAGAACCCTCAGCTGAATTTCTTTTTGACGCAGAGATCGAGAGAACCCTTCACCGAAGACGCAGAGAATAAAGAGTGGATTCTACAGGAGAAAGTACCTCTGATCACTCAGAAGTCAAGGAACCAATGGATGAAGTTCCTCCAATTCCACCTCCTCCACCTCCGGAAAGACTCCTGGGTGACTATGGAGGTGCAAATGCACCGGGTGGTCGACTGACCATTGTCAACCAACCGGTGAATGTGACAAATTTTGAACTACATCCTAGCACGATCAATCAATTAGAAAGGAAACCTTTCACCGGAAAGGTTAATGAAGATGCCAACAAACACCTGCAAAGATTTCTGACCATGAGCACCACCCTAAAAATTGATGGTCATACTGATGAAGCAAAAAAATTAAGAATGTTCCCGTTCACTTTAGCTGACGACGCGGAAGAATGGTTCTATTCTCTTCCTGCCGACAGTATCACATCCTGGGAGGAGATGGAAACTGCATTCTTAAATGAGTACTTTCCAGCATCAGTATTCCTGAGAAAAAGGTATGAAATTCTTAATTTCAAACAGAAGGATGGTGAATCATTGGGAGACACTTAAAAAAGATTCAAAAGGATATTAGTAGTGTGTCCAACTCATAATATGGATCAGACGAACAAATGCATATGTTCATTAATGGGGTGAAAATAAAAACAAAATAGTTTATTTGATACTGCAGCCGGTGGCTCAACAAATTTCTCAACAGCCACTGGTATCAAGAGGATTATTGAAGCAATAGCAACCAATGAGCATCTAGAGCTATACAACAGGTGTACCAGTCAGCAGGATGAGGTGATTGATCTCAAATTAGAGACAAATAAAATCCGTCTGGAAGACACAGTTGCTGCCGAAGTAGACAAAAAGCTGAAAGCTATGAATATAGGTACTCAACAGATAACACAGGTCCAGCCAACTCAGGCGAGCACTTGTGAAATTTGTAATGGACCTCATCACACGGTCTATTGCTTTGCTACTCCCCAACAAATTGAAGAGATCAAATTCTTGAAGCAGAACAATCCCTATTCTAACACTTACAACCCAGGTTGGAAGAATCATCCAAACTTCTCCTGGAAAGATCAGAGAGGGAATGTTCCACAACAAGGTACAGGGCAATATCAGACTCAGTATCAACAACAACAACCACAACAGGCACCTAAAAAGGCTGAATGGAAAATTTCCATTGAAAAGTTAGCAGCCCACAACATACAATTTCAAGAAGAAACAAGGACTAATCAGAAAAATACCACAGCCTCCATTAAAAATCTTGAAGTACAAATGGGACAGATAGCACAACAGTTAGCTTCAAACTCTCAAGCCCCGGGTACCCTACCTAGTGGTATGGTGACAAATCCGCGGGAACATAACACTGTCAACACTGTCACAACCCCAAGTGGAAAGTCAACAGAGAAAAATGATATAGAAAAAGATGGATTGATAGAGGTGGATTTAGAAATCAAGGAAACAAAAACCAAGATGAAGAAGCAATACCACCTCCTGTCAAGGAGAAAGAGAAGGTTCTTAAACCAGTAATCAAACTCCCTTACCCTCCAAGACAGAAAAAGAAAAATCAACATGAAAAGAATTTTGAGAAGTTCCTGGAAATGTTCAAAAAACTCGAAATCAGCATCCCTTTCTCTGAACCATTGGAACAAATGCCAATATATGCCAAGTTCATAAAAGACATAATTTCCAAGAAGCGTTCCACTGATACGGAACTGATCATCCTAACTGAAACATGCAGTGCTATTCTCCAAGGCATGAAAATCCCAGTGAAAAAGAAAGACAGGGGATCAATTACTATTCCTTGCACTATTGGTGACAGAAAATTCAAGAAGGATCTGATTGACTTAGGAGCAAGTGTAAGCTTGATGCCATTGTCCATCTATAAGAAATTAGGCATTGGATTTATTCAAGATACTCGAATGACACTTCAGTTTGCGGATCGCTCTATTAGGCGACCCTATGGTATTGTGGAAGATGTTCTTGTAAAGATTGACAAGTTTGTCTTCCCAGTCGACTTCGTCATTCTGGAAATGCCGGAAGATGAGGAGATCCCTCTCATATTGGGAAGACCTTTCTTGGAAACAGGACGGTGTATGATAGATATTGAGGAAGGAACTATGACCCTCAAGGTATATGATGAAGAGTTAAAAATAGATGTGAGGAATACAATGCAATACAAAGATGATGTCGGCACAAGCAACACTATAGAGATAATCGACCAAGTAATTGCTCAAGAAAATGAACAGCATAGACCCCAATCACCACTAAACCGGGTCTTAAGCTTATCCATTTTTGAAAGTAATGAAGATGAAGGAGAGTCTGAGGTGCTTGCTATGATGGAAAAACAACCTGAATGGATTAGATCTAGACCACACCAGTGGGAAGATCTAAGACCACCACCATCTGATGTAACTGAAGAACCAAAAACAGGGGTGAATCTGAAGCAGTTACCAACAAATCTGAAGTATGTATTTCTAGACACTGAAAAAAAATGCCCAACTATCATTAATACTAGTATATAGAGTGTCCAAGAGGCAGAACTCATTCAAGTGCTTAAAAAATACAAGGGTACAATCGGATGGGAAATTGAGGACTTAAAAGGTATAAGCCTGACCGTTTGCATGCACAAGATCTTAATGGAAGATGACCACAAACCGGTAGTGCAACAAGAACTCTAACCTTTAAAAGATTTAGCCAGACATGGTAACACAAACAAACACAACAGTATTAATCATGATGAAAAGTTTGTTTTAGAATGTGAGGCGTAAAGAGCGAGTAAAGTGCGTAAAATAAATAAAGTAAAGCGAGTGCGGAAAATAAATAAAGTAAAGCGAGTGCGGAAAATAAATAAAGTAAAGCGAGTGCGGAAAATAAATAAAGTAAAGCGAGTGCGGAAAATAAATAAAATAAAAGCGTAGACAGAAAGTAAATAAAATAAAAAGCGATGCGGGAAATAAATAAATAAAGCGATAAATAAGAACCTGCTCCAAATGGAGGGCTTTAAATCTGGTACAAAAATAAACCTCCGTCTCCTGAAGCTAAAGACGACAGCAACTTGAAGTGACCCTACTCAATCTCACTAAGGTGTGATAACCCCCCGATGTGACAGATTACCGCTATTAGATGATAAATATATGCTTAGTGTTGTAAAACTAAGTTGGATGATTAGAAAACGAAATGGATCAAACTATTTATAGAGGATTTCAGCAGCTTGCAAAGACCATGGTGCCCTCCAACTTCCCCTTAGTGGGAACGTGACTTCCAAAGGTGGTGTCTATCATCCCTTCATGGCGCCCACCATGTGTGTAAATGGGGTGGATCATGGGGACGTGGTGGTTATGTAGCACTTAAAATTTGCACCTCCCATTTGTACATTCATTTCATTTTTAGGTCATTAACATTGCATTCATATTGCATAGACCACTGCATATCATCAGTCAAGACTGGTCAGGAGATTCAACTGTGCAAGAGAGTAAGAGCATTTTCCATGAGATGAAAGCCCTATGATTGTTCCAATTAGCTTACATTACCCAAGGATCACTTTGAAGCAATTTGGCCAAGTGTTGAAGGCTCAGAACTCATCAGTGCATGTGCAAGTCATCTAAGGCCCATAAAAGTCAACTGCAAAGTCAACTGTGGATTTGGAGGTGGGAAGTGATTAGAGATACTTCATTCATGTTCAAACAAGTCTCATTTGACATTTCAAACACTCACATTGAAGAATTTGAAGTCAGGTCAAGAATTTCCCAAAATAGCAAGTGACCTATAATTTGAAATTTCCAAAAATGGCAAGGCTTTGGACCAACTTCAACTCAACTTTCCGACATCAAATAAGCTTCAAATGAAATTTTGTCCAACATGAAAGTTGAAGATATTTCTCTCCCATTTCCAAAAAGTCCAAGATCATGGATTTATGATGTGTGGTTGAGACGTTATGATCAAATCATGACAAAGGGTGCTTGAAAATTCAAATGGGCATAACTTTTGAACCAAGGCTCCAAATTTGGTGGTTCTTCTTGCATTTTTCTCATCATGACATGCACTTTCCAAATATCTCATTGCATAGCTTGAAATGTGAACATATGATGACATGCTCATGCATACTATTTTTGAAGAGGAATTTATTAAAATCAATTTGGGTGATCATATGCATAAAATATCCATTCCAAAGTGTGCATGGGTTATTTTTAAGTGGTTTTGGGCCTTATTCTGGTACTGTTCACGCATGCATGAAGGGCATAAGGTGAAAATCCAATTTTGTACATACACCTTACAACTTGCTAATTTCACTTGGCTTTGGCTTAAACATGTTTTCAGTATCATTAGCAAGACATATATATTGTTAATCACAACTGCATTCATCATTAACATCCATTTCAGATCTGAATCTTGAATTTGAACAAATTTTTCTCTCAAAATATTTTCCAATTTCTTCACACAAGGACCATTTCTATTGATGAATTCATGCTCATGAGGTGTTTTTGAGGAGATTTGAACGTGAACTTAGAGGAATTCGTGCTATATTTGACCATACATGAAGCTTGAAGCATCCATGGAGTTTGTAAATTGAGCTGGTTTCACGTGTGCTTAAGCTTCAATCTCTTCACCAATTATCTCAACAAGCATTGTAGAGGATTTCTGGACCATCACAAGCCTTGAAACAACCCAAACTCGAATCTGCTCTTCAAGAGGTAGGATTTTTTATTCTCATAATTCTCAAATCCATGTGTATGTTTGTGTAGATCTCGTGTTGTTGAGAATTCTGGTGAAAAAATCAAGTAAAATGGTGCATTATTCATGAAGATATGAGTGTTTGAAGTTTGAGTGTTCAATATTGATTTCTTCGATTTGAATAATATATGATGTTTTTGATTGATTCATTGCTTGATCCGTGCTCACTATGAAAAAACCGGTTGAATGATGTTATTGTTTGTGATTTCTGGAGTTTTTTTCTGGAAATCTGGAATTCTGGATATGAACTTCATCGTCTTCATCTTGAGGAAGATGAAGATCATAGTTAGCCACGAGTTTGCTACGTTTTAGCTACGGTTTCTTCATGCAATTAGCTACGATTTCTGGCCAGGCTTAGGGTTTCTACAGTGAAACGCCACCGTTTTGCTTAGCGCGCATATTCAAATTCGGACCAGGTTCGATCCTGGCCGAGCGCGTTTTTTTCAAATGCCTTGTATTTTATTCATTTTCCCTCCATTTTTTATGCTTGATCATGTTTTGATTTCAATTATTTTCATGAACTTAGAAAAATCATATAAAATAGAAAACTCATTCAATTTCATCCCAATTTTTTGCAAACTGCTCCTTATTCTGTCTAGTTTTTTATGAGCATGGATTTGCAAGTTGTGCTAGGCTGAAAAAATAATTTGTTCTAGGATGATTGAATACATATGCATGTGTGACATTGCCTTGTTCTTTCCATCATAAAATGCTCAAAAATAATCCAATGGCTTTGAAATTTTGTGTGTAGTTTCTTAACAGATTGATTGACATTTTGGCTTTGGTTTGACATTTTTTCCATGCTCCAGTTCTGTTTTGTGCTTGTATTAGTATGGTGTGACAATTTGTGTCACACCTTTTGATGTTCAACTTGTACCATGTGATTGCCATGCCAAATGATCTCCAATGCTTCTGATTTTTTGTGTGATGAATGTTGTGGATGTCTTGATTGCTCATGAATTTTTCCAGATTTATTTGAACCACTTCTGTTTTGATTGAGAATTTTCATTCATGTTGACCATTTGGATGCCTTGAATTGGTCTTTAACTTCACTTGCTTGCTAAATGGACTTGCCTATTGATTATGATTCGGTCCTTTTTAGGATTTATTCTTGAGTGATTAAACATGCTTTGTGTTGAGTTTGAGGTTCTGTTTTGGATTTTTGATCCTCTTTTGACCCTAGGCTTTGACCTAGTGGTTTGGACTTACCATTTGGGTTGTGAATTTCAGGTTCAAGTGTACATTTCCATGATTGAAGTGGCTCCTTCATTTAAGCTTGGTCAATTGTTTTCATGTGATAACCTTTGTGTGTTTTGTAGGCTTTGAGAACAATTCACTTGTGCTTGTGGCTTGCTCATTGTTGTCTGATGATGCTTTGTCTGTCTGCTTGTTATTAACTGTTGATGGTTTGTCTATACAGTTGAACTGATTAGTTTAGATGTTTCCACAGGTACCTAAGTTGCTTTGAGTTCATTTGAACTTGCTTTGCTAGCTTGTGGTTTGCATACCACTGAGGTATAATCTCTTGACTTCATGTAGTCTGGAAGACCTACTGTTATTGGTAGGCACCTGTCTGAAGCCCTCCTTAAGAGGCAATGTTTGTGAATGTTTAATTTTGTGCCAAGCAGGTAAAGACCTCTTAAGAGGCAATTGGAAGATAGAAGGGATGTGCAATCCATCCCCTGCTACTCAGTGTGTCATTCCTCTTGCTCACACCATGTGTTGATGCATTGTGAATAAAAACCCAAACTCTTGTAGTGTCAGTCATCTGTGGAGAAGAGTTCCTACATTCTGAACTCCCACACTTTCTATTTGAGTCAAGCTCTCCCAGGCCAGGGATAAGAGCTGTGAGGTCTTACTCTCACTTCCCATTTCATCTGCTTCACCCTAACTCTCAATGTTAAGGTTAAGAGCTAAAAACACCCCATTCCATTGGCTTGTTTTTACAGCCTAGCCTTGTATGAGCCCAATTGTTTGCATATAACGTGTGTGCTTGCTTTATTGTGCTTGTATGTGTTTGATTGTGCTGTTAGGCTAGCTTGCTTCCTGTGCAAGTAGGATAGAAACCTCAACATAGGGATCGTATGCATGATAACTTCTAGGCTCGAGTCGTAGTCTCCCTAGTAGCTTGTTATCTCCCTTTGTCTCTGGTTAGGATAGAAGTTCTTTCCCTGTTAAGGGGAACTACGTCGCCCTGATCCTCATACCAGATGAGGTACGTAGGCAGGAGATGAGCTGATCTCTCCGGGCACCCTTTTTCTTTTTCAACCCCTTTGTGTGTGTTGGAGTCTGACATAAGTCCAGCGATTGGCAGTTGGTTTCCTGTGTCTTGTTTGCTTGTTGGAGTCTGACGTAAGTCCAGCGATTGGCAGTCGGTTTCCTGTGTGTGTGTTTGTTGGTTCGGAGTCTGATGTAAGTCCAGCGATTGGCATTCAGTTTCCATGTTTCCCTGCTTGTGTGGAATCTGACATAAGTCCAGCGATTGGCAGTCGGTTTCCTGTGTGTGGTTTTGTTTGGCGTGCGTTAGCCGAGCTACGAGTGCTCTGATTCTTCTCCGGTCAGAGAAGATATGTATGCATAGGATGCAACATCCTAGCGAGCACGTTTCCCCTGTCCCGAACTACGTCGACTCTGATGTTTGTGCCTGACAGACTACGTAGGCCCAGGATGCGATATCCTGCCGAGTCCGTTTCTTCCGTCTTTTCTGTGTTTCCTTCCAGCTTGTGCAGTGTTTGAGCAGTCTTTAGCAACCTTTCTTCTATTCTTTCTGACCGTGGATCCCGTCGAGTACGACGGATGCGTAGGGGTGCTAATACCTTCCCTTCACATAACCGACTCCCGATCCCATCTCTCTCTGGTCGCGAGACCATGTTCTTTCCAGGTTTACTTCGAGCGTTTCCTTTCCCTCTTTTGGGATAAATAACGCACGGTGGCGGGTCTGTTGTTTCGTTTTCCTGCCGGTTTTTCACGTAATGCGACAGCTGGCGACTCTGCTGGGGATAAAGAGAAGTTGACCTCTTGCTGGTCCATCTTCCCTAAGCGAGTCAATCCTAGCGCTCTTTAGGATAGGGTTTGGTTGCTTTTATTGCTTTATTTATTGCATTTATGATTATTATGTTGTATATATGTGCATTATATGTTTGCATGCATCATATTTTCATTTGTGTTGGTTGTGTGTTTGTCTCTCTGTGGGGTGGAAGTTCCAAGAGGTAAAAGGCCCAATACCCAGGCCATGAGTGTGTCATACCCTAAATTTTCCCCTAAGTTTTTTCACTCGCATAAGCATAACATGAATCGATCCATTTTGTCATGCATTTCATCAGTTAAAAAGAATTTATCAAGATTTTGGATGAAAAGTCAGAAGTTCTGGCATTTTATCTTATCTTAAAAACATTCATTCATCATACATTGATTAAGAAATCGAAAGACTTGATTTCTCGATCTCAGTGCATCATTCATTCAATCACATCTTGTTTCAGAGGTTCAAAAGGTGATAATCAAGAGTGTTATCATCGTCTGAATATATATAGGGTTTTGTTTGTGCTTAAGAATGAGAAGTAAATGGTCCAATGTTGATTCATTTTGTGTCTGTTTATCTGTTCGTATTATATTAAATCAGTGAATCAGTGCATTCACCGGACATTTGTATTTTATACTTGTTACAACATATATTTTTTGTTTCGCATAGTACTTGAAATATCGTTTGGAATAATTTTTCGGGTCTACAGACAAACTGATCGCACCGTTTCTCAACTGTACGTCGAATTAGCGGGTGAAAAACTTCAAAATTGAGCTTGCAAACGTCAATTTTATTAATCTATGATCCGCGTAGTTTAAACTGGCGTGCTCCTT
Organism: Lathyrus oleraceus; assembly: GCF_024323335.1. Classification (NCBI taxonomy): domain Eukaryota; kingdom Viridiplantae; phylum Streptophyta; class Magnoliopsida; order Fabales; family Fabaceae; genus Lathyrus; species Lathyrus oleraceus. The sequence goes on along the minus strand of NC_066584.1, from coordinate 99,714,113 downwards.
TTAATTTTTTCGACTATATTTTCGGTCGCATTTTTATCAGTCTGAGCCTTCTAACCGATCATTTTTTATTTAAATTTTTTTATTAAAAACCTGTATGTTTTTGAGAAGTTTATTATGCACTGATAATTTTGGTGCATTCGGTTTAATTTTTTGAACACTTTTACGTCTAATTTTTATTCTTTTTTATTTGTTTATTTTAACAAAAAAATATTCGTAATAATTAAATATAATTTTCTATATTTCGATTATTTATAATAGTTTGATATTTATTTTGGATTTAGTCCTTTTGAAACTTATTTTTTTTTATCTACTGAAAAATAACAAAATCTTTTATTTTACTATTAATATATTTCTTTTTTAATTTATTACCAATATTAAATATTTTGTTTAATAGTAATATTTTGCTAATTTATTTATTTAAAAAAAAAGAAAAGAAAATGGAAATGAAATAAAAGCTAGTAACACGTGATACCATCATGATTTTCTTACTGGTGTACTTAATTTCCTGCTATTGGATTAACATATTTTTTCTCTTGAGCCCCATAACTTGACCCTCAGTCCAACATCAGCATCCATCAATCCTTCCTTGATCCCTCCACCTTGAATGAACAGTCATAAAATCTCGCCTTCATGTCTACATAACACACATAACTCCTCCTTTCTAAAAAAAAGATCACCTTTTAAAAACTCTTTATGACTGTCAAACACCACATATTTACGGAAAGTTACAGAGAGCCATACAAGTTTGAAACTCCTCTTCATGCACTGTAAGATCTACACAACAACCTCACTGCTGTGAATTTCAGTCAACCTTTAACAAGACCTCCATTCCAACCGTGAACAACACAACCAAAACGACGCACAACGACCTCTCCAGAAATAAATTTTGTCTATGTTGTCATCCCTCACTCCCACCGATCACGAGTCTTAGCTTAACAACCGCATCAACAACTGTTGCAGCATCCGACACACGCAACATCACACACAACTCCAATTGTACGCCACCGACGCCCCTCTTCAACAACATCAACTTACGACGATACACCAACGCAAGTTGTTCTGCCATTGCCGCCACCGAAGGTTTCTTCTTCGTCTATTTTCATTTTTAATTTCCAATTCATGCTTTAGTCTTGTTGTTTTTATTTGTTTTTAAAAAAAAATAATGGAAAATGGTTTGTGAATATTTGTCGGTGTTTGATTTATGCGGAACTGAGTGAAAGAAAGAAGAAGAGCTTTTCTTTTGCATTTTTGTTGAAACAACACTGCGTGTCATTATTTTCAGGAAGCTAAGTGTATGGTTTAAAAAGTCTACACAAATTTAATTTGTATTTATTTCACTTTTGAATTTCAATGTAAAAATATTATTTTATTAACTAATCATACATTAAAACAATTCTCTTATTACTAAGTGTAAAATGTCACACTAATGTCTTTTAAATTGAATTGTTACGGTAATGGCTTTTGAAGTTGAAATGAACGGTTACGTGAGGACTTTAAACTATTCTTTATAATAGTAATTACATGAGTATTAACTTCTCTTTTATATATAATAAAAATCAATTATTACTTTAGTTTAAAATATGCCATGTACATATATTTTGGTTTTGTTTTAATTTTTTTTATGTATTAAAATTTATCTTGTTTTAAGGTATTAGAAATATAATTAAATAAATAGGTTCATAATATTTGATTTTGCTGAATTATTCGAATCTCATTTTTCAATAATTAATCGAATCAAGTTGGTTTTCTTATAGAAGGAAAAATATTGATTGGGTTTAGACCTTCTTCAGTCTTCGATTATTTGAACACTGCTGTAGAGCTCCCTGTTTGAATAATCATCTTCCACCTAAAAGATATTTAAACGAACCAAATCTCTCTTTTCACACCCCCGCCACATCCAAATTATTTTCATAAGTCAACTTCTGACACTTGATCCAATGTCAAGTCGCCCCCCTATTTTCAAAAGCTTTTTACAATAAAAATGGATGAAACTGATTAAGTTTAGACTTTCTCTGTTTCGAATGTTAGGATACTGCTGTAGAGCTCAATGTTCAAACATTCGTCTTCCATATTAACATACAGTAATTACCAGAATTAGGTCATTTCTCTTATAGAAGAAAAAGATTGATTGGGTATCGACCTTCTCTTTCCCGATTATTTGGACACTGTTGTAGAGCTCTCTGTCTGACTAATCGTCTTTCGTTAATGAACTTTGGCCTAATTTGCCATACATTTTCATAATAAACTTTTGGATGAAAAGAGAATGATTGGGCTTAGGCCTCTTCCTTTTCGAGCATCTGAGTACTGCAGTAGAGCTCCCTGCTTAGATGCTTGTCTCCGCTTAAAATCAACTCAAACTCTTCAAACTTGTTTTCCGCCCTTGTGCGACTCCGAAAACATTTTCAGAAAAGAGTATGCAACATCCATTTTGATGCGAAACAAACAAAGACTTCAGCCTCCAAGAGCGAGCAGCAAGTAAAGGTTTAATCGCTCAAATGTGATCCAAGCATCACTCTCTTTAAAAGCAATCCATCCAGTAGTTCTCTTTGGGTAGAACTACGTATGCCTTGAGTTCTTCATAGCACCTGGAGATACGTAGGAGCAGGATTGCGAAATCTTGTCAGGCACATTAATATTAAAAACCCTAAGTCCTCCCTTTCTTTCTTTCTCTTTTCTCACTCTATAAGTAGAAGTTCGCAAACGATATCACATTAACACTCTAACACGAAACTAACTAAATGGGTCCCATCGAGTACGATGGATGTGAGGGGTGCTAATACCTTCCCCTTGCATAACCGACTCCCGAACCCGATTTGGTTGCGATGACCATTTCTTTTTGTTTTTCATGGGTTTTATTGATATTTTCCCTTTCCCTCTTTGGGAATAAATAAAGTTCGGTGGCGACTCTGTTTTATTTATATTTCGAGCGTTCCTTACGCTTGGGTATTTTTCGCGCCGCGACAGCTGGCGACTCTGCTGGGGAATGAAAGTTCTCCTAAGCGAGTCAACCCTAATTTAGTTTGTTTTGTGTTTGAGTTTTGCTTTTATCTGTTTGTTTGCTTCTGATTTATTTTATCTATATATGCCTTTATTATCTGTATTTCCAATTACTGTATTATTGATATATGGTATCATTGGAACTTTCTGGACTATTGGCATTTGTGTGAGGAAAAGCTTTATACCCGAGCTTTGAGAAAAACTTAAGTTAGGATGGTGGTTGTGTAGTATTGACCTGCGAGACATCGAACTCGTTAGGTTGATGCGAGAACCCCACTCAGATGAGATCCCTTGAAAGTATTACTGTATTACGATTAGTCGTTTTGGCGGTGATACTTTCAACCTCAATCTATGATTCTGAGGACCTTTTGTAGAACCCTGAACCTATGGCTTTTAGGACCGATGGTTGTGTAGTGTTAACCAATGAGACTTAGGACTCGTTGGGTTAATACGAAGACCTCACTCAGAATAGATCATTTTTGAGGATATTGTTGCCTTACGAGTAGTCGTTCTGACGATAATATTGTCAGGTGTGATCCATGACTCTGGGAACCATGTCTAGAACCGTGGAGTCGATGGTTGTGTAGTATTGACCTACGAGACTTAGGACTCATTGGGTTAATATAAAGACCTAACCTAGAATAGATCCTTCTTAAGATATTATTGTCTTACGATTAGTCGTTCTGACGATAATATTCTTGAATTGGGTCCATGACTCTAGGAACCTTTTAAACCCTAGAGCCTACCTGTTTGGTTTTCCTATTCCTGGAACCTTTCCTCCATGAAGTAATTAATCAGAATGTTCCAATGATCACCTACCCAACTGTACATACATAAACATAAAACATTTCATAATCATAACACATATGACATGTGCATATTTTCAAGGGACCTAAAGACTCGTTTGATTTCAGGCATTCAGAAGACATGGGTAGCAATAAAAAAAGTACTTATTCATTCAAGTTCAGGAATCCAAAGCTAGGATTGATTAAGGGGTTGATCTCAGATGTGAAAAAAATCAGAAGGAACAACTTTTGTGTTGAGTATGGTGACCTATTGACTATCATGAACACAAAAGTGGATGCTTGGGCCATTTTCACTTTGGCACAATTCTATGATCCTCCCTTGCGGTGTTTCACATTCCAGGACTTCCAGTTGACGCCAACACTTGAAGAGTTCTCACATATAGCAAACATTGGTATCAAGGATGAAATCCCTTACACCGGTCTAGGGGAACTTCCTAGACATCAACAAATAGGCTCAACTATACGTCTAGATAAAGTGGAAGTGAAAGCTAATCTTGGACCAAAAGGAGGCACTTCAGGTTTCACTTTGAAGTTCTTAGTGGGAAAAGCTTCAGATTTCAAAAGTAAAGAAGATTGGGTCGCTTTCAATGCTGTGTTAGCCTTGATACTCTATGGGATTGTCTTGTTCCCGAACATTGATGACTTCGTGGACATGACTGCTATACGCATTTTCTTGCTCAAGAATCCCATTCCCACCTTGCTTGCAGATGTTTATCACTCTATCCATTGGAGAAATTAGAAGAAGGGGGGGATGATCCAGTGTTGCGCTCCTTTACTGTATAAATGGTTCTTATCTCACTTACCAAGCGAAGGGCCTTTTATTCAGAACAAGGATAACCTCAAGTGGTCTCAAAAAATCATGTCTCTCACTGCCAATGACATCACCTGGTACTCTCGTGTTTATGATGATGTGGACATAATCGTCAAATGTGGCAACTTCCATAATGTGCCACTCATAGGAACTCGAGGTTGCATCAATTACTATCCTGAGCTTGCTATGCGGCAACTTGGGTTTCCTATGAATGACAAACCAGAAGACAAGTTGTTAGAAGGTTTCTTGCTGGGAGAAGGAGTGAAGGACTTTGATCTGGTGAAGAGGATAGGTCGTGCCTGGACTAAAGTTCGTAGAGAAGGAAAAAGGGAGCGTGGAAAGAAGAATTGTATAGCTAGAGGGCCATATACAAGTTGGGTCCAAGCCAGAGCTTCTCAAGACAAACTACCATACCCTTATGAGCCTCCAATGCATACAAATCCTCCAGAACCTACTCACGTCACTATGGAGGAAGCTAAAGAGCTCAAAGTTGTCATCCAAAGTTTGGAAAAAGAGAATGAAGAGCTACGGTTGAACCTTCTCCGGATTACTGAAGAAAGGGATAATCATAAGTGGGAGCTTGGGCGGAAGAAAACACAACTTCAAGCAAATGTGGAAAGGACTGATAAGGAGGAATATAAGAGAAAAAGAGTCAAACAGGGGTTAGATCAGGCTGAGAGCTGCTTGAATACCGTCAAAAGCCAACTGAAAGAGGCTGAGAGGGATTGTCGTGAGAAAGAGAAATGGTGGAAGCTCGCCACAAAACAAAAAAAGGAGATAAGAGAGACGCTTGAGGCTGAGATAGCCAACCTCAATGTTTCACTCTTTGAATCAAAAGAAAGGGAAGAACGAGAACGCCGCAGTAAAGAGAGTGCTATGGCTGCTACTCAGGTTACACCTGAAATATGGAATGGAAAGTGCCAGGAGGCTGAAAATGCTAATGAGTGGGAACGATACTGGAGAGGCCGACATGACTCTTTGCTACAAGAAGGTGAAGATTGGATGAACGCAAGGGAAAATGTGAATGCTAGTTTGGCAGCCTGTGAGGAAACCATCCAATTTTTACCTGAACAAAGAAATGAGTATCGAGACAAGTTTGCTAGTTTGATAGACTTCTGTAATGGCATGGCTACGAATGTGCCTTTGATGCTAAGATGTGCTTTGGAAGACATAGGCAATGACAACATCCCTCGTTCAGTGACTGAATTTATTTATCTTTGTGAAGACATGATGAAAAGGTTCAAAGGAGAGTTGGAAGATCTCAACAAACAGAAGCCTACAGTTTGACCTTTTTTTTATGTTGTACTTTCCTTTATGTTTGAAAGAATATTTTGTACTCAATCCTTGTACTCTATTTTGAATTGAATGAATGAAGGATTTTGAGTTTCTTTTATACAAAAAAAGTTTGGTTCCATTCTTGTTTTATTCCCCGTGATCTCTTTGAATGCTTGCTAAGTTACAAGGAATCTAACACGGTTCCCTGAAAATAAAATTGAACATAAGCATAAAAGACATTTTTAAATCCATGTGCATCAAAATATGCATCATGCATTTCATTTCTCAAAACAAAAACTCATTCCATTTTTCCTCGTGTCCGGTAGTTCAAGCTGATTCCTCAACGTGCATACGCTACTCGCTCCAACACAAGAAGAATCATGGATGTAGTTCGAGAAGAGCAAGCTGCCTTCAGAGAGGAGATGGACTCTGTCAAAAGCAAGATCGAGCAGATCTTTGAGGCTATACAAGCTCTGGCTAGAAGGGAAGAAGAGGCTCGTGTTGCCGCTGCTGCAAGGAACGATGCTCTAGTTCAAGGGGTTGCTCTTCAGTCAGGACCTTCAGTTCCTATTCCAAATCCTGTTATCTACGGTCTTCCTCCAGGTTTTGTTCCACCGCCTGAAAGAAATCATGTGCCTCCACCTGCGCATACTTCTGGAGTAGCTGATGGAGTCGCTGTGCAAGGACCTCCGATAGTCAATCAAGTAGTCATGCCCCACACTGATGAAGAGCTCCAGGACGAGTTTGAAATGCAGAATTACAATGGAGCTACTCCAGTGGTCATCCCTACTGCTATCCAAGATTCTGAGGCTATCTTGATGTGTCGTGCTCTGGCCGAAAAGCTAAGAATCTTGGAAGGACATAACTCAACCCGTTTAAGTGCCTTGGAGATGTGTCTAGTCCCAGACGTGGTGATTCCTCCAAAATTCAAAGCGCCTGAATTTGAAAAATACAAAGGACTCATATGTCCTAACATACATTTGAAAATGTATTGCAGAAAAATGGCTGCCTATGCCAGAGATGATAAGCTCATGATCCATTGCTTTCAGGACAGTCTAACCGGGGCATCTTTGGACTGGTACATGCAGTTGGAATGTAGCAACATCCACACTTGGGATGAGTTGGCTGAAGCATTCGCAAAGCAATACAAATATAATACTGACATGGCACCAAACCGTACTCAGCTTCAGAGTATGGCCCAGAAAGACAATGAATCTTTTAAAGAATACTCACAACGCTGGAGAGAATTGGCTGCAAGGGTGCACCCGCCGCTGGTTGATCGTGAATTGATTGACATTTTCATGGGAACCTTGCAGGGCTAATATTATGAAAGATTGATCAGTAGTGTGTCCACAGGATTTTCTGACATGGTGATCGTGGGAGAAAGAGTAGAAGAAGGACTGAAGAGTGGTAAAATCCAGGGAGGTTCCAACAGTCAACCAATCTTGAAGAAGCCTTTCAACGGATTCAAGAGGAAGGAGGGCGAGACTAGTGCCATTTCTTCTCAGAGGGGGAGACCACCATACAAAGCTCCTGCTTCTGTGCCTTATTATCAGTACCCTTACGTAGCGGCTGCTCAATATCCAACCATGCCTTACCGTCCAATTGCTCCGGTTCCTATTCCAGCTCCGGTACCTCACTATCAAGTTCCAGTTCCTCAATATCAAGCTCCACAACCTCAATTCCAGGCTCCTCCACCTCAACATCAACAGAGAAATCAATAGAATAATCAACCACGTCCAGTTCAGCAGCAATGACCAAATCAACAGAGGCCATATCAACAGTACAATAATGTGAATACCACTCCTATCCCAATGAGTTACACTCAATTGCTACCGTATCTGATTCAGAATGGGACTGTCGTGCCAAGGGCACTACCTCCAATGCCGAAGCCGCATAAGCCTTGGTATGATGAGAATGCTAGATGTGCCTTTCATGCTAATTCAGAGGGTCATACAACAGAGAATTGCAAGGTGTTCAAACTCCGGGTTCAAGAGTTGATAGATCAGAAAATATTGGCTTTTGCTGATGTTCCAAATGTGGGGAACAATCATTTGCCTAAACATGATAGTTCAGGTGTCAATGCTATAGAAAGTTCAACTGATGATGGATTGATAAAGGATGTGTTCAAGTTGAAGACTCTTTTAACATTGGTCCATGCTAGATTGATGGAAGCAGAATTGATGAATGGAGTACATGATAATTGTGTGGTGTGTTCATCCAACCCTGATCAGTGTGGTGAATTCAAAGTTTGTCTTCAACGTTTGATGGATCAGCGGGTTATTCAGTTCACTAGAGCAAAGATTGATGAGGATGTTGCTGTGATTGTGCCTATATTTGATCAAGAGAGGCTTCCCAAGCCTTTTGTGGTCCCTTATCAGAGAAATGTTGACCTAGAGCCAGTGAAGAAGATTGAGCCCATGGTTATCCATGTTCCCTTTCCATTCTCATTTGACAGTACCAAAGCCGTGCCTTGGAACTATGAGCCTGTAGTTTATGTGGGTAACAAACCAGTAATCTTGAAAGAGCCAGACGTGACTAACATCGCTGGAGCTAGTGGTGTGACTCGAAGTGGAAGGGTTTTCGCTCCTGAAGTGATCCCAAACAAAGAAAGTGCACCAACAGTTGAACCAACAAAGGGGAAAGAGGTAAATCCTCCAGAAGAAGGAGAAGGCTCATCTAAGAAAGCAGTGACTACTGAAGAGGATAGAGAATTCTTAAAGATTATCAAGAAGAGTGATTACAAGGTCGTAGATCAGCTCAACCAGACTCCTTCAAAAATCTCCATTCTTTCTCTACTTATGAGTTCTGAGGCTCATAGGACTGCTCTATTGAAGTTCTTGAACGAAGCTTATGTGGCAGAAGACATCAGTGTTATTCAGTTTGATAATGTGGTTGCTAATCTCAATGCTATTAGTTGTTTTATATTCACTGATGATGATTTACCCCCTAATGGGCGAGAACATAATATGGCGCTTCATATCTCCATTCAGTGTACAGATGTTACTTTGGCTCGAGTACTGGTGGATACAGGTTCATCCTTGAACGTGTTACCTAAGACTACCCTGGCACAATTGAATATTGAAGGGGTGCAGATGAGACCCAGTGCTTTGATAGTTAAAGCTTTTGATGGGTCTAAGCGAACAGTTATTGGGGAGATTGACCTCCCAATCCTTATTGGCCCTCAAACTTTCCGTATTACCTTCCAGGTAATGGATATTAGGCCTGCCTATAGCTGTCTGTTAGGTAGACCTTGGATCCATGCTGCTGGAGCTGTCACCTCGACACTTCACCAGAAGCTGAAGTTTGTTACTTCTGGTAAGCTGGTATCAATATCCGGAGAGGAAGATATTTTCGTCAGCCATTTGACTTCTTTCAGATACATTGAAGTAGGTGAAGACATTGTCGAAACTCCTCTCCAAGCCCTTGAAATGGTCAATATGGTCCAGACTAAGCCGAAACTTGTTGAAGAACCCAAAGGGGTCATGACCTCGTGGAAGAGTGTGAAAGCTGCAATTGAAGTCGGTTGCCCTGGAAGTTGGGGCACAGTGATTGAACTACCAGAGAAGAAAGACAAGTGTGGATTAGGATATCAGCCGTCTATTGAACTTTTCAAAGATCAGAATATACATCAGGGGAAGGTTCCTAGCATCCAGGAAATATTCTCCAAAGCTGGTTTCCGAAGTGATGATCAAGTGAATGCTCTTGAAGATGAAGATCTAGATTTGTCCAAGATGGTGTTTTGTGGACCTCCGGATGCCGCTCTCACTAACTGGAAGGCAACAGATGTTCCAGATATAGTTTCTTGTTCAAAGTAATTTACTGTTTTCTAAAACATCCAATGTCATGCCCAAGGCATATGGATAGCTTTGTAGGGCCCATTTTGTGTTAATATTTAAGCCTTATCATCAATACAAAGCACATTTTTTGAGATCCCTGTCTTTCATCTTTTTAATTAATTTATTTTTTTACAAACAAATAAACAACAAAAAAATGGCAATTTTTATTTCACATCACTTTCATTTTGCAAAATCTTCCTCTAAAAAAGAAAAATCATTTCCATTCAGATCATTAATAACTGGATCCCTTGAACACGACAATGCTATAATTCCCTATGACTTCGACCTCCCGATTAACCAAGCTGAAGAGGATGGTAAGGAAGATTGCAAACTTCCAGAAGAGTTGACCAGACTTTTGAAACAAGAGGAAAAGATGATTCAGCCTCATCAGGAGCCAGTGGATATGATCAATCTAGGGACTGAGGAGGATAGAAAGGAAGTCAAGGTCGGAACTGCTTTGAAAAAAAATGTGAAGAAGGAACTAGTCAAGCTACTACATGAATATGTGGATGTGTTTGCCTGGTCATATCAGGATATGCCAGGACTCGACACCGACATAGTTGTGCACAAGCTGCCGTTGAAGCCGGAATGCCCGCCCATCAAGCAAAAGTTGAGAAGAACTCGACCAGACATGGCTGTCAAGATCAGAGAAGAGGTCAAGAAGCAGTTTGATGCAGGTTTTCTAGCTGTTGCAACTTATCCGCATTGGATTGCTAATATTGTGCCAGTTCCGAAGAAAGATGGGAAAGTTCGAATGTGTGTAGACTACATAGACCTGAATAGAGCTAGTCCCAAAGATGATTTTCCTTTACCTCACATTGATGTATTGGTAGACAACACAGCTCAGTTCTTTGTATTCTCCTTCATGGACGGATTCTCAGGATATAATCAGATTAAAATGTCTCCCGAAGATATGGAGAAAACAACTTTCATTACACCATGGGGCACTTTCTGTTATAAGGTAATGCCTTTTGGCCTGAAAAGTGCTGGGGCAACCTATCAAAGGGCCATGGTGACTCTTTTCCATGATATGATACATAAGGAGATTGAAGTCTATGTGGATGACATGATTGCCAAGTCTCAGACAGAAGAGGAGCATGTTATTCATCTGAAGAAGTTGTTTGTAAGATTGAGGAAATACAGACTGCGCTTAAACCCTGCTAAATGCACTTTTGGAGTCAGATCTGGAAAGCTTCTAGGATTCATTGTAAGCCAGAGAGGCATAGAAGTTGATCCTGACAAAGTCAAAGCTATTCAAGAGATGCCAGCACCTCGGACAGAGAAGCAAGTCCGTGGTTTCTTGGGCAGATTGAACTATATTTCCAGATTCATCTCGCATCTGACAGCCACTTGTGAGCCAATATTCAAGTTGTTAAGAAAAGATCAAGCCGTTAGGTGGAACGATGATTGCCAGAGTGCATTCGATAAAATCAAACAGTATCTGCAAGAACCACCAATCTTAGTGCCACCAGTTCCAGGAAGGCCTCTCATTATGTATTTGACAATACTCGATGAATCCATGGGATGTGTACTGGGGCAACACGATGAGACGGGTAGAAAAGAGCATGTTATCTACTACCTGAGCAAGAAGTTTACAGAATGTGAAATCAGGTACTCCATGCTAGAAAAGACTTGTTGTGCATTAGCATGGGCTGCTCGTCGTCTGAGACAGTATATGATTTGTCATACAACAATGTTAATATCCAAGATGGATCCCATCAAGTACATCTTCGAGAAACCTGGATTAACTGGCAGAATCGCTCGCTGGCAAATGTTGTTATCAGAATATGACATTCAGTATGTAACCCAGAAGGCCATTAAGGGTAGTGTGTTATCAGAGTACCTTGCGCACCAGCCAGTGGAGGACTATCAATCTATGAGACTCGACTTCCCAGATGAAGACGTCATGTACATAAGAGACTATGAGATTCCAGGCCCGGAAGAAGGACCCGAACCAGGATCGCGGTGGACGCTCGTGTTCGATGGTGCCTCAAATGCATTGGGTAACGGAATTGGGGCTGTTATAACTTCTCCAAAGGATTTTCATCTTCCCTTCACGGCAATGTTATGTTTCCAATGCACCAATAACATGGCGGAGTATGAAGCATGTATCTTGGGAATTGAAGCAGCTATTGACCTACGAATCAAGATTCTTGAAGTGTATGGAGACTCAGCACTTGTCATCTATCAAATCAAATGAGATTGGGAGACCCGCCATCCCAATTTGATCCCATACCGAGAGCATGTCATGAAGCTAATCCCCTACTTTGATGAGATTAATTTCCATCATATTCCTAGGGAGGAGAATCAGCTAGCCGATGCCTTGGCTACTCTGTCATCTATGTTCAAGGTCAAGTGGGCTAACGAATCACCTGTTATTACAATTCAACGTCTAGATGAGCCAGCACATTGCTTGGCAGTTGAAGCAGAAATAGATGGCAAGCCGTGGTTTTATGACATCAAACGATATCTTGAGAAGCATGAGTATCCAAATGATGTATCCATCACAGACAAAAAGACCTTGAGGAAATTATCAACCAATTTCTTCCTAAGTGGTGGTGTTCTATACAAAAGAAACTTTGATTTAGTTCTGCTCAGATGCGTGAATAGACACGAAGCCGACCTACTCATCAAAGAAATCCACGAAGGTTCTTTCGGCATTCATGCAAACGGACATGCAATGGCGAAGAAAATCCTTAGAGCTGGTTACTATTGGTTGACAATGGAAACAGATTGTTACCACTATGCCAGGAAATGCCACAAGTGCCAAATTTATGCTGACAAGGTGCACGTGCCACCTACTCCTCTGAATGTTTTATCAGCTCCATGGCCATTCTCAATGTGGGGCATAGACGTGATTGGTATGATTGAGCCTAAAGCTGCAAATGGACATCGGTTCATTCTGGTTTCCATTGACTACTTCACTAAGTGGGTAGAGGCAGCTTCTTATGCCAATGTGACAAAGCAAGTCGTCACTCGATTTATCAAGAAAGAGATAATTTGTCGCTATGGAACTCCTAGCAAGATTATCACTGATAATGGATCAAATCTGAATAATAAGATGATGAAGGAGTTGTGCGAGAATTTCAAGATTGAACATCATAACTCGTCACCTTATAGGCCAAAGATGAACGGAGCTGTAGAGGCAGCTAATAAGAATATCAAGAAGATCATTCAGAAGATGGTGAAAACTTATAAAGATTGGCACGAGATGCTACCCTTTGCTTTGCACGGATATCGAACAGCTGTTCACACTTCAACAGGGGCAACCCCTTTCTCACTAGTCTATGACATGGAGGCTGTGCTACCGATAGAAGTTGAGATCCCCTCATTGAGAGTCTTGATGGAGACAGAATTAGAAGAAGCTGAATGGATTCAAACCAGATTTGACCAGCTCAATCTAATCGAGGAAAAGAGGATGACAGCGTTGTGTCATGGTCAGTTATATCAGAGGAGACTCAAGTGGGCGTTTGACAAGAAGGTCCGACCTCGAGAGTTTAATGTGGGTGAACTAGTTTTGAAAAAGATAATCTCCCTCCAGAAGGATTCACGTGGCAAGTGGATTCCAAACTATGAAGGACCATTTGTGGTGAAGAAAGCTTTCTCTGGTGGAGCTTTAGTTCTCACGAACATGGACGGAGAAGAGTTGACACACCCTGTCAATTCTGATGCAGTCAGAAAGTATTATGCCTAAGAAAAATATATGGATAATAAAAGCTCGCTAAGTTGAAAACCCGAAAGGGCGACTTAGGCAAAAAATGAGCATCCCGGTGAGTTGAAAACCCGAAAGGGCGGCTCAGGCAAAAATTAGGGATAAACAAAAAAATTAAGCCCGGTAAGTCGAAAACCCGAAAGGGCGACTTAAGCAAAAAAGGGTAAAATCTCCCGGTGAACTGAAACTCTTAAGGAGAAGTTCGCGCAAAAGTTAGGGAATATCCAAAAGCATAATACTGCAGCGACACAAGTCAACACTGCAACAAAGCTCAGATGGAAGAAAAACAGTCTAATTACCATCTCCAGAAGCAAAGTAATGAGGACTAGAGGACATAGGGGAAAGTAGCAAAGTTGTATTTCGTTGGAAAATCAGTTAAATTTTTGTTGCCATTTACTTGCTTTCTTTCTCTGTAATCTCCTCTTAGAGGGGTTTACATCTTCATGAACCCCATGTATGAGTTACTCTTCTCATCAAATAAAATTGTTCAGTTGAACATTTGCTTCACAAATTATTTCTGTTTTTCTACTTAATGTCGCTTTTATTTTTGATAAGATAAAAACGTTAAAATAGTGGAAACTACAAAGCTTTTGAAAACTTTAATTTGTTTTGATTTTGAAAGTATAAAAGGAATTTTTGTTGGTTTACAATAATGCATCTGGTTCACAAGAAGTGGGACATTTCCTAAATCATCGTAATCTGAAGAAAGTTTGAAATGGATTTTCTTCCAGAAGCAAGAAGTCCTCATTGAAGCCCGCTTGGCGGAAAAGCAGAAATCAAGATATTTTGCAAAAATAATCATCTTCATGGTGACAAAACTATCCAAGACAAGGTGTTGGGGAATCCGAGCTTGATACCCACAAAATGCATAAACTAATATATTCATGCATTCACATTCATTTTGCATATCATGTATAAAAACAGATCATGCATAAACCTCAGCCGGATTCAGCAACCTCTCAAGAAAGTTCAGTGTAATCCTCAGCAAAATGAAGATTCAAGGGGTGTTCTCAGGAGTAGAACATTCATTTTCTTCAGTAAGTACTTTCAAAATTTGATCATTGTTAGTGTTGATTCTCAATGCAATTTTCTTCCCTAGCAAGGTGATTGATGTTCTCCCATTGGAACTCTGGTGTCAACGGAATTTCTACTTGGTTTCCCCAGTAGATAACTCCACACAGAGTTTCTCCAACATTGTATTTTCTCCAGCAAAATTTCATGAACTCCCCAGCAAGTCTCTGGGATCTTCTCATTCCCTAAAAGAGTCTTTTGTCAGTCAAGAGCAACTGAACGTGATTCTGTCATCCCCAGTCATTTGCATGTCATCTGAGAAATCAAGAGCATTTCTCAATTCATTTACATTCATGATTAAGGAATCAAGAGTATTTCTTAACTCATCTTCATGTCATTTGAGAAAATCAAGAGTATTTCTCAATTCATTTACATCCATGATTAAGGAATCAAGAGTATTCCTTAATTCATTTGCATATCATCTGAGAAATCAAGAGCATTTCTCAATTCATTTACATTCATGATTAAGGAATCAAGAGTATTTCTTAACCCATCTTCATGTCATCTGAGAAATCAAGAGCATTTCTCAATTCATTTACATTCATGATTAGGAAATCAAGAGTATTTCTTAATTCATTTGCATAACATCTGAGAAGTCAAGAGCATTTCTCAGCATATTTACATTCATGATTAAGGAATCAAGAGTATTTCTTAATTCATCTACATTCTCATGATTAAGAAATCAAGAGTATTTCTTAACTCATACATAGTTCATTTACATTCATGATTAAGAAATCAAGAGTATTTCTTAATTCATTTGCATTCTCAATAATTAAGGAATCAAGAGTATTTCCTAACTCTTTGGCATATCATAGAGATCAAGAGCATTTCTCAATTCATCTGCATTTTCATTCAGCCATATGATGATTAAGAGATCAAGATTATTTTCTTAATTCATTCATCTCTAAGGAGTCAAGAGTACTTCTTAGCATACATATCATTTGTCATATGATGATTCAGAAATCAAGAGTATTTCTTAATTCATTTTCATTCATTTTTAAGGAGTCAAGAGTACTTCTTAGCATCCATATCATTTGTCATTCATACGGTTGAGAAATCAAGGGTATTTCTCAATTCATTCGCATTCATTTTTAACGAGTCAAGAGTACTTCTTAACCTTCATTTACATGCATATCGCCCGACGATTAGGAAATCAAGAGTATTTCTTAAATCTCATTGCCTTCATTTGCATTATCGTCTGTTGATTAAGAAATCAAGAGTATTTCTTAAGTCCAAATGCATTCGGTCATAACCATAAGCATATCATTCTTCTGCATAAGAGGGCAAAACTTGGGTCTGTTTGGTATTTAAACTATCTTTTACCATGATGATTTAAAGACAAGAGCTCTTCATATTCTCCTGTTAAAGATGTTTAAATAGGGGCAGCTGTCATACCCTAAATTTTCCCCTAAGTTTTTTCACTCGCATAAGCATAACATGAATCGTTCCATTTTGTCATGCATTTCATCAGTTAAAAAGAATTTATCAAGATTTTGGATGAAAATTCAGAAGTTCTGGCATTTTATCTTATCTTAAAAACATTCATTCATCATACATTGATTAAGAAATCGAAAGACTTGATTTCTCGATCTCAGTGCATCATTCATTCAATCACATCTTGTTTCAGAGGTTCAAAAGGTGATAATCAAGAGTGTTATCATCGTCTGAATATATATAGGGTTTTGTTTGTGCTTAAGAATGAGAAGTAAATGGTCCAATGTTGATTCATTTTGTGTCTGTTTATCTGTTCGTATTTTATTAAATCAGTGAATCAGTGCATTCACCGGACATTTGTATTTTATACTTGTCACAACATATATTTTTTGTTTCGCATAGTACTCGAAATATCGTTTGGAATAATTTTTCGGGTCTACAGACAAACTGATCGCACCGTTTCTCAACTGTACGTCGAATTAGCGGGCGAAAAACTTCAAAACTGAGCTTGCAAACGTCAATTTTATTAATCTATGATCCGCGTAGTTTAAACTGGCGTGCTCCTTTTAAGTTTTTCGACTACATTTTCGGTCGCATTTTTATCAGTCTGAGCCTTCTAACCGGTCATTTTTTATTTAAATTTTTTTATTAAAAACCTGTATGTTTTTTAGAAGTTTATTATGCACTGATAATTTTGGTGCATTCGGTTTAATTTTTTGAACACTTTTACGTCTAATTTTTATTCTTTTTTATTTGTTTATTTTAACAAAAAAACTATTCGTAATAATTAAATATAATTTTCTATATTTCGATCTAATTTCGATTATTTATAATAGTTTGATTTTTATTTTTGATTTAGTCCTTTTGAAACTTATTTTTTTTATCTACTGAAAAATAACAAAATCTTTTATTTTACTATTAATATATTTCTTTTTTAATTTATTACCAATATTAAATATTTTGTTTAATAGTAATATTTTGCTAATTTATTTATTTAAAAAAAAAGAAAAGAAAATGGAAATGAAATAAAAGCTAGTAACACGTGATACCATCATGATTTTCTTACTGGTGTACTTAATTTCCTGCTATTGGATTAACATATTTTTTCTCTTGAGCCCCATAACCTGACCCTCAGTCCAACATCAGCATCCATCAATCCTTCCTTGATCCCTCCACCTTGAATGAACAGTCATAAAATCCCGCCTTCATGTCTACATAACACACATAACTCCTCCTTTCTAAAAAAAAGATCACCTTTTAAAAACTCTTTATGACTGTCAAACACAACATATTTACGGAGAGTTACAGAGAGCCATACAAGTTTGAAACTCCTCTTCATGCACTGTAAGATCTAGACAACAACCTCACTGCTGTGAATTTCAGTCAACCTTCAACAAGACCTCCATTCCAACCGTGAACAACACAACCAAAACGACGCACAACGACCTCTCGAGAAATAAATTTTGTCTATGTCGTCATCCCTCACTCCCACCGATCACGAGTCTTAGCTTAACAACCGCATCAACAACTGTTGCAGCATCCGACACACGCAACATCACACACAACTCCAATTGTACGCCACCGACGCCCCTCTTCAACAGCATCAACTTACGACGATACACCAACGCAAGTTGTTCTGCCATTGCCGCCACCGAAGGTTTCTTCTTCGTCTATTTCCATTTTTAATTTCCAATTCATGCTTTAGTCTTGTTGTTTTTATTTGTTTTTAAAAAAAAAGAATGGAAAATGGTTTGTGAATATTTGTCGGTGTTTGATTTATGCGGAACTGAGTGAAAGAAAGAAGAAGAGCTTTTCTTTTGCATTTTTGTTGAAACAACACTGCGTGTCATTATTTTCAGGAAGATAAGTGTATGGTTTAAAAAGTCTACACAAATTTAATTTGTATTTATTTCACTTTTGAATTTCAATGTAAAAATATTATTTTATTAACTAATCATACATTAAAACAATTCTCTTATTACTAAGTTTAAAATATCACAGTAATGTCTTTTAAATTGAATTGTTACGGTAATGGCTTTTGAAGTTGAAATGAACGGTTACGTGAGGACTTTAAACTATTCTTTATAATAGTAATTACATGAGTATTAACTTCTCTTTTATATATAATAAAAATCAATTATTACTTTAGTTTAAAATATGCCATGTACATATATTTTGGTTTTGTTTTAATTTTTTTTATGTATTAAAATTTATCTTGTTTTAAGGTATTAGAAATATAATTAAATAAATAAGTTCATAATATTTGATTTTGCTGAATTATTCGAATCTCATTTTTCAATAATTAATCGAATCAAGTTGGTTTTCTTATAGAAGGAAAAATACTGATTGGGTTTAGACCTTCTTCAGTCTTCGATTATTTGAACACTGCTGTAGAGCTCCCTGTTTGAATAATCATCTTCCACCTAAAAGATATTTAAACGAATCAAATCTCTCTTTTCACACCCCCGCCACATCCAAATTATTTTCATAAATCAACTTCTGACACTTGATCCAATGTCAAGTCGTCCCCCTATTTTCAAAAGCTTTTTACAATAAAAATGGATGAAACTGATTAAGTTTAGACTTTCTCTGTTTCGAATGTTAGGATACTGCTGTAAAGCTCAATGTTCAAACATTCGTCTTCCATATTAACATACAGTAATTACCAGAATTAGGTCATTTCTCTTATAGAAGAAAAAGATTGATTGGGTATCGACCTTCTCTTTCCTGATTATTTGGACACTGCTGTAGAGCTCTCTGTCTGACTAATCGTCTTTCGTTAATGAACTTTGGCCTAATTTGCCATACATTTTCATAATAAACTTTTGGATGAAAAGAGAATGATTGGGCTTAGGCCTCTTCTTTTTCGAGCATCTGAGTACTGCAGTAGAGCTCCCTGCTTAGATGCTTGTCTCCGCTTAAAATCAACTCAAACTCTTCAAACTTGTTTTCCGCCCTTGTGCGACTTCGAAAACATTTTCAGAAAAGAGTATGCAACATCCATTTTGATGCGAAACAAACAAAGACTTCAGCCTCCAAGAGCGAGCAGCAAGTAAAGGTTTAATCGCTCAAATGTGATCCAAGCATCACTCTCTTTAAAAGCAATCCATCCAGTAGTTCTCTTTGGGTAGAACTACGTATGCCTTGAGTTCTTCATAGCACCTGGAGATACGTAGGAGATGGATTGCGAAATCTTGTCAGGCACATTAATATTAAAAACCCTAAGTCCTCCCTTTCTTTCTTTCTCTTTTCTCACTCTATAAGTAGAAGTTCGTAAACGATATCACATTAACACTCTAACACGAAACTAACTAAATGGGTCCCATCGAGTACGATGGATGTGTGGGGTGCTAATACCTTCCCCTTGCATAACCGACTCCCGAACCCGATTTTGTTGCGATGACCATTTCTTTTTGTTTTTCATGGGTTTTATCGATATTTTCCCTTTCCCTCTTTGGGAATAAATAAAGTTCGGTGGCGACTCTGTTTTGTTTATATTTCGAGCGTTCCTTACGCTTGGGTATTTTTCGCGCCGCGACAGAGTGAACTCTAGGACACTTAGGAATAAAGTGATTCTTGGGAAGCGGGTGGTATTGCGACACTTAGCGGAACTTGATATCACGAGCAGTTCAGATCCTTATGGGGTATTGTCGGTGCATACATCGGGTGTGTACATGATGATATTCTATGAAAGGGTTGTTTATCCTGCGTTTCTCTTGACCTTACCCTGGCCTAGATTACACCCGTGAGTGGGGAGGGAATGAATCATTTTACAGGTACAGTGGGTGACTTGATCTGTTGGTGACTTGGTTCTACAAAATGGGTTTCAGATGACTTTGGGTCTCAGATGACTTTGTGGTTCCGAATTCAAGCCGAAGTTTTGAACCTGTGCTCCGTAACACACAACCAACCAGTCGTGTTTGCATCATAGCATGTTTATTTTAAAAAAAAATAATGCAATAAAAAAAAAAGCTAATCTCCTCATGCATATCATTTCTCAGGTTCATTCAGGAGTCTATTCACTGTGAGAGATGGCAGCCGTTCCAGAGTTGAAGAGGAAGACTTGCACCTACAGTTTTCACCGTGAGCCATTGACGTCTTTGATAAAGTTGAGCAATCTTGTGACCGGCGGTAATCAGAAGGTGTTTGTTGATCAGTATGGGGATTTGTTGACACTGTTGAAGATGGTGGTAGATCCAGTACCGTTGCAGACTCTTCTACAGTTCTATGACCCAGAGCTCCGTTGTTTCACCTTCCAGGATTATCAGTTAGCGCCCACTCTTGAGGAGTACTCCATCCTGATGAATGTCCAGATCAGATATCAGGTGCCTTTCTTGGATGTGCCAAAGGAGGTTGATTTCAGAGTCATTGTCAGAGCTCTTTATTTGAGTATCAAGGAAGTGAGTGACAATTGGAAGTCAAGTGGTGATGTGGTGGGGTTGCCTTTGAAGTACTTAGTGAGGATGGCTAAAGAAGAAGCAAAGAAGGGAAATTGGGAAGCTTTTCATGCCCAGTTGGCTATCATGATTTATGGGATTGTCTTGTTCCCGAGTATGCCTAATTTTGTGGATCTTGCTGCTATCACTATTTTCATTGGAGGAAACCCGGTTCCTACTTTGTTAGCTGACACTTACTATGCTATTCACAGTAGGCATGGTAAGGGTGGAGCTATCAGGTACTGTCTCCCGTTGCTACTCAAATGGTTCCTGTCTCTTCTGCCAACCAGTGGACCTTTTGTGGATACTCAGAGCACTCATAAGTGGACTCAGAGAATTATGTCTCTTACCTCCTATGATATAAGGTGGCAATCTTACCGGATGGATGTGCGTAAGGTCATCATGAGTTGTGTAGAGTTTCGTAATGTGCCACTCATAGGGACTAAAGGTTGCATCAATTACAACCCAGTTCTTTCTCTTCGCCAGTTGGGGTTTGTTATGAGTGGAAGACCACTAGATGCTGAGATAGCTGAAAGTGTGTATTTTGAGAAGCGAAGCGACCCTGCTAGATTGGAGCAAGTAGGAAGAGCTTGGAAGACCATTGGTGTCAAGGATGGAGCTGTGTTAGGGAAGAAGTTTGCAATTGCTATGCCTGATTACATTGATTGGGTCAAGAATAGAGTTGAGACTTTGTTGTTACCCTATGATAGGATGGAGTCATTGCAAGAGCAACCACCTTTGATCCTTGCGGAGAGTGTGCCTGCTGAGCACTACAAGCAAGCCTTGATGGAGAATCGTCGGTTGAAAGAGAAGGAACAAGATACTCAGATGGAGCTTTACAAAGCCACGACTGACAAGTTGAATTTGGCTCATCAACTCAAAAGCATGCAAGGTGAGGATGCTAACAGAGTGAAGAACAAGAAGAGGTCCTATGAGGAGATGGAGACCTTGTTGAATGAAGAACACCGTGAGTGCCTGAGGTTGCAGAGAGCTTAAGCTAATTATCAGAAGAAGATACGAGACCTGGAAAAGCAGCTTAGGGACAAAGACATCCAGTTGAAGAAGGAGGTAGACTTGAGACGTGCATCAGAGAGCCAGCTTGAAGGAGAAGTTGTGGAGCTCAGAAGACAACTGAAGGAGAAGCTCACTCCCTTGCCTGAGTGTTCAGAATGCGACCTGTTGATAGACCAGTGCCAGTATCTGAAGACGCTCATTCCTGGAGGACATCTTTCCTAGCTTGTATCTGTTGTTTATGTTGAGAATCACCCCCAGGCTTGTTGGATGGGATTCAATGTTGTACTCTGATCATTTGGATCTTTGTCTGGATACTGTTGTATGATCCTTGTTGCTCACATTTGTAGATGAGGTTGTTGATGTTTTACTTTGTGCTCATTACCCTGTGTAGTTTGCTTCTGTTTTGTTCATTGTTGCAGGTTGCCATTTCTTGAAGGATGAATCAGGCTCTTGAATGCCTGAGAAATGAACATATCATGTGCATCATACGCATCATTAGCATCATACACATATCATTTTGCATTACAGGTGTTCTTGAGCGAGACTTCTCATTCTGGTTCCTGTTTCAGGCAGGATTGCTGATCAACGTCCGCACCGCTACTCTACGAGGTTGAATCAACAGAGGAATATGGATCAAGTGCAAGCTGAGTTAGCAGAGATGAGGGCTAACATGGCCCAGTTCATGCATATGATGCAAGGGGTTGCGCAAGGTCAAGAAGAACTTCGAGCCCTAGTCTAGAGACAAGAAGCTGCAATTCCACCGGTCAACCATGCTTTGCCAGAGGGAGGCCCAATCAATGACCTTGCTACTGCTGCTGTTCCCATCAACAACTATGCCGTGGATGATGAGTTGAGGGGTATCAGAATCAACGGTCAACCTATTGCTCCAGAGACTGTTAATGTCAGAGCAACCCGTGCTCCAGTTCGCCATCCTGCTCCGTTGGTTGACAGACAGGAAGACATGTTTACTCTCCTCAGTGAGGATGATGAAGTTGTGGGAAGAACTGACGAAAGGGATATGAAGGTTAATGCCTTAGCTGAGAAGATCAGAGCCATGGAGTGTCAGAACTCTCTGGGGTTTGATGTTACAAATATGGGGTTGGTGGAGGATTGAGGATCCCTTATAAGTTCAAGGCGCCATCTTTTGATAAATATAATGGCACTTCTTATCCTCGCACCCATGTGCAGGCCTATTTCATAAAGATCTCTGCCTACACGGACGATGAAAAGATGTGGATGTATTTTTTCCAGGATAGCTTGTCTGGAGCTTCCTTGGATTGGTACATGGATCTGAAGAAAGAATCAGTCAGAAGTTGGAGGGATCTGGGTGAAGCCTTCTTGAGGCAATACAAACATAATATGGACATGGCTCCGAGCCGAACTCAGTTGCAGAGCTTATGTCAAAAATCTGGAGAAAGTTTCAAAGAGTACGCCCAGAGATGGCGTGAATTAGCTGCAAGGGTGCAACCTCCAATGCTGGAGAAGGAGTTGACCGATATGTTTATTGGGACTTTGCAAGGAGTATTCATGGACCGGATGGGGAGTTGCCCGTTCGGTAGCTTCTCTGATGTAGTGATTTGTGGGGAAAGGACAGAGAGTCTCATTAAAGCTGGAAAGATTCAGGATGCTGGTTCTTCATCTTCGAAGAAGCCATTTGCTGGGGTACCTCGCAGGAGGGAGGGTGAAACTAACACCGTGCACAGTAGAAGAAATGTGAACAGAGGGCAATACCTCCAGGTTGCTGCAGTAACTATCCCAGCACCTCAACCACGACAACAGCAACAACAAAGAGTTCAACAACCGCCACAACAACAACAACAACAGTAACATCCGTTTCAGCCGAGACAGAGAATGCCGGATCGTCGATTCGACCCGTTACCTATGACATATGCTGAGTTGCTGCCTGAATTGCTCATATTAGGGTTTGTTGAGTTGCGTACAATGGCTCCGTTGACAAAAATACCACCTGGGTATGATGCCAATGTTCGCTGTGACTTCCATTCCGGTGCACCGGGGCACCATATTGAAAATTGTCGGGCTTTTCATCATAAGGTCCAGGACTTAATTGACGCAAAAACAATCAATTTTGCTCATGTGCCTAATGTTGTGAACAACCTTATGCCTCAGCATGGTGCGCATAGGGTGAATAATGTGGAAGGTGAGGAGGCCTTAGACTTGGTAGCTGATGTTGAAGATGTTCAGACTTTGCTGTTTGTGGTGAAAGAGCGTCTGTTGAATGGGGGAGTGTTCCCGGGCTGTGACCAGGGCTGTTCAGACTGTGCTAATTCAGAGAATGGTTGTATGCAGTTGAAGAATGGTATCCAGGGTCTGATAGACGAGGGCTGTTTGCAGTTTGCTAGGGTCGTGAAAGATCATGGGGTGGTGTCAACTGTCACCATTTACTTCAAACCGTCAGAGGGACGTGGCCAGAGAACTGTCAGTGCACCAGTGACCGTTGGTACTCCTGTTACCATTTCTGCTCCAGTAACTGTCAGTGCTCCCACTACTATTGTTGCTTCAGGTAGAAGGGCTGTTGAGAACAGTAGGGTCGTGCCGTGGAAGTATGATAATGCTTACCGCAACAACAGAAGGGTTGAAAGTCAGATCAGGCCAGTGAATCAGTCTCCCATGACAATTGGTTTGCCGAGTAAAGCTCCTGTGACTGTGAGTCCAGTTGTGGACAATGTGGGGGGACCAGGAGGTTTCACAAGGAGTGGTCGTCTGTTCGCTCCGCAGCCTTTGAGGGACAACCATGCTGAGGCTCTTGCCAAAGCAAAGGGGAAGCAAGCTAATGTTGAGGAAGAGCCTGTACAGAAGGAGGCGTCGGAGGGTTCATTCGAGAAAGATGTGGAGGAGTTTATGAAGATTATTAAGAAGAGTGACTACAAGATTGTAGATCAGCTGAATCAAACTCCGTCCAAGATTTCTATACTCTCATTGCTATTGTGCTCCGAGGCACACCGTAATGCCTTGCTGAAGATGTTGAATCTGGCTTACGTGCCTCAGGAGATCTCTGTCAATCAGTTGGAGGGTGTTATTGCTAATGTGAGCACGAGGCATGGTTTGGGGTTCACAGATTCAGATCTGACATCTGAAGGTCGTAACCATAACAAAGCCCTGCATATCACTATGGAGTGAAAAGGTGCAGTATTGTCACATGTGTTGGTGGATATTGGCTCGTCTTTGAACGTGTTGCCCAAGAAGACTTTGAGCAAGATAGATGTTGAAGGGGTTGTCCTCACTCCGAGCGATCTTATTGTTCGTGCTTTTGATGAATCCAAACGGTCTGTTTTTGGTGAAGTTACGTTGCCAGTGAAGATTGGCCCGGAGGTGTTCAGTATTGTCTTCTATGTGATGGATATCCAGCCAGCATATAGTTGTCTTTTGGGGCGTCCCTGGATACATGGGGCTGGGGCAGTTTCGTCAACTCTCCATCGAGAAGCTGAAGTATGTATGGAACGGTCAGATCGTCACAGTGTGCGGCGAGGAGGACATTCTGGTGAGTCATTTATCCTCTTTCAAATATGTGGAGGTGGATGGCGAGATCCATGAAACTCTATGCCAGGCATTTGAGACCGTTGCTCTTGAGAGGGTGGCTTTTGCGAAGCAGAAGAAGCCAGGTGCCTCAATTGCATCCTACAAGCAAGCTGTGGAGGTTGTCAACTCTGGTAAGGCAGAGGGCTGGGGCAAGATGGTGGACCTGCCCGTTAAAGAAGATAAGTTCGGTATTGGTTATCAACCTCTGCAGGCAGCGCAGGGTGAGCAGAAAGGGCCGAGTACCTTCACCAGCGCTGGGCTGATGAATCATGGAGACATTTTTGCAGCCAGTAGTGAAGACGGGGACAGTGACTGTGATTTGAACAACTGGGTTCGATCGTGCGCTCCAGGGGAGACGATCAACAACTGGACGACTGAAGAAGTGGTCCAAGTTACTCTTCAAACAGAGTAATTTTCTTTTGTTTTTCATTTTGCACAAAACCCTACGTTCTACCCAAGGCGTAGTGGTTCGTTGTAGGGCCTCATCATGTTTTTCAATGATATCATTAATAAAGGACGTTTTGCAAACAAGTTTGTGATCCCTGTCTTTCTGTTTTTGTTTTTCATTTTCAAAAATAAAAATGGCAATGTTTTTGTTTTTGTGACTTTCTTGAACTCTTTTTTCTAAAATAAAGCATTAAACATGCAGAATTGATGTTACGAACTCCACTATAAATAGTTCTGTTATGGCTCAGTATGATTTCAATAATCCCATCTACCAAGCTGAAGAGGAGAGTGAGGAAGATGGTGAACTCCCTAAAGAACTGGTCAGATTATTGAAGCAGGAGGAAAGGGTCATCCAACCTCATCAGGAGGAGTTGGAGATCATTAACTTGGGTACTGAGGACGCCAGAAGAGAGATCAAGATCGGGGCTGCTATGAAGGAAGACGTCAAGAGAAGGTTGATTGAGATGCTAAGAGAATATGTGGAGATATTCGCCTGGTCGTATCAAGATATGCCTGGGTTGGATACAGACATTGTGGTGCATAGACTACCTCTCAGAGAAGATTGTCCTTCAGTCAAGCAGAAGCTTCGAAGAACTAGTCCCCGTGCCGAAGAAGGATGGCAAAGTCAGAATGTGTGTCGATTACCGAGATCTGAACAGAGCAAGTCCGAAAGACGACTTCCCATTACCTCACATTGATGTATTGGTTGATAATACTGCTCAATCCTCGGTTTTCTCTTTCATGGATGGATTTTCTGGTTATAATCAGATCAAGATGGCGCCAAAAGACATGGAAAAGACGACATTCATTACACCTTGGGGCACGTTCTGCTATAAGGTGATGCCATTTGGGTTGAAGAATGCCGGTGCTACCTATCAGAGGGCTATGACGACTCTCTTTCATGACATGATCCACAAAGAGATTGAAGTGTACGTGGATGATATGATTGCGAAGTCGCAGACAGAAGAGGAGCATCTGGTAAATTTGCAGAAGTTGTTTGAAAGGATGAGAAAGTTCAAACTGAGGCTGAATCCAAACAAGTGTACGTTTGGGGTGAGATCCGGGAAGCTGTTGGGTTTCATTGTCAGTGAGAAAGGGATTGAGGTTGATCCAACAAAAGTAAAAGCTATACAAGAAATGCCTGAACCAAAAACTGAAAAGCAGGTTCGTGGGTTTTTAGGGAGATTGAACTACATTGCACGGTTTGTATCTCACCTAACTGCCACGTGTGAACCGATATTCAAATTGCTAAGAAAGAATCAAGCAATCAGGTGGAATGATGACTGTCAAAAAGCTTTTGATAAGATAAAAGAGTATTTACAGAAACCTCTAATCCTTATACCTCCAGTTCCTGGGAGGCCTCTGATAATGTACCTGTCAGTGACTGAGAATTCGATGGGGTGTGTATTGGGACAGCATGACGAGTCTGGTCGAAAAGAGCATGCCATATACTACCTTAGCAAAAAGTTTACCGACTGTGAAATAAAATATTCGCAACTCGAGAAAACTTGTTGTGCTTTGACCTGGGCTGCTCGCCGACTGAGGCAGTATATGTTGAACCATACTACCTTATTGATTTCTAAGATGGATCCAGTGAAGTACATCTTTGAGAAGCCGGCTCTCACCGGGCGTGTTGCTCGTTGGCAGATGATTCTAACAGAGTATGATATCCAGTACACGTCACAGAAGGCCATCAAAGGTAGTATTCTGTCAGACTACCTTGCCGAGCAACCAATCGATGATTATCAGCCGATGATGTTTGAATTCCCTGATGAAGACATCATGTATCTGAAGATGAAAGATTGTGAAGAGCCTCTTTTCGAGGAAGGACCGGATCCTGATGACAAGTGGACATTGATGTTTGATGGGGCTGTGAATATGAATGGCAACGGTGTTAGGGCAGTGTTGATTAATCCAAAAGGGGCTCACATACCTTTTTCTGCCAGATTGACTTTTGATGTAACCAACAACGAAGCTGAGTATGAGGCTTGTATCATGGGGATAGAAGAAGCCATCGATCTAAGGATCAAAACTCTGGACATTTATGGAGATTCCGCTCTAGTGATTAACCAGGTCAATGGAGATTGAAATACTCACCAGCCGCATTTGATTCCTTATCGAGACTATACCAGAAGGATCCCGACTTTCTTCAAAAAGGTGAAGTTGTATCATGTACCCCGAGATGAAAATCAGATGGCTGATGCCTTGGCTACTTTGTCTTCTATGATCAAAGTTCATTGGCGGAATCATGTACCACACGTTGCGATGAATCGACTCGAGAGGCCTGCGTATGTGTTTGCAGCCGAGTCTGTTGTTGATAAGAAGCTGTGGTACTATGATATCAAGAACTTCCTCAAGAGTCAGGAGTATCCTGAAGGAGCGTCAAAGAATGACAAGAAAACCCTGAGAAGGCTAGCTGGAAGCTTTTATTTGAATCAGGATGATGTGCTGTACAAGAGGAACTTTGACATGGTTCTGCTCAGATGCGTGGATAGACACGAAGTGGACATGTTGATGCAAGAAGTGCATGAAGGATCTTTTGGTACCCATGCTGGTGGTCATGCAATGTCCAAGAAATTGTTGAGAGTCGGTTATTATTGGATGACTATGGAATCCGATTGTTTCGGAAGTGCCATAAATGCCAGATCTATGCTGATAAGGTGCATGTACCACCAAGCCCTCTGAATGTCATGAATTCGCCTTGGCCGTTCGCGATGTGGGGCATTGATATGATTGGGAAGATTGAGCCTACTGCTTCTAACGGACATTGTTTCATCCTGGTTGCGATTGATTACTTCACCAAATGGGTGGAGGCAGCTTCTTATGCTAACGTTACCAAGCAGGTGGTTGCCCGGTTCATCAAGAAGGAAATCATTTGTCGTTATGGGGTTCCTGAGAGAATCATCACTGATAATGGTTCGAATCTCAATAACAAGATGATGAGGGAGCTTTGTAGAGATTTCAAGATTGAACATCACAATTCTTCTCCTTACAGACCGAAGATGAATGGTGCTGTAGAGGCGGCAAACAAGAACATCAAGAAGATTGTGCAGAAGATGGTCGTGACGTACAAGGATTGGCATGAGATGCTGCCTTTCGCTTTTCATGGGTACCGTACTTCAGTACGTACGTCGACATGTAACACCCTTCTAAAATACCCCAATAATTAATTAATTCAACAAAATATAAATCAGAGTAATTATGCAATTAAGGGTGTCACACTTGACACTTCACACCATGTTCCAAAATATCTGGTCATACTCATTTATTTATCAAAATAAAACATTGCACGATACGCAGCGGATAGAGATCTATCAATCATGCAAACCATGTAACACATTACAGGTAAGATCATTCAACGACCAACAATGAAAATAAGGTAAAACATCCCGTCCCGATGTTACATCTACCAGAGCATGACCCACTAAGGAACTACACTAGACTCCAAGTTCTAGCTTCTACTCAATCACTACTCGTTACCTGAAAAATAGTTGTAAGGGTGAGTTCCTCAATCGATATAATAAGCATTATAAAATATCATGTAATGTTAAGTAAATTAACACAGTTCATCACCCTAATCATAACACATATTCAGCAACGACAATATCAACTCATAATCATCATCATCATCATACTCAAACTCAACACAACCACAAAACACACGTATAATATTGGAATACCTCCATTCATATTATACGCCATACATACATTATGCAATGAGACTCCATGCATGCGGTACCGACTATTCGTGAACATATAGTTCAACCTCACCGATCAAATCCAGATACGGCTACCAAGCTCACTAGTCCCACTCCTTTGAGACCTAGTGACTCACTCACTAATTCCTCACCATGGGAATTAGCTACCACCCCAAGGGCTATGCTATGCACGCTAATCACCTAGCATGCAAACATCAACAACAATCAACAATGATTCACTCACTAATTCCTCACCATGGGAATTAGCTACCACCATAAAGGCCACAATATGCACGCTAAATCACCTAGCAATGCAAGCATCAACAACAACTCACAATGGACATATGCTCACACTCTAAGCCATAAACAGTCCATCCACAATTGCATACATAATAGATATATTCACAACATTATGCACACCATCATACATCATCAATACAATTATCACAGAATCATATTATGTCATGCCACATAATCAATCACAGTATTAGCACACTCTACTAATACCTACACTGCTCAAAACAATCGGGAAATGATCCCTACTATATCATACATACGACATATCATTCACCACTATAGGCCAATCATCACATAATTCCATTCTAAAATACACACAACATTTAAATGTCCATTTTTCACTTTTTCAACAGTGTTAACCGGTTAACGCCCTGGGTTAACCGGTTAACGCCAACCGAACACGCTTCCTGGCAATTCACAACAGTGTTAACCGGTTAACGCCCTGGGTTAACCGGTTAACGCAAGACAAACAGCAATATTTCACAATTCATAACAGTGTTAACCGGTTAACACCCTGGGTTAACCGGTTAACGCAAGACAGAAAGCTGTTCCTGCGCTAACACGAAGCAGAATGCAGAATTCTCCGCATTTTCCGCCGTTGGAGGACTTCCGGACCTCCGATTCCAATTCCGTAAAAAGCTACACTTTCGGAAAATCAAGACTCATCCAATTACAGATTCAATTACAGCTTAACATAACTTATTCCTCTCAATTTTTCAGCATTCAGCATCCCAATTAGGGTCAATTCAACGGTTTATCACTACCCATTACATGTTAACCCATAATACCCATTAAACGACGATAAACCCCCCTTACCTGAGTTAATCCGGCAAATCCTTTAGCTTCAAGCTCTTCCTTCTTCAACCTTCTTCTCCTGCTCTTCCTCTTTGCCCTTTCTCCACTTTCTGTCGCTTTTCTCTTTTCACGTGAAAAAACATTCTTTACCAAATGGAACTCTTTTTCTTATTTCCAACTTATATATATTCCAATAATAATCCAATAATATTCTAATTATTTAATTAAATTAATAAATATAATATTAAATTAAATTAAATAATTACCTTATTTTATCGGGGTGTTACAACTCTCCCCCACTAAAAGAGTTTTCGTCCTCGAAAACATACTTCAAGCGAATAACTCTGGATAAGACTCCTTCATCTGACTCTCAAGTTCCCAAGTCACATTGCCACCTGCTGGTCCTCCCCAAGCTACCTTTACCAAAGTAATCTCTTTACCCCGCAACTGCTTCAACTCTCGATCCTCTATCCTCATAGGTGATGTTTCAACAGTCAGGTTATCTCTCACCTGGACATCATCTACTTGGACCACATGCGACGGATCAGGAATGTACCTCCTCAACTGAGACACATGAAAAACCTCATGCAAATTCGCAAGTGACGGCGGTAAAGCGATACGATAGGCTACCTCCCCTATCCTCTCCAAAATCTGATAAGGACCAATAAATCGAGGTGTCAACTTCTTCGACTTCAAAGCTCGACCAACCCCAGTTATCGGAGTAACACGAAGAAACACATGATCTCCCTCTTGAAACTCAAGTGACTTCCTCCTCTTGTCGTGATAACTCTTCTGACGACTCTGAGCAATCCTCATATTCTTTTGAATCATCTTAATCTTTTCCGTAGTTTGTTGAACAATCTCCGGTCCAACCACAACACTCTCACCGGACTCATACCAACATAAAGGTGTCCGACATCTCCTACCATACAAAGCTTCAAACGGTGCCATACCAATGCTCGAATGAAAACTATTGTTGTAGGTAAACTCAATCAAAGGTAAATAACAATCCCAAGCACCTCTCTTTTCCAAAACACAAGCCCTCAAAATATCCTCCAGTGACTGAATCGTCCTCTCAGTCTGACCATCAGTCTGCGGATGATATGCAGAACTCAATCTCAGCTTAGTTCCCAAAGCCCTCTGCAAACCTTCCCAGAACTTCGATGTGAATCTAGGATCTCTGTCCAAAACAATACTCGACGGAATACCATGCAAACTTACAATTTTCTCAATATACAACTCAGCTAATCTCTCTAACGGATAATCCATTCTGATCGGAATGAAATGAGCCGATTTTGTCAATCTGTCCACAATCACCCAAATAGCTTCAAAATTCTTAATTGTCCTCGGTAAACCAGAAACAAAATCCATACTGATACTATCCCACTTCCACTCTGGAATAGCCAACGGTTGCATTAGCCCAGACGGCTTCTGATGCTCAATCTTTGACTTCTGACAAGTCAAACAAGAATAAACAAAACTCGCAATTTCTTTTTTCATTCCCGGCCACCAAAATAACCTTTTCAAATCATGATACATCTTCGTAGCTCCAGGATGAATACTCAGGCCACTACGATGTCCTTCCTCAAGAATACTCTTCTTAAGTTCGGTAACATCCGGAATACACACCCGATTACCAAATTTCAAAACACCATTCTCATAAACTCTGAATTCACCACCTTGACCTTGATTCACTAGAGTCAACTTATCAACCAAAAGCACATCGGATTTCTAACCCTCTCTAATCTCATCCAGAATACCACTCGTTAACTTCAACATTCCCAATTTAACACTATTGTGAGTACTCTCACACACCAAACTCAAGTCTCTAAACTGCTCAATTAAATCCAATTCCTTAACCATTAACATAGACATATGCAATGATTTCCGACTCAATGCATCAGCCACTACGTTTGCTTTACCCGGATGGTAATTCAAACCAAAGTCATAATCCTTCAGAAACTCTAACCATCTCCTCTGTCTCATATTCAGCTCTTTCTGATCAAACAAATACTTTAAACTTTTATGGTCACTGAAAACCTCAAATCTTGACCCGTAAAAGTAATGCCTCCATAACTTCAGAACAAATACCACAGCTGCCAACTCTAAATCGTGTGTCGGATAGTTCCTCTCATGAACCTTCAGTTGTCTCGAAGCATAAGCCACAACCTGCTTATTCTGCATTAACACACCACCTAAACCCAACAATGAAGCATCACAGTAAACCTCAAATAGTTCTGACGGACTCGGTAATATCAGAATAGGAGCAGTAGTTAACCTTCTCTTTAACTCTTGGAAACCTTCTTCACATTTTGAGTCCCAAACAAACGCTTGCCCCTTCCTAGTCAACATCGTCAACGATAACGCTAACTTAGAAAATCCCTCAATGAATTTCCTATAATAACCTGCAAGTCCAAGAAAACTCCTTATCTCGGAAACTGACTTCGGAGCTTCCCACTTAGATACCGCTTCTATCTTAGAAGGATCAACAGCAACACCACCTCTTGAAATCACATGACCAAGAAAACTAACCTCTTCTAACCAAAATTCACACTTAGACAGCTTAGCAAATAACTTCTTTTCTCGTAGAACTCCTAGAACCATTCTCAAATGCTCAGCATGCTCTTCTTCCGATTTCGAATACACCAGAATATCGTCAATAAACACCACAACAAACTTGTCTAGGTACGGATGGAAAATCCTATTCATATACTCCATAAATACTCCAGGCGCATTAGTCACACCAAAAGGCATCACAGAATACTCATAATGTCCATACCTTGTTCTGAAAGCAGTCTTCTGAATATCCTCAGTTTTCACACGTATCTGATGATACCCCGATCTCAAATCTATTTTGCTGAACACACTCGCACCAACCAACTGATCCATCAAATCATCAATCCTCGGCAAAGGATATCGATTCTTGATCGTCACTTTATTCAGTTTCCTGTAGTCCACACACAACCTCATAGTACCTTCTTTCTTCTTAACCAATAACACTGGTGCGCCCCACGGCGACACACTCGGACGAATAAATTTCTTATCCAACAGATCTTCCAACTGACTCTTCAATTCAGTTAACTCAACAACAGACATACGGTACGGAGCCATCGACATCGGCCTAGTACCAGGTACCAAATCAATCGAGAACTCAACTTCACGCTCTGGCGGTAATTCATTCACTTCTTCAGGAAACACATCAGGAAAATCACACACCACGGCTAGATCGCAAATCACCAGTTTATCTTTAGCCTCCACAGTCGCTAACAGCATAAACAACTCTGCCCCATCTGCTACTGCCTCATTCACCTGCCTTGCTGATAGAAACAAACTCTTTCCTTCCTCAATCTCAGGAAAGATCACAGTCTTATCAAAACAGTTGATATAAACTCGGTTAAACACCAACCAGTTCATACCCAGGATAACATCAATTTGTACTAGTGGAAGACACACGAGGTCCATTCCAAAGTCTCTACCAAAAATACTCAAAGGACAATTCAAACAAACTGAAGTAGTAGTCACTGAACCCTTCGCAGGAGTATCAATCACCATACCCCCATGCATCTCAGATATCTCTAATTTAAGTTTCACAGCACAGTCCAAAGATATAAAGGAATGAGTCGCACCTGTGTCAATAATAGCTACAAGAGGAAAGCCATTAATATAACACGTACCTCGGATCAAACGATCATCTGCAGAAGTCTCAGAACCCGATAAAGCAAAGACCTTGCCTCCCGACTGGTTCTCTCTCTTCGGCTTAGGACACTGTGGACTGATATGACCCACCTCTCCACAGTTGAAACAAGTCACAGTCTTCAACCGGCACTCTGCAGCCAAGTGACCACCTTTTCCACACTTGAAACACTTCTTCTCATTACTGGTACACTCATGGATACGATGTCCAACCTGACCACATCTGTAACACTTAGCAGGGGCACTGGAGTCTCCCCCACTAGGTCTCCTCATCCCACTCTGTCTCTGGAAACCTTTGCCAGCTGCATACGGTTTCCCACGATCATTCTGATTCTTGCCTTTCCTATCAACCCTCTGCTGATAGCTCTCCGCTCTGGCCTTGGTATCCTGTTCAAAAATCCTGCAACAGTCAACCAAGTCAGAAAACACTCTGATCCGCTGATACCCAATAGCCTGCTTGATCTCGGGACGTAACCCGTTCTCAAACTTCACACATTTCGAAAATTCCCCAGTAGCCTCCTCATAGGGAGTATAATACTTCGACAGCTCTGTGAACTTAGCAGCATACTCAGTAACAGACCGGTTGCCCTGCTTCAATTCTAAGAACTCTATCTCTTTCTTTCCCCTGACATCCTCTGGAAAGTACTTCCTCAGGAATCTCTCTCTGAACACCGCCCAAGTGATCTCAGCACTCCCAGCAGCTTCTAACTCAGTGCGGGTAGCAACCCACCAATCATCTGCTTCCTCTGACAGCATATGCGTACCGAACCTGACCTTCTGGTTATCAGCACACTCAGTCACTCGGAAGATCCTCTCGATCTCCTTCAACCACTTCTGAGCGCCATCTGGATCGTATGCTCCCTTGAACATTGGAGGATTGTTCTTCTGGAACTCACTCAGTTGACGAGCAGCTCCCATTCCCACAACATTCGGATTTCCTCCAAATACTCCAGCTAGCATACCCAGAGCCTCAGCAATCGCAGCATCGTCTCTACCTCTTCCAGCCATCTCTATTCTGAAAACCCAACAAGCTAAAACAATAAGTACTGATAGGGTTACACAACACCTATCCCGTACAGGGAAACAGAATAATTACGACTTGACTCGACCAACCAGGCTCTGATACCACTAATGTAACACCCTTCTAAAATACCCCAATAATTAATTAATTCAACAAAATATAAATCAGAGTAATTATGCAATTAAGGGTGTCACACTTGACACTTCACACCATGTTCCAAAATATCTGGTCATACTCATTTATTTATCAAAATAAAACATTGCACGATACCCAGCGGATAGAGATCTATCAATCATGCAAACCATGTAACACATTACAGGTAAGATCATTCAACGACCAACAATGAAAATAAGGTAAAACATCCCGTCCCGATGTTACATCTACCAGAGCATGACCCACTAAGGAACTACACTAGACTCCAAGTTCTAGCTTCTACTCAATCACTGCTCGTTACCTGAAAAATAGTTGTAAGGGTGAGTTCCTCAATCGATATAATAAGCATTATAAAATATCATGTAATGTTAAGTAAATTAACACAGTTCATCACCCTAATCATAACACATATTCAGCAACGGCAATATCAACTCATAATCATCATCATCATCATACTCAAACTCAACACAACCACAAAACACACGTATAATATTGGAATACCTCCATTCATATTATACGCCATACATACATTATGCAATGAGACTCCATGCATGCGGTACCGACTATTCGTGAACATATAGTTCAACCTCACCGATCAAATCCAGATACGGCTACCAAGCTCACTAGTCCCACTCCTTTGAGACCTAGTGACTCACTCACTAATTCCTCGCCATGGGAATTAGCTACCACCCCAAGGGCTATGCTATGCACGCTAATCACCTAGCATGCAAACATCAACAACAATCCACAATGATTCACTCACTAATTCCTCACCATGGGAATTAGCTACCACCATAAAGGCCACAATATGCACGCTAAATCACCTAGCAATGCAAGCATCAACAACAACTCACAATGGACATATGCTCACACTCTAAGCCATAAACAGTCCATCCACAATTGCATACATAATAGATATATTCATAACATTATGCACACCATCATACATCATCAATACAATTATCACAGAATCATATTATGTCATGCCACATAATCAATCACAGTATTAGCACACTCTACTAATACCTACACTGCTCAAAACAATCGGGAAATGATCCCTACTATATCATACATACGACATATCATTCACCACTATAGGCCAATCATCACATAATTCCATTCTAAAATACACACAACATTTAAATGTCCATTTTTCACTTTTTCAACAGTGTTAACCGGTTAACGCCCTGGGTTAACCGGTTAACGCCAACAGAACACGCTTCCTAGCAATTCACAACAGTGTTAACCGGTTAACGCCCTGGGTTAACCGGTTAACGCAAGACAAACAGCAATATTTCACAATTCATAACAGTGTTAACCGGTTAACACCCTGGGTTAACCGATTAACGCAAGACAGAAAGCTGTTCTTGCGCTAACACGAAGCAGAATGCAGAATTCTCCGCATTTTCCGCCGTTGGAGGACTTCCAGACCTCCGATTCCAATTCCGTAAAAACCTACACTTTCGGAAAATCAAGACTCATCCAATTACAGATTCAATTACAGCTTAACATAACTTATTCCTCTCAATTTTTCAGCATTCAACATCCCAATTAGGGTCAATTCAACGGTTTATCACTACCCATTACATGTTAACCCATAATACCCATTAAACGACGATAAACCCCCCTTACCTGAGTTAATCCGGCAAATCCTTTAGCTTCAAGCTCTTCCTTCTTCAACCTTCTTCTCCTGCTCTTCCTCTTTGCCCTTTCTCCACTTTCTGTCGCTTTTCCCTTTTCACGTGAAAAAACTTTCTTTACCAAATGGAACTCTTTTTCTTATTTCCAACTTATATATATTCCAATAATAATCCAATAATATTCTAATTATTTAATTAAATTAATAAATATAATATTAACTTAAATTAAATAATTACCTTATTTTATCGGGGTGTTACAGGGGCAACCCCTTACTCCCTTGTGTATGGTAT
The DNA here is from genome assembly GCF_024323335.1 of Lathyrus oleraceus. NCBI lineage: Eukaryota > Viridiplantae > Streptophyta > Magnoliopsida > Fabales > Fabaceae > Lathyrus > Lathyrus oleraceus. The sequence continues at coordinate 99,677,146 of NC_066584.1, read as the reverse complement.
GGAAGCGATCCTACCTGTTGAAGTGGAGATTCCTTTTCTGAGAGTCCTGTTGGATGTCAAGCTAGATGAAGCTGAGTGGATTCAAACGAGGTTTAATGAGCTGAGCCTTATCGAAGAGAGGCGTTTAGCAGCGGTGTGCCATGGGCAGTTGTATCAGAGAAGGATGAAGAAAGCCTTTGATCAGAAAGTGCGTCCTCGAAGCTATCAGACTGGTGATTTAGTTTTGAAGAGGATCCTTCCTCCCGGTACAGATAACAGGGGCAAGTGGACTCCTAATTATGAAGGTCCATATGTTGTTAAGAAGGTTTTCTCTGGTGGAGCCTTGATGCTTACAACTATGGATGGTGATGATTTTCCGTCCCCCGTTAACTCAGATGTAGTCAAAAAATACTTCGCATAAATTGACCCGCTGGACAAAAAGAATAAAAGAGTCCAGGCAAAAAAAGGGCATCCCGGCGAACAAAAAAAAAGAGAAAAAAGGTTCGGGCAAAAGTTAGGGATAAAGAATAAAAAGAATACGTACACCCGGTAAGTCGAAAACCCGCAAGGGCGGCTTAGGCAAAAATGGGTATCCCGGTGGATTGAAAACCCGAAAGGGCAATCCAGGCAAAAGACGGATTAAAGCGAACACTACAGTCTGAGTTATCTGTACTTCATCGCGCTTCAGTGTCTACCATCTCGAAGGATATGATCGGTCCAGTCATTCTTCTCAGAAAGCGAGGAATTTGGGGAGAAATTGATGATCTGTGAGTCATAACAGAATTGGGAAATAGTGGATGCCGTGTTCACATTGCCATTAGGATAGATTTTTCCTTTTGTGCGCAATTACCTCTTCCTAGGAATTGCTTCTTGTTCTATTTGCCTTTCCAGGCCCATTTTCAATCAATAAAAGTCGTTATTCAGATAAATTGCTCTCTTGTTTTTATTTTTACTGTTTTGTTTGCAAAAAACGTCCGAATTTTTGATAAACATTGCATATAAAAATATGAAGGCTAGACAATAACGTGCAGAAAGATAAAACAATTGAAAATCATTTTAAATGTTGAGTACACTTGAGTGTATCTTGTCCATGCAATCCCCTGGGGCATGTATGTCTTGTTGGTTGCAGGTCATCACCTTTGGTTCCTGGTTGAAGCAGATACGCCACGATTTGTTCAGGGATGTTGTCAGCACTGTCCAGTAGTGTAAGAGGGGGGGGGTCTTCCCCAGCAGATGAAACAAGTTCAGGGCTTGTCTACCCAGCATATTCAAGGTCACGAATTCCTCAGCAGGATTGAGGATGTTTCCCCAGCAGGCTTGAAAGTGGCTGTTTCCCCAAGCAAGTCTGAAAGTTATTATAACTATTCATCCCTAGTATATGAAGCAGGTACAAAGGCTATTGTTTATCCCCAGCTAGTCTGAAGCTGTTGATCCCCACTGAATCTGATGTTTGTTGTATCCCTAGCGGAGGTATCAGTGAATAGTTTATTCCTCAGTCGGGTGTGAAGTGTTGTTCCTCAGTCGGGTGTGAAGTGCTGTAATCCTCAGTAGGGTTGTGAATGCCTTTCCCCATCAGGGTTGTGAATGCTTTCCCTTAGCAGATCTCCCCAGCAGAGGTTTGTTTTGATGGTTTTCCCCAGCGAGTTCCCCAAGTGGATCAGGGTCGGTGAAAATTATCCCCAGTAGAGTTTATCCTACCTGTGTATTGGCTGCTATCCTCGGCAGAGGTGAGCATTGGTTGTTTCCCTAGCAGAGTCCCCAAGTGGATTGGATTCATTGGAAGTTGTCCCTGGTGGGATTTATCCTCTCTCCAGCAGCAATGGTATTCGCCAGCACGGTTGAGAAGTTGGTGAGTTCCCCAGACAGAGTCTCCCTAGAGTTGAGTTGGGTCCTCTTCCGTCCCCAGAGTATCAGATCAGCAAGGCACCCCCGGCAGTGCGTCTCCCCACAGAGTTGGAGAATCTATTTAGATTTGTGTGCTCAGTAGAGCAATCCGTTTGCTCCCCAGCAGGAGTTTTCATCATTTTGCATCTTGCATGTAGTAATCATTGCATCCTCAAATCGCGTAGCATTTCCATTCAACATGGAGCATTACGCCATAGAAAAATTCAAACATATGCATTCATGTGTTAAACCTAATCAGACAATATCCCCGGCAGAGGCGGATCATTGTTCAACATCTGTACGACACATTTGCTACAGTTGCTCTTGACAGATAACATTCAAGAGTGGTAATTCCCCAGAGGTTTATTTCCTCACCCGCAGGTGAGAGGAAAGCTTGATTCTCCCCAATGAGATCCCCAGCAAGTGTTTAGCCTTGCCTTGACATATGTAGATGTCATCCCTGTGATACTAGTAAGTGTCATGTCAGCACCCGTGTGTGTTCTTTCTTTGGTGTCGGTACGCACCATTGTTTCGGTGTCGGTAAACGTCGAGTCTTTCTCCAGTCATCGGTAAATGTCTGATCGTCCTTTTTTTGGTGTCGGTAAACACCATTGTTTCGGTGTCGGTAAACGTCGAGTCTTTTCCCAGTCATCGGTAAATGTCTGGTCATCCTTTCTTTGGTGTCGATAAACATCATCTTTCGATGTCAGTAAACATCGAGTCTTTTCCCAGTCATCGGTAAATGTCTGGTCATCCTTTCTTTGGTGTCGGTAAACATCATCTTTTGATGTCGGTAAACATCGAGTCTCATCCCAGTCATCGGTAAATGTCTGGTCATCCTTTCTTTGGTGTCGGTAAACATCATCTTTCGATGTCGGTAAACATCGAGTCTCATCCCAGTCATCGGTAAATGTCTGGTCATCCTTTCTTTGGTGTCGGTAAACATCATCTTTCGATGTCGGTAAACATCGAGTCTCATCCCAGTCATCGGTAAATGTCTGGTCATCCTTTCTTTGGTGTCGGTAAACATCATCTTTCGATGTCGGTAAACATCGAGTCTCATCCCAGTCATCGGTAAATGTCTGGTCATCCTTTCTTTGGTGTCGGTAAACGTCATCTTTCGATGTCGGTAAACATCGAGTCTCACTCCAGTCATCGGTAAATGTCTGGTCTTGTATCATTTCTGTACACATCATCTTTCGATATCGGTAAACATCAGGTTCTCTTTCCATTTATCCGTGGATGTCTGGTCACCTCTCCGTTGGTGTCGATAAACGTCGAGTTTTTCCCATTCGTCTGTTGACGTATGGTTGTATCTCTTTCTCCCAGTTCATCCGTTGATGTCTGGTCATCTCTCCGTTGGTGTCGATAAACGTCGAGCTTCTCCCGTTCGTCCGTTGACGTCTGGTCGAGTCTTCCCATTCATCGGTAAATGTTTGGTCACCTCTCCGTTGGTGTCGATAAACGTCGAGCTTCTCCCGTTCGTCCGTTGACGTCTGGATGTATCCTTTTCCGGTAAAAAAATAAAATCCAAATCCCCAGTGAAGGCGTTGGTAGACGTCTTGTCTGGTCCAGTGATAAATATCAGATCCCAGTTGAAGTTGCCCTTGGTGAACTTTCTTTTCTGGATCCCCGCAGAGTGCAAATTTCTACGGTTCTTTGGTATTCAATCCCTGTGTACCTTGAAGGTCTGACAGACGTTGCTCTCATCCGTTCAGGTTCCCAATTGATTGAATAGGGGCAGTTGTAGCACCTCAAATTTTCACCTCCCATTTGTACATTCATTTCATTTTTAGGTCATTAACATTGCATTCATATTGCATAGACCACTGCATATCATCAGTCAAGACTGGTCAGGAGATTCAACTGTGCAAGAGAGTAAGAGCATTTTCCATGAGACGAAAGCCCTATGATTGTTCCAATGAGCTTCCATTACCCAAGGATCACTTTGAAGCAATTTGGCCAAGTGTTGAAGGCTCAAAACTCATCAGTGCATGTGCAAGTCATCTAAGGCCCATAAAAGTCAACTGCAAAGTCAACTGTGGATTTGGAGGTGGGAAGTGATTAGAGATAATTCATTCATGTTCAAACAAGTCTCATTTTACATTTAAAACACTCACATTGAAGAATTTGAAGTCAGGTCAAGAATTTCCCAAAATAGCAAGTGACCTATAATTTGAAATTTCCAAAAATGGCAAGGCTTTGGACCAACTTCAACTCAACTTTCCAACATCAAAGAAGCTTCAAATGAAATTTTGTCCAACATGAAAGTTGAAGATCTTTCTCTCCCATTTCCAAAAAGTCCAAGATCATGGATTTATGATGTGTGGTTGAGAAGTTATGATCAAATCATGACAAAGGGTGCTTGAAAATTCAAATGGGCATAACTTTTGAACCAAGGCTCCAAATTTGGTGGTTCTTCTTGCATTTTTCTCATCATGACATGCACTTTCCAAATATCTCATTGCATAGCTTGAAATGTGAACATATGATGACATGCTCATGCATACTATTTTTGAAGAGGAATTTATTAAAATCAATTTGGGTGATCATATGCATAAAATATCCATTCCAAAGTGTGCATGGGTTATTTTTAAGTGGTTTTGGGCCTTATTCTGGTACTGTTCACGCATGCATGAAGGGCATAAGGTGAAAATCCAATTTTGTACATACACCTTACAACTTGCTAATCTCACTTGGCTTTGGCTTAAACATGTTTTCAGTATCATTAGCAAGACATATATATTGTTAATCACAACTGCATTCATCATTAACATCCATTTCAGATCTGAATCTTGAATTTTTCTCTCAAAATATTTTCCAATTTCTTCACACAAGGACCATTTCTATTGATGAATTCATGCTCATGAGTTGTTTTTGAGGAGATTTGAACGTGAACTTAGAGGAATTCGTGCTATATTTGACCATACATGAAGCTTGAAGCATCCATGGAGTTTGTAAATTGAGCTGGTTTCACGTGTGCTTAAGCTTCAATCTCTTCACCAATTATCTCAACAAGCATTGTAGTGGATTTCTGAAACAAGCCAAACCCGAATCTGCTCTTCAAGAGGTAGGATTTTTTATTCTCATAATTCTATAATCCATGTGTATGTTTGTGTAGATCTCGTGTTGTTGAGAATTCTGGTGAAAAAATCAAGTAAAATGGTGCATTATTTATGAAGATATGAGTGTTTGAAGTTTGAGTGTTCAATATTGATTTCTTCGATTTGAATAATATATGATGTTTTTGATTGATTCATTGCTTGATCCGTGCTCACTATGAAAAAACCGGTTGAATGATGTTATTGTTTGTGATTTCTGGAGTTTTTTCTGGAAATCTGGAATTCTGGATATGAACTTCATCGTCTTCATCTTGAGGAAGATGAAGATCATAGTTAGCCACGAGTTTGCTACGTTTTAGCTACGGTTTCTTCATGCAATTAGCTACGATTTCTGGCCAGGCTTAGGGTTTCTACAGTGAAACGCCACCGTTTTGCTTAGCGCGCATATTCAAATTCGGACCAGGTTCGATCCTGGCCGAGCGCGTTTTTTTCAAATGCCTTGTATTTTATTCATTTTCCCTCCATTTTTTATGCTTGATCATGTTTTGATTTCAATTATTTTCATGAACTTAGAAAAATCATATAAAATTGAAAACTCATCCAATTTCATCCCAATTTTTTGCAAACTGCTCCTTATTCTGTCTAGTTTTTTATGAGCATGGATTTGCAAGTTGTGCTGGGCTGAAAAATAATTTGTTCTAGGATGATTGAATACATATGCATGTGTGACATTGCCTTGTTCTTTCCATCATAAAATGCTCAAAAATAATCCAATGGCTTTGAAATTTTGTGTGTAGTTTCTTAACAGGTTGATTGACATTTTGGCTTTGGTTTGACATTTTTTCCATGCTCCAGTTCTGTTTTGTGCTTGTATTAATATGGTGTGACAATTTGTGTCACACCTTTTGATGTTCAACTTGTACCATGTGATTGCCATGCCAAATGATCTCCAATGCTTCTGATTTTTTGTGTGATGAATGTTGTGGGTGTCTTGATTGCTCATGAAATTTTCCAGATTTATTTGAACCACTTCTGTTTTGATTGAGAATTTTCATTCATGTTGACCATTTGGATGCCTTGAATTGGTCTTTAACTTCACTTGCTTGCTAAATGGACTTGCCTATTGATTATGATTCAGTCCTTTTTAGGATTTATTCTTGAGTGATTAAACATGCTTTGTGAGTGAGTTTGAGGTTCTGTTTTGGATTTTTGATCCTCTTTTGACCCTAGGCTTTGACCTAGTGGTTTGGACTTACCATTTGGGTTGTGAATTTCAGGTTCAAGTGTACATTTCCATGATTGAAGTGGCTCCTTCATTTAAGCTTGGTCAATTGTTGTCATGTGCTAACCTTTGTGTGTTTTGTAGGCTTTGAGAACAATTCACTTGTGCTTGTGGCTTGCTCATTGTTGTCTGATGATGCTTTGTCTGTCTGCTTGTTATTAACTGTTGATTGTTTGTCTGTACAGTTGAACTGATTAGTTTAGATGTTTCCATAGGTACCTAAGTTGCTTTGAGTTCATTTGAACTTGCTTTGCTAGCTTGTGGTTTGCATACCACTGAGGTATAATCTCTTGACTTCATGTAGTCTGGAAGACCTACTGTTATTGGTAGGCACCTTTCTGAAGCCCTCCTTAAGAGGCAATGTTTGTGAATGTTTAATTTTGTGCCAAGCAGGTAAAGACCTCTTAAGAGGAAATTGGAAGATAGAAGGGATGTGCAATCCATCCCCTGTTACTCAGTGTGTCATTCCTCTTGCTCACACCATGTGTTGATGCATTGTGAATAAAAACCCAAACTCTTGTAGTGTCAGTCATCTGTGGAGAAGAGTTCCTACATTCTGAACTCCCACACTTTCTATTTGAGTCAAGCTCTCCCAGGCCAGGGATAAGAGCTGTGAGGTCTTACTCTCACTTCCCATTTCATCTGCTTCACCCTAACTCTCAATGTTAGGGTTAAGAGCTAAAAACACCCCATTCCAGTTGGCTTGTTTTTACAGCCTAGCCTTGTATGAGCCCAATTGTTTGCATATAGCGTGTGTGCTTGCTTTATTGTGCTTGTATGTGTTTGATTGTGCTGTTAGGCTAGCTTGCTTCCTGTGCAAGTAGGATAGAAACCTCAACATAGGGATCGTATGCATGATAACTTCTAGGCTCGAGTCGTAGTCTCCCTAGTAGCTTGTTATCTCCCTTTGTCTCTGGTTAGGATAGAAGTTCTTTCCCCGTTAAGGGGAACTACGTCGCCCTGATCCTCATACCAGATGAGGTACGTAGGCAGGAGATGAGCTGATCTCTTCGGGCGCCCTTTTTCTTTTTCAACCCCTTTGTGTGTGTTGGAGTCTGAGATAAGTCCAGCGATTGGCAGTTGGTTTCCTGTGTCTTGTTTGCTTGTTGGAGTCTGACGTAAGTCCAACGATTGGCAGTCGGTTTCCTGTGTGTGTGTTTGTTGGTTCGGAGTCTGATGTATGTCCAGCGATTGGCATTCGGTTTCCATGTTTCCCTGCTTGTGTGGAGTCTGACATAAGTCCAGCGATTGGCAGTCGGTTTCCTGTGTGTGGTTTTGTTTGGCGTGCGTTAGCCGAGCTACGAGTGCTCTGATTCTTCTCCGGTCAGAGAAGATATGTATGCATAGGATGCAACATCCTAGCGAGCACGTTTCCCCTGTCCCGAACTACGTCGACTCTGATGTCTGTGCCTGACAGACTACGTAGGCCCAGGATGCGATATCCTGCCGAGTCCGTTTCTTCTGTCTTTTCTGTGTTTCCTTCCAGCTTGTGCAGTGTTTGAGCAGTCTTTAGCAACCTTTCTTCTATTCTTTCTGAGCGTGGATCCCATCGAGTACGAAGGATGCGTAGGGGTGCTAATACCTTCCCTTCACATAACCGACTCCCGATCCCATCTCTCTCTGGTCGCGAGACCATGTTCTTTCCAGGTTTACTTCGAGCATTTCCTTTCCCTCTTTTGGGATAAATAACGCACGGTGGCGGCTCTGTTGTTTTGTTTTCCCTCCGGTTTTTCGCGTAATGCGACAGGTTACCTCCTAGTTGAGGGCTGATGACTCATGGCTTCCCCTATAGCGGCCGCCATGTGCAACGCCATGTGTGTATTTTCGCCGAAAAACCCTAATTTTAGGTCTTTTTGCTTCGTTTCTTCCAAAAGAGTCCGAAAGTGCTAAATATCTGAAAACAAGAGAAAAGAGAGCATAATACAAACAAAATGATAATAAAGTCATAATAAACATGTGAAATCCGAGTCAAAAACACGGTGTAATTCAGTGTGATCAAATTTTCCCACACTTAAATCTTTGCTTGTCCTCAAGCAAAACTCTTTATAGTTTATGAAAGAAAATTAGTACCAACTAGAGTTAATTCGAGGAAAAAAGACTTACGAGTTCATTCAAGGAATGTATTGATAGGTACTAACGAATCGAACTAAGGGTATTGTAGTGACACTTCCCGCAATTGCGGTCGTAGTCTTTGTTCCTATACAAATCAATCCATATTACCCCACCATACCTAAGCCTTCTTTTTATTTTCTTAAAGTCCTTTTCATTCAGGTGCAATCACATTAAGCCAGTTATCCGTACATACTCATAGTAAAGTGACCAGTTAGTGATTATGATCTTAAGCATGGGGCTCTGGTACATAAGTTGGTGTAACCCTTTTATTCAACCTAATTTCTAGTTGTGGGGGATTGGATCGTAATCCACCCTACCAAGTTCAGCACCAGATACCTCTGAACCAACAAACAAATAGGCTTATTATTTTTTTATTTTTCTAAGCATGAGGCTCCGGTACATAAGTTGGTGTAACCCCTTTATTTAACCCAATTTACAATTGTGGGGGATTGGATCGTAATTCATCCTACCAAGTTCAGCACCAGATACCTCTGAACCAACAAACAAATAGGCTTATTTTTTTATTTTTTTATTTTTCTTCTGCATGTTCCGCATATGTTTTTATTTTGCTGGGTTAAATGACCGTGTGAGAGTCACCTAGCCCGGATTTTCATGCGATTTGAGAACAAAGCAGTTTTTTTTGTGTGATCATTCACTTATTTTCATCGGTCCCCTACATAGAGCATGCTTAGGCCGGAGCTGACTGCTAGGATAAACTACTTAAGGACTTATTTGGAACAAAAACTGGGGCTACAGCATATGGGGTATCAGGATCGACTCTTACAATCATGAGGCCTAAGGTGTTAAGACAATACCGATTTTTAGAAAGAGTTTTCCCAAGTCTTTTACATCCTGTTATAAACCTGTCTTATAGCCTGAATGTTCAAGATGTACTGTTTTCTTGGCTAAATTTTTTTTTGTAAGGTTAAGGAAATGGGAGAAATTACGGATACACTACTTAGATGACTCGTCAGACACATGTTATTTTATTGAAAGGAAAAAACAAACAACTAAAATAAACAAAACATACTAAAAATAAAAGAAAACGGTAAAGAGTGATAAAAGTAAAGGAAAGCGATAAAAAGCAATAAAAATAAAGGAAAGATGAAAAGCGATAAAATCTCCTCCTACACTTAAACTGAACATTGTCCTCAATGTTTCGATATGAGATAGGGTAGGAGTAACCTGGAAGAGAGAGAGAGAGAGAGAGAGAGAGAGAGAGAGAGTGAACTAGGGGTGAGCACCGGTACCGTCACCTCACCGCCCTGGTCAGGATGCTTGGGTCGACGACGTCTCGTTCGAGTACTAAGTCCTTCTTGCAGCTGCTGAGAGCGACCTAGGAGAGATCCTTGGGTGGCCTCGATGAGAGAGAAGTGACGCTCATTAGCTTGTCGTTGGTGTTGCTGCTCGTTAGTGATCGCAAGCAAGGACTCAGTGGTAATCCGATGTGCTTGCTCATTACGCTACTGGGAAGCTACCATAAAACTCATATTATCTGTCAGTTGTCGGTTTATGGTATTCGGGAGGGTGTCACGCCTTTCCTCACGAGCCAGGTGCTCGTGCCACATCTCCTTGGTGATGTAGAAACCGGGAGTGATACCTACAAAAGGGTTAGAGGAAGAAGGTGCGGTGTGTGCAGGTGATGCAGCAGGAATATCACGAGCCGGTGACTGGTCGCGCCGGTCATACTCGTCATCGGTCCCTGGCCCATCGTCCATAGGAACATTAGGTGGCAAAGGACCGGTAAAGGGTGGAGCATCAACATCGTGTGTCCAGTTCCTTGCATGTCGCACATTCGTACGTTGAGAGCAAGGTAGGACAACACTGGGTACAACTGGACCATGTATCATGAGGTAGAAACCACCTTCTCGTCGCACCTTGCATAATTTCATATCTTTCAAAAACTTCAAGTTAATGGTGCGGTGAGGGAGTGGTTCCAAGGTGGCTAACTCAACGTGTAGATTCAACGCTCTAGTAATGGAGGTAATCAAACCACCGAAAGAGATGGTTCCTCCTTTTTTAAGGATGGCAAACATATGGTCCAACATGAAAGGAACAAGATTGATCCTGCGATTAGTGAGGCAACCCTGTAAAAACAGCAATTCTCGAGCATTTACTTTGTTAGAATTTTCCCGGCTAAATATAGTACATGCCAAGAGGTACCAAAAGATACGTATGGTCGGGTTATGGATATTAGAAGCCAAAATTCCTTCAAAGGAAGTGACACTCACATTAGATAATCTGTTCCAAAAAGTAAATGCCTAGAGTGCCCATTCAACATCCAAGGGTGTCTCACAAATAGCACCATCACCATAAGGCATTCTGAGCAGACCCGCTAAAGCATCGGTAGTGTACTTGTATTCTACATTAAACATTCTAAAACAGACGGTACCTACCGTGCTAGCGGTACCGGGGTAAACAGTGTAAATTAGGGAACTAAAAAATTCCCTAGTGAGCCTATCGTAGGTGGGTGCTTTACTAGCAAAAATATCATGTAATCCTAAATTATCTAACATGTGGAAAACACTATGGTATGTGCCTAGAGTGTACAAACAATCTTTGTCGACATACCTGGTAGCGAGGATCTCCCGAGTTTGCAATCTTTGCAAAATATTGTTTTGTCGCTCACCGGGCTTTCCTCCACGAAGAGTGATGTTGTTAAACTCCATTTCGGCCATTAATGGTGATTGTAGAGAAAAATGAGTATTTATAGAAAAGAAATGAAAAAATGGAATTTAATGGGTTTTTGGTGGAGAAATGGAGAAGTGAAGTTGGGAAATGGTAATGGCTTGAAGTGAAAATGAGAAGCTTGGGGAATTTTTAGGAACTTTGGTGGAGTTGGGAGAAGAAGAAAATGGGTTTGGAGAGGTTGAAGAAGGTATAAATGGTGAAAAAGGAAAATATGCCTGTTACGTCACGGCGCCCGCCATGAAGCCTATGGCGCCCGCCATGTCTTCGGATTTGGTTTGGGTCGGCTTGATGTTTGCTACTTGGGCCTCAACCCTCTTGTCTTCATTTTTGTAATGGGGGTGCACATAGGTTGCTACGAATGCTGTTTTTTATTTAAGTTCGATAAAACAAAATAAAACAAAATAAAATAAAGCAAAATAAAATAAAATAAAACAAAACAAAACAAAATAAAATAGTAAAGTAAAATAAAACAAAATGGACATAAAAAAATATAATAATAATAATAATGCATATATATATATATATATATATATATATATATATATATATATATATATATATATATATATATATATATATATATATATATGTAGAGTCAATAATAATTCACAAGTCCAGAGATCTTAGGAAAAATAAAGCAAGCATAATGTCAGAGGAAACAATAAAAATATGCATGAATAATGAGTAACGGGAAAAATAGGGAAATTCAAACGGTACTTCTCGGTTCATGATGGCATCAATGCTCGGGGTACGGTGGAGTCTCTTCGTCTTCATTTCCTCAAAGCTCTATGATCTGGTGTCGGAGATCGGCGATCTCATCATGCAGCATATCAATCTCGGTGTCGTGTGAGGCAACTGATACTTCAACCTGCAAAGCAACATCAGCAAGCTCCTGGCGAAGTTGAGCTATCTCCATGCGAAGCTTAACCAATTCGGACTGCATGCTCGGAGTTTGGAGATTCGGATTGTTGGTACGAACTTTGATTCTGATCGGTGCGATCTTCGGCGCATCTACCGTTTCTCCCTTCCCTTCTATGGCGTAGGCCCAGTTGGCCTGATCAATCACACAAGTCACTTGAGGGTCAGGTAAAGTGAAGTAGTGAATGGTCTCACCCTTAATTAACAGACTGTATTGATTCGGTTGGAAAGAAGATCTCCTCATAAGGTCACGGTCCAGACAGAAATCAATATCCATTAAGGTGTAGCTGCAGTAAGACATCAGGTGAGATAGTCTTCTATCGAGTCCCAGGGTTGAGGCTATATGAGTCACCGTGCTTCCAACATGTATAGGGCTCGCAGCAGAGCGAGCATTAAGATATAGACTCTCGATCAAGAAAGCTCCACAATCTACTGGGCGTGACTGAGTGGTACAGTACATGAAGAAGATCTCTTCAGCACTCACATGCGTATCAGGGTCACTCTTTCTGAGGAAGGTGTGGGTAATGATCATCTAGAAGTATCGAAAAGAAGGGTTGTGAATCTTGTTGGAGATTTGGGTGGAAGGGTCAGGACTACCCCCACACGTAATATTACTCAAAAACTTCTCAACGTCTCGGCTCAAAAAGTAGCTCATATGGAGCTCAGATGAATCATCATAGGCAGTCTAAAAACCAAGCAAGTCGCTGAAACGCTTGTGGTTGAAGGTGTATTCTTCCCCAAACAATCTGAAATTAATATATCCTCCATCACTGGCGTGACCAACATAGGGCTCGTGGATAAGCGAGCTCAAGAACTCCAAAGTCAGGTTCATGTAAGTCACGTGCATAGCATCCGTATATTCATCCCACTATAACTGATTGCACAAGTTCATGACACTAGGCTCAATGCCTAATGCCTTCATGCAACTCGAGTCGGGATATCTGGTGGGCAGCATTGGACGCTGTGAAAGCATGGTGTAACGCTGTTCTTGAACTGGGTCACGAAAGATTACTGGCATGGTGTCGATATTCTCCATTCCTGAAAATTTAGATTAGAAATAGAGGACACCTGAAATCGCGAATATTATAACTGTTAGTCTCTACATAGGTGTACATATATATAAAAACAAATAAAAATGTAAATTGAAATAGTAAAAAGTAAAGGAAAAGAAATCATGGGTTGCCTCCCATGCAACGCTTGTTTAACGTTGTTAGCTTGACGATTCGAACTTTATATGTTAGAGGTGGGAACTGGAGGGTCGATCAGAGTTTGGTCATGACATTCTGTGGGGATGTCACCTCCTTGGTATTGCTTCAATCTTTGTCCATTTACCACAAACGGATTACAGGAACTGTTCCGGATTTCAACTGCTCCAGATTTTAGGATTTTGGAAACTGTCCCAAAGTTGTCTCTGTCAGGTTCAAGGGGAACTATATCTAACTTGGCTATCAATCTGTCATAGGTGAAGTCATCATTTATAGGTAAATGATCTGGCTTCAAATGCTCTAATCTGGAACGATGGTCAGCAACTACGTTTTCTGTTCCTTTTTTGTCTCTAATATCTAAGTCGAATTCTTGTAGCAAAAGGATCCACCTGAGTAATCTAGGTTTTGCATCCTTTTTGCTTAGAAGGTAATGGATAGTTGCATGGTCTGCATAGACTATAATCTTAGATCCTACAAGATAAGACCTAAATTTATCGATTGCGAAAACTACAGCTAGGAGTTCCTTCTCTGATGTTGTATAATTTAATTGAGCGGCATCTAGGGTTCTACTAGCGTAATATATTACGTGTAGTTTCTTATCTTTTCTTTGCCCTAGAACAGCTCCTATAGCGAAATCGCTAGCATCACACATTATTTAGAAGGGTTTAGTCCAATTCGGGGTTTGTAGAATGGGTGCTGAAATTAATGCTTGCTTTAAACGGTTAAAGGCCTCGATGCATTTCTCATCGAAAATGAATTTAACGTCTTTCATCAGATGGCAATCAGGGGTTTTGTTATTTTAGATAAGTCTTTTATGAAGCGTCGGTAGAAATCGGCGTGTCCAAGGAAACTACGAACTTCTCTAACTGTCTTAGGAGGGTTAAGGTTTTCTATAACTTCTATTTTTGCTTTATCGACCTCAATGCCTCTTTCAGATATTATATGTCCTAACACTATGCCTTCTTTAACCATAAAGTGGCATTTCTCCCAGTTTAACACAAGGTTAACTTCTACACATCTCTCTAGGATTTTCTCAAGGTTAATAAGGCAGTCTTCAAAGTCTAATTCACACACCGAGAAGTCGTCCATAAATACTTCCATGATTCCATTGAGATAATCTACGAAGATTGACATCATGCAACATTGGAAAGTAGTTGGCGTATTACAGAGTCCAAACGGCATTCGTCTGTAAGCAAATGTTCCGTAAGGACAAGTAAAGGTTGTTTTCTCTTGATCCTCGTGGTGAATGGGTATTTGGAAAAGTCCAGAATATCCATATAGATAACAAAAGTAAGAGTGTCTGGAAAGACGCTCAAGCATTTGATCTATGAATGGAAGGGGAAAATGGTCTTTTCTAGTTGCCTTATCTAGCTTCCTATAATCTATGCACATACGCCATCCGTCTTCTATGCGTTTAGCGACATGCTCCCCTTTTTCGTTCTGCACGACTGTGATGCCTCCCTTCTTGGGTACCACATGTACATGACTTACCCACTTACTATCAGAGATCTGATAGATTATACCAGCTTCCAGTAGTTTAAGGACTTCCTTCTTTACTAACTCGCTCATTACAGGGTTGATTCTTCTCTGATGTTCCCTAGAAGGTAGAGGGGTATCTTCTTAAAACGTTCAAGAGTCAATTCGTCTCGTCTTGGTTTAAGGTGGCACTAACTATTACTGGGTGGTTCATTTCTTCATCCAAAAACTCATATCTTAGGTTCTTGGGTAGTTCCTTAAGTTCTTGGGCTGGTTTTTGAGAACTAGGTGAATGGTCTGGAGTAAGATCCAGACATTCGTTAGAGTGAGGTTCCGTTTCCTCTAGTTCATCATCCTTTTCATTCGGGTTTGAAAATGGTTCGATCTTAGGTTCTCCTTGATCAAATTCTATTATGCACTCATCTATGATATCGATCGCATAACATGCGTCTCCTAGAATTGGTGCCATCAGGAATTTTGAAAGAATGAACTCGATCTTTTCGTCCCCTACTTCGAAGGTTAATTTCCCTCTTTTGACATCTATTATAGCTCCAGCTGTTGATAAGAATGGTCTACCTAAAAGGATAGGAATATCTTCGTCTTCTTTGATATCCATGACCACGAAGCCTGTTGGGATATAAAGTTGACCGATCCTAACTGGGATGTCTTCTAAAATGCCTACAGGATACTTCACAGACCTATCGGCTAATTATAGGGACATCTTAGTTGGTTGCAATTCTCCTAGGTTTAACCTTTTACATACAGCTAAGGGAATTAAACTCACACTAGCGCCTAAGTCCAGGAAATCTATCAAAGCATCCTTATCTCTGAGTTGCTGAAGTAGCTCCTCTCACTCACGGACCCAAGCACGCGAGCGGTCTTCATCTCTCAACTCCTCTACTCCTTGGTTAGGGAGGGTTGAAGGCCCAACCATAACCATAGGTGTAGGTCTCGGGTAGTCATAGGGCATGCGGTACTCAGAAGCTCTCCTCCTCACCCACGAGGTGTAGGGTTCCAAAGCAATACAATTCTTTGGACCAAGCTCTTTCCTTCCCTTCCTTTGAATCTTGCGCCAAGCACGGACCATTCTGCCCTTCAAGTTTTGGGGATCTTTACCCTCTTGAAAGAACACACCTTCTAACAAAATGTTATTAGGTTTGTCCTTTAAGGGGAACCCAAGTTGACGACGTTCCAGAACAGGGTTGTAGTTAATCCCACCACATGTACCAAGAAGAGGCACATTGGAGAATTCACCACAAGAGTCAATAATCTGCACACCATCATACACACGATTGTACCAAAATATATCATCATTAGTGAGAGACATAAGTCTCGTGGACCACCGTAGACATCCTTTGTTCTCCTTGAAGGCGAGCGTTTGTGGCAAGTGCGAAATAAACCACTTGTACAACAGAGGCAAACAACACACAATGGTACCACCACCCTTTGCATTCCTCATATGCAAAGAGAAATAAGTGTCACCCAACAGAGTAGGAACGGGATTAAGAGTAGAGAAAATCCTAATAGCGCTCACATCCACAAAATTGTCAATGTTGGGGAATAACACTAGCCCATAGATGAGAAGTACAAATATGGCCTCAAAGGCGTCCTCACTCATGGCCTTCCCAAAATAAGTAGCTTGAGCGATGAGGAAATCAGATGGGAGACCTTGAATTCCACCTTTGGTAGTCATATGAGCACCAATAATAGATTCATCTATATGCAACAGATCAGCAGTCTCTTGGGAAGAAGGAACTCTCTCCAAGCCACTGAACGGCAACTGATCTAGGATAGGTATACCCATAAGATAGGCATACTCCTCAAGCGTAGGCAAAAGCTAGAAATCCAGAAAAGTGAAGCAACGATACAAAGGATCATAGAACTGCACCAACACACTCATCATACCTTCATCCATCTGAGTAGCAAGAATAGACAGAAGCTTCCCATGACAAGCTTTGAACTCCAAGGGATCTAATACATAGGATGTCAAACTCCTTAGCTCTTTCAAGTCGGGTTGTCTGAAACTGTACTTCTTTGTATTCCTTCTTTTCTTATCCATGTCTGAAAATTTGCAAATAGACCTTTTAAGTTCCTTGAATATTTTCTCATTGTTGATGATATGCATATGTATGAATGCATGAATGTATGGATGCAACAATCACACTCAAGGATCGAGAAAATCACACCACACAAAGGTCATGGGATGGATCAAGTCATCCTTAATATCAATCATCCATTTTGGTGGATTATGGTTTACACCTTATCAACACCCAAGTTCCATTGATATTAAGGACATACGAGAACGGATCAACCGTGAATCAAGGGTTTGTTGCAAGTCAAGAGCATGGAGTCCCGGTTAAGAACCACCCAAAGGGAGCATACTATGGTTAAACCTGAAGATCATGTTCTACAAGAGGTTCCCATAGTCATCATCCCATCTTTTGAATATTATCGGATAAACGACTACTCGTATTCCAAAAATATTCTCAAGAGAGACTCTTATAAGTGTAGTATCGCGTAACAATCATATCAAATCTTACACTTGAACGACTTCGCACTACGTCCTAAAATAGGCCAAGATGGGTTAGGTAATCTAAGGTCCTTGGCTTCTAAGGCGTATATTGGAAAGAGTAATGCCTAACCACGACTACTCGTGTGGCATTATTGATCCCAACATAATCTCCACCAAGTGAATGGGCTTGCAAGTCAACTTGCTAAGGAATAACTCCACACAAGTCAACAAGACTATGCCATTCTCCTATCATAAGTGCACTCGAGTTCGGGTATATAACTCATCTCACAAGAGACCACCAAGCACACAAGCAATTGATATATCAAGCAATTCATACATTACAAACAAAACAGTCATCCCAAATTTGCACAAAAAATATGTCACAAAATAATATAAACATACAATACAAAAAAGGTAAAAAGTAGGCAAAACACACTAGGAAAGTCTATTTCCCTCCCTAGCAGAGTCGCCACTTTTCTGTAGCGGGGTATTCGTTACCTTTAGATTTATTGACTAAATCAAAAGTAAATCATACAATTCGAGTCGCCACCGCACTTCTATTTATCCAAAGGAAAGGTTAGAAAGCAAACAAAAACCGAGAAGTTTTATCAAATCAAAAACTAATAAAAATGTCAGAGATCTGGGTAAGGGGGATGGTTATGCAATGGGAAGGTTTTAAGCACCCAATACATCCTTAGTACTCTAAGGGAGCCCTTTTTACAAATGTTGTATGGTAGGTTGGTATTTGTGAAAATATTTGTGCAAACATGATTGGGGAGATGAGAAAATAATATACAAGTTATTTACTATTTTTGTGTTTGAATGGATAAACCCATTGCCTACGTACCATCTTAAAAAGGTATGATCAAAACCTCGTAGTTCGGGGTACAAATCTCAAAATAAGTTAGTGAATTGATTGGTCAAAAGCCTTAAGGTATTTTGTTATCAAAGTGAGAAAACTCAATCTAAACCACAAATCCACCATGTGAGGAGAGCTTCAACATACTAGTGAGGGATCCACCCTATAATAAGTATCGAAGACTTATAGCCCAATCACTAAGGATACAGGTGAGGATTACATCAACCTCTGTGATAACTCAAACCTAATAGCTAATGTTTATGAAAAGCTTTAGCAAAAATGGCCATTGGAACCACAAAAAAACAATTTGAGTGAGTTGTATTTACAAATGAAAAGTATTCACAAAATAAAGTCCAAGTTGACTTAATATTCAATTCAAAATAAGTGTTATGAAAAGAGTTTGAAAAATCAAAGGCATAATGCCTAGGTTTCTAATTTTTGAAAGCAATGTTAATGTTTGCACAAAAAGGTTGGCTTGGGTTAGAGTGGAGAGAAGAAGAGAAGGGCTAGGTCCTAAACATGTAAAGATGAGGGAAGAGAAATAAAACCACTTGGTGTTCCCTTCTTGATATCATAAAGATGATCCAAGTTGCTCCTTTCCTTTGGACTTAGCAAGCAATAAGCAATTAACTCAAGCAATCAAGCAAATATCAATCAAGCTCCTAGGATCTTCCAATTTGGACTTGTCTCTCTCATTTTGGATGCTCATGACAATGGTCCTTCTAATTGGCTCAAGTTTGGGATCCCTATCACAAGAACACACAAATCAAAAAGTTCCACAACGCAATAAAAAGAATGGACAAGAGTGAGTTTAGAATTAAGGGTCATTTCAATTCATCTTCAAGATTAAGCATTCTAAAGGCATGAGGCCTAGTTGCTCTTCAACATATTTAGCATTCTAAAGGCATGAGGCCTAGTCGCTCTTGAAACTCCATTTATCATAGGTAAGGTCCTAAATCTAAATCCTTTCTCCATTTGCATTGGGTTCACACAAAACAAAAAAAACAAAACAAGCACAAGGCAATATTATATACACAATAATGTGCTCAAGTGAGCAAAAGGAAAATGGCATAAACATAAACATGAGCTCAAGTGAGCAAAGGGCAGAGACAAATGAATTAATGAGCAAGAAATTAAATTGCATTAAAGTAAATTGCAAGAATTAAATGCTTGAATTAAAAGTTAGTAATTAGTAGTTAGTGTTAGTGAGCCATGAGGCAATTTAGCACTATATTAAGCAATCGTAAGTGGACTAATGTAGTAGCCACACCTATCTGAGATCGGTCAATAAAACTATAGGCAAATAAACACAAGTTAGAGATCATGACTAGTAAGCCAAGCTCCTACAACTTGCCATGCCAAAAGAAAAGAAGAATGACCTTGTATGGATTTAGGTTTTTTGCTTGACCAAGAAGCAACCTATCTTTAATACAAAGAAACTCACTTGATAATTGATCAAGATGAATTTGATTTGGATCAAAGAAGGTTAAGCCTCTCATATGTCAAGGCTAACCACCAATCATTAACTCATTGGTCAAAAGAAAAAAGAAGAAGAAGAAGATGGAAATGGAATGTACATAATTGAAATTCAAATGACATAACCAACACACATTGATCAATTATGAATGGAATCAACATCAATCAATGGTAAACAGAAATGAAATGAAGATTAGAAGTCAAGAAATAACAAAAATATTTTTGGTAATTTTTGGAATTAAAATAATACTTGAAATAAAATGAACAAATAAAGGTCAAACTTCAAATCTAATTCAAATCAACTTGGAAAAGTCCAATTAGATCATCATAAGTCTAACATGGTCAAACAAGGTTTGACAAAAAATTTCATCATTTTTTAAAAACAGAAACTAATTTTAAACAATTAAAAATGAAGAAAAATAACATAATTGGACTAAAATCTCAAATAAATCTCAAATTAATTAAGAAATTGATGAGAATATTTTTCATAGATCCATCATCATCCAAAGATGTTAAGAAAATATTTTTTGCATTTTTGAATATTGAAAAGTATTTTAAATGAATTAAAAGCAATCAGAAACGAAATAATTCACAAAAAATATTAAATGGAATCACAAAAATAATTAAAAATCATTTTTAGAAACTAGAATTTAAGAGAAATTTTTTGCAATTGGTCCCATATTTTTATGATTCCAAATAAAGAAGTTATGAATTTTTAAAATAAAATGGAATAAAAGAAAATAAAATGGAAATTCAGAAATTGAAAAAAACAGGGAGCGTCTGATCAAAGCTCATTAAATGATGTGGCTGATCAGAAGGCCATGTAGCGCGTGCTCATTGTGTTCCTTGGTCAACAGCGAAACACAATGCATTTAAAATAGTCAAAACAATCAAAGGACCAAATTATATCGTTCCAGTTGGATCCAAGGGCTATGAGGTCAGCCACGTGTGGACGGTGGTGGAAACCACCGTCTTCTTCGGTGAGAAGCCTTTTTCCGGCCACCAGTTGCAGGTTTTCAAACCTCAACCATAACACGCGATCCACATACCATTCGAAAGCTGGGGCGATGTACATCACCCCTGTGACCTTAGTTTTTGCTTAAGACTCTTATAGAAGGAGAAATTTGAGATGGAAAAACAAGGTACTCAATCTGAACTTGTTCAACTCACAAAATTAAAAGCACAAATCAATTGCCTCTCACATGAGGACTTCAGAGGTACCAACCAAACCAAGCAATGCACAATAACAAGGGAGATTCGAAGAAAACAGTTGGAGAATCAACCTTTGAAGTGCAGCTTTTTAGTGCTTGATCCAATCCAATTCTTCAATGCAGTTTGATCTTTAAGTAACAAGGAAGCAAGGCTAAGGAATTATAAGTCAAAGATCAACCAAGGAAGTTGAAATTTGAGCTTGAAAAATGAAGAGAAAAAAAATCAGGATTCCTTTAATGGAGGGTTGGGGATTCAGTTGTGCAGAGCTTCAGGCGCCTTTAGGTTGAGATTTGAAGTGAGCCAAGCATCCTATTTATAGCCAAGGCTGATGCAATGCAATGAAATACTCGTGTGTGCATGAGCTTGGGTCCTCCATGCATGGGCCTGTACAGGCGCATGTGAGGCCCAAAATCCATGGCAAATGTAAGATGAAATGATTGTGAGATGGTTTGGACATGCAGACTACAATGCATAAGCTTGTGCACAAAGATTTAACATGGTTTCCATAAATGATCACAAAACTTCACCTCTTTGAAAATGCCACTTGCAAAACTGAAACATAGGCATGTGGGTAATGGTTGGAAAGGTATTGACATAAGGAACAAATTTTATGTTTAACAAAAATCCATTTGGAGTTGGGAAAATATTGAAAACTGGCCATGAAGTTCAATGTACAAAATATGTATTTGAGAAATTTGCTAAAATGGACCAACTTCAAGCCCTTCTGTTTCAATGATTAAAGCCTCAAATGATAAAACCTTCAACATAAAAGTTTTATATCTTTTCAAGACAATCAATTTGGACTTAAAGTTTGCATCATTTGGATTTTTGATGAGAAAGTTATGGGCACTTGAAGTTGGACTTTTTCACATTTCAATGACTTTGGTCCGAAGTGACCTCTAATGTTTTGTATTATCACATGTATTTATTTTAGGATTATAAAATTTTATCCAACATAAAAATTTAATTTTACATCTTAAACGTTCCAATGCACTTGGTCCCACCTCAAAATCTTAAAAAATGAGTGAGTTAGGTCCTTGGGAAGTTGACCCAAAATTAGGGTTTCAGTCAAAATGACCTATAATGTTTTGAAATGAATGATGACCTTCCAAGTTTCAAATAAATTTTTGATGAACATTATAGTTGTTAATATGTTTCTTAAGAAAAAATTTTCTCTTGGGATCATCATCATTTGACAAACACATCAAAAGTTAGGTCTCGGTGGATTTTAAAATAGTTAGATGAATTGGCTGATCAACTTCTCAAAGTCAAACTTCAAATCTTGATGAATAAATGATTGAGGACACTCACATGGGCTTATATATGCATAAAATGATGAATGAAAGAACTTCCCTTGATTTTATTTGATCATGGGTTGAGGTTGCTTCATGAGCAAGGCACAGTCAATGCACAATTGAATTAGGGTTTCCTTGGGAAACAAGCCTCAAGCCCCTTCGGTTTATCTTAATAAAATTGACAAATTGAGATACTTGGGAGTAATATATGATGATTGAGATCTTTGGGAACCATTGTCATGCTTGCTTTCATCTTCATTTGGTCATTTCATTGAGCATAGGGGCCTCCTAGGAGCCTTGGATCACATGACTGCTTGAGCTTCAAAACAAACAATGTTAGTGACATATTTTTTGTGCTTTTGGTTAGTAAAAAAAAAAGAAAAGCAATAACATACAATTCAAGCATGCTTGGTGGTCTCAAACCAACTCACACAAGTCCTAACCCAAGGGTTAAGGAGCCAAGATGCTATGATCCTTGAGGCAAATGCAATGTGCAATGATATGATGCCATGAGGGATCTTAGGGTCAAAATTAGGGTCTTACAGATGCCCCTATTTAAGGTCATTATAGCCGGAGATATGAAGGTTAAAATCTTCGTCTCGATGAGGTAGAATGGGCTTAAATAATAACAAAGAGACGAATTTTGGTCCCTAAGAGACCTCACGATGCAAATGTATGTATGCAAAAATCAATACTCTGTGGGGATATGTGTCCACAAAGGAAAAAGAAATCAGGAGAAACTGAAAACCCAAAGGAGTGATACACTCACTAGGGAGACAGAGACTCTGGGGGAGTAAAAGGTAAAAATGCGTGAGCAGGTCACGACTTGAAACTCGCTGGGAGACACGAAGAGATTCCATGAAAATAAATCAATGAAAAGACTCGAGCTGACGCAAAGATGCATGTATTAGGGAATATGCCAATACAGCCAAAATTATCCGTAAAGGATACTTCGGATAAAAATCCGAGCTTAGACGGGGAAATCCACAAAGGACTCAGCTGAGGAAGAAAACAACGAGATATTACCGGTTACTGGGTAATAAACTCAAAAGGGAGACATATTGTCAAATCACCAGTTACTGGGTGAGAGAATCAACATGCTCAGGGAGGAAGAATATCTAAGACCGGTATAAGGGTGAGAGATATCAATCATCCGAAACATCTGAGGAGGACCTAAAAGGCACATCTCAACTTAGGAGAGATCTGACTCCACAGGGGACAAAAATCATAATAGGGAGCAGAAGGAAGGAACACTAGGGATATCGGTTACTCGGCATATAATAGGTGACCAACCAAGCGTGAATTGAGAACAAATCCAAGACACTCATCATCCAAAAGGAGGGCTGAAAAAGCAAACTCGACTTACAGGATGGGCATTCGAATCCACAAGGAAATACGAATCTTACTCAACCGGGGAAGAAAAAGACTTCGACTGAAGAGCGCATGAGATATATTATCTATTACCGTCAGAACGTAGATAACATACTCGTATGGAAGATTATCCACAACCGGTTATTGGGTTAATGAAGGATAAATCGACCGAAAAGAAAGGACATCGGGATACCGGATACAAGGTATAAAATGATGACCAATTAGAAGGAGAAACAATCATTAGCAAACAAGGGTAAAATGAAAGATGACTCGGCGGGGATAAATTTCCTGATCAGAGTAATTATCCAAGAGATATATCACCGGTTACTGGGTGGTATTCTCAAAACTGAAGGAATATCAATACCGAATATTGGATAAAGATAACCAACAAATAGGGGATTACGTCTACCGGTTACTGGGTAGAAAACCAAAGAATAGAGTTCCTGTCATCGGTTAGGATGAACAATAATCAAGGATTAACTCTGCACGGGGATAAAATGGGGTTTACAACTACCGGCTACTGGGTAGAAAACCACAGAAATAAGACTTATAACTACCGGATACTGGGTAGAAGGCCACAACATCCGCTGGGGAGAGAATGAACAACTACTGTTTACTGAGAAATTGGTCACCTGAACCACAGGGAACTGCAGGGGAAATGACAAGAGTAGTCAATCTAGGAACAAACTAGAGACACAATGAAACAAGACTCCACCCAATGAGGATATAACCCAGGGGAGTAATTCCATCCCAATACATAACTGGGGAGGGAACTGAAACAAATAATCATCCACGAGGACATAACTCAGTGGGGAATAAAGAAGGAAAGATAGACACTTTCTGCCTATAGGGCTGACTCTATATGGAGAGATCAAACATAATCATCTGCTTGGGGAAATATTTCACCACTAGCAGGAGATTACAAACAAATATATATGGCAAAGAATGCAACATGAATATCTGAATGCTATAATTATGCATGTATATGCGTGGTTTATGTATGATGAATGTTGACAAACAGACATATCTAACACAAACAGGTCCAAGAATCAATGGACAAACATTCGGTACAACATCTCAAAAGAGAAAGCCAAGCCCACAGGGGAAATCCAATCTTGTGGGGGCAACAAATACCAGGAAACCAATCACCTTTGAGGATCAAGCGAAGTCGCTGCCAGGGACAAAGACCACTGCTAGGGGAACAAGCAGGATCGCCGGGGATCAGAGGCCGCTGTAAGGAATAAGCAAAGGGTCACAACCACCAAAACTGGGGATCTTCCAACAGTACGCAGAGACATGGATAAGATCTGTCAGAGAAAAACTCTAAATGAGGATATTATCAGGGGATAATATGAAATTCCATGGGGAACAACCACCAAACAGAAACACCTCAATCAAGTATTCACTTCTAACCACGGAAGGAAAGTCTTTGCTGCGGAGACAGCACCAAATACTCCGTTGGGGAAGAAGACAACACGTCCTCCTTAGATTTCCAAAGCCAAACTAGGATCGGGTAGAGCCTTAGTTGGGGAAGCTACCCAACCACCAACAGGGAGCTTAACATGGATAAGATCCACTGTAGAAGCAACTCTACTGGGAAAAACCAAGGAAAGATATGAAACTCTGTGGGGGATAAACACCAAACAAAAGTTCCAATAACCATCACATTTCTTCACACTGCTGGAGAAACAAGCTTTGCCGAGGAGAAGAGAAACACCGCTCCGCTGGGGATAGAAAATATTTTCATCACCCACTCTGATAGGAGGAAGCTGTAGGCGATCAGCTGGAGATAAACTGCTGGTGACCAAATTGGGGAATTCTAATGTGAGCAACCCTGATGAGGATGAACGGTAGGCAAACTTGCTGGAGATCAATGTATGCGAATCCGTTGGGGATAAGCTACAAACCATCTCGTTGAAAAATTCCGCTCATGTTGGGATTTCCTGCTCGCTCTGCAGGAGATTTCTAATCTTAATGAGGGAAGACCAACTTCTTCGAAAAAGATAGCATGTCAATTTATCAATCTATAAGGGATTTTAGATCAATCCACACAAGGGATGACAACCATATAATTGATAAAACACATATGCTAGATCCAGACTCACTGGGGAGCTAGAGGATTAAGACCAAACTTCATACTCTCTGAGGACTTTGGTGGTGTATTACCTTTCTGCGCTCACTGAGGAGACAAATTGAAAGATGATGAAGAGGATACAAATATGCTAGGAATATGAACAAGTGCCTTACCCTTTTGGACATCATACTATCCTTGGGAGAGCACTGAAGATTTTCCATTTTATCCTTTCAGTCATTGTGAATGTTCATTTTGTTTAAAAACAATTTATAAAAACTTTATTTGTTTAAAACAATGATATTTATCAATTAAAACATGCAAATATTTGTTGAACAGAAACAAATAAGAGTGCAAGGAATTGGACAAAGGCTCAAATTTATTTGATGGAATGGTAGTCTGCAAATGGCAAGACTCCATGGATCTTTACAAATTTGACATTGGTGATATATATTGGAAAAAGGCTACATTGAACATAATGACCATTTCTCCACCAACTCTGAATCCAATGTATTTGAAGCTTCAGTTGATAATGACTGAGCGAGAATCTTTGATAGAAGACGGTTGTAGAACAAAGTCTTGTCAAGAGGCAGTTACTTGCCAAATCCCTAATTTTTGCCTAGATTGCCCAGGGTGAGGTATTCAATCTAGCGGGATATACATTCACTTTTCTTTTGTGCCTCTCACTTTTGCCTGGACTGCCCTTTCGGGTTTTCAATCCACTGAGACGCTCATTTTTGCCTAAGCCGCCCTTTCGAGTTTTCAACTTAGCGAGCTATTATGTTTTTATTTTATGCGAAGTATTTCTTGACTGCATCTGAGTTCACAGGACGAGTGAAATCCTCCCCATCCATAGTTGTAAGTATCAAAGCACCGCCTGAAAAGGCTTTCTTAACAACATACGAACCTTCATAGTTTGGAGTCCACTTGCCCCTGTAATCAGGCGCGAAAGACAAAACTTTCTTGAGCACCAGGTCACCTTCTCGGAACACACGAGGCTTGACCTTCTTATCAAAGGCTTTCTTCATCCTTTTCTCATATAACTGACCATGACACATGGCAGTCAATCTTTTCTCTTCTATTAAGTTCAACTGGTCATAACGACTCTGAACCCATTCAGCATCAGTCAACTTGGCTTCCATCAAGACTCTCATTGATGGGATCTCAACTTCCACGGGGAGCACAACCTCCATGCCATAAACAAGAGATAAAGGGGTTTCCCCAGTTGAAGTGCGGAAAAATGTACGATAACCATGTAAAGCAAATGGCAGCATCTCATGCCAATCTTTGTACGTAACAACCATCTTCTGAATAATCTTCTTGATGTTCTTATTAGCAGCTTCAACAGCCCCATTCATCTTGGGTCTATAAGGAGAAGAGTTATGATGTGCAATCTTGAACTCGCTCCACGGCTCTTTCATCCTTTTGTTGTTCAAGTTAGATCCATTATCAGTAATGATCTTGTCTGGCACACCATAATGGCATATGAGTTGATTCTTGATAAACTTCACAACCACCTGCCTGGTCATGTTTGCATACGATGCCGCTTCAACCCACTTGGTGAAGTAATCGATTGCTACGAGAATAAATCTTTGACCGTTCGACGCTTTTGGCTCTATCATGCCAATCATGTCAATTCCCCATATGGAGAAAGGCCATGGTGATGAAATCACATTCAGAAGTGTCGGGGGAATATGAATCTTATCTGCATAAATCTGACACTTGTGGCATTTCTTCACATATTTGCAGCAGTCAGACTCCATTGTCAGCCAATAGTAGCCTGCTCTCAACATCTTTGCCATGGCATGTCCATTGGAATGAGTACCAAATGAACCCTCATGGACTTCAGTCATCAACAGGCTTGCTTCGTGTCTATCCACGCATCTGAGCAGAACCATGTCAAAATTCCTCTTATAAAGCACATCGCCATTGAGGTAGAAACTGCCAGATAATCTCCTCAAAGTCTTCTTGTCTTTAACAGATGCCCCAGACGGGTAAATATGATTCTGAAGAAAACATTTTATATCATAATACCATGGCTTATCATCCTTCACTTCTTCAACTGCAAATACATGAGCTGCTCTATCCTAGCGTATCACAGTAATATTGGGGACTTCATTCCACAATTTCACCATAATCATAGAAGCAAGCGTAGCAAGAGCATCTGCCATCTGATTCTCATCTCGAGGAATATGATGGAAATCAACCTCAGTAAAGAACGTTGAAATCCTTCTCGCATAATCTCTATATGGGATGAGGCCAGGCTGATTCGTCTCCCATTCACCCTTAATCTGATTAACAATGAGGGCCAAATCACCATAAACATCAAGATGTTTGATCCTAAGATCAATACACTCTTCTAAACCCATAATACAGGCCTCATACTCCGCCATATTATTCGTGCATTTGAAAGTTAGCCTTGCTGTAAAAGGAAAATGGGTGCCCTGAGGAGTAATAATCACTGCCCCAATACCATTTCCATATTGATTTACAGCGCCATCAAACACCATGCTCCATCGGGAACCAGGCTCTGGCCCTTCATCGAGCGTAGGCTCATCGCAATCTTTCATCTTCAAATACAGAATCTCCTCATCAGGGAAGTCGTACTGAATAGACTGATAATCCTCAATCGATTGATGTGCCAAGTGGTCAGCCAAGATACTACCTTTAATAGCCTTCTGAGCTCGATACTCAATATCATACTCAGATAACAACATCTGCCAACAGGCAATCCTCCCAGTTAAAGCAGGCTTCTCAAAGATATACTTAATTGGATCCATTTTGGATATCAACCAAGTCGTATGATTCAACATATACTGGCGTAAACGCTTAGCAGCCCAAGCCAAAGCATGGCGTGTCTTCTCAAGCATTGAGTATCAAGACTCACAATCAGTGAACTTCTTACTCAGATAGTATATAACATACTCTTTCTTCCCTGATTCATCTTGCTGACCTAGTACACAACCTATAGAGTCTTCAAGAACAGTCAAATACATAATCAAGGGTCTTCCTTCCACAGGCGGAGACAGAATCGGAGGCTCGGACAGATACTCTTTGATACTGTCAAAAGCCTTCTGGCAATCCTCGGTCCAATCATGGCGCTGATATTTCCGGAGGAGCTTGAATATTGGCGCACATGTGGCAGTC
This sequence comes from Lathyrus oleraceus, assembly GCF_024323335.1. Classification (NCBI taxonomy): domain Eukaryota; kingdom Viridiplantae; phylum Streptophyta; class Magnoliopsida; order Fabales; family Fabaceae; genus Lathyrus; species Lathyrus oleraceus. The sequence goes on along the minus strand of NC_066584.1, from coordinate 99,648,594 downwards.
ATGTGGGATATAAACCTGGAAATATAATTCAAGCGGCCAAGAAAACCTCGAACTTGCTTCTCAGTTTTGGGCGCAGGCATCTCTTCTATTGCTTTGACCTTGGCAGGATCAACTTCAATACCTTTTTCACTGGCAATAAAGCCCAATAACTTGCCGGAACGGACACCAAATGTACACTTGTTCGGATTCAGGCGGAGTTTGTACTTCCTCAAACGCTAAAAAAGCTTCAACAAGTGCTCTACATGTTTAACTTCCGTTCTCGACTTTGCAATCATATCATCAACATACACCTCGATCTCCTTATGCATCATATCATGAAACAAGGTAGTCATAGCTCGTTGATACGTGGCTCCGGCGTTCTTCAAACCGAAGGGCATCACTCGATAACAGAATGTTCCCCAAGGTGTGATATATGTTGTCTTCTCCATATCCTCGGGTGCCATTTTTATTTGGTTATAACCGGAAAATCCGTCCATAAATGAGAAGACATTGAATTTAGCTGTATTATCTACCAACATATCAATGTATAGTAGAGGAAAATCATCTTTTGGACTAGCTTTATTCAAGTCTCTATAGTCCACACACATTCGGACTTTTCCGTCTTTCGTAGGCACGGGCACAATATTGGTCACCCATTGAGGATACGTAGAAGTCACCAGAAACCCCGCATCAATTTGCTTCTGAACTTCTTCTTTAATTTTCACTGCCATATCAGGATGAGTTCTTCTGAGCTTTTGCTTCACAGGCACACACTCAGGCTTCAGAGGCAGGAAATGTTGCACGATATCAGTATCTAGACTAGGCATGTCTTCATATGACCAGGCAAAGACGTCGACATATTCTTGCAGCAACTCAATCAACCCCTTCTTAACATATTCTTCCAGGAGTGCCCCAATCTTCACCTCACGAACACAATCCTCAAACCCCAAGTTGACTGTTTCCAGATTCTCAAGATGTGGCTGAATGATCTTCTCTTCATGCTCAAGCAGACGAGTAATTTCATCAGGAATCTCTTCAACATCATCTTCTTCGGCCTCAAATACAGGGAACTCAAAGTTGGGAGATGGTGTTGGATCATTATGTTCAATGGGTTTGATCATCCTGCATAATGATTTAGGATTTTTTGGTGATCACCAATTTCATGCAAAAAGCAAAAAGTGAAAATAATTTGGAAAAACATATATTTAACATGTAATTATTGAATGAGTATCATTGTATTTATGTGCCAACAATGTCATCACTTCTCCTTTTGGCATGGGAGAAGGGTTTTTAAACAAAAATGAACATTACGTGGACTTATGGACAACTGTTGGAACATCAACAGCGACCCAATTATTGCAGACTCCTCCAGGGATGACAAAGTTGCCAGAATCTTCCTCTGCATCATCCTCCACTATAGCAGCAGCCTCTTGGTCTTCGACCGTGTGGATGAAACCACCACTCTGAAACAGACCGTTCTTGTTGGAAGTTCTTGAAGAATACCCTATGTCAGCCCAGGATTTATTGTCTTCCAGCTTAATCATTTGTCCTAAACCAGTAGTTGTGCCATGCTCAATGGCCAACTTCGCATCATTGTAGGATGCAAATGAAGAAGTTCCTTTCTTAGAAGGCTCAGCAAAAGACAAGGCTTGGAACGACGTCCCGACCTCATCCTCAGCATCAATATAAGAAAAGGAAGACAAATGGCTTACCAAGAGAGCCTTCTCTCCCCCTACCACCACCAACTTCTTGTTCTTCACGAACTTTAACTTTTGGTGTAGGATGGATGTCACGGCGCCTGCCTCGTGAATCCATGGTCTGCCTAGCCAACAACTATATGATGGGTGGATATCCATGACCTGAAAAGTGATCTGGAATTCACTAGGTCCAATCTTGATTGGGAGCTCAACCTCACCAATTACTGTCTTTCTGGATCCATCAAAAGCTTTGACTACCACTCCACTCTGCCTCATGGGAGGCCCCTGGTAAGAAATTTTCGCCAGAGTGGATTTTGGCAACATATTCAGCGATGATCATGTGTCTACCAGCACATTAGACAGGGCATCATCCTTGCAGTTCATAGAGATGTGTAGTGGCAAATTGTGGTCTTTTCCCTCCTCGGGGAGATCATCATCGCAAAAGCTCAAGTTATTACAAGCAGTAATGTTTGCAACAATGCTATCAAACTGTTCTATTGTGACATCGTGATCCACGTATGCCACGTCCAACACTCTCTGCAAAGCTTCACGGTGTGGCTCGGAGTTCATCAACAAAGACCGCACATATATCTTTGATGGAGTTTGTAGGAGCTGATCTACAACATTATATTCGCTCCTCTTGATGAGCCTCAGCATCTCATCACAGTCCTCTTTTAACATACCACTCTGGCCAACAGGGACATGAGCTCTAGCAACAGCGGCAGGTCTGTCAACACCAAGTGCCGGATTCGGAGAAGTAGAAGAAGTCCCTACAAGATGGGCGACATTATCAACAACATCAGTTATTCTGGTGTCAACCTGAGGTTTCAGCGGCGCCGAAAAAACACGACCACTGCGGGTCAAACCACTGACATCAGAGATACTTGTCACAGAAGTGGAGGGCAGATTCACCTCCTTCCAATCTTCTAATGCAACTGCATTATATCGACAGGGAACAACCTTGTCTGAAGAGTATGGAATAGGGACAGTTGGCTTAATAATGAGAGTAGGAGAGGTCTTCTGCTTGCTGCCATCATATCTGACAACATCAGGCTCAGGTATTCTGAATACAGGCGATATAACATTAACTTCATCCTCATCACGATTCTGAAGTATCTCGATCACACCCTGATCCAGCATTTCTTGGATGTCTTTCCTAACTTGATGACATCCTCTCTCGTTGACAGTGCATACACGGCAACTGTCATGGTCATGCTCATAATGACTGTATCAACATAACAGTCTATCCATCTCGACCAAATATTGTCTGATATGGCTGACATATCTGACCTTGTATTTGTCAGGGCAACCCTAAACCATATTAACTGCAGCCTTCCCATGCTCGGGCAATGGGTTCTTCTTAACATTAGGACCTACGTCCTCGAAAAACAAGATACCGCTTCTAACAAGGTCTTGAACCTTGGTCTTGAGAGGGTAACAGTTCTCCACATCATGTCCGGGAGCACCGGAATGATAAACACAGTGAAGCTCGGGCTTATACCACCACTGAGGGTTGGTTGGTATAACAGGTGGGTCACGTGGAGTAATCAGCTTCCTTTCAATTGATAACACTGAAATTTACCGTATTTTCGACTCCGATTTCACATGCATTCTGGTTGTTTTATTATCATTTTGTTGTGTTATTGCTATGTTTTTCTTTGTTTTCAGGTTTTTACTTTAATCGGAGCCCCGATCGAGAAAAGGAGCGAAAAAGAGCCAAAAACCCTAAAATTCAGCATTTTGTTCTTGTGGCCTACCCCATGGTTGGCGCCATAGACCCTGCCATGACATGTCCAAGCTCAACTTCCCTCAACTCCCACGTTCCCCACTACCTCCACTAAGGCGCCTCAGATTGGCCTTGTGGCGGGCGCCATGGCATTGTGGTGGGCGCCACAAGAGGAAAATGGTTTTCCTCCCATTTTCAAGTTTAAGGGCATCCAAGTCATTTCTATCTTTTTACTTGCTTATAAATAAAAACTCGAATTCACTTTTACAATCATCCAAACTTAGAGCAGAGGCAAACTCAGAGCAACTTTGTTTCACTTAGGCATATATTCAGTATTATAAAGTGGTAATCGCTTCGCATTGGAGTGTTACCACAATTGTGTAATCGAGTCTGTGATAGAGTCTGTAATCGATTTTGGAGCACTTTGGAAGGAAGTTAATCCTGCCGCCATTTTCATTTCCGCTTTGCAATTTATTCAACCCTCCGATTGGAGCAGGTTTTTATTACTTGTCTTTATCTTATTTATTTTCCCGCACTCACTTTACTTTATTTATTTTCCTTCACTCGCTTTACTTTATTTATTTCCCGCACTCGCTTTACTTTATTGATTTCCCGCACTCGCTTTACTTTTATTTATTTCTCGCACTCGCTTTACTTTTATTTATTTCTCGCACTCGCTTTACTTTTATTTATTTCCTCGCACTCGCTTTAAATTATTTATTTTCCACACTCGCACTACTTTTATTTATTTCTCGCACTCGCACTACTTTTATTTATTTTAATGCACTTTTACTTTACCATGTCTAGCTAAATTTATAAGGTTAGAATGTAAGGATCATAATTGAACCAGTAATCCGTACAATTGTTTGTAGAAACACTTAAGGGCTATTTTAACTTTCAACTTAAGTTTTCCCGCACTTCAATTCCGTTGGGTAAGATCGAAAGCCGTCCAACGTCTATTTAAACTTAATTGTTTTTAACTATTTCAAAAACAGCGAAAGCACTTTGTTTAGTTCATTAGGGGATTTTAACATTAAGAAGAAAAGAGATTTTAAAACTATTTTCGGACGCGTTTATAAGTTTAGAGTCTGGTTCGTAAGAACCTCTTTTGGTTAAGAAATCCAGGTTATAATACTTTTCAACTTAGTCAAGATACTATATTTCTTAAAAATAGGTTTACTACTCTAACGCAATGCGCACCTTTTTATAAGTGACAATAAGAGGGTTTGATTAGGGAGTACAACTCGGTTCTGAATACGCGAAAGCGACAGTTCCTGTTAAATTAGTTCTTTTCAAAGTAGGAAACACTGCCCATAAGTAGCTCTATTAGCAAGTACTTGGATTATCAATTGATTATGTGAATTACATTCGACCCTGTCTTTATTAATTATATTTTATTTCAATACTTTACTTTTCATTGCACACCCCAAAAAACACCTATTTTGATTGCCTTTGATAAACACCATAACGACAGATAACGATAGATTGACACTTGGTCTTTGTGGATTCGATAATCTTTTATATTACTCTGATGCGTTCGTATACTTGCAAAACACCGCATCATCATTCAGTGAAGGATATAGCTCTGCATAAGTCATTGGAATAGGATCAAAAGTGACCCTCTTCCTATCATAGCTAGTGTTGGTTTGATTGTTGTTTCGAGGCTGGTAGGCCTGCTGTTGCGGACGATGTTGTTGCTGTTGATATTGTTGATGTTGATGTTGCTGTTGCTGGTTCTGATGCTGATAATGTTGATTCTCCCTGAAGGCAGGTGCTATATGAGCCACCTGGTGCTGGTTACTGGCTGGGCGCACAGTCTTCCTCTTCATAGAGGGTCTTCTTTGTTTAACATGGGAGGACACGGCATGTGCCTCTCCATCTTTCTTCTTGGCAAACGCCCCATAACGTTTGGCAGAAGAGCCTTCTTCTCTGGTCAGGCGCCCTTCCCTGACTCCTTCTTCTAGTCGCATCCCCATGTTCACCATCTCGGTGAAGTCAGAGGGAGCACTAGCGATCATCCGCTCGTAGTAGAAAGAGCTTAAAGTCTTGAGAAAGATCTTCGTCATTTCCTTCTCTTCGAGCGGAGGCACAATCTGTGCAGCCAATTCACACCACCTCTGGGTGTACTCCTTGAATGTTTCTTTCTCCTTCTGGGACATAGCCCTCAGTTGGTCCCTATTGGGAGCCATATCAACGTTGTACTTGTACTTCTTGACGAAAGCTTCTCCAAGGTCGTTGAAGGAGCGAATATTCACACTATCCAAGCCCATATATCATCTCAATGTGGCACCAGACAGGCTGTCCTGGAAGTAGTGGATCAGGAGTTGATCGTTGTCAGTTTGAGTCGACATCTTGCGTGCGTACATCACAAGATGGCTGAGCGGGCAAGTGTTTCCTTTGTACTTTTCAAAGTCAGGTACTTTGAATTTGATAGGAATCTTGACTTTTGGCACGAGCCACAACTCAGCAGCAGATTTGCCGAAGAGGTCCTTTCCTCTTAGAGTTTTAAGTTCCTTGCGCAACTCAAGGAATTGATCATTCATAGCATCCATTTCCTCGTACACATCTGGGCCCTCAGACGGCTCAGAGTGATAAATGGTGTCATCAACTCTCGGCAAAGTATGCACAACTGGAGGTGGCACAGCAAGGACCGGGCTAGATGCCGGCAGAGAAGCAAATGTAGGGGAGAGACCCTCTTGAACAAAATTAGCGAGCATCCCCTAGGGAAACCCGAATGGCATAGCAGACGGAGCAAAGTGAGCACTGGCAGTAGGCACAGTAGAGGAAACAACCTCTGAAATGACCGTCCTCTAGGGAGGAGTTGAGGGCGTTGGAGAAGACTGGCTTTGGGTGGCCAAGAATGACTCCATCAGGGCAGTCAATCTTGCCACTTCCTCCTTGAGTTCTCTGTTTTCTTGCTCGAGGTGATCCATTAGGTTTGATGAGTTGGCTCTGGTATAGTATCGGTGCGTCATCTTGTCTTCAAAATAAATGAAGAACACAGAGTTAGACCACTGATCAAGAATCCCTGAACAAAACCTTCTTATGTATATGATTCATGCAATGCTTGTGCATATGATTTTATTTTTATCAGAGGAACTTTTAGAGATCTATTTGCAAACATTTGGAAAATATTAATCATTTAGACATATAATTGAATAATCATATCAATAATATCTGGAAACATTTTACACCAAAGAAGTACAGTCTTGGTAACCAACTATAATACAAGAGAGAAGGAAAATGACATCCTATGGAACCCTAGAAACAATCGTCCAAAGCTCTCGAGACCGGAAGATAAGTTGCACGAAGCCTCTTCACCTCTCTCTCATAGGCTGCCTCCGTATCTGCCTTCTCCTTGGTGAGCCGATCATACTTCCTCTTCCAAAACCTAGATGACTGAGGAAGAAGAAAAGTCACCACATCATCAGGCTCGTCGATAACCTGATGCTCCAGGAACTCTATCAAAGCATCCTTATCTCTGAGTTGCTGAAGTAGCTCCTCTCGCTCACGGACCCAAGCACGCGAACGGTCTTCATCTCTCAACTCCTCTACTCCTTGGTTAGGGAGGGTTGAAGGCCCAACCATAACCATAGGTGTAGGTCTCGGGTAGTCATAGGGCATGCGGTACTCAAAAGCTCTCCTCCTCACCCACGAGGTGTAGGGTTCCAAAGCAATACAATTCTTCGGACCAAGCTCTTTCCTTCCCTTCCTTTGAATCTTGCGCCAAGCGCAGACCATTCTGCCCTTCAAGTTTTGGGGATCTTTACCCTCTTGAAAGAACACACCTTCTAACAAAATGTTATTAGGTTTGTCCTTTAAGGGGAACCCAAGCTAACGACGTACCAGAACAGGGTTGTAGTTAATCCCACCACATGTACCAAGAAGAGGCACATTGGAGAATTCACCACAAGAGTCAATAATCTGCACAGCATCATACACACGGTTGTACCAAAAGATATCATCATTAGTGAGAGACATAAGTCTTGTGGACCACCATAGACATCCTTTGTTCTCCTTGAAGGCGAGCGTGTGTGGCAAGTGCGAAATAAACCACTTGTACAACAGAGGCAAACAACACACAATGGTATTACCACCATTTGCATTCCTCATATGCAAAGAGAAATAAGTGTCACCCAACAGAGTAGGAACGAGATTAAGAGTAGAGAAAATCCTAATAGCGTTCACATCCACAAAATTGTCAATGTTAGGGAATAACACTAGCCCATAGATGAGAAGTACAAATATGGCCTCAAAGGCGTCATCACTCATGGCCTTCCCAAAATAAGTAGCTTGAGCGATGATGAAATCAGATGGGAGACCTTGAATTCCACCTTTGGTAGTCATATGAGCACCAATAATAGATTCATCTATATGCAACAGATCATCAATCTCTTGGGAAGAAGGAACTCTCTCCAAGCCACTGAATGGCAACTGATCTAGGATAGGTGTACCTACAAGATAGGCATACTCCTCAAGCGTAGGCAAAATATGGAAATCCAGAAAAGTGTAGCAACGGTACAAAGGATCATAGAACTGCACCAACACACTCATCAAACCTTCATCCACCTGAGTAGCAAGAATAGACAGAAGCTTCCCATGGCGAGGTTTGAACTCCAAGGGATCTAATACATAGGATGTCAAACTCCTTAACTCTCTCAAGTCGGGTTGTCTGAAACTGTACTTCTTCGTATTCCTTCTTTGCTTATCCATGTCTGAAAATTTGCAAATAGACCTCTTAAGTTCCTTGAATATTTTCTCATTGTTAATGATATGGATGTGTATGAATGCATGAATGCATGGATGCGACAATCACACTCAAGGATCAAGCAAATCACACCACACAGAGGTCACGGGATGGATCAAGTCATCCTTAATATCAATCATCCATTTTGGTGGATTATGGTTTACACCTTCTCAACACCCAAGTTCCATTGATATTAAGGATATACGAGAACGGATCAACCGCGAATCAAGGGTTTGTTGCAAGTCACGAGCATGGAGTCTCGGTTAAGAACCATCCAAAGGGAGTGTACTATGGTTAAACCTGAAGATCGTGTTCTACAAGAGGCTCCCATAGTCATCATCCCATCTTTTGGATATTATCGGATAAACGACTACTCGTATTCCAAAAATATTCTCAAGAGAGACTCTTATGAGTGTAGTATCGCGTAACAATCGTATCAAATCTTACACTTGAACGACCTTCGCACTACGTCCTAAAATAGGCCAAGATGGGTTAGGTAATCTAAGGTCCTTGGCTTCTAAGGCGTATATTGGAAAGAGTAATGCCTAACCACGACTACTCGTGTGACATTATTGATCCCAACAAGACCTTCACCAAGTGAATGGGCTTGCAAGTCAACTTGCTAAGGAATAACTCCACATAAGTCAACAAGACTATGCCATTCTCCTATCATAAGTACACTCGAGTTCGGGTATAGAACTCATCTCACAAGAGACCGCCAAGCATACAAGCAATTGATATATCAAGCAATTCATACATTACAAACAATACAGTCATCCCAAATTTGCACAAAAAATATGTCACAAAATAATATAAACATACAATACAACAAAGGTAAAAAGTAGGCAAAACCCACTAGGAAAGTCTATTTCCCTCCCCAGCAGAGTCGCCACTTTTCTGTAGCGGGGTATTCGTTACCTTTAGATTTATTGACTAAATCAAAAGTAAATCATACAATTCGAGTCGCCACCGCACTTCTATTTATCCAAAGGAAAGGTTAGAAAGCGAACAAAAACCGAGAAGTTTTATCAAATCAAAAACTAATAAAAATGTCAGAGATCTGGGTAAGGGGGTTGGTTATGCAATGGGAAGGTTTTAAGCACCCAATACATCCTTAGTACTCTAAGGGAGCCCTTTTTACAAATGTTGTATGGTAGGTTGGTATTTGTGAAAATATTTGTGCAAACATGATTGGGGAGATGAGAAAAGAATATACAAGTTATTTACAATTTTTTTGTTTGAATGGATAAACCCATTGCCTACGTACCATCTTAAAAAGGTAGGATCAAAACCTCGTAGTTCGGGGTAAAAATCTCAAAATAAGTTGGTGAATTAGTTGGTCAAAAGCCTTAAGGTCTTTTGTTATCAAAGGGAGAAAACTCAACCTAAACCACAGATCCACCATGTGAGGAGAGCTTCAACATACTAGTGAGGAATCCACCCTATAATAAGTATGGAAGACTTATAGTCCAATCACTAAGGATACAGGTGAGGATTACATCAACCTCTATGATAACTCAAACCTAATAGCTAATGTTTATGAAAAGCTTTGGCAAAAATGGCCATTGGAACCACACAAAAACAATTTAAGTGAGTTGTATTTACAAATGAAAAGTATTCACAAAATAAAATCCAAGTTGACTTAATATTCAATTCAAAATAAGTGTTATGAAAAGAGTTTGAAAAATCAAAGGCATAGTGCCTAGGTTTCTAATTTTTGAAAGCAATGTTAATGTTTGCACAAAAATGTTGGCTTGGGTTAGAGTGGAGACAAGAAGAGAAGGGCTAGGTCCTAAACATGCAAAGATGAGGGATGAGAAATAAAACCACTTGGAGTTCCCTTCTTTCGATCATAAAGATGATCCAAGTTGCTCTTTTCCTTTGGACTTAGCAAGCAATAAGCAATTAACTCAAGCAATCAAGCAAATATCAATCAAGCTCCTAGGATCTTCCAATTTGGACTTGTCTCTCTTATTTTGGATGCTCATGACAATGGTCCTTCTAATTGGCCCAAGTTTGGGATCCCTATCACAAGAACACACAAATCAAAAAGTTCCACAATGAAATAAAAAGAATGGACAAGAGTGAGTTTAGAATTAAGAGTCCTTTCCATTCATCTTTAAGATTAAGCATTCTAAAGGCATGAGGCCTAGTTGCTCTTCAACATATTTAGCATTCTAAAGGCATGAGGCCTAGTTTCTCTTGAAAATCAATTTAGCATAGGTAAGGTCCTAAGTCTAATTCCTTTCTCCATTTGCATTGGGTTCACACAAAACAAAAAAAACAAAACAAGCACAAGGCAATAGTATATACACAATAATGTGCTCAAGTGAGCAAAAGGCAAATGGCATAAACATAAACATGAGCTCAAGTGAGCAAAGGGCAAAGGCGAGTCAATTAATGAGCAAGAAATTAAATTGCATTAAAGTAAATTGCAAGAATTAAATGTTTGAATTAAAAGTTAGTAATTAGTAGTTAGTGTTAGTGTGTCATGAGGCAATTTAGCGCTATGTTAAGTGTAAGACCCAAATTTTGACCCTAAGATCCCTCATGGAATCATAACATTGCATTTGGATCTTGCCTCAAGGATCATAGCATCTTGGCTCCTAACCTTTGGGTGGGAACTTTTGTGAGTTGGTTTGAGATCACCAAACATGCTTGAATCGTATATTATTGCTTTTCTTATTTTGTTTACTAACCAAAAGCATAAAAATATGTCACTAACTTTGTTCGTTTTGTAGCTTGGGCAATCACAGGATCCAAGGCTCATAGAAGCCCCTATGCTCATTGATATGGCCATATGTGGTCGAAGTTCCTCAACTTCAAGTTAAGTCGAAACCTTGGAGATTATTCTTCGACGGTTCCACTCATAAGGATGGAAGTGGAGTTGGGATCATGTTATTTCTCCTGACAGAATTCCAACAAAACTCAAATAGAATTGAAGGTCCCCTTTGTTCTAGCAACGAAGTAGAAAACGAAGCCCTTATTGCAGGACTTGAGGCTTTGTTGGAATTGGGGGCAACTAGGGTCGGAATCTGGTGACCACAAAAGATGACCATTTCTACAGTAATTCAAAATAGACATTTCCTGGAGGCAGTTTGTTAACTGGAGATTTCGACAAATAGTTGAAGTTCTTCGGAAGTGTTATGTTTTGGAGAATAAATCAAAAGATAGCTGTGTCGAAGCTGTTTTGTTGGAATCTTTCCTTGGGTAAACAAATCTTTCTTGTCGAAGCCTAGGACAACAAATTTTTTGGATCTCCACAAAGCTCTCTTCGACGTAGGCGTTTTGGCTGTGTCGAAACTGTTTTGTTGGAATCTTTCCTTGGGTAAACAAATCTTCCTTGTCGAAGCCTGGGACTTAGCAGATTTCTTGGATCTCCACAAAGCTCTCTTCGACGTAGGCGTTTTGACAGAGTCGAAGTTTCAAGCGAAAAGATTTGAAATAACAACGAAGCAGTTTCGTCAAGCTAACACATCAATTTTCATCAAATTCCCATTTCCAAATAAAGTTTTGGTCAACATAACATTTGATCCTCACATCAAGAGCTTTCCAACCTTTACCCATAAGGCTATGTTTCATTGTTCGAAATGTCATTGTCGAAGAGGAGAAAGTTTTAGTGCATTTTTTGGAAACTTATTGAAAACACATTGCATAAGCTCATGTACACATTATCTGCACGTACAAAACACATTTGCTGATGATAAGCATTCATTTCCAATTGGAATTGGGCCCTCCATGCGCCTGTACAGGCCCATGCATAGAGGCCCTTTCCATCCATGCAATGCTTTGTTCATGCATCTCAGCCATTCCTTTGCTATAAATAAGTGTTTCAGGCCTTTCATTTCCACAACCTAAGGGCGCCTTACATGCTGCATGAATCATACCTCAACCATACTCAAAGGAACTCACCTTTTCTCTCAAATTTTTCAGATCTAAACTTCAATTTCCTTGATTGATTTTTAGATCTACAGTTCCTAAGCCTTGCTCACCTTGATCCATAGAACACACTGCAAGCTTAAACATCAAGAGATCGTGCTCTCAAGCTCTGCATTTCAGAGGTTTACTTCAGATTTTGTTTTCTTCGAATCTCTTTATATATTGCTTGTTTCTTGTTGTTGTTGTGTTGTCTGAAGTCCTCTTCATAGAGGCAATCATTTTGAGCTTTGAATTTTCAAAATCCAACAAGTTTCAGTTGAGCACCACAAAATTCAAGCTCTGATTCCTCTTTCTATGGAAGCCTAGAGCTGAATTGGTTGGTACAGGGGTGATGTACATCACCCCAGCTTTCATTTGGTACATGGATCGTGGCATTTGGTCAACTTTTTATTCTCTGCAATTTTGGTCATCGCCGGAAGTTGGCCGGAGAAGACGGTGGTGTACACCACCGTCTGGTCTCCAGATTGAATCTGAATCGTGCATTTGTGTTTCCAGATTTGATCCAAGCCACTCAATGTTATGACTTATTTAATGGTTATGTGTGATGTATTGACTGAAGCGCATGGTGAATGCGCGCGTGTGGTCCAAAGGATTTGCCAGCTCAATTAATGAGCTCCACCCAACGCTCCACGTTTTTTGCAATTTTTAATTTCAGATTTCATTTTCTTTTTATTTCTTTAATTCCTCTTCATTTCTTTAATTCCTTTTCATTTTAAAAATTCATATCTCCTTCATTATTGGTCCAAAAAATGTGAGACCAATTGCATTTTTCTTCTTTTAATTTTTAGTTTCTAAAAATGATTTTTAATATTTTTTATTTTATCATTTGATATTTTTTTATGAATTTTCTCTTTTCTGGTTATTTTTATTTCATTTAAAATAGTTTTGATATTCAAAAAATACAAAAATATTTTTCCAACCTCTTTGAATGATGATAGATCTATGAAAAATATTCTCATCAATTTATTAATTGATTTGAGATTTATTTGAGATTTTAATTCAATTAAGTTATTTTTATGCATTTTTAATTGATTAAAAATAGGTTTTGACTTCTAAAAATGCTGAATTTTTTTGTCAAACTTTGTTTGACCTTGTTGAACTTAGGATAATTCACTTGAACTTTTCAAAGTTGATTTGAAGTGAATTTGAAGTTTTACCTTTCTTTATTATTTTAATTCAAGTATTATTTTACTTTTGAAAAATACAAAAAATATTTTATTTGTTTCTTGACTTCTAATGTTCATTTTGCTTCTGTTTACTATTGTTTGACCTTGATCTCCTCTATCTTTGGTCAATGCTTGTTGATTATCTCATTTCATTTCCATTAATGCACTTTATTATTCATCTTCTTCTTCTTCTTCTTCTTCTTTTTCTTTTTTGATCAATGAGTTAAAGATTGGTGGTTAGCCTTGATACATGGGAGGTTTAACCTTCCTTGATTCAAATCTAATTCAACTTGACCATGGATCAAGTGAATGGCTTTGCATTAAGGATAGGTTGCTTCCTAATCAAGCAAAGAACCTAAATCAATACAAGATCATTTCTCATCTTCTTCTTTTTTGGCATGGCAAGTTGTAGGAGTTTGATTCACTAATCAAAATCTGTAACTTGTGTTGTTGCCTACATTATTATTGACAGGCCGCAGATAGTTGTGACTTCTACATAAGTCCAATTACGATTGCTTAACATAGCACTAAATTGTCTTATGGCACACTAATACTAACACTAACCATTAACCATTAACATTTAATTCTTGCACTTTACATTTATGCAATTTACTATTCTTGTACATATTATTCATTTGCTTTTGCGCTTTGCTCATTTGAGCACATGTTTATGTTAATGCAATTTGCCTTTTGCTCACTTGAGCACATAATTGTGCATATATTATTGTGCTTGTGCTTTTGTTTTGATTGTTGTGGACCAAATGCAAAAATGGACAAAAAGGACTTAGATTCTAGGATATTCCCTATGCAAAATGGAGTAAAAAGGCCTTAATGTTGAAGATGGATTAGAAGAACCAAATCTCTAAACTCACTCTTGTCCATTCTTGATTTACTTCATGGAACTTTTTGATGTGTGTGCTTTTGTGCTAGGGATTCCTATTTGAGCCAAATTGAAGAACCATTGTCATGTACTTCAAAGAGAGAGATACAAGAGCCATTGGAAGATTCCTAAAAGCTTTGCTTGCTTGATTGATTGCTTGAGTATACACTTATTTGCTTGCTTATTCCAAAGGATGGGAGCTACTTGGATCATCAATATGATCTCAAGAAAGGAACTCCATTTGTGGTCTTGTTTCTTATCCTTCATCTCTTGTATGATTAGGACTTTAGTCATTCTTCTTCTTCTCTCCACTCTAACCCAAGCCAAAACTTTTGTGCAAACATTAACACTTGTTTTCAAACATTAGAAACCTAAGTATTATGCTTTTGATTTTCAAACTTTCTTTTCATAACACTTATTTTGAATTGAATCTTTAAGTCAACTTTGACCATATTTTGTAAATACTTTTCATTGGTAAATACAACTCATTCAAATATTTTTGTGGTTTCAATGGCCACTTCTTATCAAAACTTTTCATAACCATTAGCTATTAGGTTTGAGTTATCCTTGAGGTAGATATAATACTCACCTATATCCTTAGTGATGGACAATGAGTCTTCCATGATTATTATAAGGTTAACCCCTCACTAGCATGTTGAAGCTATCCTCACATGGTGGATTTGTGGTTTTAGGTTGAGTCTTCCCCCTTGGATAATAAAAGACCTTAAGGCTTTTGGACCAATCAATTCACCAACTTGTTTTGAGATTTTTACCCCGAACTACGAGGTTTTGATCCTAATCTTTTTTAAGATGGTACGTAGGCAGTGGGTTTATCCATTCAAACACAAATTGTAAATAACTTGTATATTCTTCTCTCATCTCTCCAATCATGTTTGCACAAATAAATTTTCACAAAATACCAACCTTACAACAAGTGTGAAAAGGGCTTCCTAGGAGTACCTAGGATGTTTTGGGTGCTTAAAACCTTCCCATTGCATAACCAACCCCCTTACCCCGATCTCTGACATTTTTATTAGTTTTTGATTCGATAAAACTTCTCAGTTTTTGTTTGCTTTCTAACCTTTCCTTTGGATAAATAGAAGTGTGGTGGTGACTCGACTGGTATGGTTTACTTTTGATTTAGTCAATAAATCTAAAGGTAACGAATACCCCGCTATAGAAAAGTGGCGACTCTGCTGGGGAAGTTTGCCTAGTGGGTTTTGCCTACTTTTCATATTTGTTGTATTATATTGTATATTATTTTGTGACCTATTTTTTGTGCAATTTGGGATTACTGTATTGTATGTAATGATTGAATTGCTTGATATATTAATTGCTTGTATGCTTGGTGATCTTTGTGAGATGAGTTCTATACCCCAACTCGAGTGCACTTAGGATAGGAGAATGACATAGTCTTGTTGACTTGTGTGGAGTTATTCCTTAGCAAGTTGACTTGCAAGCCCATTCACTTGGTGGAGGTCATGTTGGGATCAATAATGTCACACGAGTAGTCGTGGTTAGGCATTACTCTTTCCAATATAGACCTTAGAAGCCAAGGACCTTAGTTTACCAAGCCCATCTTGGCCTATTCTTAGGACGTATTGCGAAGGTCATTCAAGTGTAAGATTTGATACGATTGTTACGCGATACTACACTCATAAGAGTCTCTCTTGAGAATATTTTTGGAATACGAGTAGTCGTTTATCCGATAATATCCGAAAGATGGGATGATGACTATAGGAACCTCTTGTAGAACATATTTGGCAGGTTTAAACCCTAGTACACTCCCTTTGGGTGGTTCTTAACCGAGACTCCATGCTCGTGACTCACAACAAACCCTTGATTCATGGTTGATCCATTCTTGTATATCCTTAATATCAATGGAACTTGGGTGTTGATAAGGTGTAACCATAATCCACCAAAATGGATGATTGATATTAAGGATGACTTGATCCATCCCATGACCTTTGTGTGGTGTGCTTTGCTTGATCCTTGAGTGTGATTGTTGTATCCATGCATTCATGCATCCATTTGCATCCATATCGTCAAATAATGAGAAACTTTTCAAGGAACTTAAGAGATCTATTTGCAAATTTTCAGACATGGATAGGCAAAGAAGGAATACGAAGAAGTACAGTTTCAGACAACCCGACTTGAAGGAGCTAAGGAATTTAACATCCTATGTATTAGATCCCTTGGATTTCAAGGCTCGTCATGGGAAGCTTCTATCTATTCTGGCTACTCAAGTGGACGAAGGTTTGATGAGTGTATTGGTGCAGTTCTATGATCCCTTGTACCGTTGCTTCATATTTCCGGATTTCCAGCTTTTTCCCACGCTTGAGGAGTATGCCTATCTTATGGGTATACCTATCCTAGACGAGTTGTCGTTCAATGGCTTAAAGAGGGTTCCTACTTCTCAAGAGATTGCTGATATATTGCATATAGATGAATCTCTGGTTGGTACTCATATGACTACCGAAGGTGGAATTCAAGGTCTCCCTTTTGAGTTCCTTATCGCTCAAGCTACTATGTATGGGAAGGCCATGAGTGAGGATGCCTTTGAAGCCATATTTGTACTTCTCATCTATGGGCTAGTGTTATTCCCCAACATCGACAAGTTTGTGGATGTGAACGCTATTAGGATTTTCTCTACTCTTAATCCCGTTCCGACTCTGTTGGGTGACACTTATTTCTCTTTGCATATGAGGAATGCAAAGGGCGGTGGTACCATTGTGTGCTATTTGCCTCTGTTGTACAAGTGGTTTATTTCTCACTTGTCGTAGACGGTCACCTTCAAGGAGAACAAAGGATGTCTACGGTGGTCCACGAGACTTATGTCTCTCACTAATGATGATATCTTTTGGTACAACCGTGTATATGATGGTGTGCAGATTATCGACTCTTGTGGTGAATTCTCCAATGTGCCTCTTCTTGGTACATGTGGTTGGATTAACTACAACCCTATTTTGGCACGTCGTCAGCATGGGTTTCCCCCAAAGGATAAACCTAATAATATTCTGTTAGAGGGTGTATTCTTTCAGGAGGGTAAAGATCCCCAAGGCTTGAAGGGCAGAATGGTCCGCGCTTGGCGCAAGATCCATATGAATGGAAGGAAAGACCTTGGTCCGAAGAACTGTATTGCTTTGGAACCTTACACCTCGTGGGTTAGGATTGTAAGACCCCAATTTTGTCCCTAAGATCCCTCATGGCATCATATCACATCATATCATTGCCTCAAGGATCATTGTACATTTTGCCTTCCTTCCCTGTGGGTGGGTTATCTTTTGAGAGTGGTTCTTAATCACCAAGCATGTTTTGCATATGTATATCATTGCTTTTCATTTGTTTACTAACCAAAGGTACAAAAATATGTCATTCTAACCTTGTTACTTGCAGATGAAGCAATACTAGGTCAAGATAGTCAAAGGCATTCATTGAGCCATGGATGGTGGCCATTCTTGAGAATTTGGGCACCATGATCATTAATCAAGAGTTCACATGAGTTGTGATATCATTTTGAATCAAGATCTCAAGTGGTAGAGGCTTGAAATTCATCAGAACATTCTTCAGTCAACTGAAACCCTAGAAAAGTCAACACCAGTCAACTGTGCATTCAATCATGGATTTGAAGGTGGGAGATGGTTAGAGAGACCTTATTCATGTCCATGCAAGTCTCATATAACATTTCAAACATCAACATGGAAGAATTTGAGGTCAGACAAAAAGTTTCCAAAAATAGTAAGTGACTTGTAATTTCAAACTGCCAAAAATGGAAAGGTCTTCTCCTCAAGATTACATGTCCAAGGAAGCTTCAAATGAATTTTTGTCCAACATGAAAGTTGAAGATCTTGCTCTCACCTTTCCAAAAAGTCCAAGAACATGAAAATCTCATTTGTGGTTGAAGAGTTATTATCAAATCATTGTCAATGAATTTTGGACTTCAAGCTAGCATAACTTTTGCACCAAATGGCCAAATCATATGGTTCTTTTTGTAACATTTCACTCTTGATCTCTACTATCATAATCATGCATCACATTTCATTAAAACTCATCAAAAAAATAGTGCATTTTTCACTTGATTTCATTTTGAATTTTGGTGGGAAAATGTGAATTTGAAAAATGTGCATTATTTTCAATTCCAACCAATTCCATTTGCCTCCAAACAGATTTTGCAACTTGTTTCAAGAGAAATTCGCACTGTTCCATTGGCACATGAGCATGTGAGGGTATTTTGGCCAAGTTGCATAATACTTCATTTCATCTAATCCATTTTGCATTAGCCCAATTGGGATTAACAAGCTTGATTAGCAGAGGGTATATATTCCTAATCCTAACAGAAAATCACAAGAACAACTTCATTTTTTCAGATCCAAAATTTTTCATCTCAACTTTCTCTCAACTTTTCATCGATTTTCTTCATAACTTTTGCCTTGATCTTGTTCTGTTCATCACATACAAGCATTATTGAAGTGGATTGAAGAAAGATCTTGGAGAATTCAGCTAAATCGTGGACTGTCGAAGCTCATATTCTCCCATGGCAGTTGGAGTTTTAAGAAGAATCAAGCATTTCTGAGCTACTTTTTTGCATCTATTCATCTTCCTCAACACTATAGAGCATCTGTTTCAACATTTCCAAGCCAGATTCACACGATTCCAGTTATGCATCATCAGCAAGGTAAAAATTCGATTGCTTTGATTCTTCCAATTATCATGTGCATCTTGTAGATCGTGGAACGTAGGTTATGCTGAGCTTTGGATCTCTTGATTTCATGCAATATTGAAAAAGTTATGTTGATTTGAACGTTGGTTGATGAAACTTTCTTTGCTCGATTTGTTTGATATGATTAGAATTAGGTTAAATTAATGTTGTATTGTTGATGTGTGATGCAAGACGGATCGAATGGTATATGTATGATGAACTTCTGTGAGGTTTGGATCTTGATCATGATGAACATGTGATGAACTTGCATGAATTTTAGGGTTTTGTGTTTCCAGAAATATTTTGATCTGCCTGGCCGTGTTTTGCATGCTTTTGGTTGTTTGTCTCCCATGTACCAATCACAGCGCGCCACCTCACTTAATGAAACAGAGTGTTTCATTAAGTGAGCGCTCAATTCAAATTGCTCGCCGGTTCGAGCCTGGACCAAAGCACTCTCACATTTTGCTTTTGCATCTTTTCAATTATGCTTTACATGTTCATGTCCACTTCATTCATCATTTTTATTTTTTTTATCCACATTAAAAAATTCATATCTCTCAAAATAATGATCCAATTCACATGAAATTTTTTGCACAATGTTCCTTGTAATGTCTATTATTTTATGATGATTTTTCCTAAATTTGTGCTCGGTTGGATTTTAAATTGCCTAGGGTTTGTTCATGCTTATACATTCATGCACCTTGCTTGCCATTTCCTTCACGAAATAATGATGCTTAATCCAATGAAGCTGAAAATTGACATGCATAAACTAGACACCTTGATGAGCATTTTGGCATTGAGTTTGCTATTTTTGCATTTCTGGTTTGTGAGATATGATGTGATTAATGAAGGTGTGACAATGTGTGTCACACCATTTCTTGTCCAACTTACTGATTTTATTTACCATACCAAATAATTGCTAAATGATCTGAATTTTTGCATGATGTTTCTTCTGGATGTTAAGTTTGATCATGATTTTTTGTAGGATCTTTGGGTCCATTTCCAATTTGTTTGAGATTTTATCTTCTGGCTTATCATGTTTGGACTTTGGATGAGTGATGAACTTCCATGATTTGTGAAATTCTTATGCATTATCATATGAGCTTGAAATTTTACACATGTATTCTAGACACCCTGAAGTTCATTTTGGCTTTGGTTTGGTTCATTTATCTTATGTCATTTCTGTTATAGGATTGCCTTAAATTGATGCACCATTTGTAGTCTTGTTTGAGCTTGTTTATGCTTACATTGACTTAGTGGATTTCTTTGACTTGCTTATGCTTATCCAAATGCCATGATTTTCGGTGTGTTGATCATTTGATGTGTCTTGTTTAGGCATGATTTTTCTTAGAATTTATTGAGCCATATTTGATTTGATTTGCCTTGGTTCTTTCTGTTTACCTCATTGTGATTCCAACTTGCACACTTTGGCATGATTTGTTTATGAAATAAAATTGGTTGATGCTTTTGATATGAGACCACTTGGATATTGTTCTTGATTTATTAAACTTGTTTCTTGTCAATTTTCAGGTTTTGTTTTGAAATTTTTCCCCCTCTTTGACCCTAGGGTTTGACCTAGTGGTTGGTTGCTCATGTTTGAAGCTTTGTTTCAGGTTGCACATACAAGTTACACAATGCATGATGCCTCATCTTGAGAGCATTTGATATTTGCTTTTGCTTACTGATGTGTGTTTTGTAGGTTGAAGTTAATTCAATTGGGATTGACTTGTGGCTTACGCCTTTGCCTATATTGGTTGTCTGTTGCATTAACTGATGGTTGATTATCTGTATAGTATACTGATTTGTCTGATGTTTCCACAGGTACCTTAGTTGCTATAGTTCCTTTGTGAACTTGCTTTTGCTTTGCTTGATAGCTTAAGCATTGAGGTATAACATCTCTTCTTCATGTAGTCTGGAAGACCTGGCCTGTTACTTGGCCAGGCACCTGTCTGAAGTCCTCCTTAAGAGGCAATGCTTGTGATTGTTTATCTTTGTCCCCAAGCAGGAAAAGTCCTTTTGATAAGGCAATTGGTAGATAAAAGAGATGTATAGTCCATCTCCTACTATTCTGTGTGTCATCCCTTTGCTCACATTACATGTTGTAGCATTGTGGATATTAACCCAAGATCTATAGAGTCATTAACTTGTGGAGAGAGTTCCAACTTTCTGAACTCCCACACCTTCTGATATTTGAAGCTCTCCCTGACCAGGGATAAGAGCAATGAGGCACACCCCTCATTTCCTTTTCATCTGCTTCACCTTAACTCTCAATGTTAAGGTTAAGAGCACACTTACCCCATTCCAGTTGACTTTAAAGTCTAACCCTTGCTTGAGCCTAATTGCTTGTATATAGTGTGTGCTAACTGAATCATTGATTGCTTATTGGTTCGTCTGTACATGTTTGCTTGTTTGCCTTTGTGCATTTATCATCATTAATTGTTCATTATTGCATGATCATAATTTCATATCTTTGTGACACATCTTTGTTTGCCCATTGAGGAATCAAATATAAGTCCACTTGTTGGCCATTGTTCCTATGATTTGGAAGGGATTGAGTGTAAGACCATTTCATTGGCCACTTATATCCTCTTTGCTTAGTGCTTTTGCTTGTTTGTGGTATGTGAGGGTGCAATTGTAAGACCATGTTGTTGGCATTTGTATTCCTATGATCATCTTGTGGAGGTTAGAGTAAGCCCAGATAGATTGGCATCTGACATCCATGTTTTGTTTTTGCTTTAGGAGATTAATATAAGTCCATTTATTGGCATCTGATATCCTTGTTTGTTTTAGGAGACTGGTGTAAATCCATTTATTGGTATCCGGTATCCGCCTTTGTCAGTGAGATTGGTATAAGTCCAGCAATTGGCATCCGGTATCATTTGTTTTGCTTATTTGTTATTGCTCATTGTTGCTTATTCCTAAGGACACACTTGAATCATCTTCTATATGATCTCAAGAGGTGAACTTTCTGAGAAGTTTTACACTCCATTATCCATACCCTCTTTGTCCTAAACCTTTTCACATGTTGCTTCAAAGCTTGAGATATTATTGTGCAAACATCTTCATGTCTTTTCAAATTAGAAACCTGGACCTTAAGTCCTTGATTTTCCAAACTCCACTTTTGATAACACTTCTTTCTGAATTGAATCTTAATCATACCTTGACCATATTTTGTGAATATTCATAATCAATTAACTTCACCCATTTAATTGTTTTGATGGCTTTGTCCATTCTTGTTAAGTTTTTCATACATTAGCCATAGGTTTCAATCACCATAGTGGTTGATGTAAATCTTACCTTATCCTTAGTTGAGTTGATTGTAAGTCTTCCATACTTATTATAGGGTTAACCCCTCACTAGTATGTTGAAGCCGTCCTTGCATGGTGGATTGTTGGTCTTGGTTGAGTTTTCTCCCATTGGTAATGAAAAACCTTAGGGCTTGTGTTTTAAAATGAACTCACTAATTTTTGGAAATCTTTTAGCCGAACTATGGCGTTTTGATCCTTACCTTTCATGGATGGTACGTAGGCAACGGGTTCATCCGTTCAAACACAAAAACAATAAAAATTGTATATTCTTTTCTCATCATCCCGTTCATGTTTGCACAATAATATTTTCAAAACAAATAACATTTTCATTCAACAAGTGTGAAAAGGGCTCCCTAGGAGTACCTAGGACGTTTTAGGTGCCTAACACCTTCCCATTGCGTAATTTACCCCTTACCCAGATTCTCTGATCTTTTCATTAGTTTTCTATGTGTAAAACTTCTTAGGCTTTTGTTCGCTTTTTAGCCATTCCTTAGGATAAATAAAAGTGCGGTGGCGACTCGATTCTTTGTATGCTTTGCTTTTGGTTTAATCAATAAATCATAAAGTGACGAATACACCGCTACAGAAAAGTGGCGACTCAGCTGGGGATAACATTAGACCTTCCTCAGTGGGTTTTGCCTACTTTTCACCCTTGTTGTGTGATATATTGTTATCTGTTATTTGACATATTTTTGTACAATTTGGGATAACTGTATTGATTGTAATGTTTGAATTGCTTGATATACAATTGTTGTTTGCTTTGGTGATCTCTGTGAGATGAGTTCTGTACCCGAACTCGAGTGCACCTTAGGATAGGAGAATGGCATAGTCTTGTTGACTGGTGTGGAGTATTCCTTAGCCAGTTGACTTGCGAGCCCATTCACTTGGTGGAGGTCATGTTGGATTAATAATGTCACACAAGTTATTTGTGGTTAGGCATTATTCTTTCAATCATGTGCCTTAGAAGCCAAGGACCTTAGTTTACCAAGCCCATCTTGGCCTATTTTAGGATGTAGTGCGGAGGTCGTTCAGATGTCAAATCTGATGCGATTGTTACGCGATACTACACTCATAAGAGTCTCTCTTGAGAATATTTTTGGAATACGAGTATTCGTTCCTCCGATAATATCCGAAAGATGGGACGATGATTATGGGAACCTCTGGTAGAACATGTCTGGCAGGTTTAAACCCTAGTACACTCCCTTTGGGTGATTCTTAACCGAAACTCCATGCTCGTGACTCTCAGCAAACCCGTGATTCATGGTTGAGTCGTTCAGACAACCTTAATATCAATGGAACCTGGGTGTTGATAAGGTGTAAAACCATAATCCACCAAAACGGATGATTGATATTAAGGATGTTTGAGCCGGTTCATGTACCGTTAATATCAATGGAACTTGGGTGTTGATAAGGTGAAAACCATAATCCACCAAAATGGATGATTGATATTAGGGATACAATGAGCTTTCCCATGACCTTTGTTTGGTGTGACTTGCTTGATCCTTGAGTGTGATTGTTGCATTCATGCATTCATGCATTCATCTGCACTTCATGTCATCAGAAAAATGAGAAAATTTTCAAGGAACTTAAAGGGTTTATTTGCAAAATTTTCAGACATGGAAAGACCAAAAAGGCATACAAAGAAGTACATCTTTAGACAACCTGATGTGAAAGAGTTAAGGAATCTGACATCTTATGTATTAGATCCCTTGGGTTTCAAAGCTCGCTATGGGAAGCTTCTGCCTCTGCTGACTACTCAGGTTGATGAGGGACTGATGAGTACTCTGGCTCAGTTTTATGATCCTCTGTATCACTGCTTCTCTTTCCCGGACTTCCAGTTATTGCCTACCTTGGAGGAGTATTCTCATCTTATTGGGATTCCGATTCTGGATCAGGTGCCGTTCAGTGGCTTAGAGAGTATTCCGACTGCTCGAGAGATTGCAGACTTGTTGCACATAGATGAATCTTTGATTAAAGCTAATCTGACTACCAAAGGTGGAATTCAGGGTCTTCCTTCTGATTTCCTCATCGCTCAAGCTACCGTCTATGGGAAGGCCATGAGTGAGGACGCCTTTGAGGCTTTATTTGTGCTGCTCATCTATGGATTGGTATTATTCCCCAACTTCGACAAGTTTGTGGATGTGAACGCCATTAGGATCTTCTCAGTTCTTAATCCCGTTCCGACTCTGTTGGGTGATGCCTATGTCTCTTTGCATCTGAGGAATGCAAAAGGTGGAGGAGTTATTGTGTGTTGTCTGCCTCTGCTGTACAAGTGGTTTATTTCGCACTTGCCGCAGACGCTTGCTTTCAAGGAGAACAAGAGTTGTCTACGGTGGTCTCAGAGACTCATGTCTCTCACTAATGATGATATCTCTTGGTATGATCGCGTGTATGATACTGTGCAGATCATTGATTATTGTGGTGAATTCCCTAATGTGCCTCTCCTTGGTACATGTGGTGGGATCAGCTACAATCCTATTCTAGCACGTCGTCATCTTGGGTTCCCCCTAAAGGATAAACCCCATAACATTCTGTTAGAAGGTGTATTCTTTCAGGAGGGTAAAGATGAAGGAGAATTGCGACCCAAAGCGCAGCGGAAATTAAAATTTTCTCCTTTAGAGATCCTTACGAATGGTCATGATCAGTGATAGAGTATTTACCTCTTGTGACGATTGAAACCTTTGGTGCAGATCTCTTGTGACGATCAAAACCCTTTGATGCAGATCCACGAAACGATCACGAACGTTGAACGATGACAACGTCTCTACTCAGTCCACACGAACGGTTTCCTTCAATCTCAGTGCTAGCTGGTACGAATGAAGGCTTTGAGTGAGAGAGAGAGAGAGAGAGTGAAAACGAAAAGAATGCAATCGCAAATTTTTGCTTCTGCACAAGGGTTCTATTTATAGAACCACTTGTGTGGGCTTCAAGCTAAAAGCCCACTTAAGTGTATTTTGGCCCATATCTTATAATATGCCCAAAATCACTTAAGCCCATGGTACCTTACCATATTTCGTATTCTACTCAAGTACACCATACCTTACGATGTTCTATAATTCACTTAAGGGCACCGTACCTTACGGTATTCCTTAGTTACTCTATCTCTCATCAATCCGTCCTTTGTGTGTGACCCTGTAGGTTTTCGTGACGTTGGCAATTATATTAAATCACGCATTTAATATAATAAACAGTGAGCGGTATCTAGCAACACATCACTGCTACCCAAGACACGAAAATGTCATGTGATCTGACAATTCCTTCTGTGATAATACTTATGTGTATAATTACCCTTTTGCCCTTATGTCTATATTGAACACAAGGCATAGACCGTGTCATCCATGTCCAGTTCAATATTGGGCCCATAGACATTTATCCTGTTATGCAGGATGGGCAAATTCCATCTAGGTCACTCATGTTCCTCAGCATGCTTTGTGGAGTACCCATCAACTGTCTTTATGGTTATCCAGTTACGGACAATGTTGGATCAGCAATAAAGCACTCGACTCTACATCTAGGATCCATAGTGGTTTCAGGTCGGAGAGTGGAATACACTATTATCACCATGAGAATAACTTATGACACTTTGCATAACTTTCTATATAGTATTCTCATAGCGGGTCAATCCGGTATAAATATTACTCCTAATATTCATACCTATGTTTAAGACTTGATAACTCTTTATCCATGATCCATGAGATGTGATCATCAGTCTACAAACATAATAGTCTTAATGCTTTAATGTTATCCCACTTCACACTAAAGCTCGACTACGGATACTTTAGGAATAGTGTCCTTATGTTTAATGTGTTCTCATGATTAAGTCACACTTAATACATTAAACAGACTATCTATTCCAGGGACTTTATTAATCAACCATAATAAAGAGAATGCCTTTTATTATTCGATACAAGTACCAAAATGTGTTGGTCTCTAGGGCTTACACCAACAAAAGATCCCCAAGGCCTGAAAGCCAGATTTGTCCGCGCTTGGCGCAAGATCTGCAAGAAGAGTAGGAATGAGTTGGGTCCGAAGAATTGCATTGCTTTGGAGCCATATACCTCTTGGGTCAGACAGAGAGTTGTCGTATACCTTATGCCTTATGATCATCCGAGACCTACACCGTTGGATGTGGCTGGGCCTTTAACCCTCCCTAACCAACGTGTAGAGGAGTTGAGAGAAGAAGACCTTTCACGTGCTTGGATCCGTGAAAGAGAGGAATTGCTGCAGCAGATCAAAGAGAAGGACGCTCTGATTGAGTTTCTCGAGCATCGAGTGATCGACGATCCGAATGATACTTGGACTTCTCTGCTTCCTCAGTCTTCCAAGTTCTGGAAGAGGAAGTATGATCGACTCGCAAAAGAGAAAGCGGATATGGAAGCTGCCTATGAGAGAGAGATCAAGAAGCTTTGTGCCTCTCGCCTTCCAGCATCCCGAGCTTCTAGGGATCCATAGGATGTTATTTTCCTTTTCTCTTTGTAATATGATCAAAAATGATGTACTTCTTTGTCTTGGATATATTTGATGAGATATTTTCCATATGATATTAAATGCTTAAAAACTCAAAATTTGCAATTAAATGCCCAAAAAGTTCCTTGAAAATAAAACAAAGCATATGCACGAGCATTACATGCATCATGTTGCATAAGCAGGTACCTTGTTTCTGGTCTTCTTGTCTGTGGCCTAACTCTTTGTTCTTCATTTATTTTAAAGACAAGCTGACTCACCGGTACTATACAAGAGCCAATTCTGCCCGAGTAATGGATCAGTTGGAACAAGAGAACCGTGAATTGAAAGAAGAGGTCGCCAGACTTGGCGCTTTGATGGAGCAACTCCTTGCTGCTCAGAATCAACCTTCTCAACCGCCTGCGACTCCTGTCCAGAGGACGGTCATTTCAGAGATTGTAGCTCCGATTGTGCCAGCTGCTAGTGCTCATTTTGTGCCCAATGCCATGCCAGCCGGGTTTCCTTGGGGTATGCCTCCGGGTTTCATGCCTGACATTCCTGCTCCAACTTTTGCTCACATGCCGGCATCTAGCCCGGTCCCTGTTGCTGCTCCTCCTGTCGTGCATACCATTCCCAGGGTAGACGACACCATCTATCATTCTGAGCCGTCTGAGGGCCCAGATGTCAATGAAAAGATGGAAGCGATGAATGACCAATTCCTTGAGCTGAGAAAGGAATTGAAGACTCTCAGAGGGAAAGATCTGTTTGGCAAGTCCGCTGCTGAGCTTTGCCTTGTTCCCGGTGTTAAAATTCCGATCAAATTCAAAGTGCCTGACTTTGAAAAGTATAAGGGGAACACCTGCCCTCTTGCTCACCTGGTTATGTACGCCAGAAAGATGTCTACTCAAACAGATAATGATCAGCTTCTGATCCATTATTTCCAGGATAGTTTGTCCGGTGCGGCTCTTCGCTGGTATATGAGCCTTGATAGTGCAAACATCCGGTCCTTCAATGATCTTGGCGAAGCCTTCGTCAAGCAATACAAATACAATGTTGATATGGCGCCTAACCATGATCAACTCAGGGCCATGTCCCAGAAGGATAAAGAGACATTCAAGGAGTACGCCCAGAGGTGGCGAGAGCTGGCTGCTCAGATCACTCCTCCGCTAGAAGAGAAAGAAATGACTAAGATCTTTCTGAAGACTCTTAGTTCTTTTTATTATGAGCGGATGGTAGCGAGTGCTCCCTCTGATTTCACCGAGATGGTGAACATGGGGATGCGTCTGGAGGAAGGAGTCCGTGAAGGACGTTTGGCTAAAGATGAGAGCTCTTCTAAACGGTATGGGGCGTTTAAGAAGAAGGATGGGGAGGCACATGCTGTGCAATCCCATGCTAAGCCAAGAAGACCCTCTGTTCAGAGGAAGCCAATACGTCGTACCGGTAATCAGCATCAGGTGGCTCATATAGCACCTGTTTTCAGGGATATTGCTCAATATCAGCAGCCCAATCAACATCAGCATCAACAACAACCTCAGTATCATCAGCAACACCGTCCACAGCAACAGGCTTACCAGCCTCGTGGCAGTACAACCAACCAGGCTAATTTGAGTTATGATAGGAAGAAGATCAGCTTCAATCCAATTCCTATGTCATACGCTGAGCTATATCCTTCCTTGTTGGAGAGGAAGTTGGTTACTCCCAGGGATCCTCCTGCTGTGCCTATGAATCCTCAATGGTGGTACAAGCCAGACCAACACTGTGTGTATAATTCTGGTGCTCCGGGTCATAACATAGAGAACTGCTTTCCGTTGAAGACCAAAGTGCAAGACTTGATGAGATGTGGCATACTGAGCTTCGAGGACTCAGGCCCCAATGTTACAAAGAACCCACTGCCCGAGCATGGGAAATCTGTGAATATGGTCCAGGGGTGTCCTGGGAAGTACAAAGTCAAATATGTCAGTCATATTAGACAGTCATTAGTCGAATTGCATCGTCTCCTGTGCGAGTACAGCCATATGGAGCATGACCATGACAGGTGCCGCATCTGTTCCGTTAATCGTTTGGGGTGTCGCCAGGTGCGAAGAGAACTTCAAGAACTGCTAGATGAAGGTACCATTGAGATTCTGCAGAATCGCAACGTTGATGAAGATGAACCAGAGGTCAATGTTATATCTCCTGTGTTCAAGCTGCCCGAGCCTGTTGTCATTCGTTATGATGGCAGCAAGCCGAAGGTCTCTCCTTCATTAACAATCAAGCCTGCAGGCCCTGTGCCTTATTCTTCAGACAAAGCTGTTCCGTTCAGGTACAATCCCGTTGCTGTTGAAGATGGGAGAGAAGTGCCTTTGCCTTCGACTTTCGTGACTAATATTGCTGATGTAAGTGGATTGACTCGGAGTGGTCGTGTGTTTTCTGCTCCTAAGCCTCAGGCTAGAGCTGTTGCTTCTGATTCTGTTGAGCGTCCGGTTGGGACGGTTGTGAATGTTCAGAACCCGACACTTGCTGTTGCCAAACCCTCCTCTGTACAAAAGACTCCTGATTCTTCTGTTGGCCCGAGTGGCGTTGTGAATGAAGAATGTGATGAGATGCTGAGGCTCATCAAAAAGAGTGAGTACAATGTTGTAGACCAGCTTCTACAAACGCCATCCAAAATATTCATATTATCTCTGCTGCTGAATTCAGAACCCCATAGGGAGGCTCTGCAGAAAGTTTTGGATCTGGCGTATGTCGATCATGATGTCACAGTAGAACAATTTGATTGTATTGTTGCAAACATCACTGCTTGCAACACGTTGAGTTTCTGCGACGCTGATCTCCCTAAGGAGGGAAGAGACCACGACATGGCTTTACACATTTCTATGAACTGCAAATCTGATGCCATGTCCAACGTGCTGGTGGACACTGGATCTTCTCTTAATGTATTGCCAAAATCCACTCTCTTAAAGTTGTCGTATCAGGGGCCTCCCATGAGGCAGAGTGGTGTTGTTGTGAAAGCGTTTGATGGGTCGCGTAAGACTGTGATTGGGGAAGTTGATCTCCCAATCAAGATTGGACCAAGTGATTTCCAGGTTACCTTCCAGGTAATGGATATCCACCCATCATATAGCTATCTCCTTGGAAGACCATGGATTCACGAGGTTGGCGCCGTGACATCCACCCTACACCAGAAGCTGAAATTTGTCAAGAATAAGAAACTGGTCGTGGTAGGGGGAGAAAAGGCTCTCCTGGTTAGCCACTTGTCTTCTTTCTCGTATATTGACGCTGAGGATGAAGTTGGAACTTCGTTCCAAGCCTTATCTATTGATGAACCAATTGAGAAGAAGTCTCCTTCATTTTCTTCCTACAAAGATGCAAAACTGGCCATTGAATGTGGTGCAGTTGCTGGTTTGGGGAAGATGATTGAGCTTGAAGACAGATCTCGGGCTGGCATTGGCTATTGTTCTAGGGCATTCAATGAGCAAGGTTTGTTCAAGAGTGGAGGATTCATCCATGCTGATCAACCTGAAGAAGCTGCTGCTATCTTGGAAGAGGATGCAGAGGACTTGAGCAATTTCATCATTCCTGGTGGTGTCTGCCACAATTGGGTCGCTGTAGATGTTCCTACAGTCATCCTAGATCAGAGTAATTGTTCACTTTGTTTAAAAACCCTTCTCCCATGCCAAAAGGAGAAGTGATGACATTGTTGGCAGCATTTTATACAATGATGTTTTCACTCAATTAATGCATTGTTAAACATTTGTTTTTCCATTTGTTTTCACTTTTTGCTTTTTGCATGAAATTAATGATCACAAAAAACCCATAAAAACAAGAATAAAAGCAAATATTTTTCATCTGCATAATGATTTGCTTGTTTAAATTCTAAAGTTTTTCATTAACCAAAATCATTATGCAGGTTGATTCTAAAACCCATTGAACATAATGATCCAACGCCATCTCCCAATTTTGAATTCCCTGTATTCGAGGCAGAGGAGGATGATGTTGAAGGGATTCCTGATGAGATTACCCGTCTCCTTGAGCACGAGAAGAAGATCATTCAGCCGCACCTTGAAGATCTGGAAACAGTCAACTTGGGGTCTGAGGATTGTGTCCGTATGGTGAAGATTGGGGCACTTCTTGAAGAGTCTGTCAAGAAGAGATTGATTGAGTTGCTACGAGAATATTCCGATATCTTTGCTTGGTCGTATGAAGACATGTCGGGTTTAGATACAGATATTGTGCAACATTTCCTGCCTTTGAAGCCTGAGTGCGTGCCTGTGAAGCAGAAGCTCAGAAGAACTCATCCAGATATGGCAGTGAAGATCAAAGAGGAAGTTCAGAAGCAAATTGATGCGGGGTTTCTGGTGACTTCTACATATCCTCAATGGGTGGCCAATATTGTGCTTGTGCCTAAGAAGGACGGAAAAGTCCGTATGTGCGTTGATTACAGAGATTTGAACAAAGCTAGTCCAAAAGATGATTTTCCTCTGCCACACATTGATATGTTGGTAGACAATACAGCTAAATTCAAAGTCTTTTCGTTTATGGACGGATTTTCCGGATATAATCAAATCAAGATGGCACCCGAAGATATGGAGAAGACAACATTCATCACACCTTGGGGAACATTCTGTTATCGAGTGATGCCCTTCGGTCTAAAGAACGCCAGAGCCACGTATCAACGAGCTATGACTACCTTGTTTCATGATATGATGCACAAGGAGATAGAGGTCTATGTTAATGACATGATTGCTAAGTCCCGAACGGAAGTGGAACATGTTGAGCATTTGTTGAAGCTTTTTCAGCGTTTGAGGAAGTTTAGACTTCGCCTGAATCCGAACAAATGTACATTTGGAGTCCGTTCCGGCAAGTTGTTGGGTTTCGTTGTCAGCGAGAGAGGTATTGAGGTTGATCCTGCAAAGGTCAAAGCAATACAAGAGATGCCTGCACCCAAAACTGAGAAGCAAGTCCGAGGTTTTCTTGGCCGCTTGAATTATATTTCCAGATTTATATCCCACATGACTGCCACATGTGCGCCGATATTCAAGCTCCTTCGGAAAGATCAGTCTCATGATTGGACTGAGGATTGCCAAAAAGCTTTCGACAGTATCAAAGAGTATCTGTCTGAACCTCCGATCTTGTCGCCGCCTGTGGAAGGAAGACCTCTGATTATATATTTGACCGTTCTTGAAGACTCGATGGGTTGTGTACTCGGTCAACAAGATGAATCAGGGAAGAAAGAATCTGCTATCTACTACCTCAGTAAGAAGTTTACTGATTGTGAGTCTCGGTACTCTATGTTTGAGAAGACGTGCTGTGCTTTGGCTTGGGCAGCTAAGCGTTTGCGCCAGTACATGATAAATCATACAACTTGGTTGATATCCAGAATGGATCCAATTAAGTATATCTTCGAGAAGCATGCTTTAACCGGGAGGATTGCCCGTTGGCAGATGTTGTTGTCTGAGTATGATATCGAGTATCGAGCTCAGAAAGCTATCAAAGGTAGTATCTTGGCTGACCATTTAGCACACCAGCCGATTGAGGATCATCAGTCAGTTCAGTATGACTTCCCTGATGAGGAGATTCTGTATTTGAAAATGAAAGATTGTGATGAGCCTACACTTAATGAAGGTCTGGAACCTGGTTCCAGATGGACAATGGTGTTTGATGGCGCTGTAAATTAGTATGGAAATGGAATTGGGGCAGTAATCATTACTCCTCATGGCACTCATATTCCGTTTACAACAAGGCTAACTTTCAAATGCACGAATAACATGGCTGAGTATGAGGCCTGTATCATGGGATTGGAAGAATGTATTGATTTGAGAATTAAGCATCTTGATGTGTATGGTGATTCGGCCCTAGTTGTTAATCAGATCAAGGGTGAATGGGAAACGAATCAGCCTGGTCTCATCCCGTACAGAGATTATGCAAGAAGAATTTCAACGTTCTTTATAGAAGTCGACTTTCATCATATTCCTCGAGAGGATAATCGGATGGCAGATGCTCTTGCTACGCTTGCTTCCATGATTGTGGTGAAGTATTGGAATGAAGTACCCAATATCGCCGTGATGCGCTTGGATAGACCAGCTCACGTATTTGCAGTAGAAGAAGTGAATGATGACAAGCCTTGGTATTTTGATATCAAGAATTTCCTCCAGAACCAGGTCTACCCGCCTGGGGCATCTGTGAAAGATAGGAAAACTTTGAGAAGGTTGTGAGGCAGTTTCTACCTCAGTGGTGAAGTGTTGTATAAGAGAAATTTTGACATTGTTTTGCTCAGATGTGTGGATAGACACGAAGCAAACCTGTTGATGACTGAGGTCCATGAGGGTTCATTTGTTACTCATTCCAATGGACATGCCATGGCTAGAAATATGTTGAGAGCAGGCTACTATTGGCTGACAATGGAGTCTGACTGCTGCAAATATGTGAAGAAATGCCACAAGTGTCAGATTTACGCGGATAAGATTCATATTCCTCCGACACTTCTGAATGTGATTTCATCACCATGGCGATTCTCTATGTGGGGAATTGACATGATTGGCATGATTGAACCGAAAGCGTCCAATGGACACAGGTTTATTCTCGTAGCAATTGATTACTTCACCAAATGGGTCGAAGCCGCTTCGTATGCGAATGTGACTAGACAGGTGGTTGTGAAGTTTATCAAGAACCAACTGATTTGCCGTTATGGTGTGCCAGATAAGATCATTACTGATAATGGATCTAATCTGAATAATAAGATGATGGATGAGTTGTACGCTGAATTTAAGATTGCACACCATAATTCCTCTCCTTACAGACCCAAGATGAATGGGGCTGTTGAAGCTGCTAATAAGAATATCAAGAAGATTATCCAGAAGATGACAGTTACGTACAAAGATTGGCATGAGATGCTGCCATTAGCTTTGCATGGTTATCGTACATTTGTCCGCACTTCAACAGGGGCAACCGCTTTCTCTCTTGTTTACGGCATGGAGGTTGTTCTCCCAGTAGAGGTGGAGATCCCATCAATGAGAGTCTTGATGGAAGCCAAGTTGACTGTTGCTGAATGGATTCAGAGTCGTTACGACCAGTTGAATCTGATTGAAGAGAAAAGATTAACTGCCATGCGCCATGGTCAGTTATATCAGCAGAGAATGAAGAAAGCATTCGATAAGAAGGTCAATCCTCGTGTGTTCCGAGAAGGTGACCTTGTGCTCAAGAAAGTCTTGTCTTTCGCGCCCGATTCCAGGGGCAAGTAGACTCCAAACTACGAGGGGCCATATGTTGTTAAGAGAGCCTTTTCAGGCGGTGATTTGATGCTTACAACAATGGATGGGGAGGATTTCACTCGTCCTGTGAATTCAGATGCAGTCAAGAAATACTTTGCCTAAAAAAAAGTATATGCAAATGAAAAACAGAATGGATCGCTAAGTTGAAAACCCGAAAGGGCGGCTTAGGCAAAAATGAGCGTCTCGGTGGAGAACTCGCAAGGGTGATCCAGGCAAAAGTTAGAGACATAAAAGAAAAAAATATATTTGCATCCCGTTAGATTGAGTACCTCACCCTGGGGAAATCTAGGCAAAAATTAGGGATTTGGCAAGTAACTGCATCCTGACAAGACTTTCTGTTTCGCAGCCGTCTTTTCGTCAGATGATTCTCGATTCGTCGTCGACTGAAGCTTCGAATACATCGAGATTCAAATTGGTAGAGAAAGGATCATTATGTTCAATGTAGCCCTCTTCCAATATATATCACTGATTTCAAATTTGTACAGATCTATGGAGTCTTGCCATTTGCAGGCTACCATTCCATCAAATCAATTTGAGCTTTTATCCAATTATTTGCACTCTTATTTGTTTCAATTCAACAAATGTTTTGCATGTTTTAATTGATAAAATGTCATTGTTTTAAACAAATGAAATTTTTCAAAATTTATTATTTTAAATAAAGTGAACATTCACAAAGATGAAAGGATACTTAAGAATTTCTCAGTGCTCTCCCAAGGGTGGCATGATTTCCAACAGGTAAGACATTTGTTCATATTCCTGGTTTGGTTGTATCCTCTTTCTCCAGTTTTGTTGTAGGGGTTGTTCCCCAAGCAGAGCTTTTGTAGGGGTTGTTCCCCAAGCAGAGATGTTGCTGAAGACTTCGTTTTCTTCTCCAGCAGTTTTTTCTTCCCAGCATGGGTGTTTTCCTTTTGGAAGATTCAGTAATTGGTGGTTGGAGACCCTGGTACCCCGTCACTCTCCCTAGTGCAGTCACCGGATGAGTTGTT
Organism: Lathyrus oleraceus; assembly: GCF_024323335.1. Lineage (NCBI taxonomy): Eukaryota > Viridiplantae > Streptophyta > Magnoliopsida > Fabales > Fabaceae > Lathyrus > Lathyrus oleraceus. The sequence goes on along the minus strand of NC_066584.1, from coordinate 99,613,774 downwards.
GCTTCTTTCCTCAGCACAGTCGCTAGTGGAATCTGTGATATATCCCCAAAGTAGAGCGCTTGTGAAAGACGTCGTTTTTCTCCAACAGTACCCTCTTCCCCGGCCGAGTCGCCAGCAGAGTTGTTATATCTCCCCATCAGTGCACTTATTCTTTCAGCAGGGAAGTGATTGTGTTCCTCCTCAGCAGTTGTGGATGTTCTCCTCAGAGGATATAGCATTTGGTGGTTGATCTCCAGCTATCTTCCATATTCCCAGTGGATTCGTTATTGGATTCCCCAGTGGATCAGTCAGTAGATTTGTGGTTTGGTGGATTGTATTTATGCAAAATCCCCAAAGGAAGTGGGTATCCCCTCAGAGTCTCCGCCAGAGCTGGTATTCTATACAGAGTTGCTTTTGTGGCAATTTTCCGCTTGTTGAAACCTCTGTTTCCCCAGTAGGTTCGGTTGGTGGTTTATCATCCAGAGATTTGGATGATTTCCTGATGCTTTTGATCCTCAGTAGAGTGGCTTGTTGCAGAATCTACTTGTGTGATCTGTTGTTCCTTCAGTGGGTTGTTCCCCGATGGAGTGGCTACTTGTGTTCTCCCCAGGTAGAGTTGCTGGTGCAATAGATTCTACGTGGATGATCTGTTCTCCATCAGTGGGTTGTTCCCCAGTGGAGTTATGTGAAGTTGCTTTCATAGCAGTTCTCACTTGTGCAGTGAGCTCTTGTTCCCCCGCAGATGTCTCGGGATTTCTTCCTTCTCCCCAACAGATTTGTCTCTGTGGCAGTTTCTTGCCTGTTGTGACTTTCTGTGCCAATTGGGTTGTTGCTGATCCATCACTCAGAGATTTGGTGTTTCCTGATATCTCTGATCTTTTGCCTTCCCGCAGATCTTTGCTTTGTAGCATTGAAGATCTCCAGCAGATTGGCTTTCCAGTTGGTTTTCCCCTGGAAGTATAGTACCGGGCGTTTGATTCCTGGACCTGTTTGTGTTAGATATGTCTGTTTTGTCAGCATTCATCAAACATAAATCACGCATATTCATGCATATTCATAAACATTCAGATATTCATGATGCATTTTTTGCCATATATCTTTTGTTTGTTGTTCTCCTGCTTTGGGGGATATAGATCTCTTTATAGATCTTCACAAGCAGATGTCGGGTGCTTAAATCTCTCCATATAGAGTCAGCCCCATAAGCAAAAAGTGTTTGTCTTTCCTTTTGTAGTTCCCCACCGAGATATATCCTCGTGGATGACGGTTTCTTCCGTTTCCTCCCAATATATATATTGGGATGGATGTTCCTATTGAGATATATCCTCATTAGGACGTGTCTTGGTTCAGTCTGTCTGTTGAGTTTGATCCTGAATTGGCTATTTGTCAACTGTTTCTTGTGCTTCCCTGTGGAATAAATGAATGAATTGCCCAGTAACCGACGATAATTCTTTTATCCCAGCGGAGTTTTTGGGCCTCTACCCAGTAACCGGTAGTTGTAAGTCCTATGTCTTGCCTTCTTGGCGGAATTTGTGGTTATATACCTTTTATTCCTCGGCAAGAATTAGTTGGTTGTCTACCCAGTAGTCGGTAGTCGTAAATCACGTTTTCTTGCTCTCCAGCAGAGGTTGTGGTTTGTTATAAACCCTATTTTTGTTTCCCGTGCGGGTTTGTGATTCTTTCCATCCCCACGGGGAGTTTGGTTTTCTACCCAGTATTTGGTAGGTGTAAACCCTAATTCGTGTTTATCCCCACCAGAGTATGGCTACTACCCCGTATTCGGTAGTCGTAAGTCCTATCTCTTTTCCCCTGGAAGAGGTAACCTTTGTGGTTCGTTCTGATTGATGGCGGATTTTCGGCTGTTGTGGTTTCATCCCCAATAGAGTTGGTGTCTCTCTGTGGAATAAGTTGAATAGTTGCTCAATATTCGGCATTCATTCACCCTATCCCCAGTTGAGTCTGTGGTCTTCTACCCCATATTCGGTAGTTGTACATCTCATGTTGTGATTTTTCTCCCTAGTGGAGTTTGTGCCTCATGGTACAGGTGGATAATTGCCGGTTGCTAGCAATTTTATCCCAGCTGAATCTTTGGTTTTCTACCCAGTAGTTGGTAATGTTAAACCTCTTGTTTCCTCAGCCAGAGTTTTTTGGTATTCTACCCCGTATTCGGTAGTTGTAAACCCTAATTTCTCCCCTTGCAGAGTTAACCTTGTTGTTCATCCTAACCGGTGATGGTTACTCTTTGTGGTTATCTTCATTCGTTGTTTGATGTTGATATTCCTCCTTGCTTGTGGTCAATTGCCGTATGCTCGCAATTGTATCCCCAGCAATCTTCTGGATAATTGCCGTATGCTTGCAATGTTATCCCTTTTGAAGTCGCCAGTGGGTCTTTTCACCGTTTGCTAGTGATTTGTTCCCCGGATCATTGATTGCTTATCAATGCATTCCCAGCTAGTCCTTATGGATAATTGCCGGATGCTTGCAATTCATCCCCAGCGGATCACCTTTCATTTACCCGTTTGCTTGGTAATGACTGTTGTTCCCTTTGATTGGTCATCTTTATATACCTAGTTTTGGTATCCCGATGCATTTCTTTTCGGTTGATTTATCCTTTATTAACCCAGTAACCGGTTATGGATAATCTTCCATGCGAGTATGTTATCCATGTTTTGACGGTAATGGATAATATGTCTCATGCACTCTTCAGTCGAAGCCTTTTGTGTTTCCCTAGTCGAGTAAGATTCGTTATTCCTTTGTGGGATCGAATATTTCTTTGTTTCTCGGATAATTGCCGGATGCATGCAATTTATCCCTTTGAGTTGTCTTTTGTTTACCAGTATGCTTGGTATCGATTGTCTCTCTTTTTGTTAGTCACCTATTATATGCCCTAACTGGTATCTCTGGTGTCTTTTCCTTTCGAGTATATTATTCACGTTCTGACGGTAATGAATAATATGTCTCATGCGCTCTTTGGTTGGAATCCTTTGTTGATCTTCCCCAGTAGAGTAAGGTTCGTATTCTTGGTAGAATCGAATATCCATCCTTTAACCAGTTTGTGTTTTGGATGATGAGTGTTTTGGCAGTAAAAACCAATCCACGTTTTCGGTAGATCACCTATTATATACCCAGTAACCGGTATCCTTGGTGTTTCTTACCATGCGAGTGTATTATCTACGTTCTGACGGTAATAGATAATATATCTCATGCGAGTATTCTATCCACGTTCTGACGGTAATGGATATTATATCTCATGCACTCTTTGGGTTTGTGTCCCCAGTTGAGTAAGATTCGTTTTCCCGTTGCGGATTCGAATGTCCATCCTGTAAGTCGATTTGCTTGTTTCAAGCCCTCCTTTTGGATGATGAGTGTTTTGGCAGTAAAAACCAATTCACGCTTTGGTCGGTCACCTATTATATACTTCGGTATCCCTGGTGTTCCCTCCTTTCTGCTCCCTATTATGACCTTAGTCCCCTGTGGAGTCAGATTTTCCTGAGTTGATGTACCTTTTTTAGGTCTTTCTCAGATGTTTGGTTGATTGATATCTCTCACCCTTATACCGGTCTTAGATATTCATTCTTCCTGAGTTTGTTGCCCTTATACCGGTAACATCTCATTTCCTTATTGCTTTTCCCCAGGAGAGTCTCTTTGTTAGACACTTTCTCCCGTGGAGTTTCTTGTGGTGATTTTTACCCTTTGCTGTATTGGCGTTTTCCCCGATATATGCATTTTTCCCCGGCAGGGAGGTTCTTTGTGAATCTTTTTCCTGGTCCGAGTCCGGATTTTTATCCGAAGTATCCTTTGTGGATAGTTTGAGTCAGCTTGTGCCTTTCCAATGGATATGTTGTCCTTTGGAATTCTTTCTTTTCCCCAGTGTGAGTCCTTTACTCCCCAGTGAGGTCTCCGGTCCAGTCGTGTCTTGTTCACGCTGTGTTAGTGTTATTTTCCCCAACTCAGAGTCGTGTCCTGCTCACGCATTCTTTTTCTTTTTTATCCCCAACAAGAGTCTTGTTAGAGTCTCTGTTCCTGGTGAGTGTATTACTCCGACAGATCGTCTTTTTCTTCTGTGTGAATCATATCCCCACAGAGTTTGTGTCTTTTACATGCATACATCTGCATCATGAGGTCTCTTAGGGACCAAAATTTATCTCATTACTGTTATTTAAGCCCATTCTACCGCGTCGAGATGAAGATTTCTAAACTTCACTTCTCCGGGTAGAATGACCTTAAATAGGGGCATCTGTAAGACCCCAATTTTGTCCCTAAGATCCCTCATGGCATCATATCACATCATATCATTGCCTCAAGGATCATTGTACAATTTGCCTTCCTTCCCTGTGGGTGGGTTATCTTTTGAGAGTGGTTCTTGATCACCAAGCATTTTTTGCATATGTATATCATTTCTTTTCATTTGTTTACTAACCAAAGGTACAAAAATATGTCATTCTAACCTTGTTACTTGCAGATGAAGCAATACTAGGTCAAGATAGTCAAAGGCATTCATTGAGCCATGGATGGTGGCCATTCTTGAGAATTTGGGCACCATGATCATTAATCAAGAGTTCACATGAGTTGTGATATCATTTTGAATCAAGATCTCAAGTGGTAGAGGCTTGAAATTCATCAGAACATTCTTCAGTCAACTGAAACCCTAGAAAAGTCAACACCAGTCAACTGTGCATTCAATCATGGATTTGAAGGTGGGAGATGGTTAGAGAGACCTTATTCATGTCCATACAAGTCTCATATAACATTTCAAACATCAACATGGAAGAATTTGAGGTCAGACAAAAAGTTTCCAAAAATAGTAAGTAACCTATAATTTCAAACTGCGAAAAATGGAAAGGTCTTCTCCTCAAGATTACATGTCCAAGGAAGCTTCAAATGAATTTTTCTCCAACATGAAAGTTTAAGATCTTGCTCTCACCTTTCCAAAAAGTCCAAGAACATGAAAATCTCATTTGTGGTTGAAGAGTTATGATCAAATCATTGTCAATGAATTTTGGACTTCAAGCTAGCATAACTTTTGCACCAAATGGCCAAATCATATGGTTCTTTTTGTAACATTTCACTCTTGATCTCTACTATCATAATCATGCATCACATTTCATTAAAACTCATCACAAAAATAGTGCATTTTTCACTTGATTTCATTTTGAATTTTGGTGGGAAAATGTGAATTTGAAAAATGTGCATTATTTTCAATTCCAACCAATTCCATTTGCCTCCAAACAGATTTTGCAACTTGTTTCAAGAGAAATTCGCACTGTTCCATTGGCACATGAGCATGTGAGGGTATTTTGGCCAAGTTGAATAATACTTCATTTCATCTAATCCATTTTGCATTAGCCTAATTGGGATTAACAAGCTTGATTAGCAGAGGGTATATATTCCTAATCCTAACAGAAAATCACAAGAACAACTTCATTTTTTCAGATCCAAAATTTTTCATCTCAACTTTCTCTCAACTTTTCATCGATTTTCTTCATAGCTTTTGCCTTGATCTTGTTCTGTTCATCACATACAAGCATTATTGAAGTGGATTGAAGAAAGATCTTGGAGAATTCAGCTAAATCGTGGACTGTCGAAGCTCATATTCTCCCATGGCAGTTGGAGTTTTAAGAAGAATCAAGCATTGCTGAGCTACTTTTTTGCATCTATTCATTTTCCTCATAGAGCATCTGTTTCAACATTTCCAAGCCAGATTCACACGATTCCAGTTCTGCATCATCAGCAAGGTAAAAATTCGATTGCTCTGATTCTTCCAATTATTATGTGCATCTTGTAGATCGTGGAACGTAGGTTATGCTGAGCTTTGGATCTCTTGATTTCATGCAATATTGAAAAAGTTATGTTGATTTGAGCGTTGGTTGATGAAACTTTCTTTGCTCGATTTGTTTGATATGATTAGAATTAGGTTAAATTAATGTTGTATTGTTGATGTGTGATGCAAGACGGATCGAATGGTATATGTATGATGAACTTCTATGAGGTTTGGATCTTGATCATGATGAACACGTGATGAACTTGCATGAATCTTAGGGTTTTGTGTTTCCAGAAATATTTTGATCTGCCTGGCCGTGTTTTGCATGCTTTTGGTTGTTTGTCTCCCATGTACCAATCACAGCGCGCCACCTCACTTAATGAAACGGAGTGTTTCATTAAGTGAGCGCTCAATTCAAATTGCTCGCCGGTTCGAGCCTGGACCAAAGCACTCTCACATTTTGCTTTTGCATCTTTTCAATTATGCTTTACATGTTCATGTCCACTTCATTCATCATTTTTATTTTTTTTATCCACATTAAAAAATTCATAACTCTCAAAATAATGATCCAATTCACATGAAATTTTTTGCACAATGTTCCTTGTAATGTCTATTATTTTATGATGATTTTTCCTAAATTTGTGCTCGGTTGGATTTTAAATTGCCTAGGGTTTGTTCATGCTTATACATTCATGCACCTTGCTTGCCATTTCCTTCATGAAATAATGATGCTTAATCCAATGAAGCTGAAAATTGACATGCATAAACTAGACACCTTGATGAGCATTTTGGCATTGAGTTTGCTATTTTTGCATTTCTGGTTTGTGAGTTATGATGTGATTAATGAAGGTGTGACAATGTGTGTCACACCATTTCTTGTCCAACTTACTGATTTTATTTACCATACCAAATAATTGCTAAATGATCTGAATTTTTGCATGATGTTTCTTCTGGATGTTAAGTTTGATCATGATTTTTTGTAGGATCTTTGGGTCCATTTCCGATTTGTTTGAGATTTTCTCTTCTGGCTTATCATGTTTGGACTTTGGATGAGTGATGAACTTCCATGATTTGTGAAATTCTTATGCATTATCATATGAGCTTGAAATTTTACACATGTATTCTAGACACATTGAAGTTCATTTTGGCTTTGGTTTGGTTCATTTATCTTATGTCATTTCTGTTATAGGATTGCCTTAAGTTGATGCACCATTTGTAGTCTTGTTTGAGCTTGTTTATGCTTACATTGACTTAGTGGATTTCTTTGACTTGCTTATGCTTATCCAAATGCCATGATTTTGGGTGTGTTGATCATTTGATGTGTCCTCTTTAGGCATGATTTTTCTTAGAATTTATTGAGCCATCTTTGATTTGATTTGCCTTGGTTCTTTCTGTTTACCTCATTGTGATTCCAACTTGCACACTTTGGCATGATTTGTTTATGAAATAAAATTGGTTGATGCTTTTGATATGAGACCACTAGGATATTGTTATTGATTGATTAAACTTGATTCTTGTCAATTTTTAGGTTCTGTTTTAAATTTTTCCCCCTCTTTGACCCTAGGCTTTGACCTAGTGGTTGGTTGCTCATGTTTGAAGCTTTGTTTCAGGTTGCACATACAAGTTACACAATGCATGATGCCTCATCTTGAGAGCATTTGATATTTGCTTTTGCTTACTGATGTGTGTTTTGTAGGTTGAAGTTAATTCAATTGGGATTGACTTGTGGCTTACGCCTTTGCCTATATTGGTTGTCTGTTGCATTAACTGATGGTTGATTATCTGTATAGTATACTGATTTGTCTGATGTTTCCACAGGTACCTTAGTTGCTATAGTTCCTTTGTGAACTTGCTTTTGCTTTGCTTGATAGCTTAAGCATTGAGGTATAACATCTCTTCTTCATGTAGTCTGGAAGACCTGGCCTGTTACTTGGCCAGGCACCTGTCTGAAGTCCTCCTTAAGAGGCAATGCTTGTGATTGTTTATCTTTGTCCCCAAGCAGGAAAAGTCCTTTTGATAAGGCAATTGGTAGATAAAAGAGATGTATAGTCCATCTCCTACTATTCTGTGTGTCATCCCTTTGCTCACATTACATGTTGTAGCATTGTGGATATTAACCCAAGATCTATAGAGTCATTAACTTGTGGAGAGAGTTCCAACTTTCTGAACTCCCACACCTTCTGATATTTGAAGCTCTCCCTGACCAGGGATAAGAGCAATGAGGCACACCCCTCATTTCCTTTTCATCTGCTTCACCTTAACTCTCAATGTTAAGGTTAAGAGCACACTTACCCCATTCCAGTTGACTTTAAAGTCTAACCCTTGCTTAAGCCTAATTGCTTGTATATAGTGTGTGCTAACTGAATCATTGATTGCTTATTGGTTCGTCTGTACATGTTTGCTTGTTTGCCTTTGTGCATTTATCATCATTAATTGTTCATTATTGCATGATCATCATTTCATATCTTTGTGACACATCTTTGTTTGCCCATTGAGGAATCAAATATAAGTCCACTTGTTGGCCATTGTTCCTATGATTTGGAAGGGATTGAGTGTAAGACCATTTCATTGGCCACTTATATCCTCTTTGCTTAGTGCTTTTGCTTGTTTGTGGTATGTGAGGGTGCAATTGTAAGACCATGTTGTTGGCATTTGTATTCCTATGATCATCTTGTGGAGGTTAGAGTAAGCCCAGATAGATTGGCATCTGACATCCATGTTTTGTTTTTGCTTTAGGAGATTAGTATAAGTCCATTTATTGGCATCTGATATCCTTGTTTGTTTTAGGAGACTGGTGTAAATCCATTTATTGGTATCCGGTATCCGCCTTTGTCAGTGAGATTGGTATAAGTCCAGCAATTGGCATCCGGTATCATTTGTTTTGCTTATTTGTTATTGCTCATTGTTGCTTATTCCTAAGGACACACTTGAATCATCTTCTATATGATCTCAAGAGGTGAACTTTCTGAGAAGTTTTACACTCCATTATCCATACCCTCTTTGTCCTAAACCTTTTCACATGTTGCTTCAAAGCTTGAGATATTATTGTGCAAACATCTTCATGTCTTTTCAAATTAGAAACCTGGACCTTAAGTCCTTGATTTTCCAAACTCCACTTTTGATAACACTTCTTTCTGAATTGAATCTTAATCATACCTTGACCATATTTTGTGAATATTCATAATCAATTAACTTCACCCATTCAATTGTTTTGATGGCTTTGTCCATTCTTGTTAAGTTTTTCACACATTAGCCATAGGTTTCAATCACCATAGTGGTTGATGTAAATCTTACCTTATTCTTAGTTGAGTTGATTGTAAGTCTTCCATACTTATTATAGGGTTAACCCCTCACTAGTATGTTGAAGCCGTCCTTGCATGGTGGATTGTTGGTCTTGGTTGAGTTTTCTCCCATTGGTAATGAAAAACCTTAGGGCTTGTGTTTTAAAATGAACTCACTAATTTTTGGAAATCTTTTAGCCGAACTACGGCGTTTTGATCCTTACCTTTCATGGAAGGTACGTAGGCAACGGGTTCATCCGTTCAAGCACAAAAACAATAAAAATTGTATATTCTTTTCTCATCATCCCGTTCATGTTTGCACAATAATATTTTCAAAACAAATAACATTTTCATTCAACAAGTGTGAAAAGGGCTCCCTAGGAGTACATAGGACGTTTTGGGTGCCTAACACCTTCCCATTGCGTAATTTACCCCTTACCCAGATTCTCTGATCTTTTCATTAGTTTTCTATGTGTAAAACTTCTTAGGCTTTTGTTCGCTTTTTAGCCATTCCTTAGGATAAATAAAAGTGCGGTGGCGACTCGATTCTTTGTATGTTTTGCTTTTGGTTTAATCAATAAATCATAAAGTGACGAATACACCGCTACAAGGAGGAGAGCTTCCGAGTACCTCATGCCTTATGAGTATCCAAGACCTACACCTTTGGTAGTGGTTGGGCCTTCAACCCTCCCTGACCAAGGAGTAGAGGAGTTGAGAGACAAAGACCGTTCACGTGCCTGGATCCGTGAACGAGAGGAGCTACTTCAGCAGCTTAGAGATAAGGATGCATTGATAGAGTTTCTTGAGCATCATGTTATCGATGAGCCTGATGATGTGTTGACTTCTCTTCTTCCTCAGTCTTCCAAGTTCTGGAAGAGGAAGTACAATCGACTCGCCAAAGAGAAGGCGGACATGGAGGCAGCCTATGAGAGGGAGGTGAAGAGGCTTCGTGCAGCTTATCTTCCAGTATCCAGAGCTTTAGATGAATGCTTCTAGGGTTCCATAGGATGTTCATTTTCCTTCTCTCTTGTATTGTATTTGGTTACCAAGACTGTACTTCTTTGGTGTAAAAATATTTTCCAAATATTATTAATGTGATGTTTCCATATATGTCTAAATAACTAATATTTTCAAATATTTGCAAATAGGACTCTAAAGTTCCTCTGATTAAAAATAAATCATATGCACAAGCATTGCATGCATCATGTGCATAAGCAGGTTTTGCTCCAGGCTTCTTGTTCAATGGTCTAACTCTGTGTTCTTCATTTATTTTGAAGAAAAGCTGACACACCAGTACTACACTCGAGCCAACGCTTCAAGACTGATGGATCATCTAGAGCAAGAGAACCGTGAACTCAAGGAGGAAGTGGCCAAATTGACTGCCCTCATGGAGTCTTTCTTGGCCGCCCAAAGCCAGTCGTCTCCAACACCTTCAACTCCTCCCCAGAGGACAATCATCTCTGAGATTGCCTCTTCAACAGTGCCTGCGGCCAGCGCCCACTTTGCACCAACTGCTATGCCAGCCGGGTTTCCCTTGGGGATGCCTGCCAACTTTGTTCCTGAGGGTCTTGCCCTGGTGTTTGCTTCTCTACCGGCATCTAGCCCGGTCCTCGCCGTTCCACCTCCTGTCGTGCATACTATGCCAAGAGTAGAAGACACCATCTACCACTCTGAGCCGTCTGAGGGCCCAGATGTTTATGAAAAGATGGATGCAATGAATGATCAGTTTCTTGATCTCCGCAAGGAACTCGAAACTCTGCCTAGTTCCAAATGTTAAAATCCCTGTAAAATTCAAAGTACCTGACTTTGAAAAGTATAAGGGAAATAATTGCCCTCTCATCCACCTGGTTATGTATGCAAGGAAGATGTCGACTCATACCGACAACGATCAACTTCTTATTCACTATTTCCAGGATAGTTTGTCCGGTGCTGCCCTGAGATGGTATATGGGCTTGGACAACGCGAAAATTTGATCCTTCAATGATTTTGGCGAAGCTTTCGTCAAGCAATACAAGTATAATATGGATATGGCTCCCGATAGGGATCAATTGAGAGCCATGTCCCAGAAGGACCAGGAAACTTTCAAAGAGTACGCCCAGAGGTGACGAGAGCTAGCAGCACAGATTGTGCCTCCGTTGGAAGAGAAAGAAATGACCAAGATCTTCTTGAAGACCTTGAGCTCATTTTACTATGAGCGGATGATTGCCAGCGCTCCTTCTGATTTCACCGAGATGGTGAACATGGGGATGCGTTTGGAGGAAGGAGTCAGGGAAGGGCGCCTAACTAGAGAAGAAGGCTCTTCTGCCAAACGATATGGGGTGTTTGGAAAGAAGAAAGATGGCGAGGCACATGTTGTTACCTCCCATGTCAAACCAAGAAGACCCTCAGTAAAGAGGAAGACTGTGCGTCCCGCTGGTAATCAACATCAGGTGGCTCACATAGCACCTGTTTCCAGAGAAAATCAGCAATATCAGCATAATAATAACCAGCAACAGCAACATCAACGATATCAACAACAACAGCACCGTCCTCAACAGTAGGCCTACCAGCCTCGAAATAACAATCAGACTAGTACCAGCTATGAGAGGAAGAGGGTCACCTTTGATCCTATTCCTATGACCTATGCAGAGCTATATCCCTCTTTGATAGAGAGGAAGCTGACTACTCCACGCGATCCACCGGCTATACCTACCAATCCTCAGTGGTGGTATAAGCCCGAGTTACACTGTGTTTATAATTCCGGTGCCCCCGGACATGACGTGGAGAACTATTACCCGCTGAAGACCAAGGTTCAAGACCTTGTGAGAAGTGGTATCTTGTGTTTCGAGGACGTAGGTCCCAACGTTAAGAAGAACCCATTGCCCGAGCATGGGAAATCCTCTGTCAACATGGTTCAGGGCTGTCATGGTAAATATAAGGTCAAATATGTCAGTCATATTCGACAATCTTTGGTCGAGATGTACAGAGTGTTGTGTGAATACAGTCACTATGAGCACGACCACGACAGATGCCGCGTTTGCACTGTCAATCAGAGAGGATGCCGCCAAGTCCGTAAAGACATCAAAGAAATGTTGGATGAAGGTGTAATTGAAATACTTAAAAATCGCGATGTTGATGATGAAGTCAATGTGATATCTCTGGTATTTCGGATCCCAGAGCCTGTTGTCATCCGATATGATGACAGCAAACAAAAGGCTTCTCTCTCTTTGATTATTAAACCAGCTGGCCCTGTGCCATATTCTTCCGATAAAGCTGTCCCCTATCATTACAATGTTGTGGCATTGGAAGATGGGAAGGAGGTGCCCCTGCCCTCTACTTTTGTTGTTAATATTGTCGATGTCAGCGGCCTGACCCATAGCGGTCATGTTTTCTCGGCTCCGCCGAAACTCCAGGCCGACGTCCGAAGGGCTGATGTTGTTGATTGTGATGTGCGCCCGGTTGGGAATGTTGTTAGTGCTCCGAATCCGACACTTGTTGCCAATAAACCTACCACGGTTGTAATAACCCCTGTCTCTGCTGGCCAGAATGGCACCATGAAAGAAGATTGTGATGAGATGTTAAGGCTCATCAAGAGGAGTGAATACAATATTGTAGATCAGCTTCTACAAACACCGTCAAAGATCTCTGTGTTATCTTTGCTTATGAACTCAGAACCACACCGTGAAGCTCTGTAGAAGGTGTTGGATGTGGCGTATGTAGATCATGATATCACAATAGAATAATTTGATATCATTGTTGCAAACATCACCGCTTGTAACAATCTGAGTTTTTGTGATGCTGATCTCCCTGAGGAGGGAAGAGACCATAATTTGGCACTTCACATATCTATGAGCTACAAGGATGATGCCATGTCTAATGTGCTGGTAGACACTGGATCATCACTGAATGTGTTACCAAAGTCCACTCTGGCTAGATTGTCATACCAGGGGCCTCCCATGAGGCAGAGTGGAGTGGTAGTGAAAGCTTTTGATGGATCCTGCAAAACTATGATTGGTGAGGTTGAACTCCCAATCAAGATTGGACCAAGTGATTTCCATATCACTTTCCAGGTCATGGATATCCACTCATCATATAGCTGTCTGTTGGGAAGACCATGGATTCACGAGGCAGGCGCCGTGACATCCACCCTACACCAGAAATTGAAATTTGTCAAGAACAAAAAGTTGGTGGTGGTAGGGGGAGAGAAGGCTCTCTTGGTTAGCCATTTGTCTTCCTTTTCTTACATAGATGCTGAGGATGAAGTTGGGACGCCGTTCTAAGCTTTATCTATTGCTGAGCCTACTAAGAAAGGAACTTCTTCATTTGCATCCTACAATGATGCTAAGTTGGCCATTAAGTATGGCACAACTACTGGTTTGGGACAAATGATCAAGATGGAAGACAACAAATATCGGGCTGGCATAGGGTTTTCTTCTAGCACTTTCAACAAGTATGGGTTGTTTCAGAGTGGTGAGTTCATCCACGCCGTCCAAGACGAGGAGGTTGCTGCTATTGTGGAAGAGGATGCAGAGGAGGATTCTGGCAACTTTGTCATCCCTGGAGGGGTCTGCAATAATTGGGTCGCTGTTGATGTTCCAACAGTTGTCCATAAGTCAACGTAATGTTCATTTTGTTTAAAAAACCCTTCTCCCATGCCAAAAAGAGGAGTGATGACATTGTTGGCTCATAAATACAATGATATTTTCATTCAATAAATTCATGTTAAATGTTTGTTTTTCCAATTATTTTCACTTTTTGCTTTTTGCATGAAATTGGTTTTTGCTTTGTCATCCCTGGAGGGGTCTGCAATAACTGGGTCGCTTTTTGCTTTTTTGCTTTTTGCTTTTTACATAAAACCTTAAAAATAGAATAAAATCAATATTTTCATCTGCATAATGATTTTCCTTGTTTGAATTCTAAAATCTCTTTATATCCAAAATCATTATGCAGGTTAATCAAACCCATTGAACATAATGATCCAACACCATCTCCCAACTTTGAGTTCCCTGTATTTGAGGCCAGAGAAGATGATGTTGAAGAGATTCCTGATGAGATTACCCGTCTGCTTGAGCATGAAGAGAAGATCATTCAGCCATATCTTGAGAATTTGGAAACGGTCAACTTGGGGTCTGAGGATTGTGTGCGAGAAGTAAAGATCGGGGCACTCCTGGAAGAGTCTGTTAAGAAGGGGTTGATTGAGTTGCTACGAGAATACGTCGACGTCTTTGCCTGGTCATATGAAGACATGCCTGGTCTGGATACTGATATCGTGCAACATTTCCTGCCTTTGAAGCCTGAGTGTGTGCCTGTGAAGCAGAAGCTCAGAAGAGCTCATCCCGACATGGCAGTGAAGATCAAAGAGGAAGTTCATAAGCAAATTTCATGCGGGGTTTCTGGTGACTTCTACATATCCTCAGTGGGTGGCCAATATTGTGCCCGTGCCTAAGAAAGATGGAAAAGTCTGAATGTGTGTGGAATATAGAGACTTGAATAAAGCTAGTCCGAAAGATGGTTTCCCTCTACCACATATTGATATGTTGGTAGATAATACAACTAAATTCAATGTCTTCTCATTTATGGACGGATTTTTCAGATATAATCAGATTAAAATGGCACCCGAGGATATGGAGAAGACAACATTCATCACACCTTAGGGAACATTTTGTTATCGAGTGATGCCCTTCGGTTTGAAGAACGCTGGAGCCATGTATCAACGAGCTATGACTACCTTGTTTCATGATATGATGCACAAGGAGATTGAGGTTTATGTTGATGATATGATTGCGAAGTCGAGAACGGAAGTTGAACATGTTAAGCACTTGTTGAAGCTTTTTCAGCGTTTGAGGAAGTATAAGCTTTGTCTGAATCCTAACAAGTGTACATTTGGAGTCCGTTCCGGCAAGTTATTGGGTTTATTGTCAGCGAGAGAGGTATTGAGGTTGATCCTGCAAAGGTCAAAGCAATACAAGAGATGCCTGTGCCGAAAACTGAGAAGAAAGTTCGAGGTTTTCTTGGCCACTTGAATTATATCTCCAGATTTATATCCCACATGACTGCCATATGTGCGTCGATATTCAAGCTCCTCCGGAAAGATCAGCGTCATGATTGGACCGAGGATTGCTAGAAGGCCTTTGACAGTATCAAAGAGTATCTGTCCGAGCCTCTGATTCTGTCTCCGCCTGTGGAAGGGAGACCCTTGATTATGTATCTGACTGTCCTTGAAGACTCAATGGGTTGTGTCTTTGGCCAGCAAGACGAATCAGGGAAGAAGGAATATGCTATCTACTACCTGAGTAAGAAGTTCACTAATTGTGAGTCTCGATACTCGATGCTTGAGAAGACATGTTGTGCTTTGGCTTAGGCTGCTAAGCGCTTACGCCAAAATGGATCCAATCAAGTATATCTTTGAGAAGCCTGCTTTAATTGGAAGGATTTCCCGTTGGCAGATGTTGTTATCTGAGTATGATATTGAGTATCGAGCTCAGAAGGCTATTAAAGGTAGTATCTTGGCTGACCACTTGGCACATCAACCAATCGAGGATTATCAGTCAATTCAGTATGACTTCCCAGACGAGGAGATTCTGTATTTGAAAATGAAAGATTGCGATGAGCCTACGCTCGATGAAGGGCCAGAGCCTGGTTCCCGATGGAGCATGGTGTTTGATGGCGCTGTAAATTAATATGGAAATGGTATTGGGGCAGTGATTATTACTCCTCGGGGCACACATTTTCCTTTTACAACAAGGCTAACTTTCAAATGCACGAATAATATGGCGGAGTATGAGGCATGTATTATGGGATTGGAAGAGTGTATTGATCTTAGGATCAAGCATCTTGATGTATATGGTGATTCAGCCCTTGTTGTTAATCAGATTAAGGGTGAATGGGAGACGAATCAGCCTGGCCTCATCCCATATAGAGATTATGCGAGGAGGATTTCAACATTCTTTACTGAGGTTGACTTCCATCATATCCCTCGAGATGAGAATCGGATGGCAGATGCTCTTGCTACACTTGCTTCGATGATTGTGGTAAGACTCTGGAATGAAGTCCCCAATATCACTATGATGCGCTTGGATTGACCAGCTCATGTATTTGCAGTAGAAGAGGTGAAAGATGATAAGCCATGGTATTATAATATCAAGTGTTTTCTTCAAGGTAAGATTTACCCGCCTGGGGCATCTATGAAAGATAGGAAAACTTTGAGGAGATTATCAGGCAGTTTCTACATCAATGGCGATGTGCTTTATAAAAGGAATTTTGACATGGTTCTGCTCAGATGCGTGGATAGACACGAAGCAGACCTGTTAATGACTGAGGTCCATGAGGGTTCATTTGGTACTCATTCCAATGGACATGCCATGGCTAGAAAGATGTTGAGAGCAGGCTACTATTGGTTGACAATGGAGTCTGATTGCTGCAAATATGTGAAGAAATGCCACAAGTGTCAGATTTATGCGGATAAGATTCATGTTCCGCCAACACTTCTGAATGTGATTTCATCACCATGGCCTTTCTCCATGTGGGGAATTGACATGATTGGCATGATAGAGTCGAAAGAGTCCAACGGTCACAGATTCATTCTCATAGCAATTGATTACTTCACCAAGTGGGTTGAAGTTGCATCGTATGCAAATGTGACCAGGCATGTGGTTGTGAAGTTTATCAAGAATCAACTCATATACCGTTATGGTGTGCCAGATAAGATCATTACTGATAATGAATATAACTTGAACAACAAAATGATGAAAGAGCTGTGTAGCGAGTTCAAGATTGCACATCATAATTCTTCTCCTTATAGACCCAAGATGAATGGGGCTATTGAAGCTGCTAATAAGAATATCAAGAAAATTGTCCAGAAGATGGTTGTTACGTACAAGGATTGGCATGAGATGTTGCCATTTGCTTTGCATGGATATCGTACATCTGTCCGCACTTCAACAGGGGCAACCCCTATTTCCCTTGTATATGGCATGGAGGTTGTGCTCCCAGTAGAGGTGGAGATCCCATCAATGAGAGTCTTGATGGAAGCCAAGTTGACTGATGCTGAATGGGTTCGAAGTCGTTATGACCAGCTGAATTTGATAGAAGAGAAGAGATTAACTACCATGTGCCATGGTCATTTATATCAGCAGAGGATGAAGAAATCCTTTGATAAGAAGGTCAAGCCTCGTGTGTTCTGAGAAGGTGACCTCATGCTCAAGAAAGTCTTGTCTTTCGCGCCCGATTCCAAGGGCAAGTGGACTTCAAACTATGAAGGTCCATATGTTGTTAAGAGAGCCTTTTCAGGCGGTGCTTTGATACTTACAACTATGGATGGGGAGGATTTCACTCGTCCTGTGAATTCAGATGCAGTCAAGAAATACTTCGCCTAAAATAAAAACAGAATAGCTCGCTAAGTTGAAAACCCGAAAGGGCGGCTTAGGCAAAAATGAATGTCTCGGTGGATTGAAAACCCGAAAGGGCGATCCAGGAAAAAATTAGAGACATAAAAAAATGAATATGTATCACGCTAGATTGAGTACCTCACCCTGGGGCAATCTAGGCAAAAGTTAGGGATTTGGCAAGTAACTGCATCCTGACAAGACTTTGTTCTACAACTGTCATCTGTCAAAGATCATCGCTCAGTCATCATCAATTGAAGCTTCAAATACATCGAATTCAGAGTTGGTGGAGAAATGGTCATTATGTTCAATGTAGCCCTTTTCCAATATATATCCCCAATTTCAAATTTGTAAAGATCCATGGAGTCTTGCCATTTGCAGACTACCATTCCATCAAATAAATTTGAGCCTTTATCCAATTCTTTGCACTCTTATTTGTTTCTATTCAAAAAATATTTTGCATGTTTTAATTGATAAATATCATTGTTTTAAATAAATAAAATTTTCATAAATTGTTTTTAAACAAAGTGAACATTCACAATGACAAAAAGGATACTTGGGACGTCTTCAGTGCTTTCCCAAGGATGGTATGATCTCCAAAAGGGTAAGACATTTGTTCATATTCCCAGCATACTTGTATCCTCTTCATTATCTTCCAGGTTGTCTCCTCCGCGAGTGCAGAAGAAGATGATGCATCACCAAACCCCTAGAGAGTTTGGGAGTCTGGTCCTAATCTTTTAGCCCCCCAGTGAGGCTGGATTTAGCATTTGTGTCATCAATTATATGGTTGTCATCCCTTGTGTGGATTGACCTAAAATCCCTTATAGATTGAGAAATTGAATATGCTTAATCTTTTCGAAGAAGTTGGTATTCCCACACTTCAAGTTATAAATCTCCGCCAGAATGAGCAGGAAATCCTCAGCATGAGCAAATTATCATCAAGTTTGGTTTGTAGCTTTTCCCCTGCGGACGTGTCTACTTTGATCTCCAGCAGAGTTGCTCCTCGACCATCCTCAATAGGGTTGATCCCACCTTTACTCCCCAGTTTGGTCACCATCAGGGTATCCCCAGTAGATTGCCTACGGGTAATCCCTAGTTCGATCGTTAGCAGTATTTCCCCACTGGAGTTGTCTGATCAGAGTCTGTTTGTTATTTTCCTCCTGAGCAGATTGGGTGATGAAAGTGTTATCTTTCCATCCCCAGCGGAGTAGTGTTTCTTTTCTCCTCGGCAGAGACGATTTATCCAGCAGTGCAAGGAAATTTGTAGGTTTTGGAACTTTTGATTGGTGGTTATTCCCCATAGAGTTCCATCTCTCTCCTTGATAATTTCCCCGGTAGAGTTGCTTCTACAGCGGATTTTATCCGTGTTTAGATTCCCCAACCGAGACTTTGCTTGATTGCAGTTTGGCATTGGAACTTCTGAGGAAGATGTGTTGATTCCTTCCCCAGCGGAGTGACTGGTTCTCCTTCTCCTTGGCAGAGATATTTCCTTCTGTGATTAGAAGTGAATGTGTTGGATGTGCTTCTGTTTGGTGGTTGTCCCCCACAAAATTATACATCGCTTTCTGATTAAGATCCCCAGTAGATTTCTTCTCTGACTGATCTTATCCTTATCTCTGCATACTGTTGGAAGATCCCCAGCTTTGGTGACTGTGTTCCCTTGCTCGTCCCCAATAGTATTCTCTGATTCCCTGTGATCCTCTGCTTGTTCCCTTAGCAGTAGTCTTGTTCCCCTGCAGAGATTGGTGTTTCCTGGTATCTGTTGCCCCATCAGATTGGATGTTCTCCAGTGGGCTTGGCTTTCTCTTTTGAGATGTAGTACCAGATGTCTGTCCATTGATTCTTGGACCTGTTTGTGTTAGATATGTCTGTTTGTCAACATTAATCATACATAAACCACGCATATACATGCATAATCTAAACATTCAAATATTCATGTTGCATTCTTTTGCCATATATCTTTGTTTGTTATCTCCTGCTATTTGGTGATATATATTCCCCCAAGCAGATGTTTGTGTCTGATCTCTCCATATAGAGTCAGCCCCATAGGCAGAAAGTGTCTATCCCTTTCTTCCATATTCCCCACTGAATTATGTCCTCGTGGATGATTGTTATTTCAGTTTCCCCCCAAAACATGTATTGGGATGGAATCTCTCCCCTGATTTATATCCTCATTGGGTTGAGTCTTGTTCTTTGTGTCTCTCTAGTTTGTTCCTAGACCGACTACTCTTGTTATTTCCCCTTGCACTTCCCCGTAGTTAGATGAATGATTGCTCAGTAACCAGTAATTATCCATCTTTCCCTCGGCGGAGTCTATGGCCTTCACTACTAGAATTTGTCATTTTAGCCTCCTAGTTTAGAGTCGGCCACCAACACGGACACTATTGGTGTCGGCTAAGCCTATGATAACGGACTCTATTTAGGTACATTTTTTAAGACCGATTATTTTTTTATTAGTGTCGGCAAATCCGACTCTACTTGTTCTATTATCTTTAAATAATGTTTAATTAATTTATTTAGAGTCGGTGTGACCGATTCTATCTAGTAGCATTATTTTTTAATTAGTATTTATTTACTTAGGTTCTGCTTAGCCGACTCTATTCTTATAACATATACATTTTTTATTGATTTATCTAATATATATATATATATATATATATATATATATATATATATATATATATATATATATATATATATATATATATATATATATATATATATATATTAGTTTTAAGTATTTTATTTATTATTTAGAGTCCGCTTGGCGGACTCTATGGAATTTTCAATTTCGGACAAAAAATTACACAACAGCTTATTTCCTTCTTTCCTTTTCCCTCGTCATATTTCACTCTCCCTCCCTTTCATTTCACAAAACCAAAACACTTTCATCTCAAGTTATTTTCATGGAGTTTTGGTTCGTGAATCCTTAAATCGTGAATCCCTTTTTCCGTTAATCACTTTTTTCCCTAATTCGTGAACCGATTCATGAATCCCTAATTCGTGAATCCCTAATTCGTGAATCCATTGAAGAATCCCTAATTCCCTAATTCAAAATCCGTCGTTAAAGGGTTTCTGGATCATCAAAGGTAATGCATTTTCATCTCAAGTCATTTCCATGGAGTTTTGGTTTAATGAGTATGAAATAGTCACATGTTTTATGTTTTCTGAATGTAGGTTTTCAAGAACTATCGGCTTTGTGGATGCATGAAACAACTTTTCTTTGCAAGTTTATTATTGTTTCCAAATATGTTTAAAGTCTCCTTTAAGTCTGAAACTACAAAAATCAAATTATTTGCTAATGGGTTTTCTGAATGTAGGTTTTCAAGAATGCTCATCTTACTTAGTGGAGGCAATAAGCGGTTGTTGAATGCAGGTTAATTTGGAACCGAATCACTATATCATCCGAGATTTTGCAAAGACAACTATTTCTCAAGGTTAGTCATCCCTATGTTAATTTGGAACCAAACTGAACAGTTAGTGTTTGCATCAGTTAGTGTTTGCATCAATTAGTATTTCTCAAGGTTGGGGTTATAATTTATTTTGAAGGAAATGTTTTTTCTGGACTCAAATTTATTAATTGTTCTCATCAGTAGTGAAAGTTGTATAGTTTCTATGATACTCCTGTTATGAACATATGTGTGGTGTTACAAGTGATTTTGATTGCTCTGCTATATAGTTTCTACCTGTGCTTGTGAAAGTTGTATAGTTTCTACTTGTATCTTATAAGCATCACTTATTTTAAACTAAATGGCAACTGTATGTTCTATCAAGATTATAAAAATGTGTTGCATCCGACTGGTTAAGTTTCAAATAGTTTTGCATCAGATTCGTTAAGTTTCTTGCTAATTTAACTTAGCCATTTTACCTGAATAGCGATGAGTAGGATTAGGAGAAAGGAGCAATAGTGAAAAGAAATCAAAACTGCAGGAAAGTAAAGCATATTTTAATTCACTACATCAGTCTTGAACTTCCATTAGAATCTCTTGTTTCCTACTGCTAAGATTCTATTCCTAGGCATATTAAACAGCATATATATATATATATATATATATATATATATATATATATATATATATATATATATATATATATATATATATATATATATATATATATATATTATATATATATATATATATATATATATATATATATATATATATATAATCACCTACAACCAATCAACCAATAAATGAATTATTCTGTACACAATTTCAACTAATTGTAGATTGGGTGTTACAGGTCTGAATTCAAGATAACCATGTCCTGACATTTATACACCCAAGGCCATAGTTGCTGAAACTTATAATCTAATCCAAAACCTCTTCAGGGAGTTTTAAGAGGTTCTTTCCTACATCAATAAGATTAACTCTAGCTGCAAAATTGGTAGTTAGTTCTAAAATAATGTACTCTTAAAAATGAACTCTTAAAAATGCCTCTCTATATGTTTCCTTGACTAAAAAATGTATACAATATCAATATATTTGTGCATAAGTGGACAGTGAGCAAGCATAATGATTTTTAATTATGTGCATGTTTAAAATAATAAATTTTTAATAGCACTAAGCAAGCATAGTAATATATATTTTCGACAGTATTGTCTTTAGTCCAAATGAGGTAGCATATGCTCCATTTCAAAAACAAATTTCAGAACATATTTATTATATATGGTTCTTCATTGTAGTTGTAGGATAATTATATCAGCCATTCATTTTTGTCTAATATATGTTTTAATTTTCAGTGGTTGACGAGTTAATTGTTTGCCTTATAGAAAATGGATCGTACTTGGATGTACGATAGAGTATATTCCAATAGACACGGATTGAAAGAAGAGTATGTTCGCGGGGTTAAAGACTTCGTAAAGAGGGCTTTGAAATAACCTATTTGTAAATCTGAGGGAGGGATAAGGTGTCCGTGTATAAATTGTAAGTGTCTCAAGATAAGAACACCAACTAATGTTAGACTTCACTTGTATCGAGATGGATTTCAACCAGACTATTGGATTTGGACTCAACATGGAGAAGTAGAGCTCAATGTTAATACAAGGAATGATTCAAATAGTAGTGAGCATGTGCATCATGATGACCAAATTGAGGCAATGAATCAGATGGTGTATGATGCTTTTAGGCCTTATGGAGTATTCTCTCACGTGAATGATAACATAGAAGTTGAGGAATATACGGAGGATGAGTTTCCCAACGAAGATGCCAAACGATTTTATGACAAGTTGATATCTTTCAACAAGCCCATTTATGAGGGAGCTACCCAATCAATATTATCAATATCTACTCAACTTCTTGAAATTAGGTCTAATTGGCATGTTCCACAAAAAGGTTTAGATTTTGTTGCACAAATGCTTAAAAGTGTATGTCCAGTTCAAAAATGCTTGCCCGAGAACTATTACCAAGCAACACAGTTAGTATCTAAGTTAGGGCTAAAGGTTGAGAAGATTGATTGTTGTAAGAATGGTTGTATGTTATATTACAAAGATGATAGTAAGCTATCAGAGTGCAAATTTTGTAATGCTCTTAGGTTCATTCCTCGCAAGACTGGCATGGGAAAGTACAAAGATATCCCAGTGAAGAGAATGTTCTACTTCCCAATCATTCCCAGATTACAAAGATTGTATGCATCAACTGAGTCGGCAACTGAAATGAGATGGCATCACATGAACAAAAATAGTTCCAACATCCTTCGCCACCCGTCAGATGGAAAAGCATGGAAACATTTTGAGAGTGTATATCCTGACTTTTCTAGGGAACCCAGAAATGTAAGGTTGGGTCTATGTTCAGATGGTTTTACTCCTTACATTCAAGCGTCTGCTTCTCCATACTCATGTTGGCCAATAATAGTTACTCAGTATAATCTCCCCCCTGAAATGTGAATGACCAAACCATACTTGTTTTTGGCATGTCTCATACCCGGACCTAAGAACCCTAAATTAAAGATAGATGTCTACTTGCAACCATTGATTGATGATCTACATTGATTGTGGTCCAATGGAATATTGACCTATGATATATCTACAAAACAAAACTTCATCATAAAAGCCTGATTGATATGGACAATTAATGATTTTTCAGCCTGTGGTATGTTATCTGGATGGGGAACACAAGGTAAATTGGCATGCCCTCATTGTATGGAACACATTGATGCTTTCACCTTGAAAAGTGGCCATAAGAATTCTTGGTTTGACTATCATCGTCGTTTCTTGCCATCTAATCACTCCTTCAGAAGGAGTAAAATAAGTTTCCTAAAAAATAGGGTTGTGACCAATGAGCCACCTCCCATTTCCACAGGGAAAGATATATGGGCGGTAATAAGTAATTTTCCAAAAGTTACTGAAATTGGATGGGAGGCGAAATGGAATAATCAAACATATCTTTGAGCTAGATTACTTTGGTCTGAAGCATAAGATTCCAGTTTTTTATTGTGAATGGTTTGATCCAACAAAGAATACGGGCACAAAGGTTTATCCACAATATAAAACTGTGGATATTAAGATGGATAAACGTTATCGTCCTTATGATCCTTTCATCCTTGCGCAGAATGCAAGACAAGTGTATTATGTCCCATATCCAGAAATGTGTAGAGATATGCGTGGATGGTGTGTGACAATCACCACAAAACCAAGGGGTCGCGTAGAGAGTGACAACATAGAGGATGAAGTACCTTATTAATCTGATGGGATGTTACCTGCGCTACCCAATGTAGAAATTGAAGCAATATCTTGTTTGTGTGACATCTCACAATTAGATGTGTTTGAAGAGATTTTTGATTGTTCTACTAGTGAAGCAGATAGAGGGCATTGATGAAGATAGGCGTGTTGTGTCGTGAATGAGGGTTCAAATAGAAACAAAAGGGTGAAGCAGAACTAAATCTTCTTTTCTGCATCACCAACATCATCAAAAACAACATTGTTATGATAATGTTTGGCAACTGCATTTGAATTATCAGAAACAACATTGTTTCTTTTCTTTTACTTTTAACTTTGTTTTGGTCTGCTCTATCATTTTTCTTTATTTCTCTATTTCCTAATAATCAAGTCAGTTTGTGCTGAACACTGTATTAAATTTTGAAGATTTTCTTTCTTTTCTTGTTTATTAATTGGCATTTTATGTTAAGAGTGTGAGTCTGACTAATCCTTTTATTTTTATGACAACAAATGACTAAAAGAGGTGGAAAAGCTAAGGTATTAGCACCAGGAAAACTTCAAGAAGAACGAAATCGCATAATTAACAAGAAGCATATCGTTAGGACACCTGCTCAAACAACATTGTCTGTGCAGGATGCATCATCGACACCAACACCAGCTCAGGGAACATTGTTTGTGCAGGCTGCATCGTCGATGCCAACACCAGCTCAGGCAGCATCGTCCGTGCAGATTGCATCGTCAATGCCAACATCAGCTTCGAAAAAATCGTCTGTGCAGGCTACATCGTCGATGCCAACATCAGCTTCGAAAAAATCGTCTGTGCAGGCTGCATCGTCGATGCCAACATCAGCTTCGAAAAATCGTCTGTGCAGGCTGCATCGTCGATGCCAACACCAGCTCAGGCAGCATCGTCCGTGCAGGTTGCATCGTCAATGCCAACATCAGCTTCGAAAAAATCGTCTATGCAGGCTGCATCGTCGATGCCAACACCAGCTCAGGCAGCATCGTCCGTGCATGTTGCATTGTCAATGCCAACATCAGCTTCGAAAAAATCGTCTGTGCAGGTTGCATCGTCGATGCCAACACCAGTTCAGGCAGAATCGTCCGTGCAGGCTGCATCGTCGATGCCAACACCAACTCCAACTGTAGTACCTGTTCATGCCACTACCTCTGAGAAATTTAGTTTTATGCCTACTCTGACTTTAAGCCATCAAACAATGGCTGGCCCTCAAAGTATAAACCTTCAAACAATGGCTAGCCCTTCAAATTTGGCAGAGGAGGAAGATGTGGATGCTGATGAGGATGAGGTGGTGGGTCAAGAAAATATTACCCCTCTTGTGCCAACAATAGATGAGAATGGGAAAGTTATTATAAAACCATCTGGTACTGGGTAAGTCATATATATTCTCATAATTTAATAATTTAGTAGTTTTATTGTTGTATTTTGTCTGAAATATATATAACATGTTAAGCAAGTTGAGAATATTACTATCCATATGATTCTTAATGCAGGTTGTATACTTTACATAGTCTTTCAATATCACAATCCATATGATTCTTAACTTTGTTGTTGGTGTTATTATCAAGGCACTTAGTTATGTTCATTGTTCTTTTTACAGTCTGCATTATGAATCTTTCAATAATATTAAGCTAGTGAGTCTTATTTAGTTGAATCTTTCAATATTTTGTAGGCTATTTCCTGCCAAAGAAGTTGCAGGTGCCATTAATTATGCGATACGCAAACAATTTAATAAACCTATACATCATTGGTCTGCACTCGATCCTGATACGAAAGTTGATTGGTTTAAGTTGTTTGGAGTAAGTATTTATTGACTTTTGTCACTTAAGTTGATCAAATTATATTTAAAAAAGTAACTAATTGGTTATTAATATTAATTATGTGATTTTAATTATTTTTAGGAGAAGGTTTTGTGGGATCCTTTCGATCATGCATTTGTCTATAGCGCATTTGAAAAAAAAGGAAGAAAATGATTAAACGACATGTTGGGGAAGGCGAGGAGAAAAGGGACTCGACCTTCATGGATTGGTGATGATGCTTGGGTTGAACTTCAAACTTATTGGAAAAAGACCGAGTTTTTGGTTGTGTCTTCTCAAAACAAGACCAATCGAGCTTCTGCAAGGGGCAGAGCAATCCACACCACAGGCCGTAAGGCTCATATTGATGTTGCACTTCAACTTGTAAGTAATAAAATCCTAAGAAATTATTATTATTATGAAGATTCTTTATATCTTGACAGTTTTACTCGTATTCTGTATTGATTATTGGATTATTTGATTATTTGTAGTCACGTGAACTTCAAAGGGATTTGCGTCCCGATGAGTTATTTTTAAAAACACACAAGAGGAAAAATGGTGAATGGGTTGACAGTCGTGCTGCATCTACTTATGTAAGTTCTCGTAAATGTTACTTCATCAATATTTGCATCCATGCTTAAAACATATTATGTAGTTGTTAAGTATTCCTTATGGCGTTGTTAATAGAAAATACAGTTGCAACATGCTTGAAATGTTAATAGAAAACATATTATGTAGTTGTTAAGTATTCCTTATGGCATTGTTAATATGTTTATAGAAAACATATTATGTAGCTGTTAAGTATTCCTTATGGCGTTGTTAATATGTTAATAGAAAACATATTATGTAGTTGTTAAGTATTCCTTATGGCGCTGTTAATATGTTAATAGAAAACATATTATGTAGCTGTTAAGTATTCCTTATGGTGCTGTTAATATGTTAATAGAAAACATATTATGTAGCTGTTAAGTATTCCTTATGCTTGAAACATGCTTGAAATAGAAAATACATATATGAATGATACAGTTGCTTGTGTTATCTTGCTGTTAAGTATTCCTTACTTTTTCTATTATACAAAAGACTTTTAAAGAGAAATTTGATGTAGAACTTCAGCCAACTGAAGAAGGGAATGGAGAGGTTGTTCAAGTGTTAGATGGAGAGCGTGTAAATCAGCTATGAACAGAGGTTGCTGGGGGCCGTAATCGTGGTCGGGTTTACGGCGCTGAAGATTTAGCTATTAATCTAAAACATGGATCAAAAAGTTTTACCCAACAATCTCAAACTCCTCAACACTCTATGTTTGAGATGTCATTAGAAGCTGAAAGAGCAGTTAGAATTAGAGCTGAACAAATTGTCGAGGCTGCAACGACCCGATTACAAAAGGCTAACGAAGTTATGCGAGCTGCTACCGAGGCTGCAAAAGCTGCTATCGAGATTGCACAAAGGATGAAGAGGGAGATGAATGCTTGGAAGGAAGTTATGATGAAGAAATTTGACACTTCAACTATTGTATCACATTCTCATCATTATGATGACGATTTGGATGATCAGTCATTAGATGAAGATTGATCTTGTACTTTTAGTAGAACGAATTAATCTCGGATGTGATTACTTTTTGTGTATGTTTTTTAAAAGTTAATGTGGGTAGAACTTTTGTAGTTTCTTTCACGAATGTTTGAGATTGTTTCCAAATGTTTTACCATAAATATGATATTGTTCGGTTGAGGGAGTGGATTGAAATAATTTGTTTGAGTGAGGTTGATTTTCTTTGAAGTTGAAGTCATGTTGCAACCCGACTCTAAACATATTTATTGACCTTTTTTGTTGACTTTAGAGTCGATGTATGCAAGGCTAAATATAATTATTTACTTTTCTATGTTGACTTTAGGGTCGGTGACACGGACGCTATATGTTTTTTCTTGAGTTTTATAAATTGACCTTAATGCCAGTCGATCGATGCTAACAGAAAATGTTGACTTTTGTTTGTTGACTTTAGAGTCGGATAGGGCAACGCTAAGCATAATTATTGACTTTTCATGGTTTTGAAACAATATAGCGTTGGTCCCATTAGTGTCACCTTAGCCTCGGTTTCACCGAGGCTACGTAGCCTTGGTGTATCTTTAGCCGATGTTACCCAGTAGCTTCACAACTTTTATTCAAGGCCCGGCACAGATGCTAACCACATATTAGTGTCTGTTTTTTCACCCTTAGCGTCTTAAAGTGGCCGACGCTAATAACTGTTTTTCTAGTGGTGCTTCTACCCAGTAACCGGTGGTTGTAAGTCCTATTTTTGTGGTTTTCTACACTCATACCGGTAGTTGTAAACCCCATTTTTATCCCCTTGCACAGTTAACCCTATTTTATTCATCCTAACCGATGGTGGTTACTCTTCTGTGGTTTTCTACCTAGTATCTGGTAGATGTAATCCCCTCCTTGTTGGTTATCTTTATCCAATATTCGGTATTGATATTCCTTCACTTGTTGAGTGTATCTCCCAGTAACCGGTGGTATATCTCTTGGATAATTGCTTTGATAAAGCAATTTATCCCCGACGAGTCATCTTTCATTTACCTCTGATTGGTAACAATTGTTTCTCCATTTGATTGGTCATCATTTTATACCTAGTATTCGGTATCCCGATGTCCTTCCCTTTCGATCGATTTATCCTTTATTAACCCAATAACTGGTTGTGGATAATCTTCCATGCGAGTATGTTATCTACGTTCTGACGGTAATAGATAATATATCTCATGCGCTCTTTGGTCGAAGTCTTTTTCTTCTCCAGTCGAGTAAGATTCGTATTTCCTTATGGAATCGAATGTCCATCCAGTAATCGAGTTTGCTTTTTCAGCCCTCCTTTAGGATGATGAGTGTCTTGGAAATATTCCCCAATTCACGTTTGGTTGGTCACCTATTATATGCCCAGTAACTGGTATCCCTGGTGTTCCTTCCTTCTGCTCCCTATTATGACTTTTTGTGCCCTATGGAGTCAAATTTCCTGAGTCGAAATATACCTTTTTAGGTCTTCCTCAGATGATTTCGGATGTTTGATATCTCTCACCTTTATACCGGTCTTAGATATTCATTCTCCCCGAGCGTGTTGTTCTCTCACCCTCATACCGGTGTTTTGATCACATGTCTCCTTGAGCTTATTACCCAGTAACCGGTAATACCTCATTCTGTTGCTCCCTCAGTTGAGTCCTCTTTGGACATTCCCCAGCGAGATCCCTTAGTGGATTTTCCCCATCTGAGTCCGGATTTTTATCCGAAGTATCCTTTATGGATAGTTCCTTGTTGTATTGGCATATTCCCCAATACATGCATCTTTGTGTCAGCTCGAGTCTTTCCATTGATTTATTTTCATGAAATTCCTCTCGTGTCTCTCAGCAAGTCTTAAGTCGTGACCGGCTCACGCATTTTATTCCCTTTCTTATCCCCATTAAAGTCCCCAGAGTCTCTGTCCCATTTATGAGTGTATTACTCATATGGATTTTCAGTTTCTCCTGATTTCTTTTCTTCTTTGTGGACACATATCTCCACAGAGTATTACCCTTTTGCATACATACAATTGCATCATGAGGTCTCTTAGGGACCAAAATTCGTCTCTTTGTTATTATTTAAGCTCATTCTACCTTGTCGAGACGAAGATTTTAACCTTCACTTCTCCGGCTAGAATGACCTTAAATAGGGGCATCTGTAAGACCCAAATTTTGACCCTAAGATACCTCATGGCATCATAACATTGCATTTGCATCTTGCCTCAA
Organism: Lathyrus oleraceus; assembly: GCF_024323335.1. Taxonomy (NCBI): domain Eukaryota; kingdom Viridiplantae; phylum Streptophyta; class Magnoliopsida; order Fabales; family Fabaceae; genus Lathyrus; species Lathyrus oleraceus. Next base: position 99,584,156 of record NC_066584.1, on the reverse strand, counting down.
GGATCATAGCATCTTGGCTCCTAACCTTTGGGTGGGAACTTTTATGAGTTTGTTTGAGATCACCAAACATGCTTGAATTGTATATTATTGTTTTTCTTATTTTGTTTACTAACCAAAAGCACAGAAATATGTCACTAACTTTGTTCGTTTTGTAGCTTGGGCAATCACAGGATCCAAGGCTTGTAACAACCCAATTTTTAGTATTTATTTCTTATGTTATTATTATTATATTTTTTATTTATTTATTTGGAGTGTTAATTAATTAATTGGTTGTTAGGTAGTATAATAATTGATTATATTAATTAACTTGGTGGGTATATTGTGTTAGTTTAATTTAATTGAACTAAATAGAGATATTATGATACTATGTCTTATTGGGCCTAATAATTAAATTAGAGGTATCATTCTTTAAGCCCAAATATAATAATATAAATAGTAAGAGGTGAGGAGAGTGAGAAGTAGGATTCATATGCTAATTGACGACAACAGAGAAAGAAAAGAGGACAAGTAAAGAGAAGAGGGGAAGAACAAGAGAGAAGCTAAGGTTTCTTGAAAATTGAAGAGGTAAGGGGGAGAATCTTTATTATTATGGGTTAGTATGATTGGGTCAATGGGTAGAAATATGTTTACGTTGAAATCCCTAAATTTCATGGTTTTTGGAATTGTTAGGTTTTGATGAGTATTCTTGATTTGTGGTGATTTAATTGTGTTAAAACTGAAAATTAACTTTATATACTTAGAGTATTGTATGAGTTATAATTTTCTGAGCGTTTGGCTTTTTACGGAATCGAAATCGGAGGTCCGAAAGGTCTCCAACGATGAAAAAAGCAGAAAATTCTGCATTCTGTTTTGTGTTAACGCAGGAATAGCATTTTGTTTTTGCGTTAACCGGTTAACCCAAAGCGTTAACCGGTTAACACTGTTGAAAATCTGCCAGGAAGTGTATTCTGTCTTGCGTTAACCGGTTAACCAAAAGCGTTAACCGGTTAACACTGTTGAAAATCTGTAGGAAATTGCATTCTGTTTTGCGTTAACCGGTTACCCTCCGAGCGTTAACCGGTTAACATTGTTGAAAAATGAAAAATTGATATTTTAAAAGCTGTATTCATTTTGAAATGAAATCTAAGTGTGCGTATTTGATAATTAGCCTATATTTGCGAATAATATATTCTTATGAATGTGTATATGTACCATTGGTGGATAATTCATAGAGTTGAATTATGGTGATATGTGGAATATTGAGATGGTAAAGATGATCTTAATTGCATATTATGTGAATGGTGTATTTGTTATGAATGTGTATATGTACCATTGGTGGATAATTCATAGAGTTGAGTTATGGTGATATGTAGAATGATTAAGATGGTAGAGATGATCTTAATTGCATATATTATTGGTATGTGTACATTCATTCATGGCATGGTCGGCTTCATGTTGGAAGCGGTGAAACTGTGGGTTCACATAGACGTTGATCCTTAATTGGAAATAGGCGTAGCAGACGTTGATCCTTAATTGGAAATAGACGTAGTGGCTTGGATTCTAGATATTGAATCGAAAAGAGGTGAAACTGTGGGTTCACATAGACGTTGATCCTTAATTGGAAATAGGCGTAGCAGACGTTGATCCTTAATTGGAAATAGACGTAGTGGCTTGGATTCTAGATATTGAATTGGAAAGCGGTGAAACCGTGGGTTCACATAGACGTTGATCCTTAATTGGAAATAGGCGTAGCAGACGTTGATCCTTAACTGGAAATAGACGTAGTGGCTTGGATTCTAGATATTGAATCGGAAAGCGGTGAAACTGTGGGTTCACATAGACGTTGATCCTTAATTGGAAATAGGCGTAGCAGACGTTGATCCTTAATTGGAAATAGACGTAGTGGCTTTGATCTTGTCTGGATCGGAAGCGTGGCTTGGATTCTAGATATTGAATCGGAAAGCGGTGAAACGTTGGGTTCACATTGCGGTACCACATGCATAGAGTCACATGTCTTGCATTGAGTCACATTAGAGTTATGTGATAATTGAATGTGTGCATTGATGTGATTGTGAGGTGTGTATGAGATATGGTAATGGAATTTGGTAATGTTTGGATACATAATTTGGCAAAATATGTGATTATGTGATAATTGTAGTTATGTGTATAATTGGGAATATAGCATTGGATTGTAATATTATACTCCCTGAATTTTGATGTGTGCTTGAAACATGTGAAATAAATGTTGGTTAATATTATTGACATGGTTATACCAGGTGTGATGAATTCCGTTCATTGTTGATTTAATCATTGTGCCTTATTATACTTCTTCATAATGATTTGAATTCTCACCCTTATGTTTGAATGTTGCTTTACATGGCATCGTGCAGATACTCAAGAGTAGTATTGCCGAAGTAAGTGGAAGGTAGCTTACTCGAGATTAGTTGGAGAGTTTCCGTGTTTTAGTTCGGAGACTAGGTAATGATTCAATGCTCTGGTCATGTAACACGGGGTAGATTGGTAGTATTGAACTCATATCTGATTTGGATACGTATTATGTTATGACTTGTGAACATGTCATTTGAAATTTGCTGTTTGAGAGGCCATAGTGCCAAATATTCTGGATATGATTTTATTTTATCTTGAGGTGAGTATTGATAGATGATCATGGTATGGGACATGGATCATTTTATGAAATACATGAGTATTCATTATTTTCCGCTTCGAACGCATATTCTTGAATATTCATGAGAATTGAAATGTGTTATTTTAAATGACCAGGTGTATTGTATATTGGTGATGAATGATGTTGGTTTTTGAAAGCTTTTAGTTTTTGAAAACTTCGATGTGACGCCCTTTCGTTTATATGCGTGCTTATTTACTCTGATTATATGTTAAGTATTTTGGGGTAGAAAAAGGGGTGTTACAAGGCTCATAGAAGCCCCTATGCTCATTGATGTGGCCAGATGTGGTCGAAGATCCTCAAATTCAAGTTAAGTTGAAACCTTGGAGATTATTCTTCGACGGTTCCACTCATAAGGATGGAAGTGGAGTTGGGATCATGTTATTTCTCCTGACAGAATTCCAACAAAACTCAAATAGAATTGAAGGTCCCCTTTGTTCTAGCAACGAAGTAGAGTACGAAGCCCTTATTGCAAGACTTGAGGCTTTATTGGAATTGGGGGCAACTAGGGTCGAAATCTGGTGACCACAAAAGATGACCATTTCTACAGTAATTCGAAATAGACATTTCCTGGAGGCAGTTTGTTAACTGGAGATTTCGACAAATAGTTGAAGTTCTTCGGAAGTGTTAAGTTTTGGAGAATAAATGAAAAGATGGTTGTGTCTAAGCTGTTTAGTTGGAATCTTTCCTTGGGTAAACAAATCTTTCTTGTCGAAGCCTGGGACAGCAGATTTTTTGGATCTCCACAAAGCTCTCTTCGACGTAGGCGTTTTGGCTGTGTCGAAGCTGTTTTGTTGGAATCTTTCCTTGGGTAAACAAATCTTCCTTGTCGAAGCCTGGGACTTAGCAGATTTCTTGGATCTCCACAAAGCTCTCTTCGACGTAGGCGTTTTGACAGAGTCGAAGTTTTAAGCGAAAAGATTTGAAATAACAACGAAGCAGTTTCGTCAAGCTAACACATCAATTTTCATCAAATTCCCATTTCCAAATAAAGTTTTGGTCAACGTAACATTTGATCCTCACATCAAGAGCTTTCCAACCATTACCCATAAGGCTATGTTTCATTGTTGGAAATGTCATTGTCGAAGAGGAGAAAGTTTTAGTGCATTTTTTGGAAACTTATTGAAAACACATTGCATAAGCTCATGTACACATTATTTGCACGTACAAAACACATTTGCTGATGATAAGCATTCATTTCCAATTGGAATTGGGCCCTCTATGCGCCTGTACAGGCCCATGTGTGGAGGTCCTTTCCATCCATGCAATGATTTGTTCATGCATCTCAGTCATTCCTTTGTTATAAATAAGTGCTTCAGGCCTCTCATTTCCACAACCTAAGGGCGCCTTACATGCTGCACGAATCATACCTCAACCATACTCAAAGGAACTCACATTTTCTCTCAAATTTTTCAGATCTAAACTTCAATTTCCTTGATTGATTTTTAGATCTACAGTTCCTAAGCCTTGCTCACCTTGATCCATAGAACACACTGCAAGCTTAAACATCAAGAGATCATGCTCTCAAGCTCTGCATTTCAGAGGTTTACTTCAAATTTTGTTTTCTTCGAATCTCTTTATATATTGATTGTTTCTTGTTGTTGTTGTGTTGTCTGAAGTCCTCTTCATAGAGGCAATCATTTTGAGCTTTGAATTTTCAAAATCCAACAAGTTTCAGTTGAGCACCACAAAATTCAAGCTCTGATTCCTCTTTCTATGGAAGCCTAGAGCTGAATTGGTTGGTACAGGGGTGATGTACATCACCCCAGCTTTCATTTGGTACCCGGATCGTGGCATTTGGTGAACTTTTAATTCTCTGCAATTTTGGTCATCGCCGAAAGTTGGCCGGAGAAGACGGTGGTGTACACCACCGTCTGGTCTCCAGATTGAATCTGAATCGTGCATTTGTGTTTCCAGATTTGATCCAAGCCACTCAATGTTATGACTTATTTAATGGTTATGTGTGATGCATTGACTGAAGCGCATGGTGAATGCGCGCGTGTGGTCCAAAGGATTTGCCAGCTCAATTAATGAGCTCCACCCAACGCTCCACGTTTTTTGCAATTTTTAATTTCAGATTTCATTTTCTTTTTATTTCTTTAATTCCTTTTCATTTCTTTAATTCCTTTTCATTTTAAAAATTCATATCTCCTTCATTATTGGTCCAAAAAATGTGAGACCAATTGCATTTTTCTTCTTTTAATTTTTAGTTTCTAAAAATAATTTTTAATATTTTTTATTTTATAATTTGATATTTTTTTATGAATTTTCTCTTTTTTGGTTATTTTTAATTCATTTAAAATAGTTTTTGATATTCAAAAAATACCAAAATATTTTTCCAACCTCTTTGAATGATGATAGATCTATGAAAAATATTCTCATCAATTTATTAATTGATTTGAGATTTTATTAAGATTTTAATTCAATTAGGTTATTTTTATGTATTTTTAATTGATTGAAAATAGTTTCTGACTTCTAAAAATGCTGAAATTTTTTGTCAAACTTTGTTTGACCTTGTTGAACTTAGGATAATTCACTTGGACTTTTCAAAGTTGATTTGAAGTGAATTTGAAGTTTGACATTTCTTTATTATTTTAATTCAAGTATTATTTTACTTTTGAAAAATACCAAAAATATTTTATTTGTTTCTTGACTTCTAATCTTCATTTTGCTTTTGTTTACTATTGTTTGACCTTAATCTCCTCTATCTTTGGTCAATGCTTGTTGATTATCTCATTTCATTTCCATTAATGCATTTTATTATTCATCTTCTTCTTCTTCTTCTTGTTTTTCTTTTTTGATCAATGAGTTAAAAATTGGTGGTAAGCCTTGATACATGGGAGGTTTAACCTTCCTTGATTCAAATCTAATTCAACTTGATCATGGATCAAGTGAATGACTTTGCATTAAGGATAGGTTGCTTCCTAATCAAGCAAAGAACCTAAATCAATACAAGATCATTTTTCATCTTCTTTTTTTTTGGCATGGCAAGTTGTAGGAGTTTGATTCACTAATCAAAATCTCTAACTTGTGTTGTTGCCTACATTATAATTGACCGGCCTCAGATAGTTGTGACTTTTACATAAGTCCAATTACGATTGCTTAACATAGCGCTAAATTGCCTTATGGCACACTAATACTAACACTAACCATTAACCATTAACATTTAATTCTTGCACTTTACATTTATGCAATTTACTATTCTTGTACATATTATTCATTTGCTTTTGCCCTTTGCTCATTTGAGCACATGTTTATGTTAATGCAATTTGCCTTTTGCTCACTTGAGCACATAATTATGCATATATTATTGTGCTTGTGCTTTTGTTTTGATTGTTGTGGACCAAATGCAAAAATGGACAAAAAGGACTTAGATTCTAGGATATTCCCTATGCAAAATGGAGTAAAAAGGCCTTAATGTTGAAGATGGATTAGAAGAACCAAATCTCTAAACTCACTCTTGTCCATTCTTGATTTACTTCATGGAACTTTTTGATGTGTGTGCTTTTGTGCTAGGGATTCCTATTTGAGCTAAATTGAAGAACCATTGTCATGTACTTCAAAGAGAGAGATACAAGAGCCATTGGAAGATTCCTAAGAGCTTTACTTGATTGATTGCTTTAGTATACACTTATTTGCTTGCTTATTCCAAAGGACGGAAGCTACTTGGATCATCAATATGATCTCAAGAAAGGAACTCCATTTGTGGTCTTGTTTCTTATCCTTCATCTCTTGTATGATTAGGAATTTAGCCATTCTTCTTCTCCACTCTAACCCAAGCCAAAACTTTTGTGCAAACATTAACACTTGTTTTCAAACATTAGAAACCTAAGCATTATGCTTTTGATTTTCAAACTTTCTTTTCATAACACTTATTTTGAATTGAATCTTTAAGTCAACTTTGACCATATTTTGTAAATACTTTTCATTGGTAAATACAACTCATTCAAATGTTTTTGTGGTTTCAATGGCCACTTCTTATCAAAACTTTTCATAACCATTAGCTATTAGGTTTGAGTTATCCTTGAGGTAGATATAATACTCACTTATATCCTTAGTGATGGACAATGAGTCTTCCATGCTTATTATAGGGTTAACCCCTCACTATCATGTTGAAGTTATCCTCACATGGTGGATTTGTGGTTTTAGGTTGAGTCTTCTCCCTTGGATAATAAAATACCTTAAGGCTTTTGGACCAATCAATTCACCAACTTGTTTTGAGATTTTTACCCCGAACTACGAGGTTTTGATCCTAATCTTTTTTAAGATGGTACGTAGGCAATGGGTTTATCCATTCAAACACAAATTGTAAATAACTTGTATATTCTTCTCTCATCTCTCCAATCATGTTTGCACAAATAAATTTTCACAAAATACCAACCTTACAACAAGTGTGAAAAGGGCTCCATAGGAGTACCTAGGATGTTTTGGGTGCTTAAAACCTTCCCATTGCATAACCAACCCCCTTACCCCGATCTCTGACATTTTTATTAGTTTTTGATTCGATAAAACTTCTCGGTTTTTGTTCATTTTCTAACCTTTCCTTTGGATAAATAGAAGTGCGGTGGGGACTCGACTTGTATGGTTTACTTTTGATTTAGTCAATAAATCTAAAGGTAACGAATACCCCGCTACATTAAGCAATCGTAAGTGGACTAATGTAGTAGTCACACATATCTGAGGTCGATCAATAAAACTATAGGAAAATAAACACAAGTTAGAGATCATGACTAGTAAGCCAAGCTCCTACAACTTGCCATGCCAAAAGAAAAGAAGAATGACCTTGTATGGATTTAGGTTTTTTGCTTGACCAAGAAGCAACCTATCTTTAATGCAAAGCAATTCACTTGATCTTTGATCAAGATGAATTTGATTTGGATCAAAGAAGGTTAAGCCTCTCATATGTCAAGGCTAACCACCAATCATTAACTCATTGGTCAAAAGAAAAAAGAAGAAGAAGAAGAAGATGGAAATGGAATGTACATAATTGAAATTCAAATGACATAACCAAGACACATTGATCAATCATGAATGGAATCAACATCAATCAATGGCAAACGGAAGTGAAATGAAGATTAGAAGTCAAGAAATAACAAAAATATTTTTGGTAATTTTTGGAATTAAAATAATACTTGAAATAAAATGAACAAATAAAGGTCAAACTTCAAATCCAATTCAAATCAACTTGGAAAAGTACAATTGGATCATCATAAGTCTAACATGGTCAAACAAGGTTTGACAAAAAATTTCATCATTTTTTGAAAACAGAAACTAATTTTAAACAATTAAAAATGAAGAAAAATAACATAATTGGACTAAAATCTCAAATAAATCTCAAATCAATTAAGAAATTGATGAGAATATTTTTCATAGATCCATCATCATCCAAAGATGTTAACAAAATATTTTTGGCATTTTTGAATATTGAAAAGTATTTTAAATGAATTAAAAACAATCAGAAATGAAATAATTCACAAAAAATATTAAATGGAATCACAAAAATAATTAAAAATCATTTTTAGAAACTAGAATTTAAGAGAAAATTTTTGCAATTGGTCCCATATTTTTGTGATTCCAAATAAAGAAGTTATGAATTTTTAAAATAAAATGGAATAAAAGAAAATAAAATGGAAATTCAGAAATTGAAAAAAACAGGGAGCGTCTGATCAAAGCTCATTAAATGATGTGGCTGATCAGAAGACCATGGAGCGCGCGCTCATTGTGTTCCTTGGTCAACAGCGAAACACAATGCATTTAAAATAGTCAAAACAATCAAAGGACCAAATTATATCGTTCCAGTTGGACCCAAGGGCTATGAGGTCACCCACGTGTGGACGATGGTGGAAACCACCGTCTTCTCCGGTGAGAAGCCTTTTTCCGGCCACCAGTTGCAGGTTTTCAAACCTCAACCATAACACGCGATCCACATACCATTCGAAAGCTGGGGTGATTTACATCACCCCTATGACCTTAGTTTTTGCTCAAGACTCTCATAGAAGGAGAAATATGAGATGGAAAAACAAGGTACTCAATCTGAACTTGTTCAATTCACAAAATTAAAAGCACAAATCAATTGCCTCTCACATGAGGACTTCAGAGGTACCAACCGAACCAAGCAATGCACAATAACAAGGAAGATTCAAAGGAAAACAGTTGGAGAATCAACCTTTGAAGTGCAACTTTTCAGTGCTTGATCCAATCCAATTCTTCAATGCAGCTTGATCTTGAAGTAACAAGGAAGCAAGGCTAAGGAATTATAAGTCAAAGATCAACCAAGGAAGTTGAAATTTGAGCTTGAAAAATGAAGAGAAAAAAAAATCAGAATTCCTTTAATGGAGGGTTGGGGATTCAGTTGTGCTTAGCTTCAGGCGCCTTTAGGTTGAGATTTGAAGTGAGCCAAGCATCCTATTTATAGACAAGGCTGATGCAATGCAATGAAATACTCGTGTGTGCATGAGCTTGGATCCTCCATGCATGGGCCTGTACAGGCGCATGTGAGGCCCAAAATCCATGGCAAATGCAAGCTGAAATGATTGTGAGATGGTTTGGACGTGCAGACTGCAATGCATAAGCTTGTGCACAAAGATTTAACATGGTTTCCATAAATTATCACAAAACTTCATCTCTTCGAAAATGCTACTTGCAATATTGAAACATAGGCATGTGGGTAATGGTTGGAAAGGTCTTGACATAAGGAAAAAATGTTATGTTGAACAAAAATCCATTTGGAGTTGGGAAAATATTTAAAACTGGCCATGAAGTTCAATGTACAAAATATGTATTTGAGAAATTTGCTAAAATGGACCAACTGCAAGCCCTTTTGTTTCAATGATGAAAGCCTCAAATGACAAAACCTTCAACATCAAAGTTTTAGATATTTTAAATAAAATCAATTTGGACTTAAATTTTGCATCATTTGAATTTTTTATAAGAAAGTTATGGGCACTTGAAGTTGGACTTTTTCACATTTCAATGACTTTGGTCCAAAGTGACCTATAATGTTTTGTATTATAACATGTATTTATTTTAGGATTATAAAATTTTGTCCAACATAAAAATTGAATTTTACATCTTAACCTTTCCAATGCACTTGGTCCCACCTCAAAATCATAAAAAATGAGTGAGTTAGGTCCTTGGGAAGTTGACCCAAAATTAGGTTTTCAGTCAAAATGACCTATAATGTTTCGAAATGAATGATGACCTTCCAAGTTTCAAATGAATTTTTGATGAACATGAAAGTTGTTCATATGGTTCTTAATAACAGTTTTGATCTTGGGGTCATCATCATCTGACAAACACATCAAAAGTTAGGTCTCAGTGGATTTCAAAATAGTTAGATGAATTGACTGATCAACTTCTCAAAGCCAAACTTCAAATCTTGATGAATAAATGATTGAGGACACTCACATGGGCTCATATATGCATAAAATGATGAATGAAATAACTTCCCTTGATTTTATTTGATCATGGGTTGAGGTTGCTTCATGAGCAAGGCACAGTCAATGCATAGTTGAATTAGGGTTTCCTTGGGAAACAAGCCTCAAGCCCCTTTGGTTTATCTTGATCAAATAGACAAATTGAGATACTTGGGAGGCATATATGATGATTTAGAGCTTTGGGAGCCATTTTCATGCTTGCTTTCACCTTCTTTTGGTCATTTCATTGGGCATAGGGGCCTCCTAGGAGCCTTGGATCACATGACTGCTTGAGCTTCAAAACAAACAAAGTTAGTGACATATTTTTTGTGCTTTTGGTTAGTAAACAAAAATAAGAAAAGCAATAATATACAATTCAAGCATGCTTGGTGGTCTCAAACCAACTCACACAAGTCCCAACCCAAGGGCTAAGGAGCCAAGATGCTATGATCCTTGAGGCAAATGCAATGTGCAATGATATGATGCCAAGAGGGATCTTAGGGTCAAAATTAGGGTCTTACATCTTCCCCTATAGCGGCCTCCATGTGCAACGCCATGTGTGTATTTTCGCCGAAAAACCCTAATTTTAGGTCTTTTTGCTTCGTTTCTTCCAAAAGAGTTCGAAAGTGCTAAATATCTGAAAACAAGAGAAAAGAGAGCATAATACAAACAAAATGATAATAAAGTCCTAATAAACATGTGAAATCCTAGTCAAAACACGGTGTAATTCAGTGTGATCACTATCACTCGTCAGCATGCAAAGCAAGCCCGAAGAAGAAACAGTTCAACCCAGTCAAATTCAGCAGCGCTGGCTTCCAAAGCGATCATATTGTGGCAGTCATCATAGAATCTACTGGCAGCAAACCAGAGACTCCCAACCTTGTACGCAGGTGTCCTCTAGGATTCAAGCTCACCAATTGGACAACTTTTATGATTCCTATAGTGTATTCGGAGAAAACGTAATGCATTTTGTTTTCTCAATCCCTTGTCTTTGCCCGGGACAAGAGGATAACTTGTAAGTGCCCCCATGTTTAAAAGTATTATGTGATTTGATAAAGAAAGTACTTTTTTGCATGCAAAATTTGTGTTCCTTTTCTTTCAATTATTTTTACTTTTTCAATGAAATGGAAAAAGTTTCTTTTTCTTTGTCCACTTTATTAAAAAACACAAAAATAAGCTCATAACATGCATAGCAAATAAAATTATTGATAACAACATGGCAAGAATCGGCAAGCTGATGATGACAATAAGGAAGATTGTGAATTACCGGCTTAACTAGCACAGATCCTTGAGCACGAGGAAAAGGAGATGCATCCATACAAAGAACGAGTGGATGTCATTAATTTGGGTTTTGAAATTGTTAAAAAAGAAGTAAAGATTGGGGCATCTCTTGTCGAGCATGTACACTCCGAGCTGGTCAAGTTATTACATGAATATGTTGACGTCTTTGCTTGGTCATATCAAGATATGTCAGGGTTAGACACCAAAATTGTTGAACATCACTTGCCACTCAAGCTTGAATGTCCTCTAGTCAAGCAGAAGCTCAGAAGGACCAGACCCAACATGGCACTCAAGATTAGAGAAGAGGTTAAGAAGTAGTTTGATGCTGGATATTTAGCTATTTCTGATTATCCACAGTGGGTTGCTAATATCATTCTAGTTCCGAAGAAAGGCGACAAAGTCATAACACGTGTAGATTACCGAGACCTCAATAAAGCGAGTCCAGAGGATGATTTCCCGTTGCCTCATATTGACGTTTTGGTTCATAATACATCTCAATTTTCCATCTTTTCCTTCATGGATGGTTTCTCGGGGTATAATCAGATAAAGATGTCGCCAGATGATATGGAGAAGACAACTTTCATCACACCTTGGGGAACTTACTACTACAAAGTAATTCCGTTTAGCTTGAAGAATGAGGGGCAACATATCAACGAGCCATGGTAACCCTCTTTCACGACATGGTTCATGAAGAGATCGAGGTTTATGTGGACGACATGACTGCCAAATCCAGAACTGAAGATGATCATTTAGAAAACTTGAGGAAGTTGTTTTCCAGGCTCTGGAAGTTTAAGTTGCGTTAAATTCCAGCAAAGTGCACTTTTGGGGTCCGATCTGGTAAGCTATTGGGTTTCATAGTCAGTCAGAAAGGTATTGAGGTTGATCCCGACAAATTACGAGCCATCCAAGATATGCCACCTCCCCGAACAGAAAAAGAAGTTTGAGGTTTCCTTGGTCGACTCAATTATATTTCCAGATTCATATCATATTTAACAGCTACCTGTGAACCGATATTCAAACTATTGAGGAAGAATCAATCGATTCTATGGAATGATGATTGTCAAATGGCATTCGACAAAATAAAATAAAAATATACTTGCAAGAACCACCAATCCTCATACCGCCGGTTCCGGGTAGGCCTCTTACTATGTACCTCACGGTACTCGATGAATCTACGGGCTGTGTTTTGGGTCAGCATTATGATACAGGAAAGAAAGAACATGCAATATACTACCTCAGCAATAAATTCACGGAATATGATACCAGATACTCACTTTTAGAGAATACTTGTTATGCTTTGACTTGGGATACTCGACGCTTGAGACAATAAATGGTTTGCCATACCACTTTATTGATATCCAAAATAGATCCGATAGAGTATATATTTGAAAAGCCTGTTGTTGTAGAATTGCTCGGTGGCAAATGTTGTTAACCAAATATGATATCCAATACGTGACTCAAAATGCAATAAAGGGGAGTGTTATGTCTGACTACCTTGCTCATTTACCTGTGGAAGGTTATCAACCGCTGAGGTTTGACTTTCCAGATGAAGACATCATGTTTATTAGAGATTTTTCTATTCCAGACCCCGAGGAAGGCCCTGAACCAGGATCACGATGGGCGCTTGTTGTCATGGAATAGGCGCAGTTATCACTTCCCAACTAGTTTCTACCTTTCATTCACCGCTAGATTATGCTTTGACTGCACCAACAATATGGCAGAATATGAGGCATGTATATACGGTATAGAGGAATCCATCGACTTAAGGATCAAGATCCTTGAGGCATATGGAGATTCGACTCTGGTAATAAGTTAGGTAAAAGGTGATTGGGAAACTCGGGATAGCAAGTTAATACCCTATAAAGAGCATATCAGAAAACTGATACCCTACTTTGATGAAATCTATTTTCATCACATTCCTAGGGAAGAAAATCAGTTAGCAGATGCTCTAGCTACGTTGGCATCTATGTTCAAAGTCAAATGGAAGAATGAAGCACCAGCCATCCATGTTGACCACTTAGATGAACCAGCACATTGTCTAGCAATCGAGGAAGATCTTGATGATAATCCCTGGTTGTACGACATAAAGACATTTATAGGGAAACAACAATATCCTGAGGGTATATCTATTACTGATAAGAAAGCTTTGAGAAGACTCTCTTCCAAGTTTTTCTTAAATGGTGATGTGTTATACAAGAGGAATTATGACTCTCTGCTACTCAGATGCGTGGATAGACACTAAGCTAGCACAATCATAAAATATATACATGAAGGTTGTGAGGGTGTATATGCGAAAGGTTCTGCCATAGCCAAGTAGATCCTTCGGGCTGAGTATTACTAGATGACAATAGAGGTTGACTGTTATAACTTTGTTAAAATATGCCACAAATGTCAAATATATGGTGACAATATCTTTGTGCCATCAACTCCGTTGAACGTTCTCACGTCTCCATGGGCTTTCTCTATGTGGGGTATCAATATGATTGGGATGATAGAGCCTAAAGCTTCCAATGGTCATCGATTCATCCTACTTGTTATCTATTACTTTACGAAATGGGTCAAATCTATTTCATATGCCAATGTCACTCGACAGGTGGTTAATCAGTTTATCAAGAAATATATAATTTATCGTTATGGAATCCCTATCAAGATTATCACTGAAAATGCCAGTAATCTCAACAAAAATATGATGAAGGAGTTGTGCGAAAAATTTAAGATCGAGATAACTCTTCACCATACCGGCCCAAGATGAATGGAGCTGTAGAAGCAGCTAATAAGAACATCAAAAGAATCGTCTAGAAAATGGTCAAGACATACAAGGATTGGCATGAGATGCTACCCTTTGCTCTGCACGGTTACAGGACCTTGTTCGTACATCCACTGGGGAAACTCCATACTCATTAGTGTATGGGATGGAAACTTTTCTACCAATTGAAGTTGAGATTCCTTCACTCAGGGTCATCATGGAGACTGATCTTGATGAAGCTGAATGGGTTCAATCTCGGTATGATCAGCTGAATTTGATTGAAGAAAAGTGTTTGACGACTGGTTTCCATGGTCATTTGTACCAAAGACGCCTCAAATAAGCTTTTGATAAGAAAGTTCTTCCTCGTGAGTATCTCTCAAGAGAACTCGTGCTCATATTGTATTCTACTATTCACTCATATCCTTGGGGAAAATGGACTCCCAACTACGAAGGACCTTTTGTCATAAGAAGGTTTTCTCAGGTGGAGCTCTAATCCTCACAACAATGGACGAGGAAGATTTTCCATCACTAGTGAATGCAGACATGGTCAAAAAATATTATGCCTAAAAAGAAATGATGATAAAATCCCGCTAGATTAATCCTCACAAAATTAATCTAGGCAAAAACGGTTATCCCGATGGACCAAAAAATGAATTGTCCATGAAAATTTTAGGGATCAAATAAAAATATAAAGCTCGCTAAGTTGAAAACCCGAAAGGACGACTTAGGCAAAAAGGAGCATCCTGGTGGACGAAAAGAATAGAAAATTTCCAGGAAAAAGTTAGGGATAAAGGCATTGACTATGATTCTTGAGCCTACTACACTATGAACTAGATCTTAGATGGTCAAAGATCAATTCAATCATCTTCGATCAAAGCAATGTCTTGGGATTCAGATCCTATAGTGGATAACGACCAACGTTGTAATCAATGGAAAAATACAAAAATATTTCCCATCGCCATTTATTTTATTTTTCATTTTTTGTGATGTCCTCTTTAAGGATGTTTGCATATTTGTACACGCCATATGTACAGTTTTGTTCATGATCAATAAAATTCAGTTTCTGTTATCAATCTCTTTTGTTTCTCCTGCATTTTGTTTGCGAGCTAACTAATGTATTTTAATCACATAATGCTTCAAAATCTTGGGGAATAATAAAAGCTACATTAAAAGAAAACTTTATGCATTGTTGTAAACTTCCAAAGAGCTTAAAAGGATGATTGGTAGTTTGAAAGTTTGTTTGAACACCTGTAGTTGTCTTGATGATTGCTCGGTTAGATCACGTATCCTCATGATCCTCAGTAGGGTCGGACGGATCTTTAGCAGCAGTGTTAACACCTTGACTTCACAACATTAATTTCTTTGATATAATTGATGACGAGTCAGAGTTCTCTCCATACCAAAGAACCATACTCTGTGAATGATATCCTTCTGACCATATAAACATTCATGCATCATGAAAATAAAGCATACAACATGCAACATGCATATCTTACTCTCTATCCGCAATCCCCCCACATAATACAAAAAAAACATATGTGTACCTCGCAGTATGACCATCTTGCCGGGATTTTTTTGGATACGTTAGTATTTAATCCTCTTCTACCTTGAATACTTGAAAAGCTTCCGCAATTCTTGTATTCAGGTTTAAGAAGATTAAATAGGGGCTGCTTTTATACCCCAAAATTTGCCCCATCTTTTGCAGTTTTTTGTCTGGCTTATTTTCCTATTGCATCTGAATATTCATCCATCATGGCATATTCATTTATAATTGTATTTTTATCATTAATTCAAAGGTTTTACTAAAGTGGTACCGGCATAACAATATTGGTTGGTTCGTTACTTATGGATCAAGTCACGTGGGACTCCAATTAGTGGTATACATCGGTAGTTGTATTGATTCTAGCATGGCATTGGATATTGGGGTTACTATGGGCTATCTCGGTCTCTGATTTATTTGATTCGTGACGCAAATGTTCATTCAAGTTAAAGAAATTGGATTCAATATTGGTTCAAATGTACTCAAGTACAAAACATAGTTCAAACAGTTGTTTCAATACAAAATGTTCAATAGGCTAAAATCAACAAGTACACCAAGTCTTGATCATACCAATCCTGCAAAATCACACACAAGAAAAAAATCCAAGCCATTATTCCTCACACATGAGCCCATGCATCAAAATAAAGGAAAAAACATTTTTACATGATGGTAATCGATTACCATGTTTTGGGTAATCGATTACCCTACTTCCAATAGCCAAAAAAACATTTTTTCTTGATGGTAATCGATTACCATGTTTTGGGTAATCAATTACCATGCTTCCAGTAGCCAAAAAACAATTTTTTCCTTATTTTAATCGATTACCATGTGTAAGACCCCAATTTTGACCCTAAGATCCCTCATGCTATCTCATTATATGCATTACCTTTGGGATCACACCTTGGCATCCTCTTTACCCCTCATTCATTGGGTTTGCATTAGGAGAGGTCACCAAGTACATTTGATTGTATCATACTTTATTTTTCATTATTTACTAACCAAAATACCAAAATATATGTCTATATATAGCTTTGTTTCTTTTGTAGGTAGTGTGTATGCTCACATATGCTTCATCAAGCTTATATCTAGAGTTTGAGACTCTCAATGCAAGGAGATCAATCAAGAAATTGTTCACATTGACTCTATACATCATATATGGGTCCCTATTGATCTTCACATATCATTTTGATCAAGAATTCATTAAGAGTTTGAAGATTGTTTGCCTTGGAAACCCTAATTCATCTGGGTATCTTGTGTGACTTCCTCAATAAGTTTCTTCAACATTTGATCAAATATTTCAAGGTATACTTCATATTACATAATATTATGCATATATGATCCTCCATGAGTCCCAAAAGTCAAGATAATGTCAAGCTAGCAAGATGGTTCATGGTGGTTGACCAGAGAAAGTCAACTAGTCAAAACTGGGGTTCCCTAGACCCTATCTCCTAAACCTTTTGTCATATTAAAATTATTCCAAGATAAAAGTTACTAAAAATTACATTCTAAACAACTTTCATGTTGAAGTCAAGATCTAGTTTTGCTTGGAAAGTTATTTTTTATGATGAAAGATTATAGGTCATTTTGTTTGAACCCTAGTTAGGAAGTCAACTTCCCAAGACCATAACTTGCTCAATTTTTATGATATGAAATCCATTAAAATTCCATGATCAAATTCAATATTTCTACTTAAACTTTGATGTTTGGAGTAAGTTCAAATTCAACTTACAAATGCATGTTCCAAGAGGAAACATTATAGGTCATTTTGGACCAATACCATTGAACAAGTGATTTTCCTCAACTTCTAAAATGCATAACTACTTCATGCCAAATCCAAATGAGGTCAAATTTATAACAATGTTGAATAGGCTTGAAATAACTACAACTTTGATGAAGGAACTTTTTTCATTTGAAGTCCATATCAAAAGTTATTCAAGGTGGAAGAAATGGAAATTTGACTTGGTACTTAGAAAATTTTCAAACATGTTTGATTTTCCAAACTTCCACCTCAAAATTCATCATGATCCAAGCTTCAAATGAAAATGTCTTCAACATGAAAGTTGTTCCCCTTTATCTCACCTTTCCAAAAAGTCCAAGATCCTCCCATTTGTCCAAAGAATGAAGGACTTTCGCATGGGTTATTTTCAAAGGACCAATTGGATGATTTTCACATTCACATTTCAAACACAAATCTATGGCCACATAACATGATTTCAGCATGATTCTCAAGCATTTTTGGACCTGATAGCATCACTTGATGGCCTATCACACGCCCATGCAAGCATGCAAGGTGAATTGCTAAATTTGGCAAAATTTGGAAGTGTGTGGAAATGAATCTCATGGCCTATAAATACAACCCCTCATGCTCAGAATTGAGGACCTCATGCCCAAGCTTTGAGCCTGCAATCAAACCCTCACCAATAAAGGATAACCTTGAAGGTTTTCATTTGAAAATCGAACTTCAAATCTCATTATGTTTTGAGATTGAAACTCCAAGAGTCCAGGCCATTTTTTGATCTTAATCACTTCCTACAAGCTTCTGAAACAAAGCCAAGCACAATTGGAATCAAGATCAAGCAAGTTTGAAGCTCCCTCGAAGGTAATTTTTTAGAATTTTCATCTCTTCGATTCTCCCTCAATTCTTCACCATTCTTTGTGATTTTTGGTTGGCTGAAGTCCTACCAATGTATGCGAGAAGATTGAGTTGCTTTGAGGTTAAATCGAAGCAACTCAGTTCATGATCCTCAAAATGCAAATCCCTGTATCTTTTATATACTTGGAATTGGAGAAAATTGAGGCCAGATTCGAGCTCCTGAGTGTTTTTTCTTTATATCCATGTCCTTGTTTTTCATTTTGGTGATGGTTGATGGTGGACCAATCCGGTGAGGTCCACCGGAGAAGAAGACCGGAGCCCTAGCTCTAGTGGTGTGTTGTCACGCCTCTCAACCATCAGATTTGTTCAATTTGTTTTAATCTTGGCCTTTGGTTTTAAATACCAAGTTTGCAACGTGTTGACTGTAGTGCACCATGGAACGCGCGCGCTTGGCCATCAGATATGCCACCTCAATTAATGAGGGAGATCTGATGGTCCTTGTTTTTTTATATTTTCTAATTTTTCATTTAATCCACTTATTTTGATTAATTCATAGTAATTTCATTTTTAACCCAAAAAATATGGCACTTTCACAAAAAATCTTTAAATATTTTCCTCTTTCATTTTCTGAATTAAAATTATTTTTTGGATTAATTTTGATTTTTTTGATGAATTAATTTTTTTGATTTATAATTGATTAATTGGGTAAAGATTATGTTGAGTCATTTTTATGGACTTGTGATGTTTGACTATGTGTTTGGGTCTTTGTCAAGGTTGATTTGACTTTTGTTGAGGTAAAATCATTGGATTTAGGGGATTGATGAAATGTACATTTATCTTCCAAAATGAATGAATGATTTTAATTTGAAAAAATTCCTCCCATGACCAATTTGTGTTTTTCTCATCTCCCCTCCCTCTTCATCTTCAATCCCATTCTTTCCCGTCCCGTTCATTGACCAATGAAATCTCCAAATCCTAAGGCTATTTGGTTCATCAATAACCTTGTGTTAGATGAACCAATACAAGTATGGGTGAGATAGGTCAATCCTTTGATCTTTTTCTTTTATTGTGTGGTATGTTTTAGGAGTTTGGTTCATTATACCAAATCTCTAACATGAATTAGCACCAAAAAATGTATTGCCCGACCTCAGATAGGTGTAACTTCTACATAAGTCCAATTACAATTGCTTAACATAGAGCTAAATTTGACCCTAAAGACATAGCATTCTAGTAAGTGAGATTGTAAGTCTCCCATCTTTCATGGTATTGTGTGGAAACTTGGCCTTTTTTCATTCCTTTGGAAGATGTCTTGGTTCAAGGATCCATGCTTGTGAATAGATGGTTGAGTGTTCTCCAAAGAATGACTTAATCAATTGAAAAGCAAAACTCCACTAACATGTAATTAACTTTGACTAACACTAACTATTATTAACTTTGCTTTACTTTCAAGTCATTTACTTTATGCAATTTAATTTCAAGTCATTTACCATTCATTGCCATTTACATAACATTTAACTTGTTTATGTTTATGTCATTTTCATTTTGCTCATTTGATCCTTATATTGTGTTTGTATATATTTGTATGTATATTTTGTTTGTGCTTGTGGTCTTAGGACCTTAAAATACCTAATAAACAACAAAAACCCTAAAAAATATTTGTGTGGATTGTTGGGCTTTATCTGAACTTTTGGACTTAGGATTAGGCAACATTCCACATGCAAAAGGACTTGGCCAATGCCAACATTTCTAAGACCAAGTTATTGTGATTTGGGCTTTCATCTGATGCAAGTATTGTATCCACTTGAATTCATCTGCTCCATGGTCTTGATGCAACTGTTATTTTGATCTCATGCCTAATACCTTAGTCTGAGCAAAATCAAGGAGTATTTCATCTAATACACGAGAAGACAAAGAAGACTGTTAGCTATGGATTTGCTTGCTTGGATGTGGCCATCTTTATTTGATGTCTTGCTCTTCATATTTCTAATTTCTTGTTGATTATTTCTTGATTCAAAGTCCAAAGGGAAAGTGGGTTTTCTATATGACATTCTTGTCTGTTGGATTGCATCCCATTGGTCAGATCTTTTCAACTCTTAACTTTTAGTTTTATGCTTAGGATAGCATCTTCATCTTCTCCCACTTCTTAAATTTCAAAATCTCTCCCCCTTTTCAAAAACTTTCTTTGCTTGTGATTTCAAAACTTGGACTTTATTGCAAATTAGAAACTTTGGCCTTATGCCATTGCATATTTTACTAACTCTTTTCATAAATCAAACTTGTAAATGAACTTAACCATATTGACTTAAAATTTTAAAAGAAAAAAAAGAACTAACACTCATTAAAACTTGTGGGCCCTTGGTGCCTCTTTTAAAACTTAAATTTTGATTAAAAGCCATCCACTCATTTTGAAATTGATACCACGAACTAAGAGGTTTTGATCCCTCATTTTTATGTTGGTACGTAGGCACAAGTCTGAAGATCTTGTCAAACACAAAAATATAATTAATGAATTCTTTTCTCATCCCCACACTCTATTTTCTTCAAACATCTTTTATATCAAAAACACATACACACATAAAAAAAGGGCTCCCTTACATGTAATCTCTGGCATTTTATTAGTTTTGATTTGAAAACTTCTTATCTTTGGGTTTTGTTCATACTTTTCGCTTTTCCTTTGGAAACAATAAAAGTGCGGTGGCGACTCTGGTTTTATTGACGTTAAGTTTATCCATAGCTTAATGGTAATGAATTTACCGCTACAGAAATTAAGTGGTGACTCTGCTGGGGAGTAGTCCTCGGTGGGGTGGCGACTCTGTGTATATATATGTATATTTGATGTTTGTATACTTGTTTGTGTGATATAATCTGCTTGTTGTGCTTGGTGATCTCTGAGTGGTGAGATAAGTTCTAACCCGAACTTGAGTGCAATTAAGATAGGAGGATGGTATAGTCATGTTCAACTTTTGTGGAGTAGTCCTTAACAAGTTGGCTTGAGACCCATCTACTCAGTGGAGACCCTTTTGGAGATATTGATGTCACACAAGTTATTTGTGGTTAGGTATTACTTTCTCTGACCTGGGGTCCGAGAAGCTGAGAATCGTGGAACACTTAACCCAACTTGACCTATTTAAGACGTAGTGCGGAGACTGTTCAGGTGTAGACATGATAATAGTTGTTACGTGATACTACACTCATATGAGTTTCTCTTGAGAATATTATGGGTTGATGAGTCAATCATCCTAACCTATAATATCTGATAGATGGAATTAAGACTCTGGGAACTCTTTAGAACATGATCTACAGGTTTTTATCCTTAGTACACTCCTTTGGGATGGTTCTTAACCTGACTCCATGCTCGTGACTCACAACAAACCCTTTGATTCTTGGTTGATCCGATCAAGTCTTGTCAATATCAATGGAACTTGGTTGTTGATAAGGTGAAAACCATAATCCACCAAAATGGATGATTGATATTGATGATGACTTGATCCATCCCTTGACCTTTGTTTGTGTTTGCCTTGTGTGTGATCCCTTGTTTGTGATTGTTGCATTCATGCATTCATGCACATCATAACATTCATCACACAAAAATATTTTCAAGAAACTAAGGTCTTATTTGCAAATATTTTCATACCATGGATTGTGGACGAAGGAACACTAAGAAGTATAGTTTCAGATGCCCTAATTTGAAAGAGCTAAGGAAGTTGTCATCTGTAGCGGTAAATTCATTACCATTAAGCTATTGATGTACTTAACGTCAATAAAACCAGAGTCGCCACCGCACTTTTATTATTTTCAAGGAAAAAGGGAAAAGTACGAACAAAACCCAAAGATAAGAAGTTTTCAAATCAAAACTAATAAAATTACAGAGATTATAGGTAAGGGGGTTGGTTACACAGAGGAAAGGTGTTAGCATCCAAAGTGTCCTAGGTACTCCTAGGGAGCCCTTTTTTATGTGCATATGTGTTTTTGTACAAATGATGTTTGAAATAAATAGAATTGGGGGATGAGAAAAGAATTCATTAATTATATTTTTGTGTTTGACAAGACCTTCAGACTTGTGCCTACGTACCAACATAAAATGAGGGATCAAAACCTCGTAGTTCGTGGTATCAATTTTAAAGTGAGTGTATTGCTTTTAACAAAATTTTAAGTTTAATAAAGGCACAAGGGCCTAAAATGGTTTGAATGAGTGTTAGTTCTTTTTGGCTTTCGAAATTTTAAGTCAAGTATAGTTAAGTTTATTTACAAGTTTGTTTAAGAAAAGAAATTTGAAAATGTAATGGCATAAGGCCAAAGTTTCTAATTTGCAATATGGTCAAAGTTTATAAAATAGACACAAACAAAGAAGATTTTTAAAAGGAAGGAGAGATTTTGAAATTTAAGAAGTGGGGGGGAGATGAAGATACTAATCCTAAGCACAAATTTAAAAATTGAGAGTTGAAAAGATCTGACCAATGGGCTACAATCCAATAGACAAGAATGCCATATAGAAACCTAAATTTCCCTTGGCTTTAGAATCAAGCAATAATAAATACACAAATAGCAAGTTGAAGAGAAAGGCATCAAATAAAGATAGCCACATCCAAGCTTAGTAACTCCATGATCTTCTTCTAAAATTGCCCATTTATCAGATGACTTCAAAGATTGCATAAGACACAAGGTCAAAGTGACAGCTTCACAATGATCATGTTGCAGATGAACTCAAATGGATCTTCAATGTTGTATCAGATGAATGTTCTTTCCACAAGCACTTGGTTTCATGAAAATTGGCATTGGCCAACTCCTTTGCATAGGGAGTGTTGCCTAAATTCTAACTCTAATAGTCTCAGATCAAACCAACAGTCCACACAAGATGTTTTTTAGGGTTTTTGTTTTTATTATGTACATTAAGGTCAAAGGACCACACAAACATACAAGTATATACAAACACAATACAGCATAAAATATGGCCCAAGTGGGAAAAGTGAAAATGGCTTTAAAGTAAACAACTTGAATGGTATGAATAATGGCAAATGAATAAAGCTTAAAAAATTAGAGTGCATTAAAAGTAAATGACTTGAAATTAAATGTTAGTTGTTAGTTGATTATAAGTTAGTATTACTTTTGCTTTGTTTTGTTTAAGTCATTCTTTGGAGAACACTCAACCAACTTATCACAAGCATGGATCCTTGAAGCAAGACATCTTTCAAAGGAAGGAAAAAAGGCCAAGTTTCCACACAATACCATGAAAGAGGAGAGACTTACAATCTCACTAACTAGAATGTTATGCCTTTTGTGTCAAAATTCAGCGCTATGTTAAGCAATCGTAATTGAACTTATGTAGAAGTCACAACTATTTGAGCCCGAGAAATAGAATTTTGGTGTTAATGCATGTTAGAGACATAGTATAATAGAATATGCTCATGAAACATACCACACACAAAAAGAATATGCAAAGAGGTGGACCTAATCTCATCCATACTTATGTTGATTTTGCAATCAACTAGCCTTAGGATATAGAGATATCATAGGTCCATGACATGAATGTATAAAGAAGGGGAATTAGATGAAGAGGGAGGGGGAATAGATTCAACAAAAATTGGTCAAAGGAGGACTTTTACCAAATTAAGATCATTCATTCATTTTGGGAGATGGAATGTACATTCCATCAATTCCCTAAATCCAATGATCTTAACCTAGCAAAGTCAAATCAACCTTGACCAAGGCCCAACAACACAAGTCAAACCAACAAAGTCAATTAAAATGGCTCTACATAATTTATTTGGCATTTAAACAATTAAAAATAATAAAAATATGCATTAAATTAAATTATGGTTGGTCAATTTCCTAAAACCTCATCAAAACACCAAAGAAATGGCAATGAGATTTATCATAGGTCAAACAAGGTCAAAGGACCTCAGAGAAAATTTTTCATAATTTTTGGAAACTTAAAAGTATTTTTAAACAATTAAAAATATTCATAAAATCAATTAAATCGTGAAAAATATTAATAATGATCCAAAAAATGATTTTAATTCAGAAAATGAAAGAGGAATTTATTTTTTTAAAAATGGTGAAACTCTCATATTTTTTGGATCAATATTAAATTTAATATGAATTAATGAAAATAAAATAAATAAAATGAAAATCAATTAATCAGAAAAAACGTGGACCACTTGACCTCCCTCATTAATTGAGGTGGCAGATCAAGTGGACCAAAACACGCGTTCCACCGTGCACTTGAGTCAGTGTGCCACACAGTTGGTATTCAAAAGGAACGCTCATAATTAGAACAAAATAACTTGATCATGTGGCTCAGAACATATCCAGCTCATCACCATAGCAAACCATCGGTCGTCTTCTCAGGCGACCTTGGTCGAACTGGTTCTCTCATCACCATCACAAAAATGAAAAAGAAGGACATGATCTTATAGTAAAAATGGCACTGATCACGAATTTGGCCTCAATTCATCCTAACTCCAAGTATATTGAGAGATACATGGAGTTGAAATTTGAGGTACATGAACTGAGTTGCTTCGATTTGGCCTCAAAGCAACTCAATCTTCTTGCCTACATTGGTAGGACTTCAGACAACCAAGGATCCAAGAGAATTGATGAGAATTGAGAGAGAATCAAAGAGAAGAAAAAATCTAGAAAATACCTTCAATGTTGTGCAGAACTCGATCTCTCTTGCTTTGATTCTTTTTTGATCTTG
This sequence comes from Lathyrus oleraceus, assembly GCF_024323335.1. Classification (NCBI taxonomy): domain Eukaryota; kingdom Viridiplantae; phylum Streptophyta; class Magnoliopsida; order Fabales; family Fabaceae; genus Lathyrus; species Lathyrus oleraceus. The sequence goes on along the minus strand of NC_066584.1, from coordinate 99,559,222 downwards.
CTCAGGAAGCTTGTCGGAGTGACTTAAGATTGAAGCAAAGCTTTGGATCCCTGGAGTTTTGAATCTCCAAACAGTGAGATTCAAACTCAATTTTCAAAAGAAAATTCTCAGGTTTTCCTTTCAAATGTGAGGGTTTGAAGTGTTGGAGGCAAAGCTGGCGCGCAAGGGTCCGTAGTTCTGATGCAAGGGACTCTTATTTATAGCTAAAGCAAGTGATATTTGCACCTTCAAAGTTGTTTCCAAATTTGGCAATTGGGTGATGCATACTTGCATGGGCGTGTACAGGCCCATGAAGCTACTCAATTAATTCCCATAATCACATGTAATTGAGTCTGAAAGTGAATTGGAATGCAAGGCAAAAGTGTGCAGCTGTTTGAAGTTGATTCTTGCCAAATGATGAAGCCATGTTCAGACCATGCGCAGACCATACAAACCTTGTCCAAAATGAATGACATTGGACTCTTTGGAAAAGTTAGATCAAGAGGAACAACTCTTATGTTGAACACTTTTCCATTTGAAGCTTGTATCATGATGAATTTTGAGGTGGAAATTTGGAAATTTCAACATGTCAAAACATTTTCTAAGTGTCAAGCCAGATGTTTAATTATTCTACCTTCGCTAACTTTTTATGTGAGCTTCAAATAAGAAAAGTGTCTTTATCAAAATTGTATCTATTTCAAAAACCTTCAAAATGGTTACAAATTTGACCACATTTGGATTTGGGATAAATGAGTTATGCATTTTTGAAGTTGAGGAAAATCACTTGTTCAATGATATTGGTCCAAAATGACCTATAATGTATCTTCATATCACATGCATATAAAAGTTGAATTAGCTCTTCCTCCAAACATCAAAGTTGAAGTAGACGCCTTGGATTTGATTGTTCAACTTGTAAATATTTCATCTCATAAAAATTGAGCAAGTTATGACTTTGGGAAGTTGACCTCCAAGTTAGGGTTTAGACAAAATGACCTATAATATTTCACCATAAAAAATGACTTTCCAAGCAAAACTAGCTCTAGACCTCAACATGAAAGTTGTTTGTAATGTAATTTAGAGTAAATTTATCTTAGAATAATTTTCATATGATAAAAAGTGTAGGAGATATGGTCTAGGTGACCCCAGTTTCGATCAGATGAATTCCTATGGTCAACCACCACCAACCAACTTGCTAACTTGCACTTATCTTGACTTTTTAGACTTATGGGAGATCATGTATGCATCAGATGATGAATTTTGAAGTATCCCTTGAAGTATTTGATCAATTGGTGAAGAAGCTTGGTGAAGAAGTTACACAAGATACCCAGATGAACTAGGGTTTCCAACGCAAACCAATTCCAAACTCTTGAAGAATTATTGATCAAAATAGCATGTAAAGATCATGGGGACTAATATATGATGCCTTAGAGCCATTTGTGGATCATATCTTGGTTGAGCTCTTAGCAATGAGGGTCTTAAACCCTAGATGTGAGCTTGATAGATCAAAAGTGATCATGTGCCCTACCTACAAAAGAGTTAGGCAAATGCAAAGACATATTTTTTGGTATTTTAGTTAGTAAAGATGATAAAATACAAAGTATGATACAATCCCATGGTGCTTGGTGATCTCTCCTAATACAAACCTAATGAATGAGGGTAAGGAGGATGCCAAGGTATGAACCCAATGCCAATGCATATGATGGGATAGCATGAGGGATCTTAGGGTCAAAATTGGGGTATTGTAGTTGCCCCTATTTAAGGATATTCTAACTGAGGAGGAAAAGGTTAAAATCTTCGTATCGACTCAGTAGAATGGGCTTAAATAACAACATATAGAAACAAATTTAGGTCCCTAAGAGACCTCATGATGCATATGATATGAATGCTAAAAGACACTCTCTGTGGGGAAATATTGCCATAAAGGAAAAGAGTTCAGAGAGACCGGAAGTCCGCAGGAGCGTATTGCATTCCATAAGGAAAACTCACTAGGGAGACAGAGACTCTAGGGGGGAAGGTTTATGAGTAGGCCAGGCTACAACTTAAAAACTGCTGGAGAATTAGATGAATTCCATGAAAATGGAAAGACTCAGCCGGGGAAAAAAGGAACATCTGCAGGGGAAACAGGTAGATCAGAATAAAACAGAAATACTCGAACCATGCAGGAAAAGCGATTTCATTAAGGAAATACACACTCAACTCACCTGGGGGAAGAAAAGATCTCCAACGTAAGAGGAGCAGGGTTCTATTTTCCACTACCAGTTACTGGGTATGAAGATGATAAAAGTCTGACAAAGAGAACATCTGTTACCGGTTATGGTAAACATATCAAGGATGACTCACTGAGGGCCTCCAGTAGGTGAATTCATTACCGGTTACTGGGCAAGAATAGACTTGTTGGGGAAAAGCTGAAAAATAGGATTTACAACTACCGGTTACTGGGCAGAAGACCAAAAGGAGAGAATACCCGTCACTGACTAAAGTGAACATATCAAGGATAGACTCAAAGGAAAGAAAATTTGTCACCAATTAAGATGAACATATCAAGGATAGACTTGCATGGGGATGTTAAGGAGGATATCCGTCATCGGTTAGGATGAACATATCAAGGATAAACCACCTGAACAAAAAAGTAGGAATTACATCTATCAAATACTGGATAGAAAACTATGAAAGAGAATATTCGTCACCGGTTAGGATGAACATATCAAGGATAGACTCCGAGGGGAAGAATAGGGATTACATCTATCAATTACTGGATATAAGACCATAAAGAGGATATCTGTCACCGGTTAAGGTGAACATATCAAGGATAAACTCTACAAGGGGGAGAAAAAGAAAGATTTACAACTACCAGTTATTGGGAAGAAGACCGCAAGGAGAAGGAAACCCGTCATCGGTTAGGATGAACATATCAAGGATTAACTCTTTGGGAAACAAAATAGGGATTACAACTACCTTTTTACTGGGTAGAATACCAAAGATGAGATTATCCGTCATCGGTTAGGATGAACATATCAAGGATAAACTCAAAGCAGGGGAAGAAAATATCCATCACCGGTTAGGATGAACATACCAAGGATATACTTCCTGAGGAAACGTGAAAATGAATCCGCTGGGAGAAAAGAAGGGGTTACTTTTGTCGGGTATTGGGCAAGGAGTAACAAACTACAAACTAAGAAGAATACTACCAGTTACTGGGTAATAGACTCTTAGGGGACCAAAAATATTTATCTAGGTAAGATCTAGAAAGAAAAGGTCAATCAAGACTCAACCCAATGAGGACATAACTCAAGGGGAGTGGTTCCATCCAAATAATCAATTGGGGAGGAAGCTGAAGTAATAATCATCCACGAGGAAATAACTCAGTGAGGAAAGGAGAAAGGTTAAAGTCTTTCTGCTTAAGGGGATGACACTCTACAATTGAAGGAGGACAGACACACTAAACCTGGATGGGGATAAAGTACCACCATGACAGAGGATTCAAATCACAAGAATGAATCTCAAAGTGCAATAATAAAGTTATATGAATATATGTATATGCATATGTATATGTATATATGATGATTATGCTGACAAAATTATCGCAAAGGATACAAAGATGCCACAAATTTGAATCATCGATACAATTCCTAGCCAATCCGCAAGAGAGGGAAACAACTGCTAGAAAAAAAGAGATCAACATCCCAAAGGCTCAACCCTAGCTGGGGAAGGAAAGAGGAGATCTAATGAGGAAACTGCTACCAATTCTGCGGGGAATTTTAGGTCAACACTTTATCAAATGGGAGAAAACCCTACAGAGGAACAAACACAAATAGCTGCTCAGACACCAGGAAAAAACTTTGAATGGGAGCGAATTTGATGGCGACTGGTGGGGAAACCAAAGTTCTGCCGAAATCATGCAAACTGCCGTAACGAATTGTCCGCACTCAGTTGGGGAACGATCATAAACTCCGCTGGGTATAACGGAGAATTAATCGTCTGGGGAAATAAAAAAACATCGGGCACTAAACATGTTGCCGAGGGTGAAAGTGGCATAAGTTATACTTTTCATCACTTTAAATATCTTTCCTTTGTTCTCGCGGTTCCACGAACTACGAATTCTCTTACTTTCTCATCGCACAGTGAGAATACGTAGGCATGAGGATGCGAATCCTTGGTGAGCATATTCCTAATTATTCCTCCTTTCGCCTTAGGGCACCATTCATATCTTTCACGATCCATCATCTACCTTCAATCATAAACCGTTCACCCCGGCGACATACCGTTTCTTTGAAATCAAATACACTTCTTTTGGGAATTCCATGTACAACACCCTTTTAGGACGATATAGCGGTAGTCCACATTTGTACCTAGAGTTATTTGGCTTGTACCCAGACATTTAATTCCTTCTTTTTTGCTAATATGGTGTTTCCCTCTACGGTAAAAATTCAATTTCTCCTATGTATTCCAATATACCTTGACTTTTGGTTTCAAGTTATACCTCTTCAGTCACTTGTTACCAAACCCTTCAATTTTTGTGACTTTGGTCACTTCATTCTGTTTATCTCCATGATATATTCATATTCTATCTTCTTTCATATCATGTGATATACCCTATTCTTTGAGCCAAATACAATATCCCTTTGTGCTCCGTATTGTGCCACCTTGTGAACCAAGAGCTGTTTGGCTCGTACTCAGTCACTTAATTCTCCTTATTTTCGGCTATACCATATAGTGGCAGCCTGGCTAGTCCACATATCGGTCAATGCCAGTTTTACTCTTGGGTTCGTATTTCACCCCTTGTTGGAGTTCAAATCATATTATTCTTTGATTTATACCATACATTGATCACACTTCTTTTTGAAGGAGAAGAGCGATCCAAAATGCAACGGAATTTAAAAAATTTCTCCTTTAGTGATCCTTATGAATGGGCATGATCAGTGATAGAATCGTTACCTCTTGTGGCGATTGTAACCTTTGATGCAGATCTATGGAGCGATCACGAACGTTGAGCGATGACAACGCCTCTACTCAGTCCATACGAACGGATTCCTTCAATCTCAGTGCTAGATGCTACGAATGAAGGTTTTGAGTGTGTGTGTGTGTGTGTGTGAGAGAGAGAGAGAGAGAGAGAGATAGAGAGAGAGAGAGAGAAACGAAATTGCAACTGATCAAATGCTTCTGCACAAGGGTTCTATTTATAGAACCACTTGTGTGGGCTGCAAGCTAAAAAGCCCATTTAAGTGTATGTGACCCATATCTTATAATATGCCAAAATCACTTAAGTGCGTGGTACCTTACCATATTTCGTATTCTACTTAAGTACACCGTACCTTACGATGTTCTACAATTCACTTAAGTGCACCGTACCTTACGATGTTCCTTAGTTACTCTATCTCTCATCAATTCGTCCTTTTGTGTATGGCCCTGTAGGTTTTCGCGGCATTGGCAATTATATTAAATCACGTATTTAACATAATAAACAGTGAGCGGTATCTAGCAACACATCACTGCTACCCAAGACACGAAAATGTCATGTGATCTGACAAATCCTTTTGTGATAATACTTATGTGTACAATTACCCTTTTTCCCTTATGTCTATATTGAACACAAGGCATAGACCGCGTCATCCTTGTCCAGTTCAATATTGAGCCCATAGACATTTATCTTGTTACGCAGGATGGGCAAATTCCATCTAGGTCACTCATGTCCCTCAGCATGCTTCGTGGAGTACCCATCAACTGTCTTTGTGGTCATCCAGTTACGGATAATGTTTGATCAACAATAAGGCACTCGACTCTACATCTAGGGTCCATGGTGGTTTCAGGTCGAAGGGTGGTATACACCATTATCACCATGAGAATAACTTATGACACTTTGCATAACATTCTATATAGTATTCTCATAGCGGGTCAATCCGTATAAATATTACTCTTAATATTCATACATATGTTTAAGACTTGATAACTCCTTATCCATGATTCATGAGATGTGATCATCAGTCTATATACATAATAGTCTTAATGCTTTAATGTTATCCCACTTCACAATAAAGATCGACTACGGATACTTTAAGAATAGTGTCCTTATGTTTAATGTGATCTCATGATTAAGTCACACTTGATACATTAAACTGACTAGCTATTCTAGGGACTTTATTAACCAAACATAATAAAGAAAAAACCTTTTATTATTAATAAATAATTCGATAAAAGTACCAAAAGTATTGGCCTCTAGGGCTTACACCAACACTTTTCACCTCCTACCACTAGTTCTTTGAACTACGGAGCTATGAGTTCCACATTGCACTATGAGGATACGTAGGCATGAGGGCCTTATTCCTCACCGAGCACTTTATCTATTCTTTTCTTTTCCCTTTATTCTTTCGTAAGTAATCTTTATATATAACACATATTCGAGCAAGAACAATCAAAACGGTTCCCATGGAGTACCATGGATGTTAGGGGTGTTAATATATTCCCCTTGCATAACCGAATTCCTTACCCATCATATCTCTTTCCCCCGGGTTTTATCGATGTTTTCCCTTTCCTTCAGGAATAAATAAAGTTCAATGGAGACTGTGTTGTATGTTCGAGCGTGTGATACGTTCCCTCTAGCTTCAGATCTCAATGAGTGCATCCTTGTCTTTTATCTCAAGTTGCAACTTCGTCTGCTTTTGGTCCAAAGCATGGAATCGTTCTTCCCAAAGATCCTTCTCTTGCTTCATATTAGCTAGTGCGCCTTCCAACTCCTCTACATGTTGGTTAGGGAGAGTTGATGGCTCAACCACAACCATAGACATAGGTCTTTCACAGGTATTTCGAGGGCTCTCTTCCTTACCCAAGAGGTGTAAGGCTCCAAAGCAACACAATTCCTCGTACCAAGTTCATTCCTCATTTTCCTATGAACCTTGCGCCAGGCGCGGACCATCCTATCCTTCAGGTTTTGGGGATTTTTACCCTCTTGAAATAATAAGCCTTCCAACGAACTGTTGTTAGGTTTATCCTTTAAGGGGAACCCAAGCTGACGGCGAGCCAAAGCAGGGTTGTAGTTAATTCCACCACATGTACCAAGAAGAGGTACATTGGAGAACTCACCACAAGAATCAATAATCTTAATGCCATCATAAACACGATTATACCAAGAAATATCATCATTAGTGAGAGACATAAGTCTCGTGGACCACCGTAGACATCCCTTGTTCTCCTTGAAGGAAAGCGTCTGAGGCAAGTACAGGCATACGACATCTTAAGCTCTAAAGCTTTCTTCTTCACCCAACTAGTGTAAGGTTCCAAAGCTACGCAATCGCATGGTCCAAGCTCGGCTCTTCCCTTCCTATGGACATTATTCCAAGCACGCACCATCTTACCCTTCAAGTTTTTGGGGATCTTTACCCTCTTGATAAAATAGACCTTCTAACTGAATGTTATTAGGTTTATCCTTCAAGGGGAACCCAAGTTGACGACGAGCCAAAGCAGGATTGTAGTTGATTCCTTCTTGTGTACCAATGAGAGGCACATTAGAGACCTCACCACAACTATCAATAATCTTCAAGCCATCATACACATAATCATACCAAGTAATATCATCATTAGTGAGAGACATAAGTCTTTGGGACCACCGTAGACATTGCTTGTTCTCTAAGAAGACTGGTGTATGAGGCAAGTGCGAAATAAACCACTTGTACAGAAGAGGGATGTAACACATAATGGTTCCACTACCCTTAGAATTCCTTAGATGTAGAGAGAAGTACATGTCACCCAACAGAGTTGTAACATGATTCCCAATAAGAAGATTCTAATGGCATTAACATCGACAAAGTTATCAATGTTAGGGAACAATGCTAGACCATAGATAAGCAATACGGAGATAGCCTCGAAGGTGTCCATACTACCAGTTTGAGCAAAAGTGATAGCTCTCCTAATCAGAAACTCAGAAGTAAGACCTCGAATACCTATTTTCTTCGTCATATTTGCATCAATCTCAGACTTCTTCAAATGAAGAGCATCATTTATGACTTGAGATTTTGGAATCCCCTCTAATCCACTAAAGGCACCTTGTCAGATACGGGTATACCCAAGAGATAGGCATACTCCTCCAACATAGGCATAAACTGATAATCGAAAAAGATGAAGCACCGATAGAAATGATCATAGAACTGAACCAACACACTCAATATGCGTCACTAACCATGATTTATAGATTATATTGATGCCTAGAAATTTGTTCTTGTAACTCATTCACTATTATTTGTTTATTTACTTGCTAATTCTTGTTCAAATTATATGTAATATTTATTATTTTATTATATATTATTAGAATGACACAATAAGCCTGAACATGAAGCAACCTTACAATTTCTTCTTCCCTTAATCATGAGGCTTCTTTTGTGAAGCAAAACATAGTTATAATGAAAGATGTCATTTTCATACTTGTTATTAGGAATCGAGTTTCATTAGGTAGTTAATTTTTTTTTTAATAAATACGTTGAATGACTTATATATCTTTATAATTTTATTGAAAAAAACTTAAAAATATTGATCTCTATTTTATTATTTAAAAAAAGGCCTTTTATTGAAACCGCCATCAAATCCTATTTAAAATAGAGCCTATTAGCTCTCTTAGATAAAGGGCTATTAAAGATTCATCCTATAATAGAAAATTTTCAAAACTTTCTATTAAAAACACCTATAATAACACTTTTAGAAAAACAAATCCTGTTTTAGAAAAAGTAAAAAAAATTAGGCTACAATAGCGCGTTTAAAGAAGCGCTATTAAAGATATGGCTTTTAGTATAGTTTGCGAACCTATAATAGTGGGCCTGTTTGTCCAACTTTAAAAAATGTTTTTTTTTTTTAAAAAGAATTTATATATTAAAATATTACAAATTCTTTTATATTTGTTTTTTCTAAATTGAATAACTAATTTGGACATCCTATAACATAAACATATATTATTGAATATCAAAACAATTTTAATAATTTTTAAGGTCGAAATCGCATTTTTTTTTTAAAAATATATTTTAAAAATGATTTTATGAATACCTATTCAAACAAATTTTCATTTGAAACTTTTATGAAAATCATTTAAAAAAAACAAAAACAAACAGTCATAAATATCTTTTTTTATGTAGCGGGGCAAGTCATAAACAAACTTTTTTTTTAAATAACTTTTTTTTTAATTAAAATTCTAAAATAATATTTTTTCAAAATATTAACCGGAATAACCACCTTTCATGAAGCATGTGTCAATTGTACTGACACATCTATTTTTCATTGAACATAGGCGTCAATGGTATGGGCGCATCCATTGAAAAGTTGTATTCATTGGCGTCACATGCACTGGCGCATGCATGTGAATGCACCACATGCAACGGCGCATGCATGTGTATGCCATGTGAAAGCGTCACATGCAATGGTGCATGCATATTGCTTCTATGTGTGCGTCAATGCATGTGGCTACTGCTCCACCACTCATCTATTATAAATACAACATCTCCCTCCCATAATTTTTCACACAACTTCTTACCCTTTCCTTCCATTTTCCTTCAATCTCCTTCAATTTTCTTTAAAATGTATGCATATTCATACTTGTTTCCTTATATTCACAAGAGAAATGTCGATTTAATCTTTTCGGTAGTGCAACCTCCGATGAAGATCCGACTTTGTAATGTAGATACGCTCGAACATCTTAATATGACATTGAACCGTTGGTTAGATGAAGACATTTCAAATGATGAAAAGATCAGAAGAATTCAATGGCTTGATACGACATTCAACCAAAATGGAGAAGTTCGTTTCTGGGTGGATATTAAAACTGACAGAGACGTTCACATGATGATGTATACTTTTCTCAAAAAATTGTTTTGATGGTTGTAATCGCATAGTTATGTTGTTAATGTGTTGTATTTGTTTGTGATGGTATTTTATTTGTTGTAGTTTCTTGTGTTTTTGTTTAATTATTGTATTTGTTTTGCTTATCATATGAAATGAATGTTGTTTTTAATATAAAGCAAAAGAGTTACAATTAAAATTATCTTGTTGTGCTTGTTCTAACACTGAGACAATTAGTACGATTATGATCGGGATGACGACATGAACTACATAATCTCACCATTTTGTTCTCCATATCCATTTCGGTTCGAATACGGGTGCTGTTTGGGTGGTCCTTTTTCTTTCTTCGCAGTATTTCATTATGCCAAAGAATGTCCCATTGATATGCAGATCAGTAATCCTTTTTTACTACCATTGAAAAGCTAATTTTCTAAACATTACAAAGTTTTATGACTTTGTAAACGTCGGATAGTAAGTTGGAAGGATCTCGTCGAACCTTTGAACATGCCACTATGACATAGGAGCAGGGCATACGAAAGGCTTAGAAATTTCCGTAGCGCACCAACCTCTATCTAGTTCTAATCGATAGTGTCCCCTCGGCATGCCTTCATTGTGATCCCTTGACTCAGCCACACTGTAGCAACCTTTATTACGGTCAAACACTATGACCACATGTGTGTTAGCTTTGGCAACTTCCTCTTTAATGAATTTCATTGAAGCATCACTGAACAACTGCCCAGATTGTAACACTAAACTCCATTTGAAACGTCTGATCTCAAACAACGCCCCTAGCCTGAAATAGGTTGCTTGCACTAAAGCAATTATAGGTAGGTTTCAGATGCCTTTGAAGACAGAGTTCAGTGATTCCACAAGATTTGTTGTCATGTGGCCCCATCGTTGACCGTTGTCGTATGCCTTAGTCCACTTCTCCAACGGAATATTGTCGATCCACCTTACTGCATCTATGTTTGACAATCTGATGTCTTCGCGATAGTGTTTGAACAAAGGTTCTGTTAATACATACCCTGCATTGACAATATTCTTCTGTAATGTTCTGTCTTTGATCTCCCGCATGAAATTTTGAGCGATATGTCTAATGTAGTAAACATGCGTCGAAGGAGGACCCTGCCAGCCATTATCAATGTTTTTGTAGGCACTCACTATTGAAGGGTGTCTGTCTGAGATCAAACATAAGTTAGGCTGAGGAGTAACGTGCAATCGGAGAATTTTTAGGAAAAAACTTCATCCCTCAGCAGTCTCCCCTTCAACTATAGCAAAGGCGATTAGAAAAATGTTGTTGTTGCCATCTTGTGCCACTGCCATCAGTAGCGTTCCTTTATATTTACCGTACAATCATGTACCATCAATTTGTATAATAGGTTTACAGAAAGTAAAACCTTTGATGCATGTTTGATACGCCCAGAAGAGTCGGTGGAATATGCCATTACCACTAGCACAAGTCCCGTCTAGGGTATACGCTGACAACGTTTCCAAATTGACAATAGTTCCCTAAAGCATAATATTTAAGAGTCGCCAAGTATTTTGGAAGTTCTTTGTAAGAATCCTCCCAATTTCCAAACATTTTTTCAACTGTCTTAGTCTTAGCTATCCATGTCTTCCTGTATGATGGAGTCTAGTTGTATTATGTAATAATATGTGAGATTATTATACTCACCTTTAACGACAGATTGTCGCTAATGACAGACAAAATTTCATCGCATATTAACTGAGATTTGAGTTTGAGATGGCCTTGCATTGGGTTTTTGATTAAGCATGTGTGAACTAGACCCATAGAACCTATCTCCTAAGAATCATTCCTCTTCCAGTAAGATACTAACAACTGGAAAAGGAAGAGCTCATTTCGATAAGAAATCTTATACCTCGTTGCATTAGTTCGATCAACCCTATAATCAACTGATAATTCCATGTGATACTTTTTAATGACTCTGACACAGTCTTCTTTTGTATGAAATTTATCTCCTTCTTTCAATGATCCTTGAATTTGCACATAAGGATTGTAAAATATATCTAGAGAATGTTCATTTGCACCCAAATTCAAGCTTGTCATGTGTTGAGGTGGAAAATATACATGACTAGATGGTAATGGCTATTGCTAGTGGTCGACAGTTTCATCACTCACTATTTCATCAACCAATAACTCAACTTCTTCTTCTTCCTCGTCAACAACATCGACTTCAGCTTGTTCGTCGTCGTCAGTTTCACAAAACACTTGTGACGGATCAACGAACTGAGACACTTGATTTTGTTGTGTTAATATATATAACTCAATATCATTGTACCCAGATTGTTCATGATTGAGAAACATATGGTGATCATCGTCATCATCTCAAATCTTCAACTGATAAAACTTTACTTGGTTGTCTACAAAAAACACCGGATTTTTATAGGTGAATTTTTCCACCTGAATACACTGGAATTTCTTTTCTATTTTTTGTTTCAAATGTGAAAAATTTGATCGTATATTTATTGTAAACTGAGTTACTTCCGTGTTACGAAAACAAAAACCAAATAACTGGCCCTCAAATATTTCACCATCGATATGGGCATTGATCATGTAATATGGTGATTAAGTTTTTTTTTAAGATGCAAGTTTAGTGTTTGATGGTGAGTGCACTGATCACGTATTAGCATGCAGTTAAATAAGGTAGATGGTGAAGGCAAGGCATGCAGAAGACAAGGCAAGTGCACTAATCAAATATCAGCCTTTTTAAGAATTCCTGCCACGATTCCTGCATGCAAAAGACAAGGCAAGGTATGCGCCCTTACCAACTGCATGATTCCTGCAAGATTCCTCTGCCCTAACACGACAAGGCATGCACCCTGAAGATTCCTCTTCCCTAATAAGACAAGGCATGAACCCTTACCAATGGCGCGTGTTCACATGCATCATGCAAAAATCCATTCATGCGCTCTTACCAATGGCGCATAGTCACATGCATCACATGCAAAAAGACATGCATGCGCCCTTACCAATGGCGCCTTCACATACATCACGTGCAAAGTACACTTTCCCGTGAATGCAACTTATCATCAAGTTTACACTCAACTTACTTTCAACTTACTTTCTCATCTATAAATACTATAACACTCAACCTCTCTGCAACATTCATCCTATCTACAACACTCAACCTATCTTCAACAACATGTCTCTATTGGCCATGGGTGATGAACATCGACGAACAATCGATTATATTGCGACATTTGTATGTTATTACTTATTCTTATTTCCTAACAAAATGTCTCTATTGTTTATTACTTATTCTTACTTATTTCTTATTCTTACTTATTTCTTAATTATTTGATTGATCCACGCCAATGAGCTTCGTCATCAAACGCCCAACAACAAATCCCCGCCCAAGAACAATGTCAACCCACCCAAACCCAACGATCAACCTCACACCAACACCCTACCATATACACCCAACCACCAAACATCCAACCTCGCAACCAATTCATGCCACACACCCAAACTCAAAACCAGGAATCAAACCCTAATCACCAACAATCATACGCAACCACCACATTTGTCTATAGCTCGAATGATTCATACGATTCAACCTCATGCCATCGTAGCCCCCTACTTATGAACACTCAAACATCTCATCGCCACAACACCCAACCATTGTTTGACTTTAGTACACCACATGAACCATTGCTTCATTTTCAAAACGATTCAATGTCTCAATTCGGGCAACCATACCGTTCACAAACCACCCAACTACAAAGACCCAACTATAGTGCATGCCACATGCATTGACTGCATGCGCAAATGCAATTGACTTCATTAAAAAATAGATGTGTCAGTCCAACTGACGCATGCTTCATGAAAGGTGGTTATTCCGATAAATATTTTGAAAAATAGATTATTTTAGAATTTTAATTAAAATAAATAATTATTTTAAAAACACATTCTCATAACCACTTATGATTATTATAAATAAATAAATATATATATATATATATATATATATATATATATATATATATATATATATATATATATATATATATATATATATATATATATATATATATATATATATATATATATATATATATATATATATATATATATATATATATATATATATATATATATATATTTCACTTAAATTCAGCTTATCCAATTCATACCCCTCAATTGGTTTTATATCCTTTCAAACAAATATTGTGATACCTGATCCTTTGGTTGTCCTCACTTCCCCAAACTTCAAATATTCCCCCATTCTCTTTTATAAATAAATTTTAATTTTATATATTTATTGTATAATTAATATATTTGATTTATATATAATTGAAATATATCATCTATACAATAAATCTAAAAATTTAATCAATACTACTAAATAGTTAAATTTTGCTTTAAAAAAATGAAGGGTGAATGTTGTAGTGACTTGTATTCCTTCCTATGCTGATTCACTTGAAAATCATTCTCTATTCTTATAGACAACCTTTTCTTTTACAGTTTTGACAACACATTTTTAATTGTTTCTTGAGAGGGTTGTAATGTGTCCAAACACATGCTTAATTATTCATTATCTTTTCATATTTTTTCCTTCTTTGCAATAATTAATTATGAATAATCTAGACAAAATAATTAATATTATCTTGAATTTTAAAAACAACAATTAAAAAAGACTATAAAAATTTACATTAAATAAAGAACAATAATAAATGTTGTGTTAAAAAAAATTTTAAAAATTTTTATGACAATTATTTTGGTAATTCCTTGTCAAAAAATTATTTTGTAGAATATTTATTTCAATAAGTCTTCCTTCCATATAGTTAATAACATGTTATAAACTCTTCGAATACATCAACAATTAGCTTCTAGTTCTATTGCATTTACTTACACTTATCAAAACAACAAATCCAAAACGAGCTTTATAGAACTAGAATATATGCATCTATTAGTGAGAATCCCGTTTCAAATTAAGTGGTTGTGACGTTTGTATCACCCTACAAAGTAGTACAAAGTTATACATTTGGTTAATCAATTTGGTACTGATATGAAGTTTGTTAATGAAGAAAAGCTTGTGGTATAAGTATTGTTTGGTCCCCCTAGCTTCTCTCAAATCTCACTTGTCCATGGCTCCCCCTCAAAAGAAAGTGACTAAGCCTCGCAATCGCTTTCTTCTTGTTACAATTCAGCGACAAAAATGGAAGAAGCTGTTTTTCTTATATGTTTCATTTTTTAAATAAAGAAATAGGGTAGTTCATGTTACACATTTAGTAAGAAAAATAAATAAGCTCATCTGAATCAAAATAGTTTCAACTTATCTACGATGGAACCGAAATAAAATTATTAGTTTGATATATAAGTTAGGAATTCCGAACCATTATAAATTGTTATTAATCAGTTTTTTTCAACTCAAATTATTGATTAAAGTCTTAATTGTAATTTTGAAATCTTTATTATATTTTTATTTTGTTTTCGATTTTATTCCGGTCCTTTAATTTTGTTTAAGTTTTTTTTGATGATTTTAGTCTCCTTAATTTCAAATTAATTTTTAATGATATAGCACTAGGGGTGACGACATATCATTGCTTATTTATTAATTTTAAATTAATATCATTTAAAATTATTACTTATTTTATTGACAATATAAATTATTTATTTAAAATTATATATTCTCAAAGACTTTACTTTGTATGGATTTGTTTCTGATATAAAACCAAAAAAAAATGTTGATAAATAAAGGGTTGATAAAAAAAAATTAGATAAATAAATGATTTTTGCTCAAATAAATATTTAAAAACACAAATCCAAATAATTTTTTGTCCTTGCAATCCATCTTAGTGATCTTTTCATGGCAAAGGATCTTACAAACCTTAAAAAGGTGGATGTTGATCGTTTCAAGCGTTTCATGATGTTTCACTTTCTTCTTCATATTCAGAAATATGTTTTTATAATATAAGTTTTTATGTTTCACGCGGATCACTAATGATAGTGTCTTTAGTGTTAATAGTCATGAAATGAACTATAAATATTTGATCAACATAATCACTAATGATTTTTTATCTTTAGGTAAAATACTTTAGCCCTAGTTTTAATTGAAAACCATGGTAAATAATCTTTGTTTTTTTTATATTTCATTGATTACAAAAAATATTAACAAAATATGATTATTTTATAGTAAAATCTGACTATTTTATCTCTCGATTATTAAGGCAACTAACATGATAGATGATTTATTTTGCAAATAAAAATATAATAAAAAAGAAAGATTCTTGAATTGTTGGTAATATGTGGTTTTTCCCCTCAGTTATATGAAAGAAAGAAAAACCAAGGTAGTATGTGGTTTTTATATTTAAAAAATAAATAAAACATCGCACCTTGGAATCATATCACTAGAATAGTAATGATCATCCATATTCAAAATATAACGTATCTTTTGGATTTTCAAGGAGGCGTTTGAACTTCTCTGATTGTTTTACTTTCTCTTTTCCAATTTATTTATACACTATTCAGTTCTCATTTCATTTTCATCTCTCTATGTCTTCAAATCTAGTTTAAAAATCTTTTCTTTTTATTTAAAATTTATCTACAAAAACCTCTAACGGAGATGAAAATCTTTTGTTCATTATCAATAAAAAGTTTGTTGATTTTGATGAGTTAAAAGACAGATTTTGGTCTAATGAAAACTATTGCCAAACAAAAGTTGAAAGGTTACTTTGACATGCTTCATGGACCCATCTACACTAATCTCATAACAAAGTTCTGGTTAAATGTCTCTGTTAGGAAATCTGGTCAGACAATACATTCCAACGTATATGGCTTTCCTATCACCATTACTCTATCACTTATTGCTTAGACAATAAAGGGTGAAGAGAAAGGTAGTTATATTGAACATTATAGATTCAACCATGTCTTCTCAACCCACTTTCTCCTAATTTATGTCAACTACAATAAACTCATCAGTCCCGCTACTCTCATCCCAATTGCAAAAGTCTGACATCAACTTCTAGTGTCAAATCTCCGTCCAAGAGAGAAACAACTAGAAATGCTTATTTCAAATGACAAGTGTCTCTTATACTTCCTTTCCTTATCCACAACATCATTACAACAAATAACACTTTTTATGACGAAGTTTTCACTACGAATAATATAAAACCGATGGTGTATGTAATGGGAGCGCGTTGTTTTTTTTTTTAATTTTAAAAATTAATATGTTACCTCGGTTTCATGAAAAACCGACATAAATATATGCTCAGGGTTTGAGATTCGATTCTCAGCTCCTACAGTTTTATGTTTTATATGGAATCAAAAAGACGCCTTTAATTTTTATAGATTTTATGTTGGATATGTTACCTCAATTTTCATTAAACCCGAGATATATACTCTCTAATTTTTTATTCTTTTTGGAACCAAAAAGGCGTCTTTATTTTTTATAGATTTTACGTCGGATATGTCACCTCCGTTTTCAGTATAACCGCGATAAATACTCTTTATATTTTTTATTGACTTAGTGTCTACCTCATTCACTTCTCGAGCCTTGGCAAAAAACATTTCTTCTCCAGCCATCGAAAGAACACTTATTCTCCAAGGAGCCCTAGCGAATCAAAAAACTCTCTCACCATTATTCTCCAGCATATTATTGTTGTTGTTGTTCTTGTTGTTTCTTTGGCCCATTATTGTTGTTATTGTTATTCTCCATTATTATTGTTCTTGTTATTCTCTTTATATTTTTATTTCATCAGTGTCTATCTCATTCACTTCTCGAGTCCTAGCGGAAGACACTTCTTCTCTAGCCAATGAAAGAATACTTATTCTCCAAGGAGTCCTAGAGAACCAAAAAAACTCACCATTATTCTCTGATATGTTATTATTGTTGTTGATGTTCTTATTTTTGCTTTGGTCCATTATTATTGTTCTTGTTATTATCCATTAATGTTGGTCTTCTTGTTGTTGTTATTGTTGTTGAGAAGCTTTATTTTTGTTGGTTGTGTACTATTTTTATTTTATTTTTAAAAGCTTTATGTGATTATGGATCGTAGTTGGATGAAAATCAATAGATTAAGTAAAGAGTATGAGAATGGAGTGAAGCTTAATTTGTCTAAACAACATAAACATAATCCTAACGAATAACGCTAAACAACGAGAGTCATAAACATATATCATCTTTAATACGAAGATGTTATGTGTTTAGGACTCTCTTTTCTTCTTCAGAGATCCAAATCATTTTCTTTTACTTCTTCTTCAAAGATCGGGTACGTCAAATATTACTAATATTTTTTTCATATCATTGTTGTTGTTGTTGAGATCCGAAACCCTAGAATTTTTATTATTGTTTTAGTTATTGTTATTGATGTTGTTTTTGTCGATGTAGTTGTTATTATTGTTGAGACCCTAAATTCTAGAGGTTGTTTATTGACGTTTTTGTTATTGATATTGTTGCTTTTTATTGACGTTGTTGTTCTTGATGTTGTGTTTGATGTTGTTGTTATTTTTTTTATTGATATTGATATTAAGATTATGTTTTCGCCATTTCATAATTCCAAAAAGGTCTCACTGGGTATTAAACCTATGATCTTTTCACATACCCGTCAGTTTTTTAATTGACATTGTTGTTATTGATTTTATTGTTGTTTATTGACATTGTTGTTCTTGATGTTGTGTTTGATGTTGTTGTTGTTTTTTTGTTGTTTTTATAGTTGATATTGAGATTGAGATTGTGTTTTTTATGATTCTTTGTGCAACTCCCATTTTGTTCCATCTAGTTGAGTTTATTATATCTAATGTCGATTGTTTCTTTCACTAACCCCTCTTTGAACATATAACTTAGTAAATTGACTTTGGTAATAATAATATGCAAAATTATATTGTATTTGAAACTTATCTTATACTGATTAATGATTTTCTAGCATTCAGCAACTCATCATTCATCTCACGTTGTTTTATTATTAAAATATCTCCAATAATTTTAGTTTTTGTTCAACTTTCTTCCATATTTGTTCCTTTTTCAAAGCATCAAATTTTATGCTTTCAATGAATTAGTAGAAAAGGAAGTGTTGAATAAAGAACTTGAAACATTGGAGAGATGTTAACCATAAAACAATGTGATAAGAATGATGAGTTGCAGAATGCTTCAAAATCATAATCAATGTAAGTTGTTCTTCAAATATAACATAATTGTTCATATAATTATTTTTGTAACCAATTTTTAGAAGTTATATGTTCAGTATATGGTTTAGTGAAATGAGCAATCCACATTAGATTTAATAAACTCAAAAACTGTTTTACCCCTCAGTTTTATGATATAACCAAGGTGAAAGTATGGTATATTTGTCAGCAAAATTACAAAACCGAGGGGACATGTGTTTTCTCCATTTTAGAATTCCAAAAAGATCTTCATGGTATCGAACCCATGACATTTTCACATACCCATTGGTTTTTTTAAAATCGAGAGGTAAAGTTTTCAATTTTCATGAAGCCTTCTGTTACCTCGCCTTTGTAGCCGGGGTTAAATGCATTTTGCGTCTGAGGATAAATGTGCTTTTTCTAGTAGTGCGTCAAAATTAATCTTTCTCTTACTATTTTTAACTTCTTAATGGAAATGATTGTGACTTCTTGCGAGGAAATGACTTTCCTTATACCATATGAAAGAGTTTTTTCTAAACTTTTCTCTCAGTTATGGATAGTTAAAAGGGTAAAAAGAGCAGGATTAACTGTTGAAGTTGAGTGGAGTCAGCAGGATTAATTGTTGATGTTGTCCTGTTTTTTTTTTGTAATCTGTAATTGATTATCAATGACATTTTTTCTTTCCTTCTCAATGGTATTATTGCCTAAAAAATTTTATGATAACAAAAATTTTGGGTTTTACTAATTAACTTAGAAAAAAATGAATAAAAAACATTTTAACAAAGAAAAAATAGAATATGGAAAGGCGCCAAGTGAGAAATACTAATTAAACCATTTAAAAAAACATAAAAATGAAGTAACCGGGATGAAAGCTTCATCGTAAAAAGTGTTATTTGTAATAGTACAAATACAGTTATTATTAACCATTTTTTGTATTCTTTGAAATTTTGAATGAAAGTTACGGATAATTAAGGAAAGAAAATATGTCAGTCCAAAAACCTATATCCTCTTTATCTATAGGTACATATTAAATATTTATTATATATCATAACTATATAGAATTAACTAGTATATTAATATTATGTTATAAGTTGGGAATGTATTTGGCAAGTTCTCATTGAAGTTAACCTACCAGTTGGGTTGATCAATATCATCACGCATGCAGTCACTAGCATTGAGCTGAATGTGAATTGGCATGGAGCTCGTGGTGACTTCTTTCGACCTCAACGAGGAATTCATCAAGGGGATCCAATTTCTCCCTACCTATTTTTGTTGTACATGGATAAACTCTCTCACCTTATTGAGCAAGAGATTGTTAGTGGGAATTGTAGAGCAGACAAGATAGGTTCTCAAGGACCTAGAATTTATCATCTAATGTTTGTGGATGATTTTATTTAGTTTGGAGAAGAAACAAAGAAACAAATGCAATGTGTGATGGATACTCTTCAAAACCTTTGTAGCTTAACTGGACAGGAGGTGAGTGAGGAAAAATCCAGCATCCTCTTTTCTAGTAATGTCACGCGAAGCTTGAGGCACAAGTTACTTAAAATCTCCAAGCTCAGAGAGACTAGCCAGTTTGATAAATATCTTGGGGTCCCTCTTAGTGGTAAGACTTTTAGAAGAGTTGATTTTCAGTATATTATTGATCAAGTATCTGCAAGACTTACGAATTGGAAAGCGAACTCTCCGTCGTTAGCTGGCCAAACTACTTTAGTCAAAAGTGTATTAGAGGCTATTCCGATTTACCCGATGATGATGAATTTTCTCCGTAAGTCTTATCTAGAGGAGATTCAAAGAATGAAACAAATTTTCATCTAGGGTGATACTGGTAGCAGTAGGAAGATGCATGATGTTAGTTGGAATACTTATACATTGCCAAAGGACCATGAAGGTTTAGGTCTTAGGGATCTTGCAACCATGAATAATGCTTGCATCCTAAAGCTTAGTTGGAAGTTAATTAATGAATTTGAGGATATCTGGTGCAAAGTGTTGAGAGGTATCTATAAGGATGTGCATTTGAGTCAGAATCCAACAAAGAAGAGCTCAGGGTATGGACTTTGGAGGGCGATAAATAAATTCATACCTTATTTATTGAAGCATGGTAAATGGAGTATTGATGATGGCATAAGTGATGATGCATGGGAAGATAATTGGATAGAGGTTGGGACTTGCATCAGTAATCATGTGCAGTCGATACTGGATAGTTTACGAGGGGCCAATGTGTGTGATTTAGTGACTGGTAGAGGGGATTTGAATTGGAAAATTCTGCAGCAGTGGCTTCCTCAAGGTATATTGGACAAGATAAATAACATTCAGCCTCCAAATGGTGATCTCGAAGAAGATAAATTTATGATGGATTGAGTGGTTCATGAAGTTGGATTGGTGAAGCACTTTTATAGATTAATGGCGCATCTTGACCATGCAAATGCAGCTCATGATTGGAAGATAATCTGGCGGCTAAAAGTTCCAGAAGTGATTAAAACATTTGTGTGGTTGTTGAAGCATGATAGGTTATTGACCAACCAGAGCAAGAGCCAGAGAGGTCTTGGTGTAGCTGCATGTAAATTGTATGGGCATGCTATTGAAACTACGTTGCATGTGTTTCGTGAATGTCCTTGTGCATTGGAAGTTTGGGTGAATAAAGTGCCAACGGAGATGCAACATGAATTTTTCAATTTGGAGTTGAAGGATTGAATTAGTTTGAATATTAATTGGAGTCCTAATGAGAATGTTGGATGAAGTTCTTATTGGGCGATGGCTTGTCATTCTCTTTGGTTTCGTCGGACCCTTTAATCCTAGCTTGCAAGTGTCATTACGGTTGAAAGAATGCAGTGAAGCCTTAAATATGAATAATAGGGCAATAGGGAGAAACAAGGAGATTATGTGTATTAAGTGGGTTTCTCCTATCTCAGGTATGATGAAACTTAATGTTGATGGTGCTTGCATAAAGGGTATTGTTGTGGGTTATGGGGGAATTGTCAGAGACGATAATGGTTTTTGGATGGGAGTTTTTTCTATGAATGTGGGCATCTGTAGTAGCTACATGACTGAGTTATGGGGATTACTTGAAGGTTTGATGTTAGTCTTAGACCTTAGATTCAGAAGAGTAGAAGTAAATGTGGATTCTTCTTAAATTATTATGGGCATTACTCAAGGAAGATCTAGAAGAATTGAAGGTTTGGAGATGCTCAAGAAGATTGGGAACCTGTTGAGTGTTTGATGAAGTCTTTGTGAAGCATGTGATTAGAGAATCTAACTGTTGTACGAATGTTCTAGCAAAAGCCGATTGCCTATTAAATAGGGATATGCATCGTTATACTATCGTTATACTATTGCCCCTAGTTTTATTGAGAAATTGTTAGTAAAAAATATTATAGGGGGTTACACCTCTAGGGAGGTATACGTGTAGTTCTTTTTCTCTTTGGGCCTTTGGCCTCTCCATTAAAAAAAGAGAAATATATAATATAAAAGTAAGTTACAAATTGACTTTATAATATTATTATTATTATTACAATCATTTAATATATTAATACAAATTAATTATGTTTTTAAAATAAATATATCTCAAGATTGTAGATTAATTGTCCTTTCTACTTCACAATTTAAATTTAATTTTTATTAGTTATTGAATAAAATAAATATTTATAATGACTAATACTTATTAAATTATTATGTAACCTTGAAAAGTTAATATTCAGTTGAATGTGAATATGAAGTATATTTATCCTACTAGTTAGATAGATTTATTTTGTGACTCTCAAAATAATTATTTTTAAAAAATGAATATAGTTAAAGTTTTAAGAGGAAGCATCTTTATTTTTATAGTGACTTAATGGATACGAAATATCTGTTTTTTTTTAGTTTTGTGTGCTATATTTATTTATTGAAAATTATTTTTGATATTAAAATTAATTTAAATTTCAATGATAATACATTTATTTAATGTACTTTAGTGGATATGAGTCTTGTGTTTAATTTTCATTTATATTAATTAAGTAGAATTTTGTATTATATACTCTCAATAAATAATTGAATTTATTGTGTAGATTTGAGATATATTTATTATAATTTTTTTTAGGATATTAATATATTGATGTGTATATTTTTAATTTGCATCAAATGCGATTTATTGCCTGACATGTATATAATAGTTGTATTATGATATTTAATTTGATGTATGTATATATAGGGGTGTTAAAACGGGTCGAATCCGCCGAACACGTCTGTTTAACTCATCTTTTCTGGCGGGTTGGGGTGTGGTTTTCGGCCAATGTCTTAAGTTACTCTGCCCCACCAACTCGCTTTTAAAACGGATCGAGGGCAGGGCAGATGGGTTTTGCCTGCAGAATTTTTATTGAAAAAAATTATTTGGAATTAAAACAATATTAAGGTAGTCTGTAGATACCTACTTTTACTTGATATATCTACACTTAATTGATTGTGAGAAAAGATTATTTTAATTTATTGTAAAATTAGGATTTTAAAAATTTAAGGTAACTAATTCATAAATAAAATAAGAAAATACAAAGCAATGCATCTTGCCTTAGGATTTGAATCAATAATCATTTATGTATTTATTCCTTATAGGAAAAACTAAAATGATGTCAATTTTAATTACTTCAATTGAAGAATCAAAATGCAACTAGTAGACGATTGCAGATAGTTTATGAAGATTTCAGATAAAAATAATGTTGAAAATCATATAATATTAAATATAAGAAAATAACAAATAAAACAAAAATTAAATTATGTTAAATATAAAAAACATTGTTCATAGGTTCTTCAATGCTTTAAGAAAGCAGTATATATCGACCCTTTTAAATGATTTTGTCAAACACAAAGCAAACACACACAAACAATAAATTAAAAAATATCAAACATTAAATTGAAAAATATCTCTAAAGAGATAAAAATGCTATTGATTGTGAGGGACTCTTTCATCTATCTTCTCAAATCTAGAAACCTAAGAAATAACACTCAAAATTTGATAAATCTATAAACAAAATTAACAAAATAGAAATAAAATAATCATAATGACATAAATATCCTCTGAATTGTTCTGGATAATCATAAGAAATAGTAAATATATGCTCTCTGGAATTGAAATATCAAAACGAGTTTGAATCCTGATGTTCAGAAATTGTATGGTTTCTTAACACAAAAATATCAGATGAGAAAATGAAAAACAATATATATATATATATATATATATATATATATATATATATATATATATATATATATATATATATATATATATATATATATATATATATATATATATATATATATATATATATATATATATATATATATATATATATATATATAAAAGTTGTCCATCATGATAATAGAGATTTTAATATTTGTAACTTTCGATTTCCCAAGTACCACTGAATTATTTTGGAACAAAGAAAAAAGAAATATTAGAAGTTAAAGAAAGGAAGAATTAATATTTACATTCAACTAAAATTGAAGGAATCATTTTTTTCACGTATCAGAAGGACCTTTTGCATTGGAATTGTGACATAATTTTATCTCTGACTCATTACTCATATGAAACTTTATTAGAACACGCTTTCAAACTAAATTATGTTTTGAATATACAAAGAAAATTTACAATATCCCTTGATAAATAAATTGCCTCAAATTTTCTCCACATAAAAAATGTTCAATGTTCTTTCATCACACTGCAGTAATTTTATAATAATGTTAAGGTTAACTATAGAAGTAAAATGTATCATCCATTCAAAAGAAAAACCATAGAAAAGAGTCTTTTTTTGTTTTGTTGAGATTAACCATTTTTGATCAATATAGTTTAAGTTAAATGATTAATACAGTTGGATTAGTTGTATGGTTAGTTAGTTTAGTTTACTCTATTGTGATTGGTGGTTATGAGATAAGATTGTAATATATAAGTGATGCATTGCCACATGTAAACAATCCAATTCATTAACAATTCTTCTTGATATTTCCTTCTTTTTTCTTCTGCTAATTCTTCTTTTCTACGGTTAATGTTTATCATTTCTCCTGTTATGCTTCTCCATTGATGAAGCAAGATTGATCACAATATGGTATCATTCGCCAATTCGATCTTCCTTCCGCTGCTATCCAACTGAATCTTTTTACACCATTTCATCTCTTTCAATTCTTTCTGCATTCATGGCTCCTTCTCGAGCTTCATCTTCATCAACTGATCATGCTTTGGATCAAACTTCACCCTACTTTGTTCACCCCAGCGATGGCCCTGGTTCAGTTACAGTCCTTCCCAAGCTCACTGGTTCCAACTATCATTCATGGGCTCGAAGCATGAAGAGGGCTCTTGGTGACAAAATGAAGATTGAGTTCATTGATGGATCTCTTCCTGTTCCAACTGATTCTTTCGATCCATCTCTGCGTGCTTGGAACCGCTCAACATGCTTGTACATTCTTGGATCATGAATTCTGTTTCAGATTCAATTTCACAGTCTATAGTTTTCATGGAGAACGCGCTTGATGTATGGAACGATTTGAAAGAACGGTTTTCCCAGGGTGATCTCATACGAATTTCTGAGCTGCAACAAGAAATTTACAACCTAAAGCAAGAAACCAAATCAGTAACTGATTTTTTCTCTGATCTTAAAATTCTTTGGGAAGAACTGGATCTATATTTGCCTTTACCAACTTGTACCTGTCGCATAAAGTGTACTTGTGAAGCTATGCGCAGTGCAAGATCTCATCACCAGCTACTGCAGATTATCAGATTCTTGATTGGTTTAAATGACCAATTTGTTGTAGTGAAGTCCCAGATCTTGTTAATGGATCCTTTGCCAACTATGAATAAGATATTTTCCATGGTTATTCAACATGAGCGACAACTTCAGCTCCCTATTCCAAATGATGAGTCTCAAACACTGATTAATGTTGTTGATTCCAAGAGGTTTGGAGCAAGAAATAATGCTTTTAAGCATGGTGTTCGCATTTGCACATTATGTGGCAAGACTAACCATACTATTTAAAATTGCTTTAAGAAACATGGTGTTCCACCTCATATGCAGAAACAGTTTCAGAATTCAGGTAACAATGTGGCATCAGATGGAAATAATGATGGATCTTCATGTCATGGTGCTAACATTCAAAGTGACAATTCACCTATGACTCAAGGTCAATTCAGTGCCTTAATGGATCTACTTCAGAAATCAAGTCTTGGCCAATCTTCAGGACATGCTTCTTCCAACAAAGTTGTTGTTGGTCATCTATCAACAGGTAACACATATCATTGCATGCATAGTAGTAGTAGTGGTTCTTGGATCATTGATCCAGGAGCTACTTATCACATATGTAGTTCTGTCCAATGGTTTCATTCACATAAGAAAATTATCCCCATCACTGTTAGATTGCAAAATGGACAATGCCTTGTTGCTAACCACTCTGGCACAATTTATTTTTCTCCTGATTTCATTCACTACGCCAAATAAGGGAAAAGATGGCGCTTATTTTGGCCTATAACAGCGCTTTTAAGCGCCCTCTAATCTGGCGCTGGCATAGGTAAAGACAGCGCTTTGTTCTCCTGGAGAAAGCGCTGTCTAAAGTGGCCACATTATAGTGCGCTTTAAGAAAAAAGCGCCCTCTGGAGTGGTCCATAAAGGGACACCTTAGAGGGCGCTTTCTGGAAAAAACGCCCTCTAAAGTTGTCAGTGTAAAGTGTTTAGAGGGCGCTTTCTGGAAGAAGCGCCCTCTAAAGTTGTCATTGTAAAGTGTTTAGAGGGCGCTTTCAGGAAAAAGCGCCCTCTAAAGTTGTCAATGTAAAGTGTTTAGAGGGCGCTTTCAGGAAAAAGCGCCCTCTAAAGTTGTCAATGTAAAGTGTTTAGAGGGCGCTTTCTGGACAAAGCGCCCTCTAAAGTGTTAGTTATTTTAAAAAAATTTGTTTGAAAAACAGTGGATATATATTTAATTGGTAACCTGTTCGCATGCTGCAAAAGTGTAAAATTCATATTGATTTCATCCTTTAATCCAATGTTATACACCATTAATCCATTGACATATACAACATGAATCCGTTTATATACAACATTAATCCTCCATATATACAACATTAATATATGATTCTTTGATCAACAATATACAACAACATATTCTCAAAGTACTACAATTAAGAGAATAAAACATAGCAACCAACACCCAGTGACCACTGTATCCAAAAGCTGTCTAGTAGTTCTAACCAATACTAAACAAAAATGCCCATCCACCCATGGTGGCAAACATGTTCTGTATATCCAAAAGCTGTCTAGTAGTTCTATCGCACATCCATACAAAATAAGGCTCAACCAAAACAACAAATGGCAGCATAAGTAGTCCCCTGCAAAAAGAACACGTCCAAATGCAAATAACACAGAACTGTCAAAAGGCGATTGAGCAACAAATAGTAAACAATGGCATAAAGTTAAATGACATAGCTAATATTACCTGAATTCCTGCATGGCTGTTAAGGTAAAAATCAAATTCCCTAGGGTGACAAACGCTGGTGTCTACCACGGTTCCTTTGACAATTTAGAACAACAAAATCAGCAAAATGTGATAAATTCAAATGATAATATATACCAGCTGCGTTGAGAAATATATTGAAAAAACCTGGCATAATATTTCCACTTCTATCGGTCTCTTTGGGGTTGACAGGAAAGAGACGGGTGTGATGTCTCTTTTGGACCACTACAAAAGTAACTTTAGGTAGATACCCATCCTCTATTGAGACACAAGCCTGATGAAAAAAAATTAAAAATTAAACGCAGAGAATTTAGTGGTGTATTTTATGAACGACAAAGTAACAAGAAATCAACTTTGAGAAGTCCTAAATTCTGCCTACAATACAGGGCTGCAAAGTTGATGCAACAAAAAACATATAACAATATATGGTAAGTACCTGTATCTCCGACCATATTTTTTCTTTGCCAACCTTCAAGTCCGGACTTCTCCAATTATCACATGTAATCGGAATATGTTGTCGAACAAGGAAACCAATGTAACTTGCCAACATTGAACCCTTATCTTTTGAAGATAGAATTGATATATGTTTAGATGGACATGTTCCATTGTCGTAGAGGGATACTTTCAAATATCCAGCATCATCATCTACGCGAATGAGGCTTGACGACAATAGAGCATCTCCATCTAAACAAATATCCAGCATCATCATTTTACCTGTAAAAAAGAAAACAATTAAAATCAGATGACAAATGTAAAAACAATTAAAATCATAAAAGTCATTTTACCTGTAATAAAGAAAACAATTAAAATCATTTGACCTGTACCTTTTTCACTAAGTTCTCTTTCTTTTCTTGGTTGGAATATGTTCTACATGTCTCTTAACAACACGGACGGTTGGATTGATCCAAATACCCTCATTATGATCATTTCTAATATATGAATCATTTGATATAATATTCTCATCTTGATCATTTCTGGTAAACGATTCAATCTCAACATCAATATCACCTTGATCTCCAGTGTTTTCATCAATTACTTTGTTGGAAAAAAGAACTATAGACCATTTCGTACTTTTCGGATCATTGACATAGAACACTTGTCTAGCTTGAGAGGCTAGAATAAAAGACTCATCTTTGTATCCCACCCTATTAAGATCCACTTGCAAAAATCCTGACTTATCCATTCGAATGCCGTTATTATTTTCAACCCACTTGCAACCAAATATAGGAATCTGAAACTTCTCATAATCAAACACCCAAATGCGCTCGATAACACCAAAATACGACAGATTTGCAAATTTGGGGTTTAAGTCCTTCACACTTGATATGTGCATTGCTTCAGCTACCACGGTGACACCACTATTCTGCATAGTACTTTTATCATCTTGTTCTTTGGTATAAAATGTGTATCCATTAATCGCGTATGCGCTATAAGAAAAAACATGGAAACTTGGACCATATGCTAAGCATCTCAACCTTTCTGTTATTGAAGCGGGATCTGAATAATACTTTGAATAAATATGATCCTTAAACCAAGGTATAAAACATCGATTGTGCTCTCGTACTATCCAATTTTCATTTCTATTGGGATTTAAACCTCGGAGAACATCCTTGTGAATTTCAACATACGGCTCAACCTCATTCTCATTGTGCAGAACATACAAATGCACTTGATCCCGTTCGACCCTTGATACTGCCACGATTTTATTTCCAATTAGATTTTTTCCTTCTTTCTTTTCGACAAGCTGAGACTTGGGGAGTCCGATTGACTGAACATTAGATAAATATTCAGTACAAAACTCAATCGCTTCTTCAACAATGTATCTTTCAACCATATAACCTTCTGGTCGACTTCGGTTCTTCACGTACCCTTTTAATATTTTCATATAACGTTCAACAGGGTACATCCATCTCATATAAGCTGGTCCACACAATTGTGTCTCTTTCACAAGATGAACAACTAGATGTACCATTATGTCAAAAAATGATGGAGGAAAAAACATTTCAAGCTCACACAAAGTAATAACGATTTCTTTTTGCAACATTGGTAAGATCGCAGGATTGATCACCTTACTGCAAATTGACTTGAAGAAAGAACACAACTTAGTTATAGAGCTTCTTACTTTTTCTGGAAGAATAGAACGTATACCTATTGGGAGAAAATGTTCCATTATAACATGGCAATCATGGGTCTTTAAACTCTTTAACTTGAGGTCTTTCATAGACACAAGTCTTCTAATATCTGAAGAGTACCCTTCTGGAACTTTAACTTCACTTAGAAACTTACACAATGTTTTTTTCTCCTTTCTAGATAGAGTATAAGCA
The DNA here is from genome assembly GCF_024323335.1 of Lathyrus oleraceus. NCBI lineage: Eukaryota > Viridiplantae > Streptophyta > Magnoliopsida > Fabales > Fabaceae > Lathyrus > Lathyrus oleraceus. The sequence goes on along the minus strand of NC_066584.1, from coordinate 99,529,540 downwards.
GCAGGCGGTAGATATGTTCGTTTTCCTTTCTTCAAGGGTCCTAATTCAGTTCTTATTCCCATCGCTATCAAGTCCTTTCTTGCCTTAAGGCCATCCTTAGACTTTCCTTGTATATTGAGTAACGTGCCAATAACACTTTCAAATACATTTTTTTCAATATGCATAACATCAAGAAAATGTCTCACATACAAGGACTTCCAATACGGCAATTCAAAAAAAACTGACCTCTTCTTCCACCCACTTTTGACAAGTGTGTGGGCAAAAGGCTTGCCAAACTGAGTATCCAAATCTTTCACCTTTTCAAAAATTTGATCACCCGTCAATATAGGTGGAGCTCTGCCTTGTTCTGTCTCTCCATTGAACGCCTTTCTCCATCCACGGTAGTGATGATTTGAATTTAAGAATCTCCGATGACCGAGAAAGACATTCTTCTGACCAAACTCCAAGCGCTTCCAATCTGTTTTATCTTCACAAACAGGACACGCACATTGACCTTTTATGCTATACCCTGATAGATTTCCGTATGCTGGAAAATCATTAATTGTGCCAAACAACATCGCCCTCAAGTTGAAACTTTCTTTCCTATATCCATCATAAACCTCCACACCGGTCTCCCACAAAATCTTTAAATCTTCGATTAAGGGCTTCAAGTACACGTCTATGTCATTCCCTGGTTGTTTAGGTCCAGAAATCAACATAGACAACATCATGTACTTACGCTTCATACATAGCCATGGAGGTAGGTTATAAATCATAATAATCACAGGCCATGTACTGTGTGAGATACTCTGGATACCGTGTGGGTTCATTCCATCAGTAGATAATGCCAAGCGAAGGTTTCTTGATTCTTCTCCAAATTCAGGATAATCATTATCAATTTTCAACCACTGTGGTGAATCTGCCGGATGTCGATACTTTCCATCTATAATTCTTTCATCTGCATGCCAGGTCAAGTGTCTTGAATCGGTTTCACTACGAAACATGCGTCTAAATCTCGGAATAACAGGAAAATACCACAAGACCTTTGCTGGAGACAACTTGTTCTTATATCGCGAGACACCGCATTTAGGACACTCATTTAACGATGCATACTCATTTCGAAACAAAACGCAATCGTTTGGACATGCATGTATCTTATCATAGCTCATGCCAATAGAGCACAACATCTTTTTGGTCTCATATGTTCGATTGGGAAGAACATTATCCTCAGGAAGCATATCTTTCAAAAGGGCTAATAACTCTGTGAAACTTTTATCCGACCACCCATTGCCCGCCTTTAAGTTGTACAACTTTAATACCGCAGACAATCTTGTGAATTTAGTGCAACCATCATACAAAGGTTTCTCTGCATCACTTACCAACCTCTCAAACATTTCGGGACAATCCTTAAGATCTCCTTCAAGTGCTTCTGCAATCTCTTCAACTCGATCACAATCGTATGTATCTGCGCCACTATAGTTTGAGGCATAGGTCGTACTATCCCCTGGTTCAACATTCTCGTTACTTTTCTCACCATGCAAATTCCAACATGTATAACTTCGATCAATTCCATGCCTCATTAGATGCGATGTCAACTGAACTGCGTCAACCCGTTTCCCATAACAATAACCCAAGCAAGGACATATCATTCTACTGGGGTCTTCGGCGTGCGCAACGGCAAACTTAACGAATTCTGATACCCCATTCTCGTACTCTCTCGACAATCGATTGGAAGACATCCATGTATTATCCAATAAAAAACAATTTCAGAAGAGTTCAAACACATTCGGACCTAGGTTTCTAATGATACTGGTGTTGACACAAAATCAGATGTTCATAGGTCGTATAACCCATTGCATCCGCAATCATGGTCACTAAAAACCAACCGTCAATTTCCTAGTGCATCCGCTATCATGGTCGAAACAAACGTAGAAGGAGGAAACGCGCAGTAATAAGGTAAAATAGAAATTGGGCAAAGCTAAAACAAAGCAATAACATAAAACAGTAATTGGGAAAAGCGTGTACCTTTGATTGGTAGAAGGAGGAAACGCGCATGTAGATCTAACAGAGGTGGAAGGAAAACGCCTCAGAACCCTAACATGAAAAAGAACGCTAATAACAGATAGTGAAATAACAAAACGCGCAGTATGTTATAATTTTAATGTTTACTAAAGGGGACATTAGAGGGCGCTTATGGAAAAAAAGCGCCCTCTAAAGGGGGCCTAAGAGGGTGATTATGAAAGCGCTCTCTAAGGCTTTCCAGAAGCGCTTTATAAACTGGAAATGTACATGGACTTAGAGAGCGCTTTTTCAAAAGCGCCCTCTAAGGGTAACTTTAGAGGGCGCTTTCACAAAAGCGCCCTCTATTGTTGTCCCTCCATTTTTTTTTGGCTTCACTTTAGAGGGCGCTTTGTTACAAAAGCGCCCTCTAAAGGGGGCCTAAGAGGGCGCTTCTAAAAGCGCTCTCTAAGGCTTTCCAAAAGCGCTTTATAAACTGGAAATGCACATGGACTTATAGAGCGCTTTTTTAAAAGCGCCCTCTAAGGGTAACCTTAGAGAGCGCTTTCTAAAAAGCGCCCTGTATTGTTGTCCCTCTATCTCCTCCTTATTTTTTCGCTTCACCTTAGAGGGCGCTTTATTACAAAAGCGCCCTCTAAAGTGCGCTGTCTATTCCAGTTGTTCGCTCCTTATTTTTTCTCTTCACTTTAGAGTGCGCTTTTGTAATAAAGCGCCCTCTAAGGGGCGCTGTCTATTCCAGTTTTTGGCGTAGTGATTGTGCATAATGTGCTTTTGCTCCCTGAATTTTCTCTGAACTTATTATCTGTTTCAAAGTTGTGTGAATCCTCTAATTACAATGTCAATTTCCTCAAATCACAATGTGTCATACAGGACAAAATCACCATGAAGATGACTGGTTTTGCTGAGCAGAAAGATGGATTGTACTATCTAACACTGAGAGATAATGATTCACCTGCTACACACACACACACCTGATTTAACCTCTGCTTTAGCAGCCAATGTCATTTTACCTGATAAAGCCTTATGGCACTTTAGATTAGGACACTTATCTCAAAACAGATTATTGTACCTACATTCCCAATTCTCTTTTATCAAAGTTAATCATAAAGATGTCTGTGATGTTTGTTGTTATGCTAGACAAAGAAAACTCCCTTATACTGTTAGTAATAATAGAGCTGCACACCCTTATGACTTGGTTCATTTTGACATTTGGGGACCTCTTGCAGTCCAATCTTTACATGGTCATTCATATTTTTTAACTGTTGTTGATGATTGTAGCAGATATACATGGATAACATTAATGAAAACCAAATCTGAAGCTAGACAGCATGTTATAAATTTTGTCAATCTCATAGAAAACCAATATAAGCTTCATGTCAAAATTATCAGAACTGATAATGGCCCTGAGTTTAACATCCCTGAATTTTTTTCATCTAAGGGAATCATTCATCAAACCAGCTGTGTTGAATCTCCATAACAAAATGGTCGAGTGGAGAGGAAACACCAACATTTACTAAATATTGGAAGAGCTCTTCTATTTCAATCAAAACTTCCAAAAGAATTCTGATCATATGCTATTTTACATGTAACATTCATTATAAACAAACTCCCTACACAAGTTTTAAACAATCTTTCTCCTCATTTCATACTGCACAATGCACATCCAGATATGCATAGTCTCAAAGTATTTGGATCTCTTGCTTTTGCATCCACATTACATATGCGCAGAACAAAACTTGAGCCAAGAGGTCGAAAGTGTGTTTTCTTAGGATACAAGAATGGTATGAAGGGTGTGATACTCTACGACATTAACAGTCATACAATTCTTGTTTCTAGAAATGTCATACATCATGAACATATTTTCCCTTATTCAAATGTTAATTCCACTAATTGAACTTACCACCCTTACAAAGATCCTAATGACTCACCACAAAATGAACCTATCATACATGTTCCATCACAAAACATTGAATCCACAACTGAGGAACATGAGCATCACCCTAACACAACCATTGACACACTACACCATTCAAATATTCACCCTGAATCTTTAGATAATACTGATGAAAACCATGACACTCAACCTGTTCCCGATACACCAGATATTGACAACATCCAATTCAGGCCTGTTAGAGCTAAACATACACCTCATTATCTCTCAGATTATGTGTGCAATACATCTGATGTATCAACAGTCAAGTCATCATCAGGTACAACCAAAACTAATTAACCTATTTCAAATTATGATTCCCTGCATTTCCTATCTGCATCTCATCGTGTTTTTGCATCCAATATCACTCTTACACATGAGCCAAAGAACTACAAAGAAGCATGTTTGTCTGAACATTGGGTCAAGGTCATGAAGTCTGAATTAGATGCATTAGACAAGAATAGGACTTGGAACATAGTTGATCTGCCACTACATGTCAAACCATATGGTAACAAATGGGTTTTCAAAGTGAAGTATAGAGCAGATGGCACAATAGAAAGGTATAAAGCTAGACTTGTTTCCAAAGGGTACAACCAAATTGAAGGGCTTGACTTCTTTGACACTTTCTCACCTGTAGCAAAGCTTACCACTGTCAGAACCCTTCTTGCAACTCCAGCCATCAACAATTGGTTTTTACATCAACTTGATGTTAACAATGCCTTTGTACATGGGGAATTGCAGGAAGATGTGTATATGATTATACCTGAAGGTGTTACATGTCACAGGCCCAATCAAGTATGCAAACTCCAAAAGAATTTATATGGTCTGAAATAAGCCAGTCGCAAATGGTATGAAAAACTAACAGCTTTACTACTTCAACAAGGATACACTCAGTCTACTTCTGATTATTCTCTCTTCACTTTGAAAACTGATGCTCACTTTATAGCCATTTTAGTATATGTTGATGACATAATCCTAGCTGGAACCTCTATGTCTGAATTTGATCGTATTAAGCTCATCCTAGATGAAAATTTCAGCATCAAAAGCCTGGGCATACTCAAGTACTTTCTTGGCCTCGAAGTTGCTCATTCAAAGGCAGGGATTTCACTATCACAAAGAAAATACTGTCTTGATCTCTTGCAGGAATCTAGTATGCTTGGATCCAAACCAGCTCCCACACCTACTGATCCATCTGTTAAATTACATGCTGATAGTGGCAAGGCTTTTGAAGATATTGGAGCATACAGACGATTGATAGGACGTCTGCTGTATCTTAACACCACACGCCAGACATCACTTATGCCACGCAACAACTTAGTCAGTTTCTGCACAATCCAACAATGGCACACTATCATGCTGCTTGTAGTCATACGCTACTTGAAGAACATCCATGGCAGAGGAATATTGTTTCGAAGAAATGCTGAACTGCAACTGCTTGGCTTCTCATATTCTGATTGGGCAGGCTGCATTGATTCAAGGAGATCCATTTCAGGATACTGTTTCTTTCTTGGCACTTCTCTCATATCATGGTGTGCAAAGAAGCAGGACACTATTTCCAGATCATCATCAGAAGCTGAGTATCGAGCGTTGTCATTTGCTACATGTGAACTACTTTGGTTGATAGTTCTTATGAAGGAGCTGCACATCAAGTGTACCAAACTCCCTGTTCTCTACTATGACAGCCAAAGCGCAATGCATATTGCGTCCAATCCGGTATTCCATGAACGAACTAAACATCTCAAAATCGATTGCCACTTGGTCTGTGAGAAGCTTCAACAAGGTTTACTTCGACTCCTACCTATTTCCACTCATAAGCAGCTTGCTGATTTTCTAACCAAGGCATTACCAACTTCAACCTTCAACAAGTTTATTTCCAAGCTTGGCATGATCAACATTCACCATGCTTAGCTTGAGAGGGGCTGTTGAGATTAACCATTTTTGATCAATATAGTTTAAGCTAAATGATTAATACAGTTGGATTAGTTGTATGGTTAGTTAGTTTAGTTTACTCTATTGTGATTGGTGGTTATGAGATAAGATTATAATATATAAGTGATGCATTGCCACATGTAAACAACCCAATTCATTAACAATTCTTCTTGAAATTTCCTTCTTTTTTCTTCTGCTAATTCTTCTTTTCTACCGTTAATGTTTATCATTTCTCCTGTTATGCTTCTCCATTGATGAAGCAAGATTGATCACAATACCTTTTATAGAAGTTTGAGCTTATGTTTTTCTTTTTATAATAAAAAAAGTCCAAAACAAATTCATTTTCCATTGATAATAATGAATATGTCTAACTTTACTATCAAAGCAATGTCCGATCATTTCTACCACTAAAAGGGAATATGCATACATTCAAAACAGCCTTTGTAAATATTGGTTTATCCATATCGTTGCAATAACAGAAAAAGCTTTACCTTTTGAATCGAAAATCCAATCAAATTGCATGATAGTTGCAGGAACTGAAACGAATGGTAGTAACATATACTATTTGCAAATTTATGATTTACAAAGAACATATCTCAAATGAATTGTTTGTAAATGAAATTGAGAATAACATATACTATTTGCAAATTTATGATTTACAAAGAACATATCTCAAATGAATTGTTTGTAAATGAAATTGAGAATAACATATACTATTTGCAAATTTATGATTTACAAAGAACATATCTCAAATGAATTGTTTGTAAATGAAATTGAGAATTTTAGAAGATATGAGAATTATCCACAATAAAGTGATTCATTTTGAGTCATTTCGTTGCATCTGAAATCAAAACCGCAGGTTCTACTGCTAACAATTTCTATCATTATCTACTCATCAAAAAATTAATACGGATTAGCTAAACGGACTACAAATAAAATTTAGTGAAATCTAAATTTCTCCTCGTAACAATTTATGTCCATAACATTAAAATTTTAAAAAAAAATCCTAAAAAACTATAGTCATCAACTTATACTAAAAGAAATATAAGAAGTAGAAGAAATTGAGATTTTCCCTAAACCCTAAATCATCAACATATAAAAAATCTTTAGAAACCCTAAACGTTAGATGAACCATAAACATAGACAATTAATTCAAATAAGAGTAGAAGGGATTTAAAAAGTACAGTTGTGGATAGATGGATAATCGAAAGAAATTTTGAAGATTGATAAGCAGATTTTGTAAAGTATATGTATGTTGAATTGTAGTTCCTTGTGTCGAATCAGATTGCTCGACAGAAGTAAAGAAGTGTCGAATCACCTAGTGTGTTGAGTTGTATTAGTATGTCGAAGTGTCGAAACATGTTTCTTCATACAGGATTTCGACTTAGGCTTATTTTTAGTATATTAACTATTTTGGGCTTTTATAGTTTTGGACATTTGCTTAGTGAGCAAGCTAACCTAAATCTATAAATAGAGAGAGTAACCCTTATTCTTGTAATGTGGTATTCATAACATTGTATTCACATAATTTTGCAATTGCAAAGTGAATAAGAAGTTTTTCCACAGGTTGTGGGCAGAGAGAAACTCTGCAAATAATTCTTCTTCTCCTTCATTGTTCTTTCTTTTCTTTCTAAATAGTTCCTCTCTTTTCATTGTTATTGTGTGGGTGATAACGATCTTATTCATCAAGATTGATTGAAATTCTCTATATGTTGTGGTGGATTTCCAACATCTAGTATCAAGAGCTCCAATTTAAGCAATTCGTGGGAAGAAAATCACGATGGCAATGAATCATCCAAACAGGCATTTTCCAACAAATCTTCTGATTCTCAAGAACAACAATCATGAGAATTGGTGCAAGCAGATAAAAGTTGTGTTATGTTATCAAGATCTTTGGGATCTTGTGAAGGAAGGAGTAACAACGCTTGTAGAAAACGCGATAGATCAAGAAAATGTTGCACATAAAGAATTGAAGAAGAAAGTTTATAAAACTCTCTTTATAATCCATCAATGTATTGATGCAGATAACTTTGAAAAGGTTAGTGATGTAGAATCAGCGAAAGAAGCATGGGAAATTCTAGAGAAGTCTTTTGGAGGCGCGAAGAAGGTGAAAGAGGTGAGGTTACAAACTCACAAAAGAACGTATCAATTGCTTCATATGGAAGACAATGAAAGCGTAAATGATTTCTTCATTAAGGTTACGAAACTAGTGAATCAAATCAAGGTATGTGGAGAAGTGTTGACATCAAGATCTGTTGTAGGAAAGATCTTTAGGTCGTTAGCTCCAAAGTTTGACCACGTGGTAGTAGCCATAGAAGAGTCGAAGGATTTGCCAAAACTGACAAAGGAAGAGCTTCAAGGGACGCTTGAATCTCATGAGCAAAGAATGGCTGAAAGAGCTGCAAAAAAGTCGAAGAGTGATATGGCTTTGCAGGCACAATTAGCAAAAGAAAGGAAAGGAAAAGGAAGCTGGAATGACAACAAAGGTGGAGAAGGCTACAACAATTCGACTAGTCAAAATCAGCAAGAAGAAAACTTGTCGAAACAGAGAAAACTCTGGAACCAAGGCAACCAAAGAAGTGGTACTGCGGGTAGAGGAAGAGGTGATGGCCAAAAGCCAGAAAAGAGTCACATTTATTGGTATAATTGTCAAAAGTATAGTCATTATTCTAGTGATTGTCCAGAAAACAAAAGAATCAAGAAACTTATATAAAGCTGGAGAAACATGAAGAAGAAGAGACGTTGTTGATGGTTACAACGAGAGATTATTCTAGTGGTACTTGGACTCAGGATGCTCATCACACATGTCTGAAAGGAAAGATTGGTTTGTCAACATAAATCCCTAAATGATGAACATGGTGAAATTTGCAAATGACAACACTCTAGCAGTTGAAGGTGTTGGTGATGTTCTGATTGTGAGGAAAGATGGCAAGAGGTCAGTAATTTGAAATGTGTTGTACATACCAGGCATGAAGAGAAACTTGCTCGCCATAGGGTAGTTAGTCGAAAAGAACTACACGGTTTCAATCAAAGACAAGATGATGAGAGTTCTCAACTCAAACAGAAGGTTGATCTTGAAGGCTCCAATGTCTCATAATAGAACCTTCAAGATTGAGCTTAATGTGATGGAGCATAAGTGCATTGCAACAGCAGCCAACAGAGATGAATGGATATGGTATTATAGACTTGGTCATCTCAATTTCAAAAACATCAGAGATTTGAAGAGAAGAAATATTGTTTCAGGATTACCAGAAATCGACATTCCAAACGAAGTGTGTGAAGAATGTGTGCAGGCGAAGCAGCACAAGAACAACTTCAGTAAGGATGCCGGAAGCAGGTCGAAGGAAATTCTTGAAGTCATATACTCTGATATATGTGGTCCTATCCAGGTGGATTCGATTGGAGGTAACAAATACTTTGTTACATTCATAAATGATTCCAGTCGTAAATTGTGGACTTACCTGATCAAGAAGAAAAGTGAAGTGATCGAGGTATTTGCCAAGTTTAAATCTATGGTTGAAAGACAAAACGGTCGAAAGATCAAGACTCTAAGGACTGATGAATGTGGAGAATATGTGTCAAAAGACTTCGACATATTATGTGTGAAAGAAGGGATTGTGCATGAGGTGGTGCCACCCTACACTCCATAACAGAATGGAGTCGCAGAAAGGAAGAATAGAACCATCATGAATATGGTTAGAATTATGTTGAAAGGCAAGAATCTATCCAAAAAATTATGGGGAGAAGCTGTGTCGACTGCAACAAATATCATGAACAGATGTCCGACGAAGAAGCTAGAAGGAATCACGCCAGAAGAATGTTGGTCTGGTGTCAAGCCTAGCTTGAGTAATCTAAAGGTGTTTGGATCTATAACACATAGATATGTGCTAGATCAGTTGAGAAGAAAACTTGATGACAAGTTGAGTTAGATGATCCTAATAGGATATCATTCGATTAGAGGATACAAGTTGTTCGACCCAGTGAACAAGCAAGTGGTGATCAACAGGGATATGATTATAGATGATCTTAAGGAATGGGATTGGATTGAGAATGTTAAGAAGGAATCGGTGAGAATCTTATATGATGAACCAGCTAGTGAAGTCGAGAGAGAAGTTCGACAAGAAGTCAGAGGTGAAGTAAGCCCAAGCATACCTCAAAGAACAAGACACATGCCTGCAAGGTTGCAAGAATGTGTGATTATGTCAGATGATGTGGTCAATGAAGAAGGTGAGGTGGTACACTATGCTTTCTACGCAGATGTTGAATCGGTCAATTCAGTCGAGTCATTGAAAGATTCGAAGTGGGTGAAAGCAATGAATGAAGAATTGAAGTCAATCGAAGTCAATAACACTTGGTCACTTGTCGAATTGCCCCAAGACAAGAAGGAAATTGATGTGAAGTGGGTATATAAGGTGAATTTGAATCCCAAAGGATAAGTGACTCGACATAAGGCAAGACTTACGGCAAAAGGATTTCTTCAGAAAGAAGGAATCGACTTTGACGAAGTTTTTACACCTGTTGCTAGGATCGAAAAAATCAGGTTGGTTGTTGGTCTAGCAAACATAAACAACTTGTAGATGTGTCATATGGATGTGAAATGTGCATTCCTGAATGGCCCCTTAAAAGAAGAAGTTTATGTTGCATAATTAGTTGGGTTTGTGAAACAAGGCGAAGAAAGAAAGGTGTAAAGGGTGCATAAAGCCCTGTGCGGACTTAAACAAGCTCCAAGAACTTGGAACAAGAAGATAGATGGCTTTCTAAGGGAGAATGAATTTGTGAAGTGTACAACTGAACATGAAGTATATGTAATAAGAAGCAAGAGTGAATTGCTTATACTATGTCTATATGTCGATGAGTTGTTGATAACATGTAGCTGCAAGAAAGAGATCGAGGATTTCAAAGGTGATCTCAACAAGGAATTCAAAATGTCAGATTTTGGTGACATTTCATATTTCCTTGGCATCGAATTATACAAGAGTGGTAGAGGTTTGATGATTCATCAAAGAGGTATGCAGGCAAAGTACTCTAGAGATTTTAGATGCAAGATTGTAACCCAACTTTAACTCCAGCTGAGTCCAGATTACAATTGTCGAAAGATTCTAATGAAGATGATATCGACCCAAATCAATATAGAAGACTTATTGGGTCACTTCGATATCTTTGTCACATAATGCCTGACTTAGCATACAGTGTAGGTATGGTGAGTAGATTCATACAGAAGCCAAAGGTATCACATCGAGCAACGACGAAGAGAATACTAAGGTATCTGAAAGGAACTCTCGACTATGACATTTTGTTTCCTACAACCGATGAAGGAAAAGAATGCAAACTAGTAGGATACACCGACTCAATTTGGTGTAGTGATACTGAGGATCGAAATATCACAGTTGGTTATATGTTTATGTTAGGTAGTGCACCTGTTGCTTGAAGTTCAAGAAAGGAACCAGTAGTGGAATTATCATCGTGCGAAGAAGAATACATAGCTGCTTAGCTTTGTGCATGTCAAGCAACATGGATGGTGAATCTGGTCGAAGAGATAACAACGAAAAGTCATGGAGCAATTACCATGAAGATCAACAACATGTCAACTATCAATCTGGCGAAGAATCCGATATCACATGGTCGAAGCAAGCACATCAAAATGAGATTCCATTATCTTCGAGAGCAGGTAGTATATGGGAAGATGAATGTGGAACACTGCAGATCTGAGAATCAAATTGCAGACATCATGACGAATGGAGTGCAGACCGAAGTGCTCAGAAGACTAAGAGTTATGATGAATTTAGATAGTTTAGACAAAATAAATTAGGTGGTGTGTTGAATTGTAATTCTTTGTGCCGAAGCAGGTTGCTCGACAGAAGTAAGGAAGTGTCGAATCACCTAATATGTTGAATTGTATTAGTATATCGATGTATCGAAGCATGTTGCTTCACACAGGGTTTCGACTTAGGCCTATTTTTAGTAGTGTTAACTATTTTGGACTTTTATAGTTTTTGGTCTTTGCTTAGTGAGGAAGCTAACTTAAATCTATAAATAGAGGAAGTAACATTTTTTCTTGTAACATGGTATTCATAATATTGTATTCACAGAATTTTGCAATTACAAAGTGAATAAGAAGTTTTTCCACGGGTTATGAACAGAGAGAAACTTTGTAGAAAATTCTTCTTCTCATTCATCATTCTTTCTTTTCTTTCTAAATTTTTCCTCTCTTTTCATTATTATTGTGTGGGTGATAATAATCTTATTCATCAAAATTGATTGAAATTCTCTATAGGTTGTGGTGGATTTCCAACAATGTAGAGGGTTCATAATTATGAAAGATGATTCAATCATTCTAGATGGCAATTTTGATTTCCCATAAATGACAGATGAATATTGGAACAAACAACGACAATAATATTAGATCGACCAATGTATTTGGAAGATGAAAAGTATTGTTAACATCTAATCTAATAAATTGAAATCATTTGTTTTTTATTTAATTATTTTTTAAGAGTAAAGTGTATTAGGGTTAAGTTACCGTTTAGTGTAACAGGTAACATGTGAATGTTGACTAATAAGATTAAAGTTGAATAGAGTAATTAATACAGTATATTTAAAATGAAAATGACAATTAGGGACTTAAAATTAGGTGTTTAATAAGATTTAGTGAGGGTTTAAATGTAAAATTAGTGAGAATCACAAGTGTTCTTTAAGACTTGTTTAAATGTTTTGTTATGACGTTTTGATATATCAATAACTATATATCATTGTTCTTATTGATTAAAGTTATTACATCGGCGGGTGGTGTAAGGATCAACCAAGATAGTGGTCTCAACCACATCATCATGAGAAATTATAAGAAATTCTATTTTCATCGCACACAAAAATTGTTTGAAGGAGATGTTTTCATAGTCTATTTTATGATGTTTGAATTTTTCACATTTTAAACCTTTTTGCAAAAAGTTTTGAATGCTTCAAACGAGTCATAATTTTGTTTTAACACCTACATATATCTTGAAAAATTATTAATAATAACAAAATCAAGATTTCTTCCTACTTAAACTATTTATTTTGACAAGACCACATCTCACGAGATTTGTTCGTAGAGATGATATTTTTAAAATGAAAGCATCTCTTGACTTATTTATCTTTTATACAAGTTTCACATATATTGTCTTTGTCAATATTTATTTTGGAAAGCCCTCCAACTAGATCAAGTTTCGATAAAACGAAAATATTTTTCATACTTATAACATGTAAGGGGTGTTATGCTATGCAACAGAAAGTGGTAACAGATGAAAAATTATGCAGACAAATTCTTCACAAAGATTCACTTCATTATAATAAAAGTTAGTACAATGAAGAATCTATGAGATACTAGATTGAGAATAATTTCTCAATCCTTCTTGGAATGAAACAGTACACTTAATGCAATAGAAAAGTAAGAGAAATCATTCACAAGAAATGCCAATAGAGGCAGAGAGAGTAGTGTCACTTGCTGCCTGCTTTCTCACTGCATCCTCCTTGCTATATATGCTGACACGCAGAATATTTTTTGTTAGGGATTTTCACCCTCTTGCCTCTCCTTGGTTCCACAATGTTAGGATCATTTTCCATCTGTCCTTCATTGCTTATTATTTGTCATTTTCCTCCAACAGTACTATTTTTCCAGCTCATAACATTACTCCCCTCATTAACAAGGACCTTGTCCTCAAGGTTAGGATACAGAACCTTCAATTCATCCCAGTTTTCCCAAGTGACTTTCGTCGGGAAAGCATCCCGCTGGAGTTGAACCTGTTGAATTGGTTGGCCATTTTGGATGACAGTGCGATGGTTAACAATAGCGTGAGGCAAAATCAATGGTCCTTGCTCAGTAATAGTTAATGGAAGGGGTAGCAGTTGTGTATGGTGGTCACCTTTGCATAATTTTAACGCAGACACATGGAACACAGGGTGAATTTTCGCAGTAGTGGGAAGCATCAGCCTGTAAGCAACTTGACCAATGCGCTCCATGACAGAAAAGGGGCCAAAGTAACGCATACTGAGTTTCTGATTGCGCCTAAGAGCTATTGAGTGTTGACGGTAAGGTTGCAACTTGACCAGCACCATGTCACCCACCTTAAATTCAACAAATCGTCGTTTATTATCAGCAAATTTCTTCATGATTTGTTGAGCTCGCATCAAATTAGCCTTCAGAGCAGCCAATGTATTATCTCGCTCCGTCAACAGCTGTTGTAACAATGGTGGATCACCATTGTTAACTTCATAGCGAATAAGGCCTGGAGGATCTCGTCCATAAACCACTTTGAATGGTGTCATACCAATACTTGTGTGGAAGGAAGTATTGTATGAGAACTCTGCCCAAGGCAGTAATTTGGACCAAGCACGAGGAGAATCGCTAGTGAAACAACGAAGATAAAGTTCTAAACATTTGTTTACAGCTTCAGATTGGCCATCGGTTTGAGGGTGGTATGCCGTGCTCATAGACAATGTTGTGCCACTGAGTTTGAATAATTGTTGCCAAAATTGGCTTGTGAACACACGATCTTGGTCAGACACAATAGTCTTAGGAAACCCATGAAGTTTAACAATTGTATGAAGAAAGACTTCTGCTACCTTGTGACTGTTATAGTCAGCCTTGAGGGGAATGAAGTGACTATATTTGGATAAACGATCTACAACCACAAGAATAACAGTGTAAGAATTAGATGGTGGCAGTCCCGTAATGAAATCCATCGACAAGTCTTCCCAAATTTGTTGTGGAATAGGCAGAGGTTGGAGTAATCCAGCAGGTAAGGTTGTCAAGTGTTTGGATTGTTGACAAACTAAACATTGTGACACAAACTCCTTGATATCCTTAGTCATAGTGGCCTAGAAAAATTGAGTCGCGATGCGCGCTTTAGTGCGTGTAACTCCAGCATGTCCTCCCAAGGTTGAAGAATGAAACTCAGTGAGAATGCGTTTGATCAATTCAGGTTGTTGAGGAATAACCAATTTATTCTTCCAGAATAACATATCATGCTTGACTTGATAGTGAGGTGTAGGACATGTACCCAACAAGCATTGATTTCTAATCTCTGCCAACACATAATCCTCATTCACAGCTGAATGAATCATGGAAATAAGCTGAGGTGTGTGTATTGATAGGGCTAAACAGAATGAACGCGAGAGACTACCAGCTGCAATATTATCCACTCCCGGTTTATACTCAATGGTAAAGTCGTATCGCAGAAATTTGTGAAGCCAATGCTGTTGTTCGGGGGTTTGAATCGACTGATCAGTGAGGGATTTGAGGCTGCGTTAATCAGTCTTAATAACAAACTTATGACCAATCAAATAGTGACGAAATTTCTCCAAAGCTTCTGTAATAGCGTAGAGTTCCCGGACATACGCAGATTGCTTTTGCATTCGAGGGCATAATTTTTTTGAAAAATAAGCAATGGGGTGGCGTGCTTGACTTAGCACCGCACCGATACCGGACCCGGAAGCATCAGTCTCAAGAGTAAAAGGCAATCGGAAATCTGGTAACGATAAAACTGGGGCTTGTGTGATGGCCTGTTTGAGTTTGTCGAAAGCTTCAGTAGCCGCTGGAGTCCAATGGAAAGCATATTTTTTTAAAAGTTCAGTGAGGGGTGAGGTAATGGCAGCATAATTGCGAATAAAACGACGGTAATAACCTGATAATCCTAAGAACCCTCAAAGCTGTTTGAGAGAAGACGGAACTTTCCATTCCATGACAGCTTGAATCTTAGATTTATCCATTTTAACGCCTTGATTTGAGATGGTATGGCCTAGATAATCCACTGAAGTAAGGCCAAAGCAACATTTGGAAAGCTTGGCAAATAGCTCATGTTGTTCTAGCAACCTTAATACAACCTCCAGGTGTTCAAGGTGTGCAGACCAAGAGGGGTTGTACGCCAGTATATCATCGAAGAAGACTAACACAAACTTGCGTAATTGGTCTCGAAAAACAGAATTCATAAGACTTTGGAACGAAGTTGGTGCATTGGATAACCCGAACGGCATGACAAGCCACTCATACAGCCCTTGATGTGTACGAAAAGCAGTCTTATGACGATCCTCAGGATTAACTAAGATTTGATGGTAGCCTGCTCTCAAATCTAATTTAGAAAAATAAGCAGCTCCAAACAGTTCGTCCAAAAACTCATCAACCGTTGGTATTGGAAAGCTATCTTTGACTGTAATCGCGTTTAATGCACGATAGTCAGTGCAAAATCGCCAGGATACATCTTTCTTTTTAACCAGCAAAACCGGGGATGAAAACGAGCTAGTACTAGGTTGAATAATACCCTTTTGTAACATTTCAGAAACCATTCGTTCAATTTCTGCTTTTTGACTGTTGGATATCTATAAGGTTTGACCTTAACCAGATTACTACCATCAAAATGAGGAATCAAATGATCTTGTACCCTTGGTGGAGGTAAACGATTAGGTTCCTCAAAAACCTTCCAATAACGGTGCAACAAGGTAGCTAAATCGTCTGGTAATTTATCAAGAGTAGCTACTGATGATGATGGTGCTATAGAGTGGAATTGCAGAGTATACGATGAATCAATAGAATGTGTGTTATGGAGACGACGGATATGATGAAATTGAGACTGACTCGGTTCCATGAATTGCTCAGCTCGAAGAGTGATGAATTTGTTGTTGCAGTAGAATTTAATCAATAACCCATCATAGTCCGCAATGTGAGGACCTAGAGTCTTGAGCCATGGTGCTCCTAGTACCAAATCAGCACCAGTAATAGGAAGTAAATACACTGGAAGGTGGAGATTGTGACCCTGTATCGTGACTGGTAAGTCCTGAATCAATCCCGAAGCCGTCAGTGTGCTACCATTTCCCACAAGAACTTGAAATTAAGGAGCTTGTTGAATTGGCAATTTCAAACACTGAGCTATGCGTGGATGCAAAAAATTATCGGAGCTACCACTATCAAGGAGAACCTGGACTTGTACTCCTTGAATGTGCCCTTGAAAACGAAGTGTGCCTGCACTATGCACACCGTTGAGGGCATTAAATGAGAGATGGTGCTCTGTTTCAAGTATCTGAAGTAAAGAATCAGCATCTGGCGGATCTGTTTCTTGCTCGGGTGAATCAGAATCATCAATTTGGAGAAGGAGATAGGGTTTATTTGGACAACGATGGTTGGGTGTGAACTTGTCATCACAATAGAAGCATTGGCCCTTGCTACGTCTGAGTTGAATCTCAGCAGCGGTGATGCTGCGAATGAGACGAGGGTTGGGAATTGGTGTTTGAGATTGGGGTCGGGTTGATGGAGTGGGTAGAATGGCGTTGGTGGGTCGGGTCAGAGAGTGTGGGCTAGGATTGTAAATGGGCTTTGTGGTTTGTGGGTAGGGTTTTGTGAAGGGGGTGTATTTTTCTGCAAATAATTTAGCTAAGGAAAGGGTGTGAGAGAGAGAGGTAGGGTTTTGGGCTATGACATCACAACGGATCTCGGGCTTAAGCCCACTAATGAAACAATCCAAGATTGCATCAGGTGATAGGCCATGGGAGCGATTAGCAAGGGTTGTGAAGGTGGAGTAGTATTCACTGATCGTTGAGGTCTGTGTTAATTTGAAAAGGGTAGGTCGTGGAGATTCGTATGGAGAAGGACCATATTCCAATTCCAGAGCACGTGTGAAAGCACCCCAAGATCGGAAAGGGTTGTTACAGGTAATCATTTGATACCAAGGTACGACATCTTTGTCAAGATGCACCGCCGCAATGGTAAGGCGTTGATTGTCCGGTGTCGAGTAATAATAAAAAAACTGTTCAACTTTAAAGATCCAGTTCAATACCTCAGTACCGTCGAATTTGGGAAAATCAAGCTTCACGTTGCGTATCTGAAACGGCTGCCGTGGAGTTCCGTCTAAGTTCCCGCTACCATTTAAGGCGGAAGAGAGTTGTAAAGAGCCCAGTTGTGCTTCAACCCGTTCGAGACGCGCCATATCATTGTGTCGGTGTTGCATATAGTCGTTATGTCGTGCGTCAGCATCTTCCATCATCTTCTGCATCGTGGTGTTGATACCATTGATGGCAGCTTTCAAACCTTTCATTCGCGTATTTTCCGCCATGGTAAGTCGATGAAAGCACCAAATGTAAGGGGTGTTATGCTATGCAACAGAAAGTGGTAACAGATGAAAAATTATGCAGGCAAATTCTTCACAAAGATTCACTTCATTATAATAAAAGTTAGTACAATGAAGAATCTATGAGATACCAGATTGAGAATAATTTCTCAATCCTTCTTGGAATGAAACAGTACACTTAATGCAATAGAAAAGTAAGAGAAATCATTCACAAGGAATGCCAATAGAGGAAGAGAGAATAGTGTCACTTGCTGTCTACTTTCTCACTGCATCCTCCTTGCTATATATGCTGACACGCAGAATATTTTCTGTTAGGGATTTTCACCCTCTTGCCTCTCCTTGGTTCCACAAAGTTCCTTTTTTTCCCTTTTTAAATTATTTTTTTTTCTTTTTGAAATAGGCATTTTTGAGTCAAGATTTTTCACTCTAATAAGTTATTAAACAACATTTCCATAGTTTTTCAATCCTCTAACTGTTGATGTTGTCCTGTTTTTCTTTTTGAAATAGGCATTTATGTGTTTACCTTTTTAGATTTTGAGTTTGTCATTAGATAAAGATTTGCCTATTCATCCTTAATCTCAAAGTTTGAGTTTTCAGAGTCATATGAAGAGGACATCATTGATTTTTTCTTTAGAAAAAAATATTTTTTTGGTCTTTTTACTTAGAGGGCACTAAATTTTGAAGTGTCTCATTTTATTGCATCAATATCATATAATCTTGCGTTTGTCTACTACAACTTTCTGAATGTCTCTTCTATTTTGAAATGGTTTTCGATTTTGATTTATTCTAAAACCATTTGTTGAATTATTCTTGAGATCAAGGCTATATCATCTTTATTTTATAAATGTGGATTTGTAGGCTCCTCATATTTTTGTTCATGGTTTTGTGAGGATGTGACTTCATTTAGAGTTTCAATGTTTTGAGATATCTTGAGTGTGATTGCCTTTCCTTTATTTTGTGGTTTATGGTTATTCTTTTAGGTCTTTTGCTTGTATGATAGCAATGACCATAGTTCTCCAAATCTATGGAAGACTTCTTAGAATTTTTCTAACTCTCTCATGAGTTATGCTCGTTTAAAATGATGGTTAATCTTGCAAATATGTCATCCATTTTCTCATCTTCTTTCATTTCAAAGGTTTTAAAGTTTTCACTCCCATTTCAATTCTTTTCTCCTTTACACTACTGATTCCTTTATGATTTTTTTATAGTATCCTAGATTTATTTTTAAATTTAGCACTCTTATATTCTATCATATTATTCCTTGCTTAAAGCACAAAATAAAATAAATTGAGCATTAGAGTTTAAAAGTACCTTATCATTTTCGTCTTTGGTCCATTTTGCATGTGATTTAAGATTTAGTGTTAAAGTTTCTGTTTGAGTTCTCATAGGTACAAAGTTTTCATTTCTACAACTGAACACATGTTATTGTCTTGAGAAAGTAGAAACAATCTCAATTTTTCTTTCCAATAGTAGTAGCCCAAGCTATTAAGTATGGTTTCATGTGTGATGGTCCTCTTTCAACTACGGATTTTGTTTATTCAGACATTTCTTCTTGGGTCATTTTACTATAACATTATTAAGTATCTTTTTAAATTCAGAGCTTGTAGCTCTAATACGAATTAAAGTAAATAAAAATGTCACGAGAAGGGATGTTGAATTTTGATCCTTTTAAAATTTATCATTTAACTATAATAGAATCAAAATCTCTCAAGGAAACCTTAGAGAAGTGAGGTTAGTGCAAGCATTAGAAACTACCATGTTGTGTGAGTGAGGTTGTGAACCATAATGGAATAAATAGAGAAAGATTCACGGGAAGTTATACACAGGATTTATATAGTTTCACCAAAATGACTAGTCCATTCTTCATAGTTTGTGCGATTTCTTTACTGATACTTAAAATATTTTCTTTTTGTGTGCACCTTTTTAACTATGTATTTTATTAGTTTCATCAGACTTATAATACTGATTAATATAGCTTCAGTGAGCTTACAAGGTAATGAATAAGTTTTGTATCAATTGTGGATATATGTTTAAGAAGGATTATTGGTATCAAAGAAACACTAAAACTTCACCATATGGTAGTGAGAGACTTTTATAAATATCTTTAATAAAATATGTTGATGATTCTTGATGATCGACGACTTTTGGTAAGAAAGATAGTATGTATGCGTTCTTGAAGAGTTTAATGATTCTTTCTCTTTTTGTATTCAAAGTCACACGCTTTAGGAACAAATAAGTGTTCTATTTATAAATGTATTTTAGATCATGAGACTGTTGCAATTTGTTGGAGAAGAGTTTTACCATAAAAATGAGTTTTAATTACAAAGAGTCCATTGAAGCCTTTTGGCTCCTTGGATATGAGGATGATATACTTCTTTGTTTGGGAACTATCACCTCCAAAAAGATAATTAATATTATTTTGTATGTACTTGTTACTATTTATTATGTACTTTATGACATAAATTGCATAATGTCTATTTACATCAATGTTGATTGTACTTTTGATTATGTGTGATGCCTAAGTTACTTTTGTATCCTCGCACTTGTATCCTCGATACTTGTATATTTTGGTTCAACTTTTTATTTTCATTTTATAATGATTAGAATACTTTCTTCAAAAGACTTTATGACTTTGGATAATGTTCTTAAATGATTGTGTCTTATTTTGTTAGACTTAAATGCACATAAGTTGTTAAATGACACTTAAGCTTAGAAATGAAATTGTTTGATATCTTCTGTAAGACCCCAATTTTGACCCTAAAATCCCTCATGCAATTCCGTCATAAGCATAAGCATTGGGATCATATCTTGACATCCTCCTTACCCCTCCTTCATTGGGTTTGTTTTGTGAGAGATCACCAAACACTTTGTGATTATATCATACTTGTACATTATCATTTACTAACCAAAATACCAAAAATATGTCTTTGCATCTATCTAACTCTTTTTGTAGGAAGGACATGATCTCATTGATTCATTGATCACATCTAGGGTTTGAGACCCTCATGAACAAAGATCACAACCAAGAATTGATTTAAGAATGGTTATAAGCATCATATATGATTCCCATTGATCTCTACATGTTATATTGATCAAGTTTTCTTCAAGAGTTTGAGGGTGATTTGCCTTGGAAACCCTAGTTTGACTGGGTATCTTGAGTAACTTCTCCAATAAGCTATCTCACCAATTGATCAAATTTCTCAAGGGACACTTCAAATTTTATCATATTATGCATATATGATCTACCATGAGCCAAGAAAGTCAAGATAATTGGAAGTTAGCAAGATGGTTGATGGTGGTTGGCCAGATGAATTCATCTGATCAAAACTGGTTCTCCCTAGACCCTATCTCCTACAATTTTCACCATATGAAAATTATTCCAAGATAAAACATACTCTAAATGACATTAAAAACAACTTTCATGTTGAGACCTAGAGCTAGTTTTGCTTGGAAAATCATTTTCTATGTTGAAACATTATAGGTCATTTTGTCTAAACCCTAATTTGAAAGTCAACTTCCGAAGGCCATAACTTGCTCAATTTTTATGAGATGAAAGATTTACAAGTTTAATAATCAAATTCAATATGTCTACTTCAACTTTGATGTTTAGAGTAGGAGCTAATTCAACTTTTTTGAGCATGTGATATGAGGCTACGTTATAGGTCACTATTGACCTATACCATTGATCAAGTGATTTTTCCAAACTTCAAAAATGCATAACTCTATCATTTCAAATCCAAATGACATGAAATTGGTGACCATTTTGAAGTTCTTTGAGAGAGATACAACTTTTATGAAGACACTTTTCTAATTTGAAGCTCCTATAAAAAGTTAAGCAAGGTGGAATATTGAGACATATGGCTTGACACTTAGAAAAAATTTTATATGTCAAATTTTTCCAAACTTCCACCTCAAATTTCTCCAATTTCCAAGCTCCAAATGAAAAAGTGTTAAAACATCAAACTTGTTCCTCTTGATCTCACCTTTCCAAAGAGCTCAAACTCATTCATTTTGGACTTGAAATGCATAGGCTCCACATGGCTTAAACAGGATGATATCATTTGGCATGGATCAATCTTCAAGCAACAATGCACATGTGCCTTGCAATCTAAGCTAACTTCAAAGCATCTGAACTTCAATTTTGGACCTTCAGCTATCATTTCATGGGCCCATGCGCGTCCATGCACCATTGCATCATCATTTTTCCAATTTTGGAAAGTGGAAGTGAGTGTGCAAATATCACTTGATTCACCTATATATAGAGCTTCAATTGCTCAGAAATCAGGACAACATTGCGCCAGCTTTGATCCCCCATTGAAAACCCTTCACCCTCATAGGATAAACCTGACAAATTCATTTGAATTTGAGGTTGAATCTCCACTGTTTTGGAATTCAATTCTCCAGGAGTCCATTGCTTCTAAACCTT
The DNA here is from genome assembly GCF_024323335.1 of Lathyrus oleraceus. Lineage (NCBI taxonomy): Eukaryota > Viridiplantae > Streptophyta > Magnoliopsida > Fabales > Fabaceae > Lathyrus > Lathyrus oleraceus. The sequence continues at coordinate 99,507,165 of NC_066584.1, read as the reverse complement.
TCCATTCTCTTCCTGCAAGCAATTGAAGTGAGTCCAAGCACAAGCCAGATCAAGATCCATCGAGTTTAGACCTTCATTGAAGGTAATTTGCAGAAATTTTAAACTCTTCGATTCTCTCAATTTATTGCTCAATTCCATTGATTCTTTGGTTGTCTGAAGTCCTACCAATGTAGGCAAGAAGATTGAGTTGCTTTGAGGTCAAATCGAAGCAACTCAGTTCATGTACGTCAGATTTCTATTCCACATATCTCTTAATATATTTGGAATTGGAGTAATTGGAGGTCAGATTCGAGATCAGTGTCATTTTCTCTTTAATATCATGTCCTTGTTTCTTTTTTTGGTGATGGTTTATGTTGACCAGTCCGGTGAGCTCCACAGGAGAAGATGACCGGAGCTCTGGCTCCAGCGATGACTTGGACAACCTCTGAACCATAGGATCCTCCTCTCATGTTCTAATTTGGATCGTCCCTTGTGATTACCTCATTTTCCACACGGTTGACTCAGACACATGTGGAACGCGTGTTTTGGATCATCAGATCTGCCACCTCAATTAATGAGGGAGATCTGATGGTCCACGTATTTTTGAATTTCTGATATTTTGTTTTAATTGCATTTTTTTCAATAATTCATATTAAATTTAATATTGATCCAAAAAATATGGGACTTCCACCAAAAGTTTTCAAATATTTTTCTCTTTCATATTCTGAATTAAAATTATTTTTTTGGATCATTATTAATATTTTTCATGAATTAATTGATTTTGCATTTGTTTTTAATTGCTTACAAATATTTTTAAATGTCCAAAAATTATGGAATTTTTTCTCCAAGGTCCTTTGACCTTGTTTGACCTATGATAAATCTCATGGCCATTTCTTTGGTGTTTTGATGAGATTTTAGGATTTGGACAAAACATATTTGAATTAAATGCACTATTTTATTATTTTTAATTGAATAAATGCCATTTTAATTTTGTTGACCATTTGTATTGACTTAATTGAGTTTGATTGTTTGTTGTTGGGCCTTGGTCAAGGTTGATTTGACTTTGTCAAGTTAATATCATTGGATTTAGGGGATTGATGGAATGTACATTCCATCTCCCAAAATGAATGAATGATATTAATTTGGTAAAAATCCTCCTTTGACCAATTTGTGATCTCATTCATCCCCTTCCCTCTTCATCTAATTCCCCATCTTCATCCATTCATTTCCATTTGGCCTATGACATCTCAAAGTCCTAATGCTAGTTGATTGAAAAATTGACATGAGTATGGATGAGATTAGGCCACACCTTTTGCATATTTTTTTGTGTGTGGTATGTTTTAGGAGCATAGTCCATTATACTATGTCTCTAACATGCATTATCACCAAAATTTTATTGCCCAGACTCAAATAGTTGTGACTTTTACATAAGTCCAATTACGATTGCTTAACATAGCGCTAAATTTTTGACACAAAAGGCATAAGCATTCTTGTTAGTGAGATTGTAAGTCTCCCCTATTTCATGGTATTGTGTGGAAACTTGGCCTTCTTTCCTTCCTTTGGAAGATGTTTTGGTTCAAGGATCCATGCTTGTGATAAGTGGGTTGAGTGTTCTCCAGAGAATGTCTTGAAAAAGCAAGCAAAACTAACCTCTAACTTACTAACTATTAACTTTTAATTTAAAGTTTTTTATCTTAATGCAATTTAATTTTAGCACTTTATTTCATTTGCCATTGTTCATATCATTCTAATTGTTTATGTTAATGCAATTTTCACTTTGTCCATTTGGACCATATTGTGAGATATATCTTGTTTGTATATACTTTGTTTGTTTGTGTGGTCTTTGACCATTAATGTACATAATAACCATAAAAACCTTAAAAAACTTTTGAGTGGACTGTTGGCTTGATCCTGGACAAATGGACTTAGAATCTAGGCAACCTCCCTAAGCTAAAGGACTTGGCCAATGCCAATTTGTGAAGAACCAAGTGCTTGCAATTTGAATTCATCGGATACATCTTTAAAGATCTCTCTAAGATTCATCTACAACATGATCATTGTGAAGTTATTATTTTGAACCTATGACTTGTGGATTTCATCTGTTACATGGGCTATTTCTGAAGAAGATTATGGAATGGATAAGCTTGGATGAAGCTATCTTTATTTGATGCCTTTGCTCTTCAAGATAATATAATTGTGCATTTGTGTGTTGCTTGATTCTAAAAGTCCAAGGTAATTCTGAGTTTCTATTGACATTTTTGTCTATTGGATTGCTACCCATTTGGTCAGATCTTTTCAACTCTAAACTTTTAAATTTTGTATATAGGGTAGCCTCTTCCTCTTCTTCCCATTTCTTTAATTTCAAAATCTTTCCCTCCATTTTCAAACTCTTCTTTGTGTGAACTACTTTTGTTCTAAACTTTGACCATTTTTGCAAAAAAGATAGAAACTTTGGCCTTATGCCATTGCATTTCCAAACTTATTTTCTTAAATCAAACTTGCAAATGAACTTAACAATACTTGACTTAAACTTTCAAAAAGCCAAAAAGAACTAACTCATTCAAATCATTTTGGGCCTTTGTGCCTTTCAAAATTAAATTTTGTTAAAATCAATGCATCCATTTTGAAATTTGTAGCACAAACTACGAGGTTTTGATCTCTCATTTTATGTTAGTACGTAGGCACAAGTCCGAAGGTCTTATCAAACACAAAAATATAATCAATGAATTCTTTTCTCATCCCCCCATTCTATTTGTTTGTAAATATCACTTTGTACAAAATACATATGCACACAAAAAGGGCTCCCTAGGAATACCTAGGACACATTGGGTGATAATACCTTCCCTCTGTGTAACCAACCCCCTTACCTGTGATCTCTGATTTTTATTAGTTTTTATTTGAAAACTTCTTACTTTTTGGGTTTTGTTCATACTTTTTCTCTTTTCCCTTGGAAACAATAAAAGCGCGGTGGCGACTCTTGTTAATTGATCTTTAGCTTGTCAATAGCTTAATGATCATGAATTTCCCGCTATAGAAATTAAGTGGAGACTCTGCTAGGGAGTAGTCTCCTGTGGGTTTAGCCTACTTTTTATGAATATATTTGTATATATGTGATGTTTGTATATATATGTATGTGTGATATAATCTGCCTGTTGTGCTTGGTGATCTCTGAGTGGTGAGATAAGTTCTAACCCGAACTTGAGTGAAATTAAGATAGGAGGATGGTATAGTCATGTTCGAATTGTGTGGAGTAGTCCTTAACAAGTTGGCCTTAGATCCATCTGCTCAGTGGAGACTCCTTTGGATTTGGAAATGTCACACAAGTATTTGTGGTTAGGCATTGCTATATCTAATTGGGTCCGAGAAGCTGAGGACCTTAGAACATCTAACCCATCTTGGCCTATTTAGGACGTAGTGCAGAAACTATTCAAGTGTAGACTTGATAACAGTTGTTAAGCGATACTACACTCAGACGAGTTTCTCTTGAGAATATTATGGGTCGATGAGTCAGTCATCTTAACTTGTAATATCCGATAGATGGAATTAAGACTCTGGGAACTTTTTAGAACATGATCTACAGGTTTTTATCCTTAGTTCACTCCTTTGGGATGGTTCTTACCCAGACTCCATGCTCGTGACTCGCAACAAACCCTTGATTCTTTGTTGATCCAATCAAGTCTTGTCAATATCCATGGAACTTGGGTGTTGATAAGGTGTAAACCATAATCCACCAAAATGGATGATTGATCTTGACAAAGACTTGATTCATCCCTTGACCTTTGTTTTCCTTGTGTGTGATCCCTTATTTATGATTGTTGCATTCATGCATTCATGCGCATCATAACATTCATCACACGAAATTTCAAGGAACTAAGGTATCATTTGCAAATATTTTTCAGACCATGGATTGTGGAAGAAGGAACACTAAGAAGTACAGTTTCAGATGTTCCGACTTGAAAGAGTTAAGGAAGCTAGCATCTTTTGTATTAGATCCCTTGAACTTCAAATAACATCATGGGAAGCTTCTGCCCATCTTGTCTGCTGATGTAGTTGAAGGATTGTTGAGTGTATTGGCACAGTTCTATGATCCCCTCTACCGTTGTTTCACTTTCCCAAATTTTCAGCTTGTGCCTACCTTGGAGGAGTATTCTCACCTTTTGGGGATACCTGTTTCTAGTAGAGTGTCTTTTAGTGGATTGGAGGAGATTCCCCGATCTAGTATTATTGCTGAAGCTCTTCACTTGAAGAAGTCTGAGATAGAGGCTCATTGGTTGAAGAAATAAGGGTTATTTGGATTGTCATCTGATTTCCTCATCAAGGAAGCTACTACTTTTGCTCAAGCTGGTAGTATGGATGCTTTTGAAGCTATTTTTGTGTTGCTCATCTATGGACTAACTTTGTTCCCTAACATTGACGGTTTTGTTGATGTTAACGCCATTAGACTTTTCTTGATTGGGAATCATGTGCCCACTTTGTTGGGTGATATGTATTTCTCTTTGCATCTAAGGAATTCTAAGGGTGGTGGAACGATTGTCTGTTGCAGTCCTCTTCTGTACAAGTGGTTTATTTCTCACTTGCCTAAAACACCTGCTTTTGTGGAGAACAAATAATGTCTAAGGTGGTCTCAGAGACTTATGTCTCTCACTAATGATGATATAGTTTGGTATGATTCGTCCTTAAGCAGTTTGGAGATTATTGATAGTTGTGGTGAATTCTCTAATGTGCCTCTCATTGGTACACAAGGAGGAATTAACTACAACCCTGTTTTGGCTCGTCGTCAACTTGGGTTCCCCTTGAGAGACAAACCTAATAACATGTTGTTAGAAGGTCTTTTTTATCAAGAGGGTAAAGATCCCCAACATTTGAAACAGAAGATTGTGCATGCTTGGCATAATGTCCATAGGAAAGGAAGATCCGAGCTTGGTCCGTGCAATTGTGTAGCTATGGAAGTTTACACTCTTTGGGTGAAGAAGAGAGCTATGGAGTTGAAGATGCCTTATCCTTGTGAAAGACCTATGTTTATGGCTGGGGTTGAGCCATTAACTTTCCCTAACCAAGATATAGAGGAGTTGGAAGATGCGCTCGTCAAGATGAAGCAAAAGAGGGATATGTGGGAAGAGCGTTTCCATGCTTTGAACAAGAAGCGTGAAGAGTTGCAGTTGGAGTCTAAGGAAAAAGATGCACTGATTGAGCTACTTGAAGACCGAGTGACGAAGAGACAGAGAGATCCAGAGGTTTCATCTTCTAGCATGCCTCAACCTTCTGTTGCTTGGAAGAAGATCGTTGACCAACTTGTCCTCGAGAAGACCCAAATAAAGGATTCTTTTGAGACCGAGATCCGTCGCATTCGAAGGAAGTACGCGACTTCAGCCAGATCTTCTGACATTGTTGTTAGGGATCCTTAGGATGACTAGTCTGAAATTGTACTCAGTGTAATCCTTCCAATTTATATAAATAAAAAGAGATTTTTGGTCATATCAAATTATTGCAATTGCCATTTAAATATATATTTGCAAATGATATAGTAAGTTCCTTGAAAACAAAATAAAAATAATCAAGCATTGCATTTCATGCATCATTTGCATAACCAGGTTTTTGTCAGGTGTCTGATTGGTGTTTCTTCTGTGCTTTAGCCAAGCTGACTCACCGGTACAACATCAGGGCTAATCATCCAAGAATCATGGAACAGCTAGAGCAAGAGAACCGAGATTTGAAAGAGGAGATTGTTCGGCTGACTGCCATGATGGAGTCAGTTCTTGCTGCTCAAAGCCAAGCTTCTCCAACGCCTGCAACTCCTCCCGCGAGGACAGTTATTTCCGAAGTGGTTACCTCTACCGTGTCTGCTTCCACTGCCCACTTCGCGCCAAACTTGCCTGCCGGATTCCCGTGGGGAATGCCGCCTAATTTTGTGCCAGAAGGCTTTGCGCCTACCTTTGCTTCCATACCGGCATATAGCCCGGTCATGTCCGTGCCACCTCCAGTTGTGCATACTTTGCCTCGAGTGGAGGACACCATCTATCATTCCGATCCGTCTGAGAGTCCGGATGTCTATGAAAAGATGGACGAAATGAAGGATCAATTTCTTGAGCTGCGCAAGGAATTGAAGACGCTGAGAGGCAAAGATCTGTTTGGGAAGAGTGTTGCTGAATTGTGCTTGGTACCCAATGTGAAAATCCCAGTGAAATTCAAAGTGCCTAACTTTGAAAAATACAAGGGAAACTCGTGTCCGCTCAGTCATCTTGTGATGTATGCCTGCAAGATGTCAACTCAAACAGATAATGACCAATTGCTGATTCACCACTTCCAGGATAGCCTGACTGGTGCTGCACTCCGTTGGTATATGGGGTTAGATAGTGCAAGCATCCACACTTTCAATGACCTAGGTGAGGATTTCGTGAAGCAATATAAGTACAATGTGGATATGGCGCCGGATAGAGACCAGTTAAGGTCTATGTCTCAGAAAGACAAGGAGAATTTCAAAGAATAGGCGTAGAGATTGAGGGAGTTGGCTGCCCAGATCACTCCTCCTTTGGAGGAGAAAGAAATGACGAAGATCTTCTTAAAAACCCTGAGTTCATTTTATTATGAACATCTGATCGCCAGTGCCCCCAGTGATTTTACCGAGATGGTAAACATGGGGATGAGACTTGAAGAGGGGGTCCGTGAAGGATGTTTGTCAAGAGATAAGGCGTCAACTAGAAAGAAGTATGGCAGTAGCTTCAGTAAGAGGAAGGACAGTGAAACCAACGCAATTTCCAGTAGGAGGCAGAGGAGGCCTCCAATTAGAAGAAATCCACCACCCCGTCAACATCATCATCATCAAGTATCTCCCGTTATTCCAGTATTTTCTAATCAGAAAGCAACACCAATTCAACAACAACTACAACATCAACATCAACGTCAACAACAACAACCGCAACAAAGAACGAACACCTACAACAACAACAATATCAACAACCAGCATCAATAGAACTTCGAGAGGAAGAAGGTCTCTTTTGACCTGATTCCTATGTCGTATGCAGAGTTATATCCATCCTTGGTCCTCAAAAACTTGATTCAACCGAGGAACCCACCGTAGATCCCATAACCACTTCCCTGGTGGTATAAACCTGAGCTTCGTTGTGCTTTTCATCAGGGTGCACCTGGGCATGATACTGAAAACTGTTATCCGTTGAAGTATGAGGTGCAAAAACTTATGAAGAGTGGTATGGTGTCCTTTGAGGATCGCGCGCCTAACGTGAAAGCTAACCCTTTGCCCGCTCATGGGAACTCTTCAGTGAATATGGTGGACGGTTGTCCCGGCGAATTCAAGGTTTTTTATGTCCGGTTTATCCGAAGATCTTTGGTGCAGATGCACAAGGATATCTGTTTGGTGAGTGACTGTGAACATGACCATGACGATTGTGTTGTTTGTAGTGTGAACCCAAGAGGGTGTGATTTGGTGAAAAGGAACATCCAGCGTCTAATGGATGAAGGCATGATTCAGATTGTTCAATCCCATCATGTAGATGATGATGTTAATTTCATAGTGCACGTTTTCAAGCAGCAAGAGCGGTTAGTAATCAAGTATGATAGTAGCAATAACAAGAGTGGTAGTCAGAGATCAGTATTGCCGTTGGTAATACGTGATCGGGAAAATAGCAAGTGTACTATTTTGCCTTTTATAGTAATAATGGGAAAATTCCCTGAATGTCGATCTCAAGGACTACATGTTAATATTGAGTTTAAATCATCATTCAATTAAACAAAAAGTATTAATTTGGTTTTTGAGTGTAAAAGTATAATAATAAAATTAAAGGTAAAGAAATATGAAAATAAGGGTTTATATAAAAAAAGGAACAATGTCAGGGAAGGTGTATGATTTATCCCTATAACAACTCTGAGTTACTATTGCATCGACAACTATCAATTACTACTAGTTCTCAAGGGTATTTTCTCCCAAGTCCTTGGTGAGAAAACTTTTAATCAATCTACCCTAATTCCTATGTCCATAGCCAATTAGGGTGAAGTTAAGATGTATAATATCAAGAATTCTCTGGTTCATACAGGGTATCCCTAGTCCTAGGTGATATCGACTGTAGAGTAACCTGATGAAAACCTTATCAATGGCGGTCCAGCCTAATTGATACCAACAAATCAATCTCAATTGGTCCGAAAGAGAAAGCAATAAACACATCAAAAGGTTACCGTAAACAAAATATTATAAATGCAAATGTAAACTCAAATTCATTACAATTCTAAATCAGGGACACCCCCTAGCATTGGGGGGTTTAACTACTCATATTGTTTAAAACAAATTCAAGATAAAAATAACATATTGCAAGTAATTGGATGACTTTGATCTTCAACCGCTCCTGCTCATGAATATCTTCAGCTCTCCAAATGCCTTGATCTCTGTAATACTTGATTGCTTCACAATACTGTGTTTTTCCGTATTCCAAGATGATTTTTCCTTTGGCAGAAGACCTCTTTTTATAGTGAAAGTTCTCTGCAGCAGTTGGACAGGTCCAAGGATGTCTCTAAAAAGCCCGCAGAATGAAAAGCCTGAGAAAACTGGAAATTTTGGGCTTGGGCTGACACGGCCCGTGTCAGCTGACACGGGTGGCCGTGTCAGCCTACTGTTTAAGCTGACACGCCCATGGCAGGGGTGACACGGTTGAGGTTTCTGCCTGACACGAGTGACCGTGTCAGGCTACTGTTTTCTTCACTTGCTTCCCTTGCCCTGACACGGCCCGTGTCAGGTAACACGGGTCGCCGTGTCAGGTAACATGGGTGGCCGTGTCAGGCCTCCTGTACTGGGATTTTCTACTCCTTTGCGTGCCGGAATCTCGCACTGTCTTGTTCTGAGTTCTCCGGTTCTTCTACTAGGATTTTCCTTTGCAGATTTGCCTGTTGCTTTCTGGTTTTGTTTGTTTTCGCTTTCTGCTGTTTGTGCTGTTTATCTGAATATATATTTCTTTTGCCGTTTGCTAAGTCTTTTTGATTCTGACAAAAAGGGGGAGAAATAAAAACAGCTCTGATGAAAACATATCTAAATCCTTTAGTACTCTGTGAACATTTTATTCAATAAAATTGTTCTAATCCTTTTTGACTCAGATATTTGCAGAAGAGTATCTAGAAACATCATATCATGGAAGCTCCGGTAAGAACTTCTGAACTCCCAGGCCTATCTCAGGGGGAGCTCACTTCTATCTGATCTGATAAATTCTTATCTCTAAATGTTTCATCTATAAATTAAGATCGTTTTGTCATCATCAAAAAGGGGGAGATTGTAAGAACAAAATTAGTTCTACAATAGATTCCAGGATTTTGATGATAACAAAGGATGAAACCAAAAATGGCACCCTAACGAATTTTCTCTAAGTATGCAGGACTCTGAACAGGAAGAAAGGAATCTGATCACGTTATCAAATACAAACTCTGATCAGATACAAAGTACTAGAAGATCAGAAGCATCTGAAGAAGAAGTGCGCTCTAGAAGTTCTGACTCTGAGCAAAACAGGACAACAGAATCCTAGAAGCTCTAACCTTCCACTGGACTAAGTTCCGATGATCTAAAAGACTAGTGCTCTCAGAAGCTCTGACGTGACCTCGACGCATCTCCGGTTGTCATAGAAACTCCGAGACAACAAAGACTCTGATGAAGATTCTCCAAATCCAGAAAGAGTAACAGAAAGAACTTCTTCAAATGGAAAGAAAGTTTTTTTGGAAAGAATTTATTTAGGGAGACATTTTGGTTATGGCAAGAAACACAGAAGTAATGACATTGAATGCCCATCAAAGGCCAATATTTTGTCATCACTCCAACGGTCCTTTCACCACTATATAAAGGACATCATACTTCAGTGAGAGACACAACAATGCACAGAAAAATTCTCTACATTCTCTCTTAATTTTTCACGAGTTGTTGCTCATACGTGAAAACACTTGCTTGCTCTATTTACTGTAATATTTGCTTACTCTTAAAAGCACTTTCGATTACAATTCTTTTTGATAAATTGCTTTTGTTCCTCAAGTGACTCTGCGTAGTCTGTATACTTGGGAGGACTAAGACATCACTCTCTTAGACGTTTGGTTGTATTAATCTTTCAAGATTAGTGGATTAAGTCCTTTTTGAAGGCGAAATCACCTTGGTCGGGTGGACTGGAGTAGCTTTGTGTTATAAGCGAACCAGTATAAAATTCTGTGTGTTCTTATTTCTGAAAAAGCGTTTATTTTTCAAAACAATTCAAACCCCCCTTTCTTGTTTTTCTCACCTTCAAAATCTAGACTACAAAAGTAAAAAGTAAAAATAACACAATAACCAAATACTAATAAAAGACATAAAATCTCCCCCACACTTGAACTCAACATTGTCCACAATGTTTTTGAACAAGCGCGAAGGAGGGTACTCACAAGGTCCTACTGAGGAGGCGGTTGTGGGAAATGCAACATCAACTAGCGCATCATGCTGCTCATCTCATCCAACATCGCTCCTTGACGGGCTTGCTCGATGCCTTGTCGTTGTTATTTAGTCCTCAAGTCACCTATCTCGGTCTATACCTAGCTCCATTGGTCAGTTGACCAAGATGATGAATCCGCCGCCTGCTGGGTGGGTTCCTGATGCTGTGGGACAAACTGCTCAGGAGGTGCTTGAGGATCTTCTTCTATTTCTGTTTCTTCTGCTTGGTCATCCATAAAATGCTCACCTGAAGTAAAATGGTCAGTTTCGTGGCCTTCATCCGCATCGGGATCGACGCTCACATACAACCAATTAGCACAGTCAGTAATAGCAACTCTGTCCGGATCCGACAGAGCGATGATAAACCTCTTATGGATGAGTACAAAATAGTAAGTAGGGGCAACAACAATCATAAGTTAGGAAATTAGAGCAGACATGTCAATTTTTGTGTTACCTGCAATTGGCGTGTCCTCGAGTAAAATAGCTTGATACCCGAAATGCAATGCAATTTGGGTGATCATTCCCCCTACGGATATGCCTCCGGAGTTTGCTCGGCCGACTCTGCCCAGGTAGTCTGCTGCAAAGGCAACTACATTGATGGTCTTGGTTTGATCCATCGAGTACATAAAGAATAACTCTCTCTGAGTAGCTACCCCAGTGATATCGCCTCTTCCGAACAGGGTATAGGCTAAACCTTTTTTGGCGTACCTGAAACATGGATTCTGGATGCCCGAGGCTTTCGCCCCTTTGGAGGAGTAATCCGTCCTCCCGATTATGGCGATCCAGAAATCCTTGGGTGAGAACCCGTCTGGGACCGCTCCAGGTCCATTCAGCGGGAGTCGGAGTATTGCAGCTAACTCCTCAATAGACAATTCATGATAATTGTTAAACAACCGGAAACGTAAGGTTCCGAAATAATACCTGGTTGTGTCAATCCACCGCTTTTCCAGCTGGAATTCCAACGTACTGAGGAACTCGAGAGTAATGCGCTCGTAGGTCGGCGCTTCCAAACTCATAAACTCGAGCATTCCAGAAACATGGAACATTCGGTCTACCTCAATTTTCAGCCCTAGAGCGTTTAGAGTATGCTCACAGATATACCTTGTCGGCGTGAGTTTGCGCTTCCGGTGAATTTGGTAACGTCGTTCTTGTTCCGGATTGTCAAACACGATGTTATGTGGATTAGGATTCCGGATCGGGCGCTTCCGTGACTTCGCCATCTCTGCAAGTTGTTGCTTTCCGGTGAGGATTCTCCGCGGGGGCATTTTGGACCTGCAAAAAATAGAAAGATTTTGAAACTTTGAGTTAGGAAAATCTGAAACCGTGGTTAGGACTGGGACGGCGAGTGGAGTAATATTTATGAAGGATGTTTTGGCGATAGGTGAGTGGAAATTGGGGTTATGGAAGGTTTTGTGTGGTGAGGTTAGTGAGGTTTAATGGAAGTTGTAAGAGTGTGAGAGAAGAAGATGAAAAATGATGAGAGAGAGTAATGATTTGTGGAGTGAAAATCAGATAATGATGGGGTAATTGGGGAAAAGGTGTGGTTAAGAGTGGATTAAGTGGGTGGGCCCCAAGAAAAATCAAAAATTCCAAAAAAAATTCAAAAAATCCGCATGCCTGACACGGTCGTGTCAGCTGACACGGGTGGCCGTGTCAGGCTACTGTTTTACCATGTTCCAAAAAATATCTTACAGTGCTCCTGACACGGGCCGTGTCAGCTGACACGACCGCCCGTGTCAAGCCACTGTTTACAATTCCAAAAAATCCTTTTTCTTACAGTACTCCTGACACGGCCCGTGTCAGGCCACTGTTTTCCAAAATCCTCCATACATTTTTCCTCTCCTGACACGGCCCGTGTCAGCTGACACGGGCTGTTCTTTTGGCCGTTTTTTTGGTTTTCTTGTCAGGTCAACTGCTGGTTCCTCCTTGTAGAGCTCCTGTATACCTACAGACACACACAAATGATTAAAATTAAAAAGCGTGGGTTGCCTCCCACGAAGTGCTTCGTTTAACGTCGCATGGCTCGATGGTTCTCCGTCTGCTCAGGTGAGACAAAATTTTTCTATAGGACCACCCTCCTGGTCTTGTATGTAAGGTTTAACTCTCTGCCCATTCACCTTGAACGTGTCTCCGTTCGCTGGATTTCTTAGTTCAACGTCTCCATTCGCAAATACTTTTTGTAACTCAAAGGGTCCTGACCATCGGGACCTTAGTTTCCCTGGGAAGAGTTTCAACCTTGAGTTGAATAATAACACCAGTTGTCCTTCCTGAAGGTCTTTCTTCTGAATGCGCCTGTCATGCCAGGTTTTGGTTTGCCCTTTGTATATCTTGGCATTCTCATACGCTCGATTCCTGAACTCTTCCAGCTCTTGTAATTGGAGGATCCGAGATTTACCCGCTTTGGCAAGATCATAGTTGAGGAATTTGGTAGCCCAAAATGCCCTATGCTCAAGTTCGAGTGGTAGGTGACAAGCTTTACCATAGACTAACTGATACGGGGACATACCTATTGGTGTTTTGAACGCTGTTCGGTATGCCCAGAGTGCGTCATCGAGCTTGATTGACCAATCCTTTCTTAAGGCACTGACAATTTTTTCTAGGATTTGCTTGATCTGCCGATTGGATACCTCAACCTGTCCACTGGTCTGGGGGTGGTATGGAGTGGCGATTCTATGCTTGACATTGTATTTCCGCAGTATTTTTTCCATCAATTTATTTAGGAAGTGGGTACCTTCGTCACTAATCAGTGCTCTAGGTACCCCAAACCGTGCGAAGATACAATTCTTGGGGAAATTGATTACCACCTTTGCATCATTCATGGGCAGTGCAACTGCTTCCACCCATTTTGACACATAGTCAACCGCAACCAGAATGTATTGCTTTCCAAAGGAAGGTGGGAAGGGTCCCATAAAATCTATCCCCAATACATCGAACAGTTTAACTTCTAACATGGCATTCTGAGGCATCTGATTTCTTTTGGATATGTTGCCTGTTCTTTGACATCTGTCGCATCCTTTTACCACTTCTTGTGCATCTTTGAATAGTGTAGGCCAGTATAATCCAGACTAGAGGACTTTGGCTGCGGTTCTGTCTCCGCTAAAATGTCCTCCATATTCTGAGTTATGATAGGCTTTTAAAATGTCCCTCTACTCTTCCTCTGGAACACATCTCCTGACTAGGCCATCTAATCCCTTTTTGTAAAGGAACGGATTGTCCCATACATAGAACCTGAAATCATGCAAAAACTTTTTTCGTCTGTTAGAGCCAAAGTCATCAGGTATTATTCCACCTACCACAAAGTTCATGTAATCGGCAAACCACGTGATATGCGTAACGGCTAGAATACGTTCGTCTGTGAACTCATCTCTGATGGGGTGCGTTTCTTCTGTTTCTTGAATCAGAGTCATCCGATACAAGTGATCAGCAACAGTGTTTTCACTACCCTTTTTGTCTCTGATTTCCAGGTCGAATTCTTGTAGTAGGAGGATCCACCTCAGCAACCTTGGCTTTGATTCCTGTTTAGCAAAAAGATATTTTAAAGCAACATGGTCAGTATATACGATTACCTTTGATCCCAGCAGATAGGATCTGAATTTGTCAAACGCGTATACCACCGCCAAGAGTTCTTTTTCTATGGTTGCATAGTTCATTTGAGCAGGGTTGAGTACATGGCTTGCATAATAGATCACATGCAAGAGCTTCTCCTTGCGTTGCCCTAGTACTGCCCCTACTGCGTTATCACTTGCATCACACATTATCTCAAAAGGAAGAGACCAATCTAGGGCATTAACTATGGGCGCTGACACCAGCTCCTTCTTCAAGGCCTCAAAGGCTTTCCTGCATTCTTTGTCAAATAAGAACGGGGTATCTTTTACCAGCAGACTAGTCAGCGGTTTGGAAATCTTGGAGAAATCTTTTATGAACCTGCGGTAGAAACCCGCATGTCCTAAGAAGCTTCAGATTCCTTTTTCATTCATCGGTGGTGGTAAATTTGCTATTACCTCCACTTTTGCTATATCCACTTCGATACCTTTGTTGGAGATCTTGTGTCCCAAGACTATTCCTTCCCGGACCATGAAGTGACATTTTTCCCAATTCAGGATCAAATTTGTTTGTTGGCATCTTTCTAACACAAGTGACAGGTTAGTCAAACAATTATCAAATGAAGAACCAAATACGGAAAAGTCATCCATAAATACTTCCATATGCTTTTCGAGCATGTCAGCAAAAATAGAAGTCATGCACATTTGAAAGGTGGCCGGTGCGTTGGACAAGCCAAATGGCATTCTTCTATAAGCGAAAATACCATAGGGGCATACGGATGTAGTCTTCTCTTGGTCTTCAGGGGCAACCGCAATCTGGTTATACCCCGAATAACCATCTAGGAAACAATAGTAATCGTGTCCTGCTAACCTTTCCAGCATTTGATCAATGAATGGTAACGGGAAGTGATCCTTCCTTGTTGCCATGTTTAGCCTTCTGTAATCGATGCACACTCTCCAACCTATAACAGTACGGGTTGGAATCAACTCATTCTTTTCATTCTTTATTATCGTTGTGCCCCCTTTTTTCGGTACCACGTGGACTGGACTTACCCAAGAGCTATCGGAGATAGGGTAGATTAGACCCGCATCCAAGAGTTTTACAACCTCTTTGCGCACCACTTCTTTCATGGTTGGGTTAAGTCTTCGTTGTGGTTGCACTACTGGTTTATGGTCATCTTCCATTAAGATCTTGTGCATGCAAACAGTAGGGCTTATACCTTTTAAGTCCTCAACTGCCCATCTGATTGCACCCTTGTATTTTTTTAGCACTTGAATGAGTTCTGCCTTTTGGACACTCTGTAGACTAGCATTAATGATGGCTGGACATTTTTCTTCAGTGTCTAAAAATACATACTTCAGATTTGTTGGTAACTGCTTCAGATTCACCCCTTTTTAGGGTTCTTCAGTGACATCGGATGGTGGTGGTCTTAGATCTTCCCACCGGTGTGGTCTAGATCTAATCCATTCAGGTTGTTTTTCCATCAGAGCAAGCACCTCAGATTCTTCTTCATCTTCGTTACTTTCAAAAATGGACAAGCTTAAGACCCGGTTTAGAGGTGATCGGGGTCTATGCTGGTCATTTTCTTGAGCAATTACTTGGTCGATTATCTCTATGGTGTTGCTAGTACCGATATCATCTTTGTATTGCATTGTATTCCTCACATCTATCTTTAACTCTTCATCATAGACCTTGAGGGTCATAGTTCCTTCCTCAATATCTATCATACATCGTCCTGTTTCCAAGAAAGGTCTTCCCAATATGAGAGGAATCTCCTCATACTCCGGCATTTCCAGAATGACGAAGTCGACTGGAAAGACAAACTTGTCAATTTTTACCAGAACATCTTCCACAATACCATAGGGTCGCCGAACAGAACGATCCGTAAACTGAAGGGTCATTCGAGTATCTTGAACAGAACCAATGCCTAATTTCTTATAAATGGACAGTGGCATCAAACTTACACTTGCTCCTAAGTTAATCAGAGCCTTCTTGAATTTTCTATCACCAATAGTGCAAGGAATAGTAACTGATCCCCTGTCTTTCTTTTTCACTGGGGTTTTCATGCCTTGGAGAATGGCACTGCATGTTTCAGTCAGGATGATCGGTTCCGTATCAGTGGAACGCTTCTTGGAAATTATGTCTTTCATGAACTTGGCATATATTGACATTTGTTCTAATGCTTCAGAAAAAGGGATATTGATTTCGAGTTTTTTGAACATCTCCAGAAACTTCTCAAAATTCTTCTCATGTTGATTTTTCTTTTTCTGTCGTGGAGGGTAAGGGAGTTTGATTATGGGTTTAGGAACCTTCTCTTTCTCCGTGACAGGAGGTGGTATTGCTTCTTCATCTTGGACTTTTGTTTCCTTGATTTCTAAATCCACCTCTATTAATCCATCTTTTTCTATATCATTTTCCTCTGTTGACTTTCCACTTCGGGTTGTGACAGTGTTAACAGTATTATGTTCCCGCGGATTTGTCACCGTACCAGGTAAGGTGCCCGGGGCTTGAGAGTTTGAAGCTAACTGTTGTGCTATTTGTCCCATTTGAACTTCAAGATTTTTGATGGAGGCTGTGGTGTTTTTCTGATTAGTCTTTATTTCTTCTTGAAACTGTATGTTGTGGGCTGCTAACTTTTCAATGGCAATCTCCCATTCAGCCTTTTTAGGTGCCTGTTGTTGCTGTTGCTGTTGCTGATACCTTGTCTAATATTGCCCTGTACCCTGTTGCGGAACATTCCCTCTCTGATCTTTCCAGGAGAAGTTTGGATGATTCTTCCAACCTGGGTTATAAGTGTTAGAATAGGGATTATTCTGCTTCAAGAATTTGATCTCTTCAATTTGTTGGGGAGTCACAAAGCAATAGATTGTGTGATGACGTCCATTACAAATTTCACAATTGCTCGCCTGAGCTGGTTGAACCTATGTTATCTGTTGAGTACCTATATTCATAGCTTTCAGCTTTTTGTCTACTTCGGCAGCAACAGTGTCTTCCAGACGGATTTTATTTGTCTCTAATTTTAGATCAATCACTCCATTTGGCTGACTGGTACACCTGTCATATAGCTCTAGATGCTCATTGGCAGCTATTGCTTCAATAATCCTCTTGATACTAGTGGCTGTTGAGAAATTTGTTGAGCCACTGTCTGCTGTATCAATAAACTATTTTATCTTTATTTTCAGCCCATTAACGAACATTTGCATTTGTTCTGTCTGATCCATATTATGAGTGGGACACGCGACTAATATTCTTTTGAATCTTTTGTAAGTGTCACCCAAGGATTCACCATCCTTCTGTTTGAAATTCAGAATTTCATACCTTTTTCTCAGGAATACTGATGCTGGAAAATACTCATTTAAGAATGCAGTTTCCATCTCCTCCCAGGAAGTGATACTACCGGCAGGGAGAGAATAGAACCATTCTTCCACGTCTTCAGCTAAAGTGAACGGGAACATTCTTAATTTTTTTGCTTCATCAGTGTGACCATCAATTTTAAGGGTGGTGCTCATGGTCAGAAATCTTTGCAGGTGTTTGTTGGCATCTTCATTAACCTTTCTGGTGAAAGGTTTTCTTTCCAATTGATTGATCATGCTAGGATGTAGTTGAAAATTTGTCACATTCACTGGTTGGTTAACAATGGTCAGTCGACCACCCAGTGCATTTGCATCTCCATAGTCACCTAGGAGTCTTTCCGGAGGTGAAGAGGTGGAATTGGAGGAACTTCAGCCATTGGTTCCTTGACTTCTGGTTGATCCGAGGTAATTTCTTATGTAGAATCCACTCTTTGTTCTCTGCGTCTTCGGTTAAGGGTTCTCTCGATCTCTGCGTCAAAAAGAAATTCAGCTGAGGGTACTCCTTGCATACACAAATTAGTAAATTATAAATAACAGAAAAATAATTTTATTGCAGAGCAACAAAATTTTAATTGAAATAAAATTAAACTCTATATTTTTGGCAGTCCCCGGCAACGGCGCCAAAAACTTGATCGGGAAAATAGCAAGTGTACTATTTTGCCTTTTATAGTAATAATGGGAAAATTCCCCGAATGTCGATCTCAAGGACTGCACGTTAATATTGAGTTTAAATCATCATTCAATTAAACAAAACGTATTAATTTGGTTTTTTAGTGTAAAAATATAATAATAAAATTAAAGGTAAAGAAATATGAAAATAAGGGTTTATATAAAAAAAAGGAACAATGCCAGGGAAGGTGTATGATTTATCCCTATAACAACTTTGAGTTACTATTGCATCAACAACTATCAATTACTACCAGTTCTCAAGGGTATTTTCTCCCAAGTCCTTGGTGAGAAAACCTTTAATCAATCTACCCTAATTCTTAAGTCCATAGCCAATTAGGGTGAAGTTAAGCTATATAATATCAAGAATGCTCTGGTTCATACAGGGTATCCCTAGTCCTAGGTGATATCTACTGTAGAGTAACCTGATGAAAACCTTATCAATGGCGGTCCAGCCTAATTGATACCAATAAATCAATCTCAATTGGTCCAAAAGAGAAAGCAATAAACACATCAAAAGGTTACCGTAAACAAAATATTATAAATGCAAATGTAAACTCAAATTCATTATAATTCTAAATCAGGGACACCCCCTAGCATTTGGGGGTTTAGCTACTCATATTGTTTAAAACAAATTCAAGATAAAAATTACACATTACAAGTAATTGGATGACTTTGATCTTCAATCGCTCCTGCTCATGAATATCTTCAACTCTCCAAATGCCTTGATCTCTGTAACACTTGATTGCTTCATAATACTGTGTTTTGCCGTATTCCGAGATGATTTTTCCTTTGGTAAAAGACCTCTTTTTATAGTGAAAGTTCTCAGCAGCAGTTGGACAGGTCCAAGGATGTCTCTAAAAAGCCCGCAGAATGAAAAGCCCGAGAAAACTGGAAATTTTGGGCTTGGACTGACACGGCCCGTGTCAGCTGACACGGGTGGCTGTGTCAGCCTACTGTTTAAGCTGACACGCCCATGGCAGGGGTGACACGGTTGAGGTTTCTGCCTGACACGGCCCGTGTCAGCTGACACGGGTGGCCGTGTCAGGCTACTGTTTTCTTCACTTGCTTTCCTTGCCCTCACACGGCTGGTGTCAGGTAACACGGGTGGCCGTGTCAGGCCTCTTGTACCGGGATTTTCTGCTCCTTTGTGTGCCGTAATCTCGCACTGTCTTGTTCTGAGTTCTCTGGTTCTTCTACCTGGATCTGTCGGACAAAAATACAGTTATTCCACGCATAAAATCAAGATAAAAAAAGGTAAAACATAACAAAGATTAAAAATGTGCTAGTTGACACCGGTTCGTCACTCAATGTGCTTCCAAAATCAACATTGTCAAAGTTATCTTATCAAGGAGCTCCCATGAGATACATTGGGGTGATTGTCAAAGCCTTTGATAGCTCGCGCAAAATGATTATTGGTGAAGTGGACCTTCCAGTCAAGATAGGTCCGAGTGATTTTCAGATTACTTTCCAAGTAATGGATATTCACCCGGCCTACAGTTGTTTATTGGGACGACCATGGATTCACGAGGCAGGGGCTGTTACCTCCACTCTGCACCAGAAGCTCAAATTTGTCAAGAATGGCAAGCTAGTGATTATGGGAGGAGAGAAAGCGATGTTAGTCAGCCATCTGTCATCTTTCACGTATATTGAAGCTGAGGATGAGGTTGGAACTCCGTTCCAAGCCTTATCTATTGCTGCTGAGAAGAAAGTTGGGGCACCTATGTCCTCTCTGAAAGATGCTCAGAGAATTGTTGAAGAAGGTACTGTTGATCAGTGGGGGCACATGGTAGAAGTCTCTGACAATAAAGGTTTAACTGGTTTGGGGTTCCAGAAGGGCTCATCAACTGTTAGATCTGAAGAGATGCAACTCAACTTCCGTAGTGGATGGTTCATTCATGGCAATGAACAACACTCAGCTGCTGTGTTAGAGGATAATGAAGAGGAAGACTGCATCAACATTGTAACGCATGCAGGGACATGCAACAATTGGATGGCCGTTGATATTCCTGTTATTTTGCATCAATCTAACTAATTTCTTTATATTTTAAAAATCCTTTTCCTATGCCTAAGGGAGAAGTGAACATTGTTTGGGCATTTTAAATTGATCATCAATAAAAATTAATTCTATTCATCCACATCTTTGATGTTTTGTTTTTACTTTTTGCTTTATTCTGAAAATGGTAGTCACCAAAAAAACATAAATAAACAATATAATTGTCCATCTGCATAATATTTGGTCAAAAATTCACTTTTCTAAAATCAAAATATCAAATCATTATGCAAGTTGGTTCCTAACCCCATTGAATACAATGATCCTTCTCCTTCTCCAAATTTTGAATTCCCTGTGTTTGAGTTCGAGGAGGAAAGTGATGTAGAAGTGAGTGATGAATTGTCTCATCTTCTTGAGCAAGATGAAAAGATTATTCAACCGTTTTAAGAGCAGATTGAGCTAGTCAACTTGGGTTCCGAAGATGATGTGAAGGAAGTCAAGATCGGGTCTCGACTGTGTCCAAATGCTAAGAAGGGGTTGATTGATCTTTTTCGAGAGTATTCAGATGTGTTTGCTTGGTCCTATCAAGATATGCCTGGTTTGGATTCTGAGATTGTGGAGCATAGATTATCGTTGAAGCCAGAATATCCGTCAGTCAAGTAGAAGTTGAGAAGAACGCATTCTGATATGGCTGTGAAGATCAAATAGGAAGTTCAGAAGCAGATTGATGTCGGTTTCCTTGTAACTGCTGAGTATCCGCAATGGGTGGCCAATATTGTGCCTGTGCCGAAGAAAGATGGAAAAGTCCGTATGTGCGTCGACTATAGAGATTTGAATAAAGCCAGTCCGAAAGATGATTTCTCTCTGCCACACATTGATATGTTGGTAGATAATACTGCTAAATTCAAAGTCTTTTTGTTTATGGATGGATTTTCCGGATATAATCAGATCAAAATGGCACCCGAAGGTATGGAGAAGACCACATTCATTACACCCTGAGGAACATTCTGTTATAGAGTGATGCCTTTCGGTTTAAAGAATGCTGGTGCAACTTACCAGAGAGCAATGACTACACTTTTTCATGATATGATGCATAAAGAGATTGAAGTTTATGTCGATGACATGATTGCTAAATCGATTGGTGAAGAGGAACATGTTGAGCATTTGTTTAAGTTATTCCAGCGTTTGAGGAAGTATAAACTCCGCTTGAATCCCAATAAGTGTACTTTTGGTGTTCGTTCTGGTAAGTTATTGGGCTTTATTGTCAGCGAGAAGGGTATTAAAGTTGATCCTTCCATGGTCAAAGCAATACAAGAGATGCTTATGCCCAAAACTGAGAAGCAAGTCAGAGGTTTTCTCGGCCGGTTGAATTATATTTCCAGATTCATTTCCCACATGTTTGCCACATGTACACCTATATTCAAGCTTCTTCGGAAAGATCAGTCTTTTGATTGGACCGAAGACTGCCAGAAAGCATTTGATAATATCAAGGAATATTTGCTTGAACCTCCAATTTTGTCTCCATCTGTTGAAGGAAGACTGTTGATCATGTATTTGACTATGCTCGAAGATAGTATGGGTTGTGTTCTTGGTCAGCAAGATGAGATTGGAAAGAAAGAATTTGCAATTTACTACCTCAGTAAGAAATTCACCGACTGTGAGACTCGGTATTCAATGCTTGAGAAGACTTGTTGCGCATTGGCTTGGGCTGATAAGCGTCTGCGTCAGTATATGTTGAATCATACCACTTGGTTAATATCCAAAATGGATCCAATCAAGTATATATTTGAGAAGCCTGCTTTAACTGGGAGAATAGCCCGTTGGCAGATGTTGCTATCAGAGTATGATATCGAATATCGATCTCAGAAAGCAATCAAAGGTAGT